>NC_135306.1:47269426-47912029 GCF_048772815.1 Callospermophilus lateralis | reverse complement strand
AGCTTTATCTCCATTTTACAAATCGAGAAACTGATTTTAGAGCATTTTTTCATCATAAATCACATAAATGATGTTGGCAAGAGAGGTTCAACCTCCAGCCTTTTTGACTCCAATGTTGGTGACTCTTGACCTCTTCTCTTTTGTCACCACCCTACTAAATGAAGACAAACATATCTATGTCAATGTACCAAGTGATATTAACTCATAGGCAGAATCTTCTTCTCATGAAACTCTTTCATCACTTGGTGTCATCTTGACATTGATTCTAATGATTGCAGGATAAGACAGATTTAGGGGTCTATTACCATTGTTGCTGATGCAGAAGGTAAAGAGAAGGAGGAATTTCAAGTTCTTTATACACTGTGTGGAAATTTTATAGTTATAATTATAGGTTATCTCCTGTAGGTGTGGTGATTTCTAGGACATGATCTTCCTTCTCTCTCAGTTAATGGAGTCTATCATTATGTCATGCCAGAATGGCTGGTCAGCTTCTGATTTTGGAATAAACATTATAACAAGAAAGGCAGATATGCCAGACCATCCATAATATTTGTGAAGCCCTGGGCAAAAATGCACATGGAAACATCCAGCCCATAGCCTATTCCATTCCTCATTCCAATTCCTCACTCATTCCTAAACCATAGGATCCTTGAAATTTGTATGAGGACACACCAGCCTATCTATCCAAGGAGGTATGTTCATATCTCATGTAAATAGACCCTTACTGGCCACTTCTTAGGTATGGGATGTGTCCCAACAGCAGCACAGCACAGCCCTTACCAAAATGGGCCAGGGAACATGCTCATGAAGTCCTAGCATAGTGACAGAACTCCAGGGCCTGTGTCTCAGACCTTGGCCTAGAAAACGGATGCATGGGAACTGGGTGAGCCTAGTGTCCCTGTACTCTTAGCCCGTGGGAAAGCTAGATCAGAGCCCTTAAAAATGCAGAGTGTCTGAAAATGGTCCTGGATCTTGTCATGACCTACTTTATAGAATGAAGAAATTAAAACTTGGACATTCAATGTGCCTTGTTTAGGCTTGAGAAACTGGTGAGAAAAAAATATGGAACTTGCACCAATAACTTTTAAAGTCATATCCAAGACATCTTCCACTGTTCTAGTTGTACCCTTATAATTCTATAGGAAAGTATTACAGATTGTCTAAATTATTCTAAAAATTAAATCTCAGAGAATTTTCTCTTTAGGTTAAGCAGATTCCCTCTGGACATCATCAAAAGGTTCACATCAGCTTTCTAACCTCTGAGCCTCTGACCTCTAAAGCAAAGAATGGGACTGATTGAGTGATAACAAATTTGTAAGAGCTTCTGTCTTCTGTGGAACAGGACTGTCAAAAGTGATGCTTGTTGTGTTGAAAGAAAATTGAAGTTTTGTAAGAGCTGTAACCAGAGACTTTTCCTTATCATAATAGGTCACTCATCCAAGTAGGTTTCCAATCTGGACTGGATTGTGGGAAATGAGCATTTTCTTTTTTACCAACTGCAAAAGACAAAACTAAACACCAAGCAGTTCCTACTATTTGTTATCTCTGGATTCCAATTAATTTCCTATTTAAAGATTAACTTCATTTAGTTAGGTTTTTCTATTTTAAACATGAAGTACATACTAAAATAAAAAATGTTTAATATTAGTTTTTCATGTTTCATTTTTATTCTCGTTGTGACTGAAACCTATCAATTAAAGAGGAAGTTAGAGTTTCATATAAATACTGTATCTCAGGCTCTAGGGAAAAACAATAGTTGCCTTGATCTAACCAGAAGAGCAGTCTCTTAGTGTGCCTTTTGATTCATAATGAAATATCATTTATTTTAATAGAAATATTTCATAATAAAATACCATTTATTTTGACAATGGCAAAGATAAAATCTAATTTTATTTTTAATTGTACTAAAGGCACACAGCATAAAATTTACCATCGTAACCATTTTAAGTATATTTTTCAGTTATGTTAAGTATTCACATTGTTGTGAAACAGTCTCTCCAATTTTTTATTTTGCAAAATGGAAACTCTGTACCCACTGAAAAACAAATTTGCATGTCCCTTCCTCCAGTCCCCTAGCAATCACCATTCTACTTTACAGCTCTATTAATTTGACTAATCTTCATACCTCCAATCAGTAGAATCCCACATGTGTTTTTTCATGGTTAGCTTATTTCACTTAGTATAATGTCCTCCTGCTCCTTTCATTTTGTAGCATACAACAGGATTTTCTTCTTTATAAAGGCTGAGTAAAGTTCCACTGCACATATATATGTATTTTTTCATTCTTTCTTGAATAGACATTTAGATTACTTCCACTTCTTGGCTATTGTGAAAATAATGCAGCTATGAATGTGGGTAGGTGAGTATCTCTCCACATGTCTCTCCAGTCTTTTACAGCATGAAAGTCTGTAAGCACACAGAGTTATGTATTGAAAGAATTTAAAGTTTAAAAAGGCATATTTAGAAAGAAATTTATATTCTACTTAAGCGTCTTTTAAGCAGAGACTCAATATTTTTCTTTCTATGCTAATTAATAAGTTGGTTATTTTAAGTGAATATGCTTATCTATATCTATCTTGATTTTCTCTGGTTACCTGAAATAAATATTTTGGAAATCAAATAGGATTTGCTTTTATCACAAGGAACATCCCTAGACATCTTCATAGAATGTGTTCCTAAAAAGTAAAATATAGTTATAAATAGGAAGTATATATTCAAAATATTTATCTTTTTTGGCACTCCAAACCAGTATGTCTTTTATTATCATTATTCATATTATTTCTGTTGAGTTTTTACCAGAAGTCAGAACTTTGCATATATTTTGTCCTTCAATCTTCACACAACTAGCAGAGAATTTTTTCCCCTAAAATGAGTAATATGAAACTCAAAAAGTTTAGGTGATATTATCCAAGGTTACTTAGCTAGGAAGTGGTGAAACTAGGAGTCACCACCAAACCTGCTTGATTCTTAGCTGTTTGCTTTTTTGTTTCAAAAAATCCATCTAATGGAGACAAATGTTTTTATTTTGATCTCCTCTTTGATTATTTCAATGCAAGTGAAGAATGGATATTTATGTTTCAACCCTAGAAGAGAGATGGCATTTCTCATGTAATTTTGTATATTACATGTCTGTTTACAGGGGGAGATAATTATTTTACCTAACATTTGCCTTAAATACCCAAAAGAGAATGAAGACATTAACAGAATAAAGACAAAGTATTAGGTTTACATTTGGGAAATATGGGTCTAGACTTGTGAACCTAATGTACATGTTGTGTGTTGCTAACACCCCAGCATAAGCAAGCAACAGGTCTGTGTGTGGGCTGGTGCAGGACTTGGGTAAATATTCCTGGCTGTGCCATAAATCCTAGCAAGGTGAATTGCATTTCTTGGCCATTTTTCATCTGTTTTCAGCTTATCCTGGAGGCTAGTTGGACGCTCTCACAGACAGTGCTAATCTTTCAGGCTTCCCTGCCCTTGCAGTCCCTCTGCCTTTCTGAACGCTCAGATCTCACCAGCTGAAGTAAGTCATTTTTCTCCTTAGGGAACCAAATCCCAACACTCTATCTTGTCTCCTAGCCTGTAATTAAATCTGGCAGGCAGGTCATCGGTGCCACTGGGTCAGGAAAGAGGGAAAAAAGGAAGTGAGAGAAATGGCGTTTGTTTCTTGGCTGGCCGTAGTGTTTCTCTGAGAGGTAGACTCTGGCAGCCACACAGTGGAGTCCCTGTGCCCATACTCGTGCTTGCTTAGGGTCTGCCAGCTGGCTCCAAGGTGGTTCTTCCCAAGCAAGCGCTCACTGGCTCACTCAGCACTTGGGGCTGAAGCGCTTTGCTGGTGGTCTGTTGCTGCCCCAAAAGATATTTTCCTGATCCACCACCTCAGATCATAAAACAGCAAAGCTTCTCATACTTTGATATGCATCAGAATCAACTGGAAGGTTTGTTAAATTCAGGCCACTGGACTGGACTTGGAAAGTCAAGGGTTGAATGTTTTCTCCCTTGAGGAAAAAAAAAAAAGAGGAGGACATCATGAAAATAGAAAGGTCATCATTGGGATAAAGAAAGGAGAGAGAGGCAGATAGAGGCGGGGTGGGCAAAGGGAGGAACGACAGAATGAAATTGACCAAATTATGCTATGTACATATGTGAATATACCACAGAAAAGCTCACTTTTATGTATGTCTAATTAAAAACAACAACAAAAATAATTAAATGAATAAAAAGAAGACCTATAGAAGAGCAAGGGGAGAGAAGAGGGAAGCGAAGAAATTAGTACTAAGGACTAAAATGGAGCAAACTATATTCCTTGTCATATATGGTTGTGTCAAAATGAACCCCACTATCAAGTACAACTATAATGTACTAATACAAACATTTTTTAAAAAGATCTCTGGACTCCATTTCCAAGAATCTTGATTTAGTCAGCCTAGATCAGGGCCTGAGAATTTGCATTTTCCCTGATTTATTTATTTTTCTTAACTGACAAATAAAAATTGTATCTATTTATCACCTACCTACAATATAATGCTTTAAAATAAGTAGACATAGTAAAATGGTTGAGTTATTTAGCACACAAGTTAATTAGCACACTTCTTACCTCACTCATACTTTTGTGGTAAGAATATTTAATATCTTAAATATCTACTCTCTCAGCAATTTCCAAGAATACAATACATTGCCAGCAGTTCTAGTCTTCAAATCATATGATATGGGCTAGGGCTGTGGCTCAGTGACAGAGTGCTTGCCTAGCATGTGTGAGACACTGGGTTCAATCCTTAGCACTGCATAAAAATAAACAAGTGAAATAAAGGCATGCTGTCCTTATACAACTAAAATTAAAATTTTTTTTTAAAATCATCCTATAGATTTCTTGAATGTATTTGTCTTATTTAACTGAGATTTTGTATCTTTTGACCAACATTTCCCCAACCCAGGCTCTTCTCCCTAGACCCTGGCAATCACCATTTTATCTCTACTTTGTAAGTCCAACATTTTTAGATCCTTTGTAACAGTGAGATCATGCAGTACTTGTCTTTCTGTGTCTGGCTTACTTAACATACATAATATCCTCCAAGTTCATCCAGTTGTCACACATGACAGGATTTTCTTCTTCTTCAAGGCTGAATGGTATTCCATTATACACACACACACACACACACACACACACACACACACACATCACATCACATTTTCTTTGTCCATTCATCTGTTAATGGACCCTTAGGTTATCTCTGTATCTTGACTGTTGTGATCAGTGCTGCAGGGCATGTGGGAGCACAATGTCTCTTTGACATACTGATTTCATTTCTCTTAGATGCATGCCTAGCACCCAGCAGTGGAATTACTGCATCACGTTATTTCTATTCTTAATACTTTTTATGAAACTCCATACTATATGCCATAATGCATCCCTGAAGCTGTGTATTTCTTAAAAACTCCTAAATGATGCAGATGTTTGCCGTTCCACAGCCACAAAAGACTACAGGAGATCAAAGAGTGATCCCCTTTTATCTCAGCTGCCTAGGATATTAGATAATTTCAAAGTTAATCATGACCATTATGTTAACTCTTACAGTTATCACATTTGCATTCTTCTTATCCTTACTGCTTATTTTTTAATTTCCATTTTTTCTTCTTATTGTATTATGATTTTTATGGGAGAGGGAGAATGTTTACTAAGTTCAATGACTAGAAATTAGTAGGATTTTCTTATTAATCCTACCAAGTAATTAGACTTAAGATAGCTACTTCAGGTTTTATTCTGTTGTAAAATATAATGAGCAGGTGGGACCTTGGTCAAAAGCACCCAAAGTGATCTTTGAATAATATCTATTCCACTGAAAAAGAAAAACTAGAATTTGAACTGGGGTCGTAGCTCAGTGGTAGAGCGCTTGCCTAGCACATGAAGACCCTGATTTCGATCCTCAGCACCACATAAAAATAAATAAATAAAATAAAAGCTATTGTGTCCATCTACAACTAAAAAAAACTATTTCAAAAAAAAATATTAGAACTAAAGAGGTTGGGTCAGTACCTCCTGAATCATGTGGGGATGAAATGAAGTTCCTGTGTTCGACAAAGAATTTACCTGATTCTGTCTCACTTGTGTTTGGATTGGGTCCAAATGTCAGGGTGCTACCTCACTGGGCTTCTGTCTGTGTGTTTAGGCAGGAAGAAAAACAGAGAAAGTGGAAAGGATGTGGTTTGCGTCATCACACCTTGTCTCAGGGTTTATGCCCCATGTTTAGGGTACACTACAAGGAAGAATGAAGACATGAGTCAGAGGCCCTGATGATACACGTCCTCCTAGTAAAAGAGATATGTGTATTGACCCACATTCACTAACCCTGCCTTACTGCCAAATATCAAAGTCCAATGCAGAGCCCTGTATTTGTATATGGTTATTTTATGATAATTTTCAGTAAGATTTTTCGTAGTCCTCAACAGAGTTGAGGTAGACTATTTTCTATACTAAACACTGAGCCTAAAATCTTTCTCAGACAGCTTCTGTTTCTCCCAAAGAAAACTTCATGGAATGCAAATAAATACATATGATGTTAGATCATTTAAATCCTCTATGATCTATAAGATTGAAAACAAGCCCTTTCAAATAGTGTCATTTTATTATTAATGCATTTCTTGCCACACACCTCAGAGCTTACTGTGAGCACAATAATGTATCTGGACCCTCCTTTGAATCATCAACTTTTATTACTTGTTGATCATATCATTTTGATGGAAAATTCTTTCCATCAGTGTGTAGACTTTTTAAAAATATTTTTTTAGTTGTTGATGGACCTTTATTTTACTCATTTATTTATAGGCGGTGCTGAGAATTGAACTCAATGCCTCACACATGTGAGGCAAGCACTCTACTACTGAGCCATGACCCCAGCCCCATGTGTAGACTTTTTGATCTTCATTTCTTCTCTGCTTTCTCATTTCTCTGAAAATTGAAATTCATATGTATTGAACTTTAAAAAACATAAAAGTCTTCTAAGATCCACTGATCCTTATGGAATAAGTTTGAAGAATAAGGAAGAATTTATTCTTAGAGAATAAGGAAGTATCATTAGAAAGGATGATTTTGAATAAGTTCTATCTTCTGCCATCCAGAGATATTGATCTGTTGTTTTTCTAAGTAGTTTACTTTAAAGTGAAACAGAAAACCCACATGGTTGAAAGAGAAGATAAATATATCTAAGTCTATGGGGGTAGGGGTTAATGAGCAGCTGCTATTTTATAAAAGATAGTGAGAATGAAAGCAAAAGATAAATGAAGACAATATTTGTTATACATCAAAAATAAAATTCCTTTTTTTCAAAGTACACATTCAAATTACAATTATTTATGCCAAATTTTTATTTGTGTCCAAATTATTTCATTAAATAAAACAATGCCTTTGTACCAAAGTCTCTCCTGGTTTGAAAAGGTTAGAATTCAAAACTTTCATGCAATGCAGTGGGTATTTATCATGAATTTGCTTATTTCTGCTATGGTTGACTCTGCTGCAAGATATCAAAAAAATAAAATAAAATATGGCTCTACTTGCAAAGTTCGTAATCTGAAAAAAAAAAAAAAAAAACCCCACAGGTTTGGGGAGGGGAAAACAAATACTTGTGAAATTAAGCAAATGGGGTAGTTGCCAGAATAGAGGTGAAAAGTGAGAAGAAGTCATCAATGGGAGAAGGACAATCAATGGGAGAAGGAGAATCAGTTATTGTTAATAAGGCAGCAGAGGGTTTGTAGGAGTTGTTAGTCAGTGATGCTCAATACTACAGACAGGTTGAAAGGAGTAAGTACTTGGAAAAGACCCCTGGAATTTTGGACCACAGGTCACTACTATCCTTAAACAGAGCAGTTTCCTAAGTCAGTCAGAGCTGAAGTCATGTGTAGCCTTTGAAAATGAGCTGGTACTGAAAAACAGGCAGGAAAAGATGAAATGGTCATGCTTGTAAGAAAACAGACTTGAGGAAAAGTATTATAGACTGGGTGCAAAGGAAAAGAGTCATGAAAAGTAGAATTTGAAGACTTAAATGTTAGAGAATATTAGAGAAAACCAAGTTCGTAAAGTGGGATATGTGAACTTGGAGGAAATGCAGGGGAGAGGAAGTCATCTCTTCTTTATCAGAATTGAAGGGGAAGGGGAAAGCTGGTAAAAGACAAAAGCAATACAGATTCAAAGATATTTCAGGTGGAAAAAAGATGTGCTAAAGAAACTTATAAAGGGCTGAGCTTTCTCAGCAATGTGGGAATGAAGAATCTGCTAGGACCATGAGTTCTTATGGAGAAAGAAAGATCTAGAAAATTATCACTTAACCATACACCTTCTGAGTAGTAGTAAGCTGATATCAAAGAGTACAGACTTGTGAGTACCCAAGGTTTGGTTTCAAATAATTGAATATAAGATAAGAAAAAATTAGAGATATTCTACTTGGCATCGAAAAATAAAGAAAATGAGCCACAGCAGAAAAAATATAAATAATTCAACACTTTACTTCTGAATACATATACTATGATAAGGAAAATGGCCGTGCACAAAAAGGCCAGAAAACAGCTGTGACAACAAGCTTGGATGGAAAATAGCATAAGCAACAACAACAAGATCATGTTAATCTTGAGGCAAGAATGTTGGACTCAGTACCTTCCAGTTTTCTTCAAAATCTAAAATTTTACATTGAATTATACTTTAGAAGAGAAAATTGACAATTGAATGGAGAAAGGATGGTGGAAAATGGTCTCCAGGCAGCAGTGAGCTTAGAAATACAACCCCTCTTATGAGACCTGAGAATGAAGGGAGTGTTCTTGCAGTTGTGCAAAAGCAATATAGTGATACATAATAGGACATGCATGGCTGTGGTTCAATAAGACTTTATTTGTAGACAAGAAAATTTAAATTTCAAACAATTTATATGACATGAAATATTGTTTTCCTTTTATATTTTTTTCAACCATTTAACAATAAAAAGCCATTCTAAGATTTTTGGTCATATACATAACCAGGCTGGAGTTGGCCCACAGGGTCAGAATTTTTCCACCTCTGGACTAAAGCAACAAAATAGAGGGCATTTCTAGGTGCTGAGACACTAGAAGAGAACCAAGAAAAAATTCAAGGATCAAGAGATTTTTATTGCAGAATAAATGGGTTTGAAAAAGACTAAAAAAAGAGCTATGGAACAGTGGATAGATTATCTACAACAGAATCATGATTTTTTAAAATTAAATATGGCTTCTAAACTATTTGGTGAATAATGGAAATGGAAGTTCACTGGGTGTAGAAAAGTGATGTTTTAGAAATTGTCTACAGGCATGTCCTTAACGGGGTATAATCTAAAGACTTCTGGGATAACAGGGTCCATAATGAAAGCTTAGATGTTAACTACAGAACAGATCATTTAGTGATTAATCAACTGACACTGATGATCCAATCAGGTTCACCCTCAGTTTGAACCTCTGGTAACTAGGAACTGAGAAATGATGTATGTTTCTTCTGCCTCCACTTGCACAAACCACAGAGGCTACAGCCCTGGATCAAGGTACCTCATTTGTTGACAGAAGTCATGAATTCCAGAAGCTGAAGCCTCCTTAGGGATTCACTAGCAAATTGTGATTGAAATAACACAAAATAGATATCTAAAGCAGGTTTCTGCCTCTAATCTACTTTGTTGTCTTACAAAGGTAAGAGACAAAGTACCACATAACTTTTGCCAGCCATTCAAACATATTTTAATTAACTCCTCCACAGCATTCCTCACCAGTAAATACTATTATCTCCACCCACAAAGAACATCTAGGCACAGTAAGTTTTAGTAACTTGTCCATATTTACAGAGTTGCTACAGCAGAATTCATACCTGATCCTGTTTGACTCTAAAACTTGTGCCCTCATGCAAAACCATACTGCCTCATGGAGTTTCAGTTTGCTCATGTGTAAAAAAAAAAAGGAGTGCTACCTAATGATTTCTGATGTCCTTTTGGTCCCCAGCATTCTAATTTTACATATGTAGGAAAACGAAGACCTTGGGGAGACAGAGGAATAGAAATATCCTATGTTCCTTACCCTGTGACACTGTTTTCCTTCTAATTCAGTGTCACCTTCTGAGATTATACAAATGTCCAATCCAAAGTTATAGGAGGATGGTACTTCAGATTTGGAACCAAAAAGTATGTGTATTATCCGAATAAGATGAATGCTGAGTATTCATTTTCCCTACACCTTAATAATAAAAAAGAGGCCTTAGAAATAAAATCAAAATTATACAGTGTGATAAAAATCATGTCAGTTACTGAAATTAGGAGATACAATCTTACGAGTCAAGTTTCAAATCTGACACATTTCTTTTAACTGACATATAACGAAGCCTAGTTGTCAAGAAGTGATTTTCTTGTCTCACTCTGCTGCTTTGTACTTTGATTGAAAGCTTTAATCTTGTCAAAATATTTCCCACACAATCACAGGGTAGGATGATGGAACCAGAGGCAGGAGGAATGAACCAGGTCGAGCACTCATCTCCAGTGAGGGGTGACCAAGAGTGACGGTCCAGGAAAACTTCCACACAGAAATGTGATTCTAAACAAAATGATCAACAAAATTAACTCAACTTGAGAGGCAACCATTGTTTTTAAAAAATCCCTACATGGACACTTACAAATATCATAATGCTACTTATTATCATTCAGATTTCTAATATATGAGAAATTGTGTGAAAATTATTATATATATTGTCAACAAATGGGATCACAGAAAGAGGGAATGTAGGCTTTATATTTGAAGAAAGAGGGAAAGAAAAAGGAAGGAAGAAAGATAGCAACCAAAGGAGAGAGGGAGAGGAGGAGGGAGGGAGGAACTGTTTGCCCACTTCTGAGTTTTCAAAGTATTTGGATACTCCTCCTTCATTACTAGTTGAGTCTTGTCTTTGTAAGTGAAATTACTCGTACTGAAACCAATTAAGCTCTTACAATGAGGTATTGTTGATATTGTTGTTGTTTTACAAAAGGGGGCATTTTTCTTTTTCCATTGCTTGTGAGTACATATCTATTAGGAGTTTGAATTAATCAAGAGATTTGACAGGAAATTCTCATGGTGCTCGTAAAGTATTCTGATACATCATCTCCTTGTAACCTCAAAATATAACTCAGCATCACTCTTTAGTTACTACTGAATTACTAAAGAGCATAATTTTGTTATATTTGAAACAATACAAAACAAAATTACCATACATTCTGCTGTTTTATTAAAAACTGAAATTGAAAATGAAATATCAAAATGTAAAGAGGAAATATTTTCCTCTTTCCTTGCTGTAAGTAGGCTACAGAGCATTAAGTTATCACTGATAATATTTAAACAGATACTTAAGTAGATATTTTATTTACAACTTAAAAACATCCAAATGATTTAACTAATGTCTATTCAAATTCAAAGGTGGTATTCCATTGAAAGAAAAAGCTTAATTTGTTAAATTCTCCTCTCCTACAGCCTGCCAAGCCACAGGCTGAAGACCAGACTTGCTTAACTGGAAGAAAGTGAGTAGACTCCCCAGGGCTGTACAGGGAACCAAGTGCTTTTGCTCTGTTGGATATGGAAGAAGAGGGACAGTCACATGAAGTGCTTTCTTCCTTCCATACTCACCTGGAATAAGAGATTTTATCTTAGACCAAAATTTCAGAGCAAAGCACTTGGTTCCTCTGGGTTGACTTGGGTCCTGGGAAGTGTATGTAGAGAAGTCAATTCTCTGACATATTTGGAAAGTAAGCTTTCTTGACCTATGTGAAAACTTAGCAGATCACTGAAGAGCACCTGAGAGGCTACTAAATGAATATTTTCTGCACTTTCTGCTTCTTTACTTTATTCAAGTTAATTTATCTTCCATAGAAAAGGTAAGTTAAATTAGCCTTAAAGGGTGCATATCAGTCTAAATCCCAGAATATATTAAGTATATGTATAAATGACTAATAATTATGACTTACTCTGCCCTTCATTTCTACTTGCTTAGTCAGTTGTGATTAAACCTTAATCAGCTTGGAACAAAGTTACTGTAAATACCATAGATAAATATACTAAATTAAACACTGGATGAAGCATGATTCGCTGCATGATTTTTATCAAAAAGGCAAGGTATAACTTATCTCTTCCTTTCTCTTAAATAAATGACCTGAATACCATGCTTCGCCCACACTAAGATTAAATCCAAAATTTGTCATCCTGCTAGTCCATCTTTTTCTATCAAGTCATCCTAATTATATTCTTTGAATGAATCCCCTGATTTTTTTTTTATTTTACCAAAATGGGTCGGAACAAATCGTGGAGTTTTTCCTCTTTGTGACACCAGTAAAAAAGTTGGATTCAGTTTTGAGGGTTTTTTTTTTAAGTATCAAGGAAAGTAATATAAATCAAACCATGGGATTGCCAAGCAATTTTTTTTTATTGGTGGTGTTTAAAGACTTGTTCCAGTTTGCAAAAGCAATTCATAGTTGCAAATCATGTGTTTTCCTGATTGCTTGGAAGAATTTCTCAGGTTTCTGATTTTCTGAGCAATATGGTATTTATAATAAATCCCTTACAAGCCTAGCACAGAAGCAAATTTTCTTAAATGGAAGTATTTTTCTCTACTATTTTCCTTCTGATGATAATGGTTTCCATGGCTTCTTTTAAACATTCCAGGAGTTAAATATGAGTGGCATAAAGCAAAATTGTGGTAATGAAGGATAAGATGACGTTACACAGGAGTGTACTAACATCTATCCTGAATTTATCTGCAGATTCTAGGCTCTGTAGAAGAGTTCTGTGTATAAATATCTACATGAAGCATTAAACTTCAGATTTTTTGTTTCATTTTTCCCAGAAGGAAAATAAAGTCTACTGGGAAACAAGAGGCCAGCCACTTCTGAATATAATCAAGACTTAATAAAACTGAATGAAGTTTATATTTATAATGGTCTAAGATTGAAGCTACAATATGCTTCTATTCTAAGAATGTTTTTATTGTCTCAATCAAGATATTTTTCATTTGCTCAAGGTCATTTTTTATTGATTTCATGATCTTAAGTCTCTTTAATTCAATCATTTTAAGTGCATTGAAATTTTTTGCTTTTCCTCTTTTTTTTTAATTTCTTGCCCAAAAAAGCACAAAAATTGAAAAAGAAAATTTTATGTATATCCCCTAATTATAAGTTTTTGGTGATATATAACCTATGTTGCTGAAATATGTCAGAAATGAACTGTATTTCCCTAGGAGAGAACTGATTGATACACACACACACACACACACACACACACACACATATGTGTGTGTGTGTATATATATACACACACAATGAATTATGATGTTCTAAATCAACCCTCTTTAAAGACAATTTCACCATAAACTTCAATACTTTTAATAACAATAATTAAACTTCAAAATTTTAATAACAACATCACAATTACACACTTTAAAATGCACTTTTTTGCTTTATTTAACCTTTTAAACGCATACTGCTATTTTTCTTCTTCAAATGATTTCTAATCTGGTTATTTGCCTTGGATTTTTCTAACTTTTATAAAAAATTAGAGAAGAACCAACTTATTTAATCTGGTAAATAACAGAAGTTACATTCTGCAGTGCTAAGGGAAGGTGGAGAATTTGTAGGCAGGAGACTACTGAGCATCCAGGCTCATCTAGGTCCTGAATATCCAAGAGTCTGTCCCAGGGTCCTGGCAGCATGCAGATGGGAGTGTGCTCCTCCAATGATTACTGAATTCATTCCTGGAAAACCCAAAGCATGTCAAGGTTTCTCCATGGAATCTTCTGCAGCAGGGAATTTGATTCATCCCTGAGAACAGTGGTCTTCAACCACTCCCCAAAGAAACTGGAAAAATTCTGTAAACCCTCGTTTAAGGTGACATCTAACTTTTATTTTGAAAATGTAACACAAATTATGTAATTTCCAGCTTATTTTATTTATTTATCTTTACATTTTTAAATTGACAGAGAATACTGCATTTTTTTGTGCATGAACAACATGATGTTTTGAAGTATACACACATTGTGGAATGGTTAATTCTAACTGACAAATGCATTAACTCATATAGTTGTTACTTTTTGTAGTGAGAATTAAACTTATTTTAGTGTTAATCTTTTAAAATAAAATTGTCCTTTAAGTTTTAAATGCACCTATGAAATTCAAGCATCAAAAGGATTTGATTCCTTGTCATCAATAATCTAAAAATATAGAAATTCTGCTGAATGCAGTGGTCCATAACAGTAATCTCAGCAACTCTGGAGACTGGAGCAGGAGGATTCCAAGTCTGTAGACAGCCTGTAGCTTATTGGGATCATCTCAAAATTTAAAAAAATAAAATAAAATAAAAAGGACTGGTGATGCAGCTAAGTGGTAGAATGCCAGTGGGTTCAGGAAAAAAAAAAGAAAGAAAGAAAAAAGAAAAATAACAATTTATAAATTGCTCTTAAAAATTGGAATTTTTATACCTTCTTTTTATATATCAAGATAATTTTTCTATTTCCCTTTCTCATCAGATTTTATACTAATTTCATATATTTTTATTCATATAATATTTTATTTTATTCTTGAATGTCTTCGATTAATGATTCTATTATACTTCTTTGCAGCAAAAATATAAATTAAATTTTTAAATTTTCTAATAAGTTCTAAGTGTTAAAAAAATATTTCTCTCAAGTAATATAACAATTATTAGTAACAAATAGCTCAGCAAAATGATTATATTTTGATTTATTTAATATAATTATGTTGATATTAAAATGTCAATAAATATATATTCAATTGAAATAATGATAAGTATCTCAATGAGATGAATGTGGCTTGGATTTCTTCCCCATAGGTGTTCATATGAGTGTTACTTTTGCTAGAATGAGTTAAAGTGTAGTATTAATTCTAGTTTGTCACTTTGAGATAAATGTTAAAAAGAAGTCTTATTTGTAGATGAGAATAGTCTTTTATTGGAGTTATAACTTTCATACAATTTTTTTATACAATGTTTGTTGTGCCAAAAAATATGTATTGATATATCATGCAAAAAGATGTTTTAAAGATCTATCAACTGAAAATTTATTTAGCACTCCTTCATTTTTATTGAAAGCAAAGAGTTAGAGACTTTTGATTTGTTTCCCAAATATGAAATTCATTCCTCCTTCCACACCTACAATAGGACCCACAGAATCACTGTTTACCCCTGTGTCTGGTGTCATTGCTGACTTTAGGGAATTGCATCCTAATAAGATTGCCCTAATAAGGTGGGTGAAAAGTATGACTTTCTTTTGTAAGGAGGCAAAAGCATGATTATGCAGAGGGTATATATAAATATACATGACATATATTTATATATATAATAAATATAAATAAAACTAATCTCCATGATATATATCACTGTAGTATTCCAAGTTTAGATCTTTGGAAAAATACCAAAGAGGGATAGTTGGGTCATATGGTGGTTTCATTCCTAGTTTTTTGAGGAATCTTCATACTGCTTTCTTAAGAACCACAAATCCTTTTTCTAGGGAAGAATTCATAGGAAAGGTATGACTCTAAAAATATTCCAACACTACCCATGCCCTGGGAAAGTATTTGTAAACCCCATAGGAATCATTTAGTTGAGGACCACTGTCATAAAACATCTGTGGTCCCGCTGTGGCCTAGGAATTGTTGAAACACATATAAATAGGAAGATGGACTGTTTTCTCTGCTTTGCTATTGATGGTTTTACTTCACTATTTTAATTGTTATTTATTACAGTCTTATCAAATATGTACATAACATTAATCAGTGTAGTTAGTAAGACTAATTTTAATAACTGAAGCATGGTTTTATCTGTTAACTCTATTTCTAACTGGCTGTGTACCTCTGGAAAACATAACTACATTTCTCTAAGCCCATTTATTTGAAGGCTAGATGAGAATAGTATTTCCCAAAGTCAAATTACATGATTTGAGGTGGTACATATACAAAATTGTTATCTATTTCTGAGATTGTTTATCAGGAAAAAATAGTCAAAATAACTAAATCCACAATCCTTAAATATAGTTTTTTAGAAAGTATCTAAAGTTGATATTTTAGTTTTCATTTTTAAAGAGAATTTATAAGAAAAAAAATCAAACAATTTTTATGTTAAAAAATTTATGACTTCCTGGAAATCCGTATGCACCAAAATGAAAATAAACCACTATCTCTCACCACACACAAAATTCAATGCCAAATGGATCAAGGACCTAGGAATCAGTCCAGAGACTCTGCACCTAATAGAAGAAAAAAGTAGATCCAAATCCTCATCATGTCAGATTAGGCCCTGACTTCCTTAACAAGTCTCCTAAAGCACAAGAAACAACATCAAGAATAAGTGGGATGGACTCAAACGAAAAAGCTTCTTCTCAGCAAAAGAAATAATAAATGAAGTGAACAGAGAGCCTATATTTTGGGAGCAAATTTTTGCCACATACACATCAGATAGAGCACTAATCTCCCGGATATATAAAGAACTCAAAAAACTTAACACCAAAAAAACCCAACTCAATCAATAATTGGGCTAAGGAGCTGAACAGACACTTCTCAGAAGAAGATACACAATCGATCAACAAATATATGAAAAATGTTCAACATCTCTAGTAATTAGATAAATAGAGATCAAAACTACTTTAAGATTTCATCTCACTCCAGTCAGAATGGTAGCTATTAAGAATACAAAAAACATTAAGTGTTGGAAAGGATGTGGGGGAAAATGCACACTTATAAATTGCTGATGGGACTGCAAATTGGTGCAGCCAATATGGAAAGCAGTATGGAGAATCTTGGAAAACTGGGAATAAAACCACCATTTGACCCAGCTATCCCACTTTTTGGTCTATACCCAAAGGTCTTAAAAACAGCATACTACAGGGACACAGCCACATCAATGTTTATAGCAGCACAATTCACAATAGCTAACCTAGATGCCCTTCAATAGATGAATACATAAGGAAACTGTGGTCTATATACACAGTGGAATATTACTCAGCCTTGAAAGAGAATAAAATTATGGCGTTTGCAGGTAAAATGGATGGAGCTGGAGAATATCATGCTAAGTGAGTAAGCCAATCCCAAAAAACCAAATGTTTTCTCTGAGAAGTGGATACCAATCCATAACAGTGGCAGGGGCAGGGGATGCATGAGAAAAAATGGAGGAACTTTGGGCAAAGGAGAGGGAGGAGTGGGAGGGAGAATGGGGGCAGAAAATATGATGGAATGAGATGAAAATCATTACCCTAGGTACATGTATCACTGAACATATGGGGTGATGCTACATAGTATACAACCAGAGAAATGAAAAGTTGTGCTGCAATTGTATACAATGAATCAAAACACATTCTGCTGTCATATATACCCAATTAAAATTAATTAATTAATTAATTTTTTTAAAAAATCTATGACCAGGTATGGTGGTGCATGCCTGCAATCCCAGCAGCCCAGGAGGCCAAGGCAGGAGAATCGCAAGTTCAAGGCCAGTGTCAGTAACTTACTGAGGTTCTAAGCAGCTTTTATCTCTAAATAAAATAAAGAGGGCTAGAGGTATGGCTCGGTGATTAAGTGACCCTGGCACCCCCAATTCCCCCCAAAAATGAATGAGTGTGAAATTTGAGAAATGCTAAAGTAGTTATGATTGCTGTTGTTCCATCAAGGTCCAGTTTTACATGATTTCATGTAAAACAGTAGAAAGAAAGAAAAAAGGGAAGGAGGAAAGGACTAAGAAGGAGGGATGGGAAGAAGGGACATTCAGAGGATTTATATTTCTGTGTAGGTTCATAAAATGCCATGGTCGTGGTTGGAAAATATCAACCCCATAAGAAACTGCAAAAGGCAAGTTCAGGCAAATTATCCAGCTTAGCATTCATGGATATGAGGCAGAATACCAATTATGCAAGTCAGGCTTTCTTAACCTTCTCAGCAGGAACTAAAAAATCTTCACCATGTCTGCATAGCCAAGTGATGTGGAAATTTCATGTAATTACTCAGGAAGGCAGGCAAATAAAACTTACCACAAACTTGGAGGACTGAATTACATACCTATATTCTCCATCTTTACTGATCAAATTATCCAGTTAATCTATTGATCTCCTTCTCACATGGCCTATTGACATAGCCACTCTGAATGCTGGACTTACCCCTAGCAGAGCTTACTGAGAAGAACACTTCATTGTTGAAGTTTGGGGCTTTTCAGATTAGTAAAGAAGCTCAACTTTTAAAAAGGTTATTCATTACTCAGAGTTAAAGAATAGATTAAATTAATGAGTATTAATGTGAACAGTTTTCTGAACCTTGTGTATCTCTTGTATCAAGTATAAATGTATCCTCTCAGTGATATTAAGATATTTCAGCTTCATTTTTTCTTTGGTTATATTCAATTTTCTGAAATTTTTTAGTAAGATATCAGGAATAAGATCTAATTTTCATTCTTCTTCTTTCCTGTATCCTAATCCTTCCTTTAAAATGAGAGAAACAAAACTTGTTCCATCAAATAAAAATATTTATTGTACATCTGCACATAAGCACACACACAAGCACATGAACAACAAGTACACCCAGATATATATAAATAAATGCCCCTGAATAAAATTTATATAAATATCAATCCAAAAAGTATGTGAAAAATGAACGTCAGCTATGCCTTAAACTAATTCCTATCTGGTCTTCTTATCTTATAGTCTAACAAAGAGAGATCACTTTATAAATTTGTCATAAAATGATGTTATAAATTGTTATAAATTTTGTTGTCTCTTGGATTCCAAGTGTCTTTTTTCTAAATAACCATAATAACTCTAAATTTGTTTTTCACAAAACATATTTCCTCTTGTTTTCTCTAGTAGTACAACCATTTGGGATAGGGATACCTAAGGAAGAACTGGAGAATTTCCCTGACCGCTTGCTTTTGCTAAAAAGTTCAAAATATTAAGAACAAATGTCACTTATTACTACTCAGTTTATAATAACAAACATCTATCTTCTCTCAACATTGTTAAGAAATATTATTTTATTTCATAGATGAGTAAGGGATATTCAGAGGTTAACAGCCTCAAGATCGCACGTGACAGAATTTAGATTTGAACCTAAATTGATCTTTTCCTGAAAGCAGAAGGACTCTAATTTCATACCATGCTTTTACTAAGGGGTCCCATTCGATATTTGTTGAATGAAACCTAATACTCAGACACGCCCTTTTCAAATGGGCTTTGAAGCAGATGTCAGTTCAAATCCCTTAGGTAGCTAGGATCAAGAAGAAATGGTTGGAGATTTTCCAAGTAACTCTGAGTAATCCTGAGGTAATATGAGTAATATATAAACCCATTCACACCAATTCTTCTCCAGATTCCCCAGAAGCATTATTATTTATCAGGGCAGGCCAAAAAAAAAAAAAAAAAATGGGCAAGCTGGCTTCCCAAAAGGAAAGGTGGTGTAAGAGGTACTTTGCTCTAACATGGGCAGGTCACTCTAATTCAACACAATTACAGAAGGACTGGTTTTAACCAAGGTCAGTCTTGGGATCATCTCAAAATGGATTGAGCCATATACCAGGATAAGACCTCAGTTCCCCTAAATATCCAAGCCATCAGGAAAGCTGGCAATGTGAATATGCAGGGACAAAACATCTGAGCACCTTGTTGCTGAAACACAGGCAGATTGTCAAACTCATCATGTTCCACATGTATTCTGAATGCTAGTCTCTTAAACCTGTAATGTAAATTGCCAAGGACGATGCCAAAAGAGCAGCAGCAAGTCCATGTCCAAATGCTAGAGAAAAGGAATGGGCTCATCTCCAAGAGGGAGTTAGATAATGCTGATAAATCACACTTGGGAAACACCTTGCTGATATTACTTCATCTGATCTCTAGCGCCCCTTTACAGCTTTAGTCTTCCCTCTTTCCAAGTTAGGAAACAGGGTCAGAGCATCACCAAAATTTACTGAATGCTAATTATGTCTCAGGCTCTGAATTTAGAACATTATTTGCCTTATTTTATTTAGTCCTCACAGTAAGCTTAAGAGGAAATTTTTATTACTCTATATATTACATAAGCAAATAGAAAGCTAGAGAAGTCACAATTCAATAGTCATGTGGCTAGCAGGTAATTCTCAGAGATTCTAGAATAGGGCAATCTGACTCCAACTCCTTTAATACCACATTGCATTGATTTGATAAGAATTTAAGAGAGTTATTCTGATTGCTTAATCTCAAACCCATCTCTACCGATTCCAAAGTAGAGATCCACTTTTCCACATCCACTTTCTGCTAAATATTGAGTTTTGAAGCAGACTTTATTCAAGAATATGGATTCTTCTCTAAGAATTTTTAAAGCAAAGTTATTTATCTTATGATGCTTTCCATCTAGAGAGAGGCATATCCTTCAGGAATAAATATTTTCTGAGCAACCACCATCCGCCCCACCATATGTTAACACTGTTGAACTCATTGAAATAAACCTAATGGCCTCTGGAATTTCCAAAAACAAAATGTTTTTCAAAAAAATAATGAAAATAGATAGTCATAACCTTTCAGGTTTGCTCATTACCTGTTTATGTTTACTGTTAACCGGAATATGGAAATAAAATGATTCCATTTCCTTTTGTGTGCTTTGAGGAGTGGAGGTGAAAGCCCAGCTTTTTGACTTTGAACCATACAGCTGGAACCACAGGTCAGGAAAATTGGTGGTCACCATCAGGTCTCAACCTGCAATTCAACCCACCTCAGGAAGCCTCGTCATTCAGGCAGGTAAGCATGCCAGACGCCACAAACCTGGACTTGCTGGTGAAAGGCCTCTCCAGCCAAGAGCAGTACAGCCCACAGAGGGTGGTGGGAGGTAGGAAGCAAGCTCCAGGCTTCAAGTGGGCAGGATGAGTCATCTCTTTGATGTGGAGTGGTTTTCTAAACCCAGCAAAGGTGAGCAAGCATTTCCTTCCCCTGACTACCATGACTACTGTGGCAACAGCCTCTTAGTGTAGGAAACTGAGTCACAGGCTAGGAAGATTTTAGAGTTGCAGGAGAGGAAACTACTAGTCTATGTTATAATGTCAATTTTACTAAGATGAATTTTGTTCCAGCCTGGTAACATTTCGGTCTGCCTTGTGTACATGAACTAGTTTTCTCCTTATTTCAAAAACTTTTCCTTACTGCTCCCAATCTTAGTAGGGTTGCTAGATGAGATGTGTACATGTACAGAAAGACCCATCAGCAAAATTAACTATTTAAAGAAATAGTTTTGTTTTAGTAAAAAAAAAAAAAAAAAAAAAAAAGGATGCTGAAATCATCTTAACTCAGAGAACAAAAATGCCATAAAGAAAAAAAAATTGTTAAATTTGATGATGGTTCCAGGAATACTCAGTTCTTTCATAAGAACAGAAGATTCAAATTCTAGGTTACACCGGGATCCATCTGGCGCAACCTCAATGGATCCAATCTGTTTGCAGGAAACAGAGAGAAAGCATCTCCCTTCCCATTGGTTTCCACTTTGGGCAAGACTATCTGTTGGTATTTCAGCATGCTGCCTTTTATTGTCTCCCCAGAAGCAAGGGCCTAGAAGGATAAGTGCCAGACCTCCTAGACCACTGGTAAGCAGTGCTCTGTTTTAGGGTCCTCTAGTGAGAGACAGTGTGGATTTGGAAGGTGGAAGGGAAAGCACTATTATTGCTCTAGGGGCATCAAGCAAGCACAGTATCTTCCATACATTGCAGAGCTGAGGTTTTTGTCAGTGACTTCTGGAGGTTGTCTTGCAAATCACCCATGCTGGTGCTGTAGATAGCTGAGATAACTAATAGAGATTACTTGCAATTCATGCATTCCCTGTTTTCCTTAATGTTAGTAACTTCTCCAATTTTCTTGTCTTTCAGGATTCAGGAATTCCCTAAATTAAAAACATTTCTGATTAAAATTGCTAAAGTGGATTCTGTTTTCTTGACCAAACCCTACTTGACACACACATCGAAAGGACAGAGTGTAACCAAACAATTCACCTTCCATAAATTTCTAAAAATCTATTTTGATCTAGGAATGTATTTTTTTAAATTGTTAGTATTTTATTGAATACTAATTCTTGTAGTAATAAACTACAAAGTGTACTACTCAGTCATGAACTACATTTGATTTCTTTGTCCCCGATAAAACATTTCAAGCAAGACATCTCTGGGATAATAGTAATAGGTTTTTATCTGCCCTATGCCCTTTATGTTGATTATGTTTAGATTGAAGTGTTATAGTTGTTAAGTCTATTCCTATCAGAGAAATGATCAGGTAAACACATATACCTGAAATTTTTGTTTTTTAATTTAGTTGACCTTGTCTGAACAAAAAGAAAAAATAGGAGAGATGAAAATGAGCTGAATTCTTAACAATAGCCTCAAAAATTTTGAATCATATAGGCCAGAGTAAAGAGGCAAGGTAAGACTTTCAGAAAAAAAATATCATTTTGTGAATTATCTTCCTTCCTTCACAAAGATCAGGCTTAATATTTAAGCCTTCTGTCTTTTTTTACATTTTATTTTCATTTTTCAACCAGCAAAGAAAATGTATTAATTTTCAACTCTACTTGTCTGAAGCTCAACATTGTGGTTAAGTGATCAGTTCTGAGTAGCTTACACTCCAAGAGCTTGTCATTATAGTCATCAAAATATCATGGATTGTCAGATATGTTTTAGTTTTGCCACTGTAGAATACCATACCAACAAAAGTGCTCTGTGATTTTGTGGGTGATGTCATGTAATTATTTGCCTTTTCTGGAAAGTAAGTGTTTGAATATTCACTGCCCAAACTACATCATCTCTCCTTCCTTTGGGTGTGCCATGAGATTTTTCATGTAAATTACAAGCTAAAAACTGGAAGTCCAGGCAGCAGAACAAAATGGCTTGAAGATTCATCCATTTGTTTATTAATTAATAAAAAAGAAATTATCAAGTTTCTACTAAGTGCCAAATTCTGTTCTAGTCATTGGGGATATAGCTATGAGTAAAGTAAAATAGATGTCTTTCTACTAAGTTTACATTCTAACGTAGGAAGAAACAGACCCAAAAGTCAAATAAATAAAATGCATGTATGTTAGATGGTAATAAGTGCTTTTGAACAAAATCAAGCACAAAAGAATAGGGAGGTTCAATTTCAAGCCGAGTGCCATGGGAAGGTCCACTGAGAACAAGATATCTAAGAAAAAGAAGTGAAGAGATGAGCTATGTGGCTATATAGAGAAAGGGTCTTCCAGGAGAGGAGAGTGCTTCTGTAAAGGACTTAGGACTGGAGGGTACATTGCACATTTGCGGAACAGCCAGGCTGGCAGTGACAGAGCCAGCAAGGGGGCACAGAGCTGTAGGAAGAAGGTCAGAGAGGCAAGGAGGGCCAATTGTAGCCATTGTGAAGACTTGGGAGGTGTGTTTTGCCAGTCCATACAGTGGTCTTAACTCATCAATAAGTTATTATTTCAAAGTAGTTTATTTTATATGATCATTTGGTTCCTAACATTCTCTAAGTAAAATGGAAAAATTTGGTAGAAGCCATCTGGCCCAGTCTGAATGGCTAAATTGTACATTACCACACTGTAATGGCAAAGCTGACCAGCGGGTCCTAAGGAATTCTAGTTCCTTCTCTTCCTATTATCTCACACTTGAACTTCTCCCATCGGACATAAAATGATAAATGGAGGGCTATCTGGTGGCTAAAGCACATGGAGTATATTTGGATGTGACTTGGTTTCTTCATAGCCAAAGTCCTGAAGCAATCACTCTGGGCCTTAAAAGAGTCTGGTCCTGGCAGAGAGCTCATATTATTCTGTGAATGGCTCCAAGACACCTGTATTAACATGTGACAAGAATGACTGTCTCAACTCAACGTCTGTACCTTCAGATGTGTGCCACTTGTGCACGCAGAAAGACATGTGACTGGATTGGTGTGTTGTAAGCTCAGTTGTTCTGGTTTCACCTGGACATTCAGAACTGCCCTTGGTTATGAGATGGGATTTTTAAAATTTTTGTTTGCTTGTTTGTTTTTACATCCAGAATTCAGCTTTATTTTGAGAGATACCACTGAAGAGTCGAGTTTAGCTGGTGTGTGAAGGAGGTGAGCAAGAAAAGAAGGGTAGAAGAAATGGTATTGCCCATTGGCAAACCAAAATTCAAGATGTAGGCTCACTCACATTTGTAGTATTCTTGACCTTTGCTAATTACCAATATCCAGAAATTGATGTGAACTCTTTGGGAAATCCACAAGGCTTAAAAATAATCAAATAGCCTCCATGTGAATGATATTCCCTTCATTATAAAATATACCTATCCACACCTTATGACTCAGAAGCTATTATATTTTTATCTTCTTAATTCTGGTAGCCAAAAGTTAGGGTTGAGTCAGCCAAATATTTCCTAAATGAGTTACAGAATGTACACTTACTCATGAGAAATGCCATTGTATATAGCAGACGTGTTCTTGGGCAGTAGCAACTTGTGCCTGGGACATTTAGATATATGTAAAGGTGTTTTTTTTTTTATTTAAGGAAATATGAGTAAGACTCATTTTTATGCCTAACCTGAGCCATAATAAGTCTGCATCAAAGAATAGTATTTAAATGATAGTTAAGAAAATTCAAGTTGAAAACTTCAGAATAAATCTAACTCAAAAACATTTTAAGGTGAAAAATGTTTAATGTCTCTTTAAAATGACTCAGTAAGATGGCTGATGCCACTTTAAAGTATTGGCTTTGATACTTCTTTCCTTCAGTGAGGAAAATGCTTATAAGAGCAAGTATTGCATTCTAAAGTGGGTCTAAAGGGGGTTTGTGGTTTGCTCAGGAATTGTGGTTTCTCTAGCTTTCTTGGCCTGCAAGCATACAGAAATAGCCTCCATGTTTAGTATAAATCACTAAAATAAAATGATCTCATTGGGTATGCATGGAAGTAAAGATAATTGCAGCTACAAGTACAGTAAAAGTATGGCAGAGAACTAAACATTTAGTCAATCTAGACACTGTAACTTGTAAAATGGGAAATATATGTTAAACTTCAGTGCAATGGATTGATGATTGATGCCCTAGGTCTGAATTCACAGAAAAGACTCTGAGACAGATTTCTGTCCTGGAAGTTTCTTGGTGGTACTATTGCAAGTAATACCTACAAGAGAGTGAAAGAAGCAGAATTGGTCCAAGAGAGAAGTCGATCCTGCTACTCAATAGTAGGTGGGAGGGCCCTTCAGAGTTGCCCCAATTTGAGGCAAGCAGTTCCCTTTGGCCTAAAGTATTTCTGGGTCCAAAATTCACCTGTGGATCTTTATCAGTCAATGTGGCAGCTGGGGCAATGAGTGTGTTGGCTGTGAAAAGGAAATGTGGTATAATTGAACATCTACTATAGGTAATGTGGTTTCAAAGACAGGAAAAGGCTGTGGTACTGAAAACAGTGACTGAGGAGTGGACCCACTGATGTCACTTGGAAACTGAAAACCTGGAGTCACATTGGGCTTGGGTATTTATTAGCTGCATAATTTTAGTGCAAAGGAAATGCAGAGTCCCTGTGAAAATTAAAAGAAGGAGATGCCATGAGAGGCACTAAAATATAAAGCATTTTTCCCCTTTAGCAATTTCTGTCTCTCAGCTTGTTAAGTGTTTTAATATGCTACTTAATATTGTTATAAATAAAGAAAGAAATTAAAGTTAAATTTAAATTTTATACTTAAAATGCAAATATAAGAGCACTTAGCTTCTACCTGCCCATATATTTCATTCCCACTGGAGCAGTAAAAGCACTCTGCTAACTCAATTGTTCTATTTCATTTCTTGATGAACTCACATTCTACTGGCACACTCTCTTTCAATTCACTGATAAGCAAGTTTTTAAAAGAAAAGCAACTGTGGGTTGCCCTCTTCCTTTCCTTCTTTGCCATAATTTTAAGTATAAATGGATGAAAAGTATGCAGCGAAACATTATTAGATACCATAGCATTCCTTGGTTGTGTTTCAGCCTTTTTTTTTTTTTTAGTTGTAGTTGGACACGATACCTTTATTTATCTATTTATTTTTTATGTGGTACTGAGGATCAAACCCAGGGCCTCACATGTGCTAGGTGAGCTCTCTACCACTGAACCACAGCTGCCTTTCTTTTTTTTTTTAATATTTATTCTTAGTTGTAGGTGAACACAATACGTTTATTTTATTTTATTTATTTATTTGGTGCTGAGGATTGAACCCAGTGCCTCACACATGGCAGATGAGTGCTCTACCACTGAGTCACAACCCCAGCCCCTCTGCCTTCTTTTTGCATTCAAAGCAAATAATGGCTTGAGCAGAAAGCTACTCAGTTGTAGATGTAATGCACTTTCCTTGAACTCATGGAGTCTTACAGAATTCCCACACACCCCACACCAGAGATGTAAGCTCATGGGGAGAAAAGAACTGCAGACATGGATATTGTGTGTATACTGTCTGCACGTACATCCTCTCCATTGTCCCTTTGGGCTTCACTTGCGGAACACAAGTTCAAAGATAAAATGTTTTGGAGTTTCAAGAACGTAACAGAAGAGTATTTAACCAAGTCCAAAATGGGTCCTGACCGTGGAAGCTGACCTTGGCTGTGGGTAAATCTGTAAATCATTCAATCTGACCCTCAGTTTCCTAATCTGTAAAATTGGGGTAATTAATGCCAGGTGTGGCGGTGCATGCCATCCCAGCAGCTGGGGAGGCTGAGGCAGGAGGGTCACAAATTCAAAGCCAGTCTCAACAAAAGTAAGGCACTAAGCAACTCAGTGAGACCCTGTCTCTAAATAAAATACAAAATAGGGCTGGAGATGCGGCTCAGTGGTTGAGTGCTCCTGAGTTCAATCCCTGGCACGCCCCCCACACCGCGTTGGGGTAATTGTACTTATTATGTGAATTTAAATGATTGAGAATTAAAGGGTCAATATTTGTAAAATTGTTTTATGAAAAAGGAAGAAAATTAATATTTATAATCTCCTAGTATGAATCCTACTTTAACCATTCTAAAATAGCTGCCCAAAGGTCACCCCAGACCTTGTCTAGTCCTTGAAATCTTAGTATACTTCTCATCTTAGAAAATAATGCTTGCATCTCTGAATCCCTTCACCTAATAATACTACCTCATTTGTAAATGTCAACTTTGATGTCACTTAATTTAATGAGTGCTTATCAAGCATTTAGGGGCTAGGGGCCTGAATGGGATTAAAGTTAAAGACCCTGATTCCCACTCCCAAGACAAGTTAATTATGTTCCTCCTGTGAAATTATTTCCATTATACCATGCATCACACTGCATTATATTGCCTATTTGTATATCTGCATCCTGTCTATACTGTCTCCTTGACTTACCATCATGGCTCCAATGTATACCACTGTGCATGGTACATAGCAGACACTCAATGAACACTTATTGACTGACCAAATGAGTACTAGCCATTATTGGAATACAAAGCAAAAGAGTCAAGTCAGCATTAAAAGAAGGCCTGGCCAAGAATTAAGGAATAGGCTTAAATAAATAAGTATGGTTAATCTTAGCATATAGGCTAAATAAATAAATATGGTTAATTTTAGCTTATAGGCTGAATATGAGAACATAAAAGTAGATGGAACTTTCCAGGGAAGATAAGAATAAGACAAGGAGGAAGAGACCAAGGACAGAATCTAAGCAATACCCACATTTAAGGGCAGACAAAGGAGGAAGGACCAGAGAAGACTAAACCAATGATTATAGTGAGGTAGGAAGAGAGTCAAAATTAAGTGTGATTTTTGAGAAATGAGATGAACTCCTTGATTCTAATGCTAAGAAAGACATTATAGACATAATAAAAGTAATTTTCACTCTTAAATGCCATTGATTGAAGAGGGAATAGGATTTAAGGAGGTCAAATTAGGTTGGTTGTTCTATGTACATGAAGACAAGATATAGGGATTTGTGGGCCCTGATAACTGAACTTGTTTAGAATCTTAATCATTCTCACAGCTTCAACAGGAAAACACATAAAAAGCAAAGAGAAAGCAGAAAAGAAAATATTCTTATAAATGTCCAAATTTAATAGACAGAAGGATTGAGAATTAGGAATAGAGTATAAGTTGGGAAAGATAATGTAAATATAAGAGGATTGGGGTTTAACACGTGTGCCTTCTTTAAAGTGAACAGTAAGTTCTGAGGGGCAAAAGGGATGGAGTAGTTACAGAAGAGCTTGTTAGAAAAGGAAGGGCAGAGAGTTGCCAATGAGCTCTTCTTTAAATTTATATCAGTGCTAAGACTGTGGGCCATAGAAGTTTGATGGTGCTTGAAAAGAATAGGAAAGGCTTTTAGTGGTTACAAATTGACGAGAGACAAGTCACAGAATTGATGGCATCAGTAATGGATAGCTATGACCTGCTTAGGGCACCAAATCCACATTCCGATGACTTTTTCCCACAGTATTCAGGAGACCATGGGTAGGAATAGAAAAGAATAAGCTGTTGGATGTATCCAAAACTGGATGTTTGTGGGGCATGTGGGTCAGAAGGACCAGAAGATAAGATGTGATGGTTCTGGTGAAAGAAGTTTCAATGATTAATCATATAGAGAGTAAGGAGGAAAATAAGACCAGGATGTACTTGGTAAATACTACTAATAAAAATTATAATCTATGTGTTCTCACATTTATAGCATTTTTATTAAGCCAGGCAAAATGTTATATCTTTTTATATGTTGCCTAAATGAATACTCTCAACTATCCTGTGAAATGGAAACTATGGGTAATATCAACTCTAAAACGCAGGTACAGGAGGTTAGAATGAATAAGTAACTTGGCAATTTTTTGGCTATTAAATAGTAAAACTTGGGCTTGGCTTTGGTATCTCAGCTCCAAAGTTGCTCTAGTAAGGATCTAGAGATATTAATAACAGCAAAGTATAATGAACATGAAGGTAGAACTCGATGAATGAATTGGAGGCTGTGATGTATGGACCAAGTATTTTAAGATATTCAAATGTAGGCTGTCCATTCAGAGGATGACCCATCTAAATTACATGCAAGTGACAATTCTACACTCAAATTTTTCCTTTTCCACAAAGATCTCTTCCCTAATTCACTCATCGGGAAGAAATTTCTTCTTCCTTAGAACTCACATAATTCTACTCATACCTAAATCGTGCAAATATATACATATATATTGTCCCTAGACTAGAAACACATCCAGTAAACTATTTGCTTCATCATTGAAATTTTCTAAAACTCCTAGGAATATTTTGCATATGTAAAATAAATTTTTAAAATGGTATTTAATTCAGTGAAACAGCACTTGCTTAGCATATATAAAGCCCTCAGTTCAATCCCCAACACCACATGCATACACATACATATACACACTCCAAAAATGTTGAACACATTAATAAAGTAAAAATAAAACTCCAAATGTCCTTGAACTTCAGATGGGAAGTGACTTTAATGTTTTTGTTTGGCCAAAATGCAATATTTTAAGTGTTATCTATGTTCCTTGAAAATTTGATTTAAAAAATAATACTATTGTATTTCTCAACTGAACTTTGAAACAAGTTAGAGAGATTTCTAAATTGTATGGTCATGTCATTGCACGCTTTTATTTTTTTTCATAAAAACCAATAATACAAAAACGGTTTTTGCATTTGAATGTACTTTCTGGTAATCATGACTATATGATTATGATTTATGTTGACTCACAAGTCCTAAGGATTGGAAGAGTCCACTGACATTGAAAAAATTTTAAAGTAATGCAAACAAATATACTATAAATTTCAATTTTAACTGATGTTTGATTTATTGAGGTGAAACTGAAGAAAAGGTTTTGATAGATTTCAGCTTTAGATTTCAGATTCCTGCATTAAAAATAAAAATTAAACTAAGACTTCAACTTTCCAAAACAATTTTTTTCTTAAGGATATAACCTGTTTGGTTTGCATTGTAACCCATGAAGTGAGATTTAACCATTGAATCATTATTGTTTTAGAATTCTGAACATGTTTCTATTGAATTCAGTGAAGACCACTGAGTTCAATAAAACACCTGAAAATGTTAAATGCTGGCTACATCTGAGCATGTTTAAAATAATATGCTTTATTACTCAGTTAAAATCTGCTGAATCATTTACTACTTATAAATTTGAACAAATTGTTGAATCAGAACTTAGGTAATGGTTCAAAATCAAATTCATTTATTTGGTGAGTAGAAATGTGAAATTTCCTAATGTATATATAAAACCAACCTTGTTTAATGATGATTTGATTTTCTAATTTGATAATTCACACCTTTGTTTCCAAGAATGGTAATTATATTAGTTTTCTCAGGCTGCCATAACAAAATACAACAGAGTGGCTCAATATACAATTGAGCGACTCAAACAGATTTTTTATTCCTTTCATGGTTGTGGAGAACTGGAAGGTCAAGATCAAGGTATCAACTGATTCAGTTGCTGGTAAGGGACCTCTTCCTGTTTGCAGTCAGACACCTGCTGTTCCTTTGTGGTGGAGGGACAGAGAGCTGGTATCCCTTTCTCTTCTTAGAAAGATACTATCCCTATGGGATTATGACCCACCCTTATGTGTCCTTATCACCACCGGACAGATCCTATCTCCAAATAAAGTCACACTGAGAGTTAGGGCTTTAAAATATGAATTTAGGGACAATGCAAACATTCAGTCTACAACAGCAGTTATATTAATTGATCAAATTGTATATTTTTTCTCCTAATTTGCTTAGCTTATTGGCCCATTTAAGTTGTTCTCAAACATATTACATTATATTAGTGGGTCTAAATCTTGGCTGCATGCTAAAATCATCAGGAGAACTTTTAAGCAAATACCAATGTCAGGGACCCACTTCCAGGAACTCTGATTGAGTTGATTTTAGGTAAAGCCTGGGCATTATCATTTGTTGTTATTGATGATGATCATGAGATGCTTATGTAGAAAAAAAAAAAGATGATTTCATGTACTATATTCAATCATATATATATCCCAAACATTTCTAAGCTACATAATATACTTTTAAATTGGGGTAATATTTACACACAATGAAATCTACAGATCTATGTAATTCAGTGAATTTTGATAAATGTTATACCCATGGAACTGCCACCCAAACAAAATATGGACTATTTCTGTCACTATAGGAAGACCTGAGAGCCCTTCCAGTAAACACCCTCCAGCCACATTTCTGATTTTCCCCATTGATTAATCTTGCCTATTCTTAAATGTCGTGTAACTAGCATTATGCAGTATGTACTCATTTGTATCTGGCTTCTTTCATTTTGATAATTTAGATTCATCCTTGTTGCATTCCTTTTTGTTCTTCTTTAGTGCTATCTGGTATTCCATTGTTATAAATATATCATTTATAACAGAATAGACATAAACGTGTTCATTCTTATTCTTTCCAGTTTGGGGCTATAAAGTTACTATAAACTTTCTTAGGCAGATCTTTTCCTGGGTACATGTACTTGTTTCTGTTAGATATATACCAAGATATAGGATCATTATATCATAGGGTAGGTGAAAGCTTAACCTTAGAAAGAACTGTCTACTTCTTTTCTAAGTGATTATAGCATTTCATCTTCTCCCCAGCAGTACATCAGGAATCCTCTTGCTGCACATTCTGTTGTTGACTGGCATGGCTGTTCTTTAATTTTCACCATTTCTGTGGGTATGAAATGGTGTTGTTATGGTTTTAATTTGAGTGCATCCTGTGCTTTGGCTATTCATGCATCCTCTGTTATGCAATATCCAAATCATTTGATCACTCCTCTAAAATTAGAGTCTTTATCTTTCTGTTATTCATTTGTAGGAATTTTTAAATAGTTTGGATTAAAGTCCCTTCCTCTGCACACATTCTCTTCCAGGCTGGGACTCACTTTTTATTTTATCAATGTACTTGCTTTTGTTAAAAAATAATTGACAAATCAAAAACAGGTTCTTTGAAAAAGTAAACAAAATTGACCAATCCTTAGCCACTATAACAAAAAGAAGGATAGAGAAGTCTCAATTTGCTAAAATTCATGATTAAAAAGAAAATATCATGACAGACACTATTGAAATACAGAAGACAATTAGAAACTCTCTTGAAAATTCATACTTTAGTGAAATAGAAAACTTTAAAGACACAGACAAATTTCTAGAGGCATATGATCTATCCAAACTGAACCAGGAGGAATTACACAATTTAAACAGATCAATTTCAAGCAAGGATGTAGAAGACACCATGAAAAGACTACCAACTAAGAAAAGCTTGGGACATGAAGGATTCTCAGCCAAGTTCTACAAGACCTATGAAGAAGATTTAACACCAATACTCCTCAAATTATTCCATGAAATAGAAAAGGAGGAAACACTTCCAAACTCATTCTATGAGGCTAGTATCATCCTGATACCAAAACCAGACAGACATATCAAGGAAAGAAAATTTCAGACCAATATCCCTAAAAAACATAGGCACAAAAATTCTCAATAAAATTTTGGCAAATAGCATACAAAAACATATTTTTTAAAAATGTGCACCATGATCAAGTGGACTTCATTCCAGGGATGCAAGTTTGGGTCAACATATGGAAATCAATATACATAATTCATCACATCAATAGAATTAAAGATAAGAATCATATGATTTCATCAACTGATGTAGAGAAAGCATTTGGCAAAATACAGCACCCTTTCATGTTCAAAACGCTAGAAAAACTAGGTATAGTAGGAATATATCCAAAAACTAGGTATAGTAGGAATATATCTCAACATTGTAAAAGCTATCTATTCTAAACCCAAGGCCAACATCATTCTAAATGGAGAAAAAATGGAAGCATTCCCACTAAAAACTAGAACAAGACAGGGATGCCCTTTTTCACTACTTTTATTCAACATAGTTCTTGAAACTCTAGCCAGAGCAATTAAACAGATGAGAGAAATTAAAGGAATATGAATAAGAAAATAAGAACTTAAACTATCATTATTTGCTGATGACATGATTCTATACTTAAAGGAGCCAAAAAGTTCCACCAGAAAACTAGAATGAATAAATGAATTCAGCAAAGTAGTAGGATATAAAATCAGAACCCAGAAATCAAATGCATTTATATACATCAATGATGAATCCTCTGAAAGAGAAATTAGGAAAACTATCCCGTTTACAATAGCCTCAAAAAAGAAAAAATAAAATACCTGGGAATCAATCTAACAAAAGAGGTGAAAGACGTCTACATTGAAAACTACAGAACACTAAGGAAATAACTTGAAGAAAATCTCATGGTGTGTTGGGGGGGGGCATGGAATGAGTGGAGGAACTTTGGATGGGGCAAAGAGGAGTAGGGAGGGAGTATGGGGATAGGAAAAATGGTGAAATGAGACAGACATCATTACCCTAGGTTCATGTATGACTGCACGAATGGTGTGACCCTACTTTGGGTACAAGCAGAGAAGTAAAAAATTGTGCTCCATTTGAGTACAGTGAATTGAAGAGCATTCTGCTGTCATGTATAACTGATTACAACAACAAAAAAAAAAATTTAAAAAATGTTTGTCTTTGAGGAGATAGATGTGTTTAACTTGATCTGAACATTACACAAGGTATATTTGTATCAAGTGTGCCACATTCATTCATACAACTCATGATTTATGTACCAGTTAAAAAAGAATTTAACTTTAAAAGACTTTTTAAAAAATCCGTAGCAAACAAAAATTATTTCTTCACTGGGAGAGCTAGGCAGTGCCTCAGTTCAGATATTATTTAGGTAGAGAAAATGTCAGTAAGTAATTGGGTTTATCGTTTTAATTAAATAAATAGAGAAATTAAAAAATTTTTCAGGATATAACCAGTAATGACAACTATTATCTCTTGCTGTATTTGAAACTCTTGTGTCTCTCTTTCTCCAATGTCTCTGGATCACAGTTACCATTTTTTGACAAATTTATTTTATAGTTGCTCACTCATGCAATGAGTTTATCATTATGTTGATACTGGAACATTATTTCTATTTGATTATTTGGTCTCACTTTTGGTATCAACTAGAGTTTAAATTTTAGTAAAATATGGCATATCTTGGATAGTGTACTAAATTGTAGTCCAGTTGAATGTGAAGTTAATCCAAACATGAAAACTTACTTTAGTGAATTGCTTCTGATACAAAATTCTCCAAAATTCAGAGCCAACCTTTTTTCTCATATGATCTAACATTTAATCACCATGCAGTAGATCACACACACACACACACACACACACACACACACACACACACTGAATTCTACTATAAATTGTCTCCTATGTATATTGTTGCAGAGCATATAATTCTTTAAAAATATTTTGGTCACAAAACAAAATATTGTGAATGAATTCTTCATGTCACAATCTTTGCTTGATTTTACAGTTGATAATTCTAGGGTATACAATATTTTAATTAGTGTTTTTATCTTGTTAGTATGATAGCATGAGGTCATTGATTTCAAATAGTAGTGTCAAATTTAACTTAAAGGAAGCTAATATGTGTGTCCGTATTCATTACAGAATGATTGCTTATGGGGAAAAAAATGTGATTTTCTTTTCTTTTTTAGAGAAAAAGGAAAAAGAAAGTTTATTGATTAAACATTGTGATTTTCTTTGAGATAGTCAAGACAATCTCAATTATTCTTTCTCAAAGACCCTCAGGCCATTAGTCACCAATCCATGTCAATTCTTTTCAGAACTCCTCTCTAATTTTGTTATCAATGTTCTATTCTCTCTACCATTTCTCCCAATAATTTTTTACTTTGGCTCTTACAAACAAACAAACAAACACCTAAGTTGTCATGCTCACACTAGGCTGCACCTTTGCCAGGATAATCTTTCTCCAACAAAACCTGATCAAGTCACTCCCTTCTATGGTTTCCAAGACTCTTCTCTCTCAAGCCCATATCACCGTCATATGGCAACCAAGCCCTGCTTTAAATGAGCCTTTCCAAATTTCCCAGTAGCACCCTGGTCTCCACACTTGGTATCATATCCTTTCCATTCTAGGCACACCAACCTCTCACTTAGTGCAATCACATAAGTTGGAATCCAATGTCCACCTTCTTCTAGTGAGATGACTTCACTCCAGAATTGCAGCCATGTTGGAGAATTCCCACTTTTTGCTTACAAGGTGTTATTAATGAGAAGATACTTCATAAAATTACTAACCAGACTGGTTTCTATAAAACATTTCCCTGTGAGACACTGAAGATACAAAATTAATAGGTTTAGAAGGTAATCATTAAAAGAGTTTGCAGTCAACACTGTTTAAGACCCAATTTCTCAAGCTGTGCCATTTTGGAAAAGTTACTCAAGTTCATTGCACTGGTTTCCTCATTTGTAAAATAAAACTACATCCACCATGGGAAGAGGTGGTGAGCATTTTTTTTAAATCATGTACATAGAAAAGCTTAGCTCATGCCAATAACACATAAGTAATAGATAATAGCCTCTGTCATTTTTATTGCTATTGATGAATTAAATTTTCTTATGTGGGAAGGAAGAAAGGCCTACAAAGGTTTAGCAATGGAAAGAAAGAAAAATATCTGTTCCATAGTTTGGGAAGAAATAGGAGGGAGCAGGTATTACACTTATAAAGAGTAAACTTTATCCTTGTTTCATGTCAAAAAAGGATTTCAGACATTCTCAGCAGGTCCTTTTTATCCACCATAAACTCACCAATAAAATAAATTCTAAGGAGATGCCTCCTCTCAATTAATCTTGCCTGACTATTGTCCAAGACTGGTGTCAATATTGAATGCAATCTAAGGAACCAGTCTGGCCAAATTCTGCATTGATTTCTATTTGGTAACCTATGTGTTAGCTCATATTACATCCTGTAATGTTCTTCACGTTCTTTGCTAAATTTCCAGAGCAAGTTGCCTATTTAAGGTCAATGTGAGTTGGAAATATTTTGATTGAACCAGCTACTTCCAATATTTATTGATGCATTGCTCTCTAGCAATGTACCCAGCCTTACCCACCTCACTTACAGACAGGGTTAACATGAACACAAACTAGTGGTTTATGTGAGGCTGTTTCACCTTCCAGTTAAACAATGCTTCCCTTTAAGAAGCATCAGAGCACCAAAATTACTACATGAGACCTGACTCAACTTGTTCCTCTATTGTAGCATAAGATTAAAGCATTTTTTTCACCTACTTTCCCCCTACCCCCACCCCTTCTTAATCCTCTATCCGGCTGATTCATAACAGCTGTTAAATAACTAGACATTTAGGTAAAGGCAAACTGAACCTATAAATCAATGCATGTGATATAATAACCAACTCTTTCCGGCACAACTTGCTCATACTGTCTTTGTTTGCTTTTTTTATGCTGACTTAAGCTGTAGCATCTGTATGAAGGGGTTTAGCACAATTGTAAACACTAATCTCCAGGCTGACAATGTCATTAGGGAAATAGATACAAGTAAGTGAAGATTCCAGTACATTCCTACATATGGAGTGGGATTTTGAGAACATATATATCCTCCAAATCTGTTACAATCTTTCTGAGAGTATTTGTTAGGACTGTCTCGGTTATAAACTACAAAAATCAACATTAGCAAGTTTCAGCAGAATAGAAAAATTATAAGGACGCAGGATGTCTCATGGAATCCTTTTATAAGGGTACTGTGGGACTTCAGGAAAGGGCTGACACTAGAGCCTAAAAAATCCTCCAGAATGTATTTCTATTTAATCTCTGTCTCTATGTCTATTTCAGTCTTTCTATTTAATCTTTTTGCTCTCTTAGTTTCCTCTGTGTGTTGCAGAAATTGGCAGGTTCAGCAAATCTATTTTCCTTTTTATTTGAGGATATATCTGGACCACATATCCCATTAGGTGTAGCTACAGAGCTCAATCCTAGCCTCCACTTCGAAGTCTGACTCATAAGCTCCTATACAATTCTCTTCTGTTCTTTTTTCTTCTCCTTCTCATTGTTCTTCACTCTCTTTCTATCTCCCCTGCCCATCTGCTGGCAGAATGATGAAGTCTGAGACCTTGGAGAAGTTTGGTAATCCAAGGCTAAAAGGAGCTGGGTCCCTAAACCACTGCAACCCTCCCCTCTGCTATCATCTTCCTCCCTGATCCACCATGGACTTGGCGTGACTGAGAAAGGAAATTCTATCCTGTTAAACTCTATTCTGCTAAGCTATTATGATTGAGGATTTCTCTTTTATAGCAGCTGATACCATTGCTACTGTGTAAAACTCCCAATCTGCAGAACTTAAAATTTACAAATATATTACACCCAAATAAGGGGGAAAACCTCACTCAATTGGTCTAAATTAAAATTCACAGTAATCAGACTGATTGAACCAGTATAGTCAACTCCTATGGTTGATACAAGAAACTACAATGAGGGAGGTAGGGTGTGATGATCAAAATGGCCACCAGGGGGATCACCATATGAGCATGAGCTTGATGAGAGAATAAAACCAGGACAAAGAAGAGTTTTTGTTTCAGCTCTAATGTTAACAGGTGGACAAGTACTAATCAATGTGCTTAACCTCTTTGGCCTTAGTCCCCTCAATTCAAAATAAGAAATGAGGTCATCTTCAAGGTCTTTTGCAACTGTAATTTTACCTTAAGGTTTTTGTAAGGTTCCATACTATGCCTACAAAATAATCCTAACCCAGTGAATGAGTTTCCCTAAACCATTTTTGCAAGTTTAGCAGATTGATGTTCAAATTGAACATTTGGAGGTTCTCAGACACCCTGCTCAGTGTCCCACCATCATAGGAACCAATTCTCAAAGTTAATCCTGTGTTTGTGGGACACACTAATGGCCTCCACTGATGAACTTTCTTAAAGGTTTCATAATCTCTGGGATTACTATAATCTCAGATTACACTATGCATAATTTTGCATTGTATAGTAAGAGCACCGATGTCAGAGTTTCTTCATTTCAGATCCCAATTCTACCATTCCCTAATTATGGGGGAATATTTTCCATTTACTAACTGTGAAATTATATTTATTTAAAGGGTCATTGTAAATATTTTTTAAATAATATATACATGTCTCTCACACCTAAGTATTCCACAAATATTTACTTAAAAGATAAACTTAGCTCCTTCTATTGTAATTGATTAAGTATCTGTCTACTCCATAAGACTTCTGGCCCCTGAAAGCTAAACACCCATTTATTGAAATACTTGTCTTTCAAACGCTTGAGTCTTGCACATAATATCTGATTAATAAATATTTTAATGAGAAAATGAACAAATGTATAGCTATACATTAAATATTTAGTTTACCTTGTAAAAGTACAAATAGTCTATTCTTCTCATTCTGAAGTCCTTCAATCAATACTACTTTTTAAAACTATCTCTTCTTGGATCAGTAGAATGTTCCTTTATAAATGGCCATTCTTCTACCCTGAGATTCTTTGCATGTGGCTTATAGATTAGCATTACTTGGAGAGCTGGGAAGCTCTTTGAATACTATATATTCATGCCTGGGTCCCTCTCAGATCTGTTGCCTTAGAAATTTGGGCCTACGATTTGCAGGGAAATGGATGGCATTAGAGCAGATTATGCTAAGTGAAGATAGCCAATCCCCAAAAAATAAGTGCTGAATGTTTTCTCTGATATAAGGGAGATAACTCAAAATGGGGTAGGAAGGAAGAGCATGAGAAGAAAATTACCTCTAGATAGGGAAGAGAGGTGGGAGGGAAAGTGAGGGAGAAGGGGAATTGCATGGAAGAGGGAAGGAGACCCCCTTCATTATACAGAATATAGGTATGAAGATGTGAGGGGGGGGAAGAAGAAGAAGTGGATCACATTAGATTGGGTAGAGAGAAGAGATGGGAGGGGAAGGGAAGGGAAGGGGGGAAAGGAAGGACAGCAGAATAAAATAGATATTATTATTGCTGTGGGTAGATATGTGACTGCATGACCAATGTGATTCTGCAACCTGTACACTCAGAAAAATGAGAAATTATACCCCATCTGATTCAAATGTATGCTATGTCAAGATCACTGTACTGTCATGTGTAACTAATTAAAACACATAAATTTTTAAAAAATGGGGGGCTATGCATCATGGTATGTTTCATGCTCCTCAGGGTAGCAGCAAAGGCTGAGAACCTCTTTTCTGGCCTATGTTCATGTTTCAGTGATATAGTGAGCATATGCTTCTTTCATTAGATTTTTTTTATATACTTCTATTTGTTAAACATGGTCCCTTAGGCACTATATTTAGGGTTCTCCAGAGAAACAGAACAACAAGATGTGGAGAGAGACAGAAACACTTGTTTTAAGAAATTGATGCATACAGGCTGGAGCTTAGTAACAGAGCACTTGCCAAGCACATGTGAGGCACTGGGTTCGATCCTTAGCACCACGTAAAAATAAACAAATAAAATAAAAGCATGCTGTCGATCTACAAAAAAAAAAAAAAAAAAAAATTAAAATTAAAACAAAAAAAGAAGCAGATCCACAGACTGAAGACCTGGAGAAGATTTGTTTAAGTCCAAAGGCTGCCTGCTGGCAGAATTCCCTCTTCTTCCAGGGAGGCCAATCTTTTTCTATTCTAAGTCTTTCAACTGATTGAATGAGATTCACTCACATTCTGAAGGGTAATCTGCTTTATTCAAGGTCTACTGATGTAAATTTCATCTCATCTTTTTAAAAAGTTTATATAAAAACATCTAGCATAATGTTTGACCAAACATCTGGGTACTGTGGCCTAGCCCAGTTGAACTGCTATAAGCACCTAGGGCCTCCGTTTTTGCCATTTCCTCTGCTTATTCAGCTGTGTTTCTCAGGAGCTCCAGGTACACTCCAGCAGGACTTGCTTTACAATAATCCCTTTCCCAGAGGTGGGGTTATGAGTGCTGTCCATCCACAGCAGAGAAGCAAACCTGAAGTGGGAGGGTTAAAAGCCTGGCTCAAAGCAGAGCTCTCACAATAGCCTGGGGAGGATTCTGCATGGCTGCCTTTATCTGCCAGAGTTCTCTTGTTTCACATTCAACTCCCTGTGAATGTTTCTAAGAAAACTGAGCTACTGTGTCTGTCAAATGAATGTACACATTCATCCATTCTTATGGGAATTACATCCAGGAAATCTAGATTAATCCCAGATCAAAACTGCCAATGTAACCAAGAGATTCTACTCTTAATGTAGATAAAATAACTATGCCAAAACACAATTGCATTGCCAGAAATTGTGATTCCATAATTTGAATCTAGTCAGAGTCCTAAAAGAAAAACTTTATAAGGAGTGTTCCTTGAATAAATGAACATTTACTTTAGATTAAAAATACCTGTAGAGTGTTAATTATGATTTCAAAATCAAAATTATTTTGCAAAAATGTTACTGTTAACAGTGGTTAAAATGTTAGAGGATCCACTTCTTTAGAATCATTGGAAATATGCTCAATTCACTTGACCTAAATCATTGTAAAATTGTATTAAAAAAACCTATGAAACAAGTTTTGTAGCCAACATTACTTTCACATCAAAAAATCAAATAGGAATAGAGTTGCTAGAGTAAACTGGAGCTTTAAAAAGTCAATTTTTGGTTAATCCTTTATTTGTCTAGTAGATAATTCTTATGTCTTTCACATATAGGGAAGTCTCTTTCTCTTATTAAATTGGATGATATATGGGTTTGGGTAGTCTTGCAAAATTTTAAGTGAATCTTTGTGTGATAAATTCTGGTTTATGTATTCATATGTTGAACCATGTGTCATCTTTATAATTGAGCTAAATTACCAATAACAATATTAATAATCCCACTTATTAACAGGATAATTACTGACTTCAAAATTCATAATACTATCCCTGTTTAGACCCCAACTGCTGCTCATGCTGAAGTGTCATGTAATGACTGTTCCAAAGTAATGGGGTCATTCTTTCTGCTGATAGACTAAAAATAAAAATGTACTTTCAAAATTGAGTCATCTCCGTTTGTCACAGAATAAAAATTTTGTGCAGCATATCTTTAGCTCAGTGTGAATTAAAATTAGGCATGGTTTGAAAGTTGTCATTAGACTTTGAGGGATTGGAGTAAATTTGATAAATTAAGAACCTACCTGGTTGGAAATACAAAATTATCTACATTAAGTTTCCCTTATTGCCTTAGGGCTGGAGAAGATTATATGGTGAAGGTGTATAATATAGGTTATCAAGCAATGTGTCAGGATCACTAAAAAGGTACATGGCAAAAACCTTGTTATATGACAAGAACAAAATATTAAATTTTGATTTTGTACAATTGTTCCCTCTTCCTTCCTTTACCCCCCACTTTTAAAGAGAAGGACTTCTTGCCCTCTGAACCATTTTGGGGGGCGAAGTAACCTCTGCTCCTTTGCTGTACAGAATATAGGCAAAAGGGAGTACTTAAAAATTAATAGAAACAAAAAGCAAAGTTGGCCTATGTGATAAGAGCTGAGCCAAAAAGCAGAGGAGAGAGAAATAAATAGTCAATCAGACTGTGAGTGTTGTTGAAGGCAGTAGGAAAGGAAAGATAGTTGGGAGCATCTGGGGGCATTTTGGAAAAAATGACAGTTGAACAGAGATTTATTTTAAGAATATTTCCTGTGCATTTTCAAGAGAAATGAAGAATCAATTTGTTACTCAGTTATTTTGAATGTTTCTGTAAATGTGATTCCATGCAGAGAAAGAGCCACAGGAGACTCAGCTTTGTTTAGGTCATATTACTAATAATGAATTATATATTCTTAAAACTTGAAGTAACATTACTTTTATTTAGTTCACTCAGGCATGGTTTTCTAAGTAAATATGGTAAAATTAACATTCTCTTGCCAGAAATAACACAACCCATAATGACCTGAATAGAGAAGAGTGATTATTAGAGGTTGGAAGGGGAAGGGCTGGATAAAGGGAGGCTAGATTTGATCAGTGCATACTGTATGCATGTACTGAAATATCACACTGTGTTAGTCAGCTTTCTGTTACTGTGACAGAATACCTGAGATAATCAGCTTAGAGAGATGAGAGGTATATTTTAGCTTATGGGTTCAAACCATGTAAATTTGGGCCTATGTTGGCACAGTGCATCATAGAGGGAGTACATAGTGGAAGATCCCCATTCCCATTCAAGGGAATGATCCCAGTGGCCTAACTTTCTCCAACCAGGCCCCACCTAATAAAGTCCCACCTCTGCCAGTAGCACCACAGGGGGGGAATCAAGCCTTCAACACATGGGCCTTGGGGAGACATTCTAGATCTAAGCTAGCACACGCTGCCCCCCATTAATATGTATACGTAATGAATACTAATAAAATTTTTTTTAAAAAAGGAAATGTGGGACCATTTAACATGATCACTAGGTGATTTGCATACATATTAGAGCTGAGAAGCACTATTCTAACTCACAGAATTTGTTCAAGTGAATCAGTAGCTACCTGTATTAGATCATCTAGGATATTTACCAAATATTAATTTCCTGGATCCCACCTGAGATAAAATAGGGCCTTTGGATTCAAACTCTTGATAATGATTATGATGCACATTGAAGCTTAAGCAACAAAATTTTGTGCATTGTGCCTCAATATTTATCCTATCTGTGTTCCATTTATATTTGGCTCTAAGTCCATAACCACACAACTATTGGGCTTACTGTGCTTAATTGGGTTTGCTACACTTCCTTGGTGCATACTAGTACCCCATCCTTCCTGAGTCTTCACTAAAATGCTCATTGCACTTGGAAAACACTTTTTGAACTAATCTCATTGGCGTTTCCTGTTTTCCCATATTGCTATTCAACTATTGGAGAAAAAAAGGTTGAAAGCAAAAAATAAAAATAGTTCAGAGGGTTTTTAACATCTTAAAGATAAATGTTCGGAGTCTCTCTGTAGCTGATTCCTTGGGTGTCTTTTACAGCAAGTACTTCTGAGTTTCTAGACTTTCAAAATAAAAATGGGAGTTCATAACCCACTTGAATCTAATGTATGAAATATGATATGTCAAGAGCTTTGTAATGTTTTGAACAACCAATAAAAAAATACATTTTGAATTCATAATATAATGATAAAGCCTCTCTCGGCATAGTTTAAACGAAAGAGCAATGCAACAAAAACTACAACACCTACTCCTAGCGCCTTCTCTACGCCCATCAGCTATTCGCCTTAGGCAGATTAGGTAACCTTTCTGAGTCTCCTTGTCTCATCTGTGAAATGAGGATAATGATACCTGCCTGAAGGTTGGGCACTGCTCCAGATTGTCCCTTGAGATCCCTTCCAACTCTGAGATCCTTGATTTCATAATTCCATCAAGTTAGTATATATCATAGTAATCACTATTCTGTGTTCTACACATACCCTAGTTTCTTTCTTTTCCTCTTCTGACATCTTGCCATCACACATGTACACGTCTCCATTGTAACTATTTCTGGTAAAAATAAACTTAGAAAACATTCTTATCAGAAAAATTCACTTTCACCATAAGTTTAAAATATGCTTGTATTTAAGATAATTAACCTGTCACAGTTAAAACACCATGTGTCTATTAATTATCTAGTTAAGTGGGTAGAGGTGAAATGAATGGGTGTGGATAAAGAGCCATACTTGAGAAATTTAATAATAGCCACTTAATTTAACTACCCACTGACCTCATATGAAATGCATGAGAACAAAATGGTAAGGTGGAGCCTCCTGGGTTTCACCTGTAGTGGGAAAAACTCAGCAAAAATCATTATTGAATAAGAAATCTGCAAAATTCAATAAGAATATTCACACTGGAAAGATGATGCCTGCAACTACCCCATATTAAAAAATGACCTAATTCACCTACATTCATCAATTTGATTAAAACTAAAAACACTGTACTATTTTTATAGCTTCTAACATTTTCCAAAGTTGAATGGGACAAGGTACTTGTTAAACTACAGGGAGACTTGTTCAAGTGACCACTTATACTTTAAAGAATTCTTGTTAAGCCTCTGAAGGCTGCATTTAAGCAGCCCTCTTGGTACCAGGCTTATAAAACACTTCATCATGTTTGTATCTTGCTCTATAGATGTACAACTGCATGATATATTCATTAAGAGCAGAAGCATCAGACAGACATCAGAATCAGACAGACCTGGGTATGCATCCTGGCTGACTTACCAGCTCTGTAACACTGGGCAAATACCTGAAGTTTTCTTATCTGCAATGATGTTAAGATACTATCCTTGGAACAACACTAAGGATTAAACGATATGATGTATGGATGTCATCATTGATTCACTCCTTTAGCCAACACATGCTTACCATGTGCCTTCTCTAGGCCAGGCATGATATAGCAGGGGACCAGCCAGACAAGCCCCTACTATTGGTGACATGACATTCTAGGGACTTTTTACAACCTGTGTCTCATAGCAATCACTTAGCAGCAGTTAACTATTATTATTGTTTTTATTATTAAATATATATTACTTTAATCCCAAATTAAATAGTAAACCCTAAATACCATTAACTATTTTAAAGGCACAGCAATAAAAAAAATACTTCCCCCACATTGACATTTTCCCATTACCCATGTGCAGTTTTTCTGAACTCAATTCCTTTGCATGGGGACTAAAATTTCCGGGTGCCGACAAGCAGAACTGATATCCCAACAAAAAGAAATAATGTAAAATAAGCTTTAAAATTCATGTTGTATTGAAATAGCCCAGAAGGGCAGTGTAGAGTGGTGCTGAGGACCATGGAATTTGTGCCATTTGATCAGGTTGGAATCCAAACTCTGACACTTGTTAGCTTAATGACATTGGGTAAATTACTTAATCTATTTCTGTCATGATTTTGTCATATAAACTCTAAGAGTAATATTAGTTCCTACCTCAGAGTTGTTGTGAATATTAAGTGAATTAATTTATAAAAATTCCTTACAACAATGTCTGACACAAGGTAAGGGTTTAAAAGTATTAAATAGTGTAATTATTATTGTGGTTGGTATTAAAGATGCTATAAGGCACTTGATATTGGCATGTGGAGAGAAATGTGATACGAAGTAATTAAGCTGAACTTCCCCTGGATGGTACCAATGGAGTCATTCAAACCCTTTCTTTTTATGTTTGGTTATTCTTGTTTGTTTGTTTTCAAGTTGTGCTTCATAGAATGTTAATATGTATTACATCAAAAAAAAGAGTCATATAGTCGGTAAGTTTGAGAAGAGTTAGATAGCTATAAAAGTTAGGCAGCTTTTTAAAGTTTTCTCAGTGTTTAGTATGCCTCCATGCCACATCAGTTTCCAACGTGTTATTTCCTGAAATTATTTTACTAATCTTGTAGATTTAATGTTAATGGTAATAAAATTTGGGAAACAATGATTTTTTTTTCATGGACGTAAAGGAGTATCCTCGGTTTCCTCAACTGTTAAAAAAAATAGACTTGACTGGGAAAAATATTTGACACTGAATAGAGAGAAACAGTAAATGGGCAGGAGCCAGTGGTAGCATGGAGCCAGCTCATACTAGCTGATGAGAATTAGAGGTTAAATTCAGAAATTTTGAAAAGAGTTTTTACACAAAGCCATCATTTTCAAATGGAGTATATAACTTACAATTAAATACATATTTATTCAAAAGTAATCGCTTTGTAATTATTTCATTGAATTGTAATATCATCTATGCTCTTGAGGTTTCTTATATCTATTGTATTTATATGGTGGAGACACTGTATAAGGGTGTGGTATGGCACATCTCTTTCCAACTCTGTGTTCAGAGATCTCAATAACTTGAAATAAGCCACGGTGGGAATATTTATACCCTAGAAGTTATCAAGTGTTACAGATAAGGGCTGATTTATTTTTTTGTAGATCATGTACACCTGAGAATGTGATAAGAGAAATGCTAATAATTCAACTTTTAAAAGTGTGTCATGACTATACCGCTCACAATGTCAATAACACCCCCCCAAAAAAAAATTTAAGGAAATAGTCTTTCAGTATCCAAATGCTATTATGTGGTTCAGCAAAGAATCACTCACATAATTTATTGACCAGTGAGGTGAGGCTCTGATTTACATCTTTGTTGCTTCACTTTCATCTTGCTAATTAAACAAAAATATCAACCAGCATGCATGTCAGAACTAGCTATAGGACTGACGGTTTAGAGAGCACTAGTTAGATGAAGGATAGAAATGATGAAGGAAGCAGGAACTTCATCAGCACTAGCTATGTGGAGCAATAGCTATGATCATCTCAAAAAGTTACCTTATTCAGAAAACTTGCAATAATTGTTTTTGTCACTCTCTGAAAAGGCAAGGACAATGATATGGAAAATGTTAGCGCTCTTCTTAAGAAATTTACTTGGGAGTTCTTAAGACATTCTGTTCTCCCTTAGCACACCTCCCCCGCTCACATGGATCAAGTCACATACCCTGAGTACAAGAGGCTAGGTGGAATTTATTCAAAAGTAATCTCTTTGTAATTATATTTGTCTCATATTTTCTTCTAGATGAAGAAGTCATGCTTCAGATTCAATAATAGGAACCCACAAGGGAAGAATAGGTATTTAAAAATAAATTTTCAATCAAACTAAGAAGGTTCAATCTGAAGTTGACCTGAGAAGTTGTTTGATCCATCACAGATATTGGCCAGGATGAAAATAGGAGCACAATAACAGATATGTTAAGAGGTGACTGTTATGATCATATTTCTCAAAGACACTCTACATAAAGCAAATGAAAAAGGTATATTTTTGAAGTATTTCTGCTTATGTCACTTGGTTATACTGTTGTTTCACATTAGTAGGAAATATAATAATAGAAAATCCCTTTGACTTAAGTCAGTAAAATTTGGAAACAATTTTTGCTTGTCTTCCAGAAATTTATAGACTACTGCTAATCTTCAACTACTGTATATAATCATGGATTCCTGGATTTATATGTACTTATTTTTGATACAGTATAAGAAAAATTAAAAGTTAAAAGTTACTAGCAGAAACAAATACAAATTGTGAGCTATAGACAAACTAAAATGTCTGTCTTTTTAAAAGCATTGTGTGTTTGTGTTTCATACTTTGAGACTGCTTTGGGTTCCTTTTAAAATCTCTTTCTGACAGTTGGTAAAAAAATCCCCCATATGGGAATACCTACAATTATAGCAGCTGGTGTTTATAGCAACTGACAAGTCTGAATTAAACAATTATTATCTCCACTTCAGTAATGTTTATAAAAACAACAAAATCCAAGAAAGCACCAAATTTTAGATGATGACCAACTGAATTCTCTCTACTTGAAGCTATGGTAGCTTGGGATCAAAATTATCAACACGGGAGAGTGACACTTAAAATTGTGAGAAAATTTAAACTACTCATAGCAAGACATTCCTAGAAATAAATTATAAATTTGGTGCTGATTAAGCTGGAAAAGGTCTTAGAAATTTTCATGTAAGAATGCCAATAAATTCTCAGCATTGAAAAATCAATATGATCTTCTACCCAATTCAAGGAAGAATGCCAAAACAATAAGAATCTATCTTTTAAAAGGAATTCTTCTATAATTGAAGAATTGCTTCTTTACTTTTCATACCTATACTTTGCTTATTCATCCCCATTTTGTTTTAATCTCACAATATTTGTTACTCTCTTTGAGTGAAATGGTAGAAAAAAATTAAAGAAATTTTTATTGCCTTTCTTCTATCTTTATAGAAACTTCCTCCACATATATTAGGAATGTTGCTGGATGGTGAAGAAAATCTTTTCCTCATCAGAACATCTCAGAAGTTAAGTGTACAATCAAAAGATGACAAATACATTGGGTTTCTATGTCAGCAGCCTCAAGAAAATTTCTGCTTCTCCAGCCCTGTACAGTGTGATAGTTCATCCATTCACATTTACATTTAGTTGGCAATTAAAACTTAACTTTGGGGTTGAAGACATTGAAGATCATCCAAAGCAGCTAAGGAACAGAAGATGCAGAGAAAAGAAAATGTGTTGCAATGAACCTACATTCGCTCCTTATTCCTCTTGGACATTCACTGCTCAGGTAACTAAAGCAAGAGAAAGTGGTAGTTTAAAGTCTGTGGCCGTCTCACCAAGTGCAAATATCTAAAAGATTTCAGGACTACAAAGATGAGTCATTACTTGAAAGATTAGGATTATCAAAAGAAATGAGTCCATCCTTCAGCATGCATTTTACTTCTGAAACTTTGTCAATTCCTGAACTGCAGGGGTGATAGGGAGACAAAAATGGAGTTCATATTGTATCAAGGAGATGCAATATAGTAAATACACCAGGATTTTTATCTCACAGTCTTAAAGACTTAGACCCTAGGAAAAAGGACGAATAATAAATATACCAGTCTTCACAAATCCCAAAATGTACTTTCAAATCAGTTCAGTTCCTAACTGAATCAAGGTATCTTGCTGATACTGCATATTCCAATCAAAAGAAAGTTAAATTCTATTTGAAGGATATTAAAATCTGCAAAAATTTTTCATAGAAAATGTACAACATTGGATCCAAAATGAACAAGCAAACCTGTACAAAGAATCAAATAACTAGAGCCCTAGACCAAAAGTGCAACAATGGAAATAGATCAATGTGTGACTCAGGTACTGAAGTAAGCAAATGCAGACTTTATTGTTTTGTTGTTGTTGGGGGGTTTGTTTGTTTGTTTGTTTTTTGGTTGATTGGGTTTGGTACCAGAAACTGAACCCCAAGGCACTTTACCACTGAGCCACATCCTCAGCCCTTTTTATTTTTTATTTTGAGACAGGGTCTAGCAAAGTTACTCAGAGCCTTGCTAAATTGCTGAGGCTGGCTTTGAACATGTAAGCCTCCTGCCTCAGCCTCCAAAGTCACTGGGATTACAGATGTGTACCACTTTGCCTGGCAAATGCAGACTTTAAAACAACTATGATTAAATATTTTCAAGAAGAGGTTTTTATAATAGAAAATTTCACCAGTGAACTCTGGTTCTAGTTTTTTTAAGTTAGTCAAGGGAAATTAGAGAACTTAAAATATAATGATCAAATTAAAATTCAAGTCTAAGAAGTGGGTTCCATATCATAGACAATTGCATATAGGAAAAATCATCTTGACTAAAGTTCAGTAGAAAGAATCCAAATTCATGGCTAGAAGACAAAAGGAGAAAAAAATATAGAGAGAAGAACACAACAAATATCTGACACTCAGAGAAAGATCTAACTTGTGTGTTTCTGAGCTTCCAAAACAAGAAGAGCACTGATCAGAAAGTTTGCAAAAGTGATAAGAAACACAAGAAATGTAAGGCACTCTTTGTACTTCACACAGGGTAACTACAAAGAAAATGTGCTTATACATATTATAATACAAAAAGGCACATTATCCCCAAAGGGATAACAAAAGACGAACTGACTTTTCACATTGTGTTCAAAAGAAATGTTGGAAACCAGAAGAAAATGAAATGACATCTTTAAAGTGATGAAAGAAAATATCTGCCAACTTAGAATTCTTCATCTAGGGAAAAATATTCTTGTAAAATGAAGACAAAATTAAAATGTTCAGACAAATAAAAACAGAGAATTTTGTTGTCATTAATTAAATACTTAATGAGTTCTTCAAGCAGAAGGAAAATTATTCCAGGTGGAAAATTAATTATGAAGATATGAAGAAAAAAGAATAAGTCAGTGCCTAAATGAATCTTAACTGTAAAGATAGAAAAAATAAATAAAATGATGTCAAACTGCAACTCACAGACTGGAAAACACTGCCCCAGTCAGGCCTAACACAGAGGCCACACCTGTAATTCCTGTGATTCAGGAAGCTGAGGCAGGAGGATTGCAAATTCAAGGCCAGCCTGGGCAATTTAAACTGTAAGGATCTCTTTCTTCTTTTATAAGGAATGTATATTTATTTTAACTTCCCTGTGAAGATTTAGGTACTTCAAGAACATTGTATCATTCATTGTTGTTCATCCTGTGATAATATCTGTTGAATAGATGGATAAATGGACTAATGGGTTGATAGGTGCACAGATGAACGGGGAAGTTTTCTGACCATTATCCAGATGAGAAAGGATTTTGCTGTTACCTAGCACTTGTTTAAGTCAAGGCCCATCATGCTGTTTTCTCTCAATCTCTCCTTTTTTGGTTTTAATCAGACATTTTCTGGATCATCAAATGATACAGCAAGAACATATCTAAGCTAGTTAAAACTCTCAAAACATATTTTTTTTTTTTACCTTGAAGCCAGTAAGGAAGGTGCTATTAAAGAAAATAGGATAAGTTGCTGATTTAATGATTTGATGAAGGGAAATACAAAACAGTGTTTTCTGCCAGTCGAGGTGGCACACACCTGTAATCCCAGCAGCTCAAGAGGCCAAGACAGGAAGATGGCGAGTTCAAAACCAATCTCAGCAAAAAGCAAGGTGCTAAGCATCTCAGTGAGACCCTGTCTCTAAATAAAATACAAAACAGGACTGGGGATGTGGCTCGATGATGGAATGCCCCGAGTTCAATCCCCAGTACCAAAAACCAACAAACAAACACACATTTTCTAATAAATTCAACTGGTTTATAATTTGCAGGGTATAACATCAACAAGTGCATACCCTTAAAATTAGAGTTTCTCTGTGATATGTACGGTCTGGATTACCACAGGGAAGGTAAACAGTATGAATATTATTATTTACTATGAATAGTAAAATGAAAACAAAATACTGAGTTGTTCTTCATGGAATGCTTTGGCCTGCAAGCAGATAGATGAAGTTTATGATCAAGGTTCAATCATGTACTGGTAAAAACTGCTACCAGTTCCAGCAATTTAGAAGAGAAACAAGATCTGCATTTTCACATCTGAAACAAACCTCAGAGAACACACAATAGCGTTCTCTATATTTTTCTGGAAAACATTTAGGCAGAATATTCAGACCTAGGTATGCAGAACCTGCCAGCAGTGATTCTTGATTTTATAATTGAAGGCATTTGGAAGAGAGCCTGTGTTTTCACATATGGGCATTGAGTGAGTTTTCTATATCTCTTAGTACCAAAATGAGGAAGAACTGATACCATTTTCATTAAGTTCCTTGGGTAGACACCTGTATGACTACCTAATATTCCTTCTCCACTTCTTCCTCAGATTCATGATTGTGTTAAATATCTCAATGTGCTTAACTTAAAAAATAAAGCAAACAACACATGAGTGTCAATCTTTCGTGTGGTTAAGCATGTTCATATGACACAGCTCTAGCCAATGAAATGTAAGTAGAAGTCAGGTACAGATTTCCCACAATCCCTGACTCCTCTGGAATTAACACTACTCTCCCCTTTTGTCCTGTTTGGAATATGGACACAATGACTATAGCTGGAGCTTCAACAACCATGAGAAACAAAATTTGCAAAGACCTCTCTAACAGCTGCATACCAACATATTTACTACATAAGAAAAATAAATACACATTTTCTGAATAATAACTTTTAAGAATTTCAATTATATTTGGCTGAAATTTAATCCCAGAATGAACCATTCCTCAGAAGTATGAATCATTTCTTACTATCTTTATCCCTAAACCATCTAACATATACTTTTCTCAAGAAAGGAATCGATGAACGCAAATCCAATAAACTAAGCAATCATTCTACTCTTCCTGGCAGCCTGTATTTGAAATGCCTGGAAGAAAAGCAATACCAAACACTACATCAGATAATATTACTTGGATTCAAAATAGGTGACTAAGCATCATGAGTCACAGAATACACATTGAGACATATCAAAAGTTGTCACCATTCTAGCTAAGCTCTGTCAGTGAGACATAGACCTCTATGGCAGCCAATTTCCTGCCTGAAGGGATATTAAAATTTGGAATCACACCTGTTAGAATCAACTGCTTTTCTGTAATCACCTAGATCAGAAATGGAGAGGAAGTTAATCATGTCAATGGAGAAAATCAGTATTATCAATTGTAGGCCATTGGATGCAAAGGCCGAGGAAATATAGCAGGGGGATAAAAGTCCAACCCTCCTTCATTTAGCAAGGTCTCCAAGCAACATGCCAAGATTTATAGATAATGAAATGAAGTTTCTTCCCTGCTCTATTCAAGAACTTTTTGGGTCAAGAATTCTTGACCCCACTGCTCAATTTTAGACTTCATAAAAGTCTAAATGTTTGAAAAGTAACTCTGCATGATAGAAATCTTTGGGGGTCCTCTGAACCCTTCTATGAAGCGATACCTGGACCAGCAGAACTAGCATTAACTGGGAGCTGGTGGAAGTACAGAATCTTGGGCCATCTCAGACCATAGAACCAGCTGATTCCTTTGCATACTTGAGTCTAAGACATACTATACCAGAAGATCTTATTGTTTGTTTTAATGGGACATTATTGTTTGTTTTAATATTTGTTTCCAAAGGGAAAATCCCTTTCCCCTTTGGATTGTAAAGCTTTTCATTAATTATGTATTCAGGGATTATAATGTCTCTAAATTCTAAATAGCAAATCATTATTTAGAATGTCTCTCTGCAACTTTTCATGCAATTTTATCAAGTGATTATGTTTACAAAATAATTCTGAGATAAACTGATACATAAAAGAAAATGAGTTCCCACTCCTCCTGGAGATTGGGAAAGGTGAGCTGTTCAGTGGGAATCATACCTACTAAATCTAGGAACTGGTCCCTTCCATAACGTTACATGTTCTCTTTTGTTCTCTCTTTCAGGTAATGCTTTTGACCATGTCATTTAAGCACCTACAAAGCTCCTGGGAATTCAAATCATACTTTACTCCCTGTGCCAATGTACTTTCACTTGTAGGGAAGTTGTGAATGAATGGCCTGGGGGGAGGCCAGGTGACTTGGCTGGAAGGCAGAGGATCTATTTTCTTTGAGATTGCTGTCAGTTTTCAGACATTCTTAAAGAAAATGAATTAGAGTGAGGTTAGGAAATGGGCACTTTTTCTGCTGACCATACCTATTCCAGAAATAACACAACTGTGAGTAAAGAAATTCATTGTCTCTTCATTTCTCCAAAGAAAACTGCCAGAGTAGGCACAGTGTGGTTAATTTGCTAAGGATTCATTTCTCCCATCCTCAGATATGCACATTCTATGGGAATACTGGTTGTAGGCTTTTGTTGTTGTTTTGGTACTGGGTATTGAACCCAGGGATGCTCTACCACCTTCAAGGCTTCCTATTTTTCATTTTGAAACAGGGTCTTGTTGAGTTGCTGAGGTTGGACTCAAACTTGCACTCTTCCTACCTCAGCCTCCCAACTTGCTAGGATTACAGGCTTATACCACCATGCTCAGCTGTGGCTATAGTTTTGAACAATACAGAGCCAATTGTAATACATTGGATTCTCTTTTTTTTTCCTTTTGGTTTAGAGATTTTTTAAATTTTTTTTAAATACACAACAGCAGTGGAAAGCATTATAATTCTTATTACACATATAGGGCACAATTTTTCATATATATGTATATAAAGTATGTTCATGCCAATTTATGCCTTTATACATGTACTTTGTTGTTGGTTTTTTTTTTTGTATTACAGTTCTTAATATACATATATACCACAATTTTTCATATCTCTGTATATAAAGTATGTTGACACCCAATTCAAGTCTTCGTACATGTACTTTGTATAATGATGTCCGTCACATGGTTCAACCTTATATTTTTTTGTCTAAAACCAAAATGTGTATAAAATTATGTCTGGTAATCTATTTGGGTAAATGTTTAGTCTCTTTTAGGTAAAAGGCCCTATCTCTCAGACTCTACCCCTGATCATCTACTTTTCAAGAAAGCTTCTGCATAGGTGAAGAGGGGGTGGGCCTTACATAACTTCATGGTGCCCTAGGAGAGTGCAGTCCTTGAATTCACACTTTGTGTTTTCCTCTCCTTTTTCTGCTGAGGAGCCACTTTTCTGGACTGCTCTCTAGTGGTCTCAGGAAAACACTAGGTATGATTGGTTCTATCCTTGAGCTAGCAGCTGGCATAGCTTGTAACCCCTCTCAGTTACATCTAGACATCTCTGAGTAATTTGGCCTCACCGTAGACCACACTGCTACTGCAGACCCCTCCCTGACTTGAGCATGTTCTCCACCTACAGATGTCTTGTCCTAGCTCCCCAACTCAGTCATTTGATACTTTGCTTCAGGGCTTTATGGTAGACCTGCCACCAGCATCTGCAAAGGACACACAGGCACCACTGAATTCCTCACCTGCTTTTCTTGCTCCCTTATGCTAATGAGATGAGCCCTTGTCCTTGGCAACAATGTACATAGATGACAATGAGTGGAATTCTACAAGTTGAAGGGTAAGAAGAGCATTAGAGCCTTGTATTCTGTCTTCTTCCCCAACATCTCCAGGGCTTAAGGATGCAGATTTCTAAATTTCTAAACTAAATGAAACAGATAAGTGTTTCAGAATCCTATCTGGTAAAATGAAAGAAGCAATTGTCAGATTATTTTCTATTTTTAATGCTATAATTTCATATTTGCCCATCTTATTATTAAGATTAGTTCTTGCTCAATGATAGTTTCTAACATTTTATCTTTGATTTGTTTTTTATGTTACTTAATTATCTGAATCCAATTCCAGGATTGCTGAAATCCTATTTATAAAATTCTTATGCTCCTAATTGATTCCTTTAAAGGTATAATGTTCAGATATGGATATAAACCTTTCTACTACAAAATATAAAATAATGTAAGAAAGTATGTTATGATAAGAAGAAAATTCTACAGAAAATCCCTGTTTAAAAACACCTGCCCCAAATAGCGGATTGATGATTTTGTACAGAATGTAGGCATTTAAAATTAGTATTTAATGATGAACCAAGGAGGAATAGAGGGAGCAGTTACTTCTGTAGAGAGAATTTTTTCATGGATGTTGTTTAGATTTTTGAGCACATACTGATTATAAAAAGCAGAGTGAGGACTAGGGATGTGGCTCAAGCGGTAGCGAGCTCGCCTGGCATGGGTGCGGCCCGGGTTCGATCCTCAGCACCACATACAAACAAAGGTGTTGTGCCCGCCGATAACTAAAAAATAAATATTAAAATTCTCTCTCTCTCTACCTCTCTCTCTCTTTAAAAAAAAAAAAAAAAAAGCAGAGTGACCTTTAGTTGGTTCTGTATCTTAGCAGGAGATTCACCCCTTTGTTGCTTGCCCCTCAGATGGATTGTCTCCACTGTCTGAGTTCCCTCCACTTGGTTTCCTTCGGGGTGATGCAATTTGTACTAAAAGCAGTGAATTCCATGAATATAATCATGTTGACACTCCTTCCATTATAAAATGAAAAATGAAGAATAAACCATTCTATGGTTCAAGAAGAGTGGCCTTGGCAAAAGCACTGTGAGCTTGGAAGAAAATTAGAATGTGAAATATGTCTCTATTCCATGAGGACATATCTCAGATCTCTCCAGATGAGTAGCTATTTCCCCAGGAATCATAATGTATCAAGGATTCATTGTTGGCCTCTGCTACAGCAATGCTCATGGCCAGATCAGCCTTGGTGATTAGTAATCATCATTACTGGTATGGCAGTTAGATGCAACCTCTACTTGATTACTCCCATCCTTGTTCTCCATCAGCTCTCCAAGTCACACCACCACTAGTGGTAATCTGAGCCATCATGACATCACTACATGTTGCCCATTACGTAGGTGCAATTTCTACCTCACAAGGAGGTCATTCATATTTTCTTAAAATATGTGAGCAACCCTGGTTTCAGAATCCTCTCCAGAAGTTCTGCTTCCTAAAGCTATTCTTTCTACCAGGTATTGTATCATCCAGGGTCCTAACAAGAAAACACATTCACGGAGCAGGACAGAGAAGGTAGATAATGGAGCTGGAAAATAGGGCAAGTCAACAGGACACTAATTAAGGGCCAATAACCCAAAATGTATTTATATTAGTATTTATTTATTAAGGACCTCTCATTGGTTCTGCCACTCTGCTTTAGAGATATATTCATGATTCTTTCTAATCTGTTTGTTTTATGGTCAGTTCTGGCTCTTGACCTCCATCAATAAGAAGACAATTTGCACATATGGTGTGACATTACATGGTATACAACCAGAGAAATGGAAAGTTATGCTGCAATTGTGTACAATGAATCAAAATGCATTCTGCTGTCATATATACCTAATTTTAATTAATTAATTAATTAATTTCAAAAAATAAGAAGACAATTTGAATTAATGCCTGGCTTTATTAACTTGAATTAATGCTTGGCTAGATTAACAACCCAATAGAGTGACGCCTGAAGAAGTCTCCAGTGTAAGCACCCAAAACCACAGAAACTGTGTACCCAGCAACTATTCATTTGAAGTTCTTGGATGAGCTCTTCACAGACTCCTAATCCCTTAGTTTTCTTACAATTGTTTCCACTATGTGGGATGATGCTGGCCCAACATGATGGGACATGACATAATGGGTGTCAGGAGAGTCAGGAAAACATAGGGGGAAATTTGTCAAGCGGGAGAAAAACTTGAGACCTTCTGCCAGAGTTCTCATTCCAGACTTGATTGCAACTCAGACCTACCACCATAGGTTTTGGTAGTCAAAGCAAACTTTGAGTGGTGCTAAGAAATTTTGACATGTGAAAATTGGCAGTCTGTGCTGCTTCTGATTCAGCATAATTTCTTAAGCCGTTTGGCATGTTTGCGAGGGGTTATGAGGCACAAAAGCTCATGTCTCTTTTAAAAGATAAAAAAAAAATCCCATTTGGTGATTGTGACCATTTACAATAGGATCATGAAGGCTGGCACTTAGTAGTCATCAGTCACAACTGGCACTTGGGACCTTGGGAGGGATGGAGTAGGAATATCGATTTCACAGCCCAAGTGTTTCCATGAAGCTAACATACAGACTTCTCCTTAGAGAAATCATAGTCCAACTTTATTCACATGCTTTACCTTGTCAGGGATGGTTCCTTCTTGGCTTCTGTAGATCTGAATTAGACACCCAGTGTCTAATACCACCTTTAAATAAGTGGTAACAGTGACCAATTGATAAGCTTAGGGGAAAAAATTATTTTTCTCCAATGACAGGGCTATGGCTCAATCCCCTTAAATTTTATACTTGCAATCTTTCAGATCCTGATTAAAACCTTAAATTCAGCCATCCAATGCACAAGTGCATTGCAGAGATGGGGCAACAGGGTGCAGGTGGACTAATATAAGTCCTCCAAAATGTGTGTCCCTGGGTATTGTCCTCTTGCTCTGGAACACCACATTGGACCTTACCACACACTTATCATGTTTGGTCAAATTTCCTGACTAGTCAAGGAAGGAGATAAGGAAGGTAATTTTCAACCCTGGTTTCACTCCAAAGTAAATACTGTGTTCACTGGGGGTATCTTAATTGCAGGCAGAAGATCTTGTCTGAAACCATTTAATTTCTCAAGCATTTATTGAGAGCTATGGTATGTCAGCAGGATTCTAAGTACCGTAGATGTAACAGTGAACATAAACCAACAAAAAGCCTCTACTCTCAGGGAGCATACATTCCAGAGGAAGGAGACAGATACTAGAAAACTCTAAAATATGTAAAGTTTGTAAATGAAGGCAAGAGTAATAGAGAAAAACTGGGGGAAAATGTGCCAGGCAGGGAGACAGCCAGGGTTATTTCTAAAAAGAGCAGTGAGGGGAGACTTTTCAGAAAAAAAAAAAAAAAAAGGTCAATATCAAAAAAAGGAAACCTGAAAAAGGTGAGAGTAAGAGTTGCATGGAGGTCAGGGACAGCCAGTGCAATGAGAGCAGAGATGAACTCAAGTTGTAAAAGCAGGTACATTATGAGGGCTTTCTCTTTTACTCTCCATAGTGATGGAAAGCTACTGGAGAATTTGAGCACACTAGTGATTCTTTCAAAACTACAGTGTATTCTTTATGATCACTCAGAATCACTCCATTTGCTACGGTGAAATTAACTGCATGGATGAAGACATGAATTTGGTGTCAACATACCTTATATACAAACAGAGATGTGATAAATGGTGGTATAAAGGTATATTAAGAATTTTATGCAAAAAAAATAATAGAGCTCATTTACAATGGCATAATTTGGTGTGAATATACTTTATATACAGAGTTACAAAAAATTATGCTGTGAATGGATAATTCTGAATGTAATGCACTCCACTGTTGTCATGTATGTAAGAAATAAATTTTTAAAAGAAAGAAAAATAAAGAAATTGACTGCATGGTAGCAAAGACAGAAGTAAAGAGTCCATTATGAGGTCATTGCAATAATCCAAATGAGAGAGAATGGGGGCGTGGGCCAGGGGAGGAGCAGGGGAAACAGTGAGGAATGGTCAGATTCCAAATATATTTTGCAGCTAAAGTGGACAACAGTTGCTGGTGGATACACTGTCGGATGGGAAATAATGAGAGGAGTCAAGCTGGGTCCCAATGTTTTTAGACTAAGCAATTGGAAGACTAAATATAATGTGTTAAATAGAATCATGTGACAAAGAAACCAAGATAGGTCCCACGTGGATTTATACTTTATGTCCACATGCAAAAGGAAGCAAACTTGGTATTTTCTTATGTCTTTCACAAATCAGCATAAATTAACTACCAGGTTGTATCATTTAAAGGACAGGACATGTCTAAAAACATGTAAGTTTTGTAACAGTAAATACTGCTCCTGTCTTGTTAATTAGGAGTTGACATCACCCTCGGTAAGCCTGTGGTTGATTCTTGCAGGGAGAGGGCTACCAAGTTTTCTGAACCTTAGGAGAATAATGTGGGCATTTACCTAATATAAAATCAAGATCTATGAAAGAGGAAATGCAAACTCTAATTGGGGAGTAAAAATGAAACAACATAGTAGAATACTTTAATGTTGAAGACTATTGCCAAAATAAGTTTTTCCTGTTGTAAAATTTTGGTCATATAATTTGGGGGGAGTGTTTCTTCTTTCTTCCCCATAGTTCTTAGCATAGTTTGTTTGTTTATCTCTCACAATGTGGTCAAGGTAACAAAAAATAAGTTTTAAAATTTTGACCATATATATATTCAGCCTTTTCCCCAACAATTAAGCTACACCAACAAACCACCAAAGACAAATACAATGTCTAATTCTGTTTTTAAGAAATACAAATTTGTGGGAACCTCAACAACTCCTGTTTTGCTTTACCATTTTCATGCTCTTCATCAGTACCTTGCTTTGAATATCTGATACAGTATTTATGAAAGAAGTTTTGAAAGTTTTTGAAAACCCTGGCCCTGGAGCAAGTCAGACTTGCGTGACTACGAAAAAGTGACTAAAATACTGTAAACCTTAATTTCTATAAAAAGGATAATAGTGGATAATATTATTAGATAACAATAATTGATAGGGTTTTCATGAGAATCAAATTAATTAAAATGTATGAAGGTCCTATGTAAAAATGTGGACTTAACAGAAATACTTATTAGTATCAGGATTTTCAGTAGATATAAAAACAAAACCTCAGGGGACACTGCCATATTTTTAAACATTTTTATTAGTGCATTTTAATTATATAAAATAATGGGTTTCATTGTAGCATACTTATACATGCAAACCAAATACTTTGATCATATCCACCCCATAACCTTCTCTTGTTCTCCACTCTCCCCCAACCCTCAATCACCTTCCTTTTGTCTAATAGATTCCCTGCTACTTTCATGTCAACCCGCCAACGCCCACCACCAAATTCCATATGTGAGGGAAAGCCTATCTTTCTGTGTCTGTCTTATTTCACTTAACATTATGATCTTAACATTATGGGTTCCAATGACTTTCCTACAAGTGATGTGAGTTGAGTTTTCTTTATAGCTGAATAATATTCCATTGTGTATATGTACCAGATTTCTCTTTCCATTCTGACTCCATAACTTTGCTACTATGAATTGTGCTGCAATAAATATAGGTATGTAGTAATCTCTATAGTAATGCTGACTTTAATTCCTCTGAGTACGTACCCAGGAGTAGTATAGCTGGATCATATGATTGTTCTGCTTTTAAGTTTTTAAGAAAAACTCAATATCAATTTCCAAAGTGGCTGTACTAACACATTCCCACTAATGATATATAAAGTCTCCTTTTTTCCCCTCTCATCCTTGCTAGCTTTTAAAAATTTATTTATTTATTTATTATTTTTGTTTTTTAAAAAAATAATTATCTGACTAGGGTGAGATGGAATCACAATGTAGTTTTAATTGGTATTGCCTTGATGAGCGTTTTTTAATATATCTACCAGCCATTCATACTTCTTTTGAAAAATGTCTGTTCTGTTAATTTACTCATTTATTGATTGGGTTGTTTATTTTATTGATGTTAATTTTTTTTAGTTCTTTATCTAGTTTCAGTATTCCACATGTAGATATCCAGTTTTCCCAGAACCATTTGTTAAATAGGATGTCTTTTCTACAACCTAGTTTTGGGCAATTTTGTCAAGATTCAGATGGTTGTAGTTGTGAAAATTTGTCTGTGTCCTCTATTCTATACCATTCATCCATTTGTGTGTTTTTATGTTATTTTGCTACTATATCATAGTAATATATTTTGAAACTTGGTATTGTGATGCTTCCAGCATTTTTCTTTTTGTTTTGTATTGTTTAGGCTACTTGATGTCTTTTTTCACTTCCATATGAGTTTTTTGATTATTTTTTCTACTTCTGTAAGGAGTATTTTGATGGGGATTACATTGAATCTGTAGACTTCATTTAGTATTATGGTCATTTTAACAATATTAATTCTGCCTTTTGTGAATATGGGAGGTCTTTCTATCTTCTAGTGTCTTCAATTTCTTTCTTGAGAGTTCTGTAATTTTCATCATTCAGGTCTTTCATTACCATTGTTAGGTTTATTACTAGGTATTTAATTTTTGTAAGCTATGATAAATGGAATTATTTTCCTGATTTTTTCCCAGTAGGTTTGCTATTGGTGTACAGAAGAACTATCAATTTTTATGTTGATCTTGTATTCCGTTACTTTGATAAATTTGTTTATCCTATCTCGAAGTCTTCTGGCGAAGGTTTCAGGGTCTTTTAAGTATAGGATCATATCATCTGCCAATATGGATAATTTGACTTCTTTCTTTTCTGTTTGCATCCTTTATTTTGTTTTCTTGCCTAATTGCTCGCTAAAATTTCAAGTACTATATTAAATAGAAGTTAAATCTGGAGATCTGTATCTTGTTCTGATGTTAAACATTTTCCTCATGGAATATGATGTAGGCCATAGATTTTATATATATAGCCTTTATTACACTGAAGTAAGATCCTAGTATCCTTAATTTCTTTAGGACTTTCATTATGAATGAAGTTGGATTTTATTGAGGTTTATTCTGCATTTATTTATATAATAATATGATGTTTTAATCTTTGATCACATTTATATGGTGCAATACATGTTTTTATTCGTATATCTTGAACTACTACCCTTGCATCCCTGAGATGAGAACAACTCCATCATGGTATACAATCTGTTCAATGTGCTGTTGTAGTTTACAGGTATTTTATTGTGGATTTTTGTGTTTATATTTATCAAAGATATTGGTATGTAGTGTTCTCATTGTGTTCTTGTCCACTTTTGTCATTAGGATGAAACTGGCTTTGTAGAATATATTTGGAAGCATTCCTTCCCTTTCTATTTCATAGAATAGTTTGAGGAGCATTTGATGTTAACATTCAGCAGTGAATCTATCTAGTCAGGACTTTGTTGGAAAGTTCTTCTGTACACATCTTTGTTGGAAAACTTTATTAGAGTTTTATCACATTGATTATTACTGGTTTTTAAAGGTTTTTGTATCCTCTTGATTAAATTTGGTACAGTGCCTGTGTCTAGAAGTATATCTATTTCTTCTAGGCTTTCCAACTTATTGGAATATAAGTTTCAAAATAGTCTGTAGGTGATCCTCTAGATTTTGGTGACATCTGTTGTAATATTCCCTTTTGCTGTATAATATTATTAATTTGGGCTTTTTTCTCTTTTGATTATTTTTCTATTAGTTGTAGTTAGGATTTATCAATCTTATTTATCTTTTCAAATAAATAACTGTGTTTCACTTATCTTTCATATTGTTCTTTTAGTCTCTTTCATTAAACTCAGGTCTGGTTTTTATTATCTCATTCCTTCCAGTAGTGTGGGGTTTGGTTTGGTTTGTCATTGTTTTTCTATCAGCTTGAGATTGTTATAGTTAAAGCTTTGTCCCAGGGTTTCATAAACTGACTTCCAGACCACTCACGTATAATCGAATCAAGCCTTTATTGAAGCACACAGGTGGCGGCTGACCAGAACATAAAGCTATTCCCCTGATCAGCCCCGAACAATTGCAAGGGCACTCCTTGTAAGCCTGAAAACCGCAAAAGGGATGTTCAGGGGGTCTAGCCAATGCAAGCAAGCCAGGTTACAGAAGCGGGACAGTGCAGTCAAGCAGAGGGAAGCCTAACCAATCACAGTTAGCCCAGTCACCCCAGTTACAGAAACAGAGCCCTGTTACCCTAGTTACAGAAACAATACCCCATTAGGTAATTCCGTGTTCTTAAAGGTTTATATAGCAAAAGGAAAAGAACATCTTGCTCCAGTCATGACTCTTCTACTTGGCATGGTTGTTTTACAGGATGAAGTCATAAAACAAAATGGAGTCACATTTGCTCCTACTATCACAAGATGCATCTTGAGACTATTTATAAAGATCTCTCTGATTTTTTTTTAATGTAGTACTCAAAACTGTAGACTTTCTTCTTAAAGAGCTGTTTTTGCTGTATCCCATAAATTCTGTTGGTGTAGTTCCACTTCCATTGGATTCTAGAAATTTTTAAATTGTTCCCTTATTTCTTCAATGACCACTGTTCATTCAAAAAGTACTGTACAATCTCCATGTTATTATATACTTTCTGCACTTTCTTTTGTTGTTGACTTCTAGTTTCATTCCATTTTGATCTGATTATCCCAAATTTTTCTGCACTTGTTCAAACTTGCTTTATGGCTGAAGATATGGCCTATTTTGGAGAAAGTTCTGTGAGCTGCTATAAATAATGTGTTTTCTGCTATAGTTGAATGGAATAGCATATAGATGTTAAATGTTAAATCAATTTGATCTACAGTGTAATTTAACTCCAATGTTTCTTTTTGATTTTTTTCTGTGAATAATCTTTCTCTGGATGACCAAGCAGCATATACCGAAAAAAAAAAAAAAAAGTCTCCATGAAAAATGGAAGATTTCTGTTCTCTGAGGTGATTGAAACTGTAAACAAGAGTGGATATTCACTACCTATGGCAGTCTGCATTTCTTTTCCTGTCTTTTTGGACTATGCATCCCTTAGAATTGGGCTGGAGTTATTAACTCCTTTCTGTTTTTGTGCTGCTGGACTAGCTGTCAGGCGGAGTGAACTGGGATTGAAGATAGTTGAATGTCTCTCATTTTCTCTGCTCACCAGCACAAGGTAGCGTGGAATGGGAAGTGCTGTCCCCCATTTACTAAAGACAGACTAGATCAATGCATTCCCAGAGTAACGTAAACACCTAACTCTGAATGGTATGTTCTGTAGGAGGAAATCAACTCTGGACCTATTAGATCATACACCCCCATGACCAGATCAATGCTGATCTTTTTTTTTCTTTCTTTCTTTTCAATGCTGATCTTGCTGTTCATCTGGATCTTGGGTGCCCTCCCTGCAAGAATCCCTCTCCTTGGATAGACAGGCACCCCCAGCACTCCACTGCCCACGACTATGACCTTTTGAGACCCAGTTCCTATATGCAATCACTTGTTTGTTCAATTTCTTAACACTTTTCAGCTGATTGCCTAAGCTGCCAAATTCAAAGGGAAAGGGAGCCTCACTGCCTTCCATATCTCCAACCTGAATCTCACTGCATGTAATCTTCTCTGTATCTGCTTTAGTGGTATTCCACTGGTGCTGCACTGGGCCACAGGGTCCATGCTGGACTAGGACAGCACACTTGCTACAGTCACCAGGGTTCCCACAGCAGCAAACTCAGACATGAATTCCACAAGCTGGCTCTCCTCCACAGTTCTCCGTGTCAAAATTTAGTAAAAGGGAGTATTTCCCAAGCATCAGCCTGCTGGACGACTCCTGGGTCAGCTAAGTTCAGACTGCCTTTCTGTGTAGACTCTGCTGTTTACATGTTAGATTTGTTCCTTATGTCTCTCCTCTCCTTCCTGTTTCCCCTCCCCTCTGCTGTGTCCTGTCACTGCTTCCAAGGACTTGATGCTGATGTACTCTCTCTGTCCCTCTGTCCAAAGATTAGAATTCCTGGCTCTCTTCAATACTGTCCTTCAGTGCCTTCCCTCAGTCACTCATCTTGCTTACTGGCTGTTCTCCAGTAACTGATTCCAGGCCACAGAGAAGCTAGAGATGCTGCTTGCTTCCACTCTGCCATCTTGACTCCTTGCCACATTTTTAAAAGAAATAGAATGCTGAAATTTTCCCAGGTTGATAAAAAGATATTATACTCTATCTGAAAAAAAGGTGTGACTTTTAAAAATAAATGAATGAACATCATTCCATTTCTCCTGGGTATCCTTACATTTTTATGACTCATGAAAAGTACTGTGTATTTCACAAACATGAATTGTCTATAATTCATTCACTGGTGATGATGCCAAACACAAAAATCTAGTGACTACTAGACATTTGTTCAAGTCCCTGAATTTGAAAATATTAAAGTACAAAATCATAAAGAAAATAAGCAGATAACACAATGATACTCAAGAGAAACAAATTTTTAAAATTCCATTCTTCCCTAATTAAAAAAAAGTTTGGTGGACATTGTGTCAGCCTGCTCAGCCCACCTTCCCTGGGTCCTTCCAATGAGCAGACTCACTGACATCACTGATTACAGGATTGAGCACTTCCATAGGGGGCAGAATTCTTCCCCCAAATTTTTGAAAGTTTAAAAAAAAATCTGTGACAATGTTTAAGCTCAAATCAAGAGACAGGGCTCACATTTATTGTGAAGGTTACTGATTCTAATCCCTGGCCCAGTATTAGCATCATCTAGAAACTTACTAAGGAATTCAGATCCGTGGGTCTCGCCCCAAGTCTATTGAATCAGAGTCTAAGGATGAAGACCAGGAAACTGCTTTAACAAGACTTTTTAGGGATATTGATCTTTTGTCATAAGAAATCTTCTACTGAAAATAATGAATATATCCAAATTACATAGTTATATCTTGGATGTTAGTTTCTGATTTTAAGAATCTTAAGATTTACAGATTACCAAATTATTTGCTTGTGCCTGAGACCTCCATCTACCCAATTCTCCCTTTGTAACTGAATCCGTTACAAACTTAGTTCTTGTCTATATTTTTAACTACTGCACAAATCCAACCTATACAATAAGTATGAATCCAAACTATCATGTGCTATTCACTTTTAAGCAGGAAATTATAGAACACCTATTTTTTGTAATGATGCCATGTGCTAAATATGCTAAGAGAGATTGTGGCCTGACAGTGTGTTTGTCCCTGAGATCTCAAGCTCAGATGTTCAAGTAGTCAACAAATGAGTGATGCATGCCATGTGTGATACAAAACGGGAGAGGATGGACTATGGAAAACTGGGATATGCCTGAATCATTTTAATTCAGAGATACAAATTTAAAATTTGTGAAAATACTGTGCAGTCCAAATAAAACCTGTCAGTTATTGGATTCAAATTTTGTGATTTCTTTTATGAACTTTGGTTTATTACTATTGCTTTCCTTTCTTGTACATTTGTGGACTCCAGGATATAATGAGCCCAGATGAATTACAGATGCTTCAAATAACTGCTCTATGGAAAGATGAGGTGTTTCTTCATTCCCCTTAACCAGATTAATTCTACCTAAGAAACAGGCCCAAAATATAGGGAAATTTTTCTTCTTTTTAATTGTCTTGTTGAGATATAATTCACATGTCATATGTTGTAGGCCAATTCATAACCCCCCCATCAAATTCATAAGGTGAAACCTTAATCCTCAGTAATTCAGAATATGACTCTTGGGAGACATGAACTTACAAAGTTATGTAAGCTAAATGAGATCATTGGGCTGGGTCCTTATCTAATATAACTGGTGACCTTACAAGAAGGAAATTCAGAGACAGATGTAAAAAGGGAAGAGGATGTGAAGACACTGTGACAAAACAGCCATCCACAAGCCAAGAGAGGCCTGGGACACATCCTTTGCTCACGGTCCTCAGAAGGAAGCAACTCTGCCAACACCTTGGTTTGAGTTCCAGCCTCCAGAACTGTGAGACAATTCATTTCTGTTGTTTTATTTACATAGCAAACTAATGCACCTTCATTAGCTTACTCATGTAAAGTGCTCCACTGAATGGTTTTTAGTCTATTAACAAATATGCGCAACTATCCTTTCACTCAACTGGGGAACAGTTCATCACTTCAGCAAAACCTTGCATCCTTTGGCTATCAACACTCCATCACCACATCCTCCCCAGCACTGCTCTAGTTTCTTGCCTATTGTTAGCTGATACAATGAATGATGTGTGACTGGTCCCCTTCTCTTAGCGTATTTTCAAGATCCATCATTGTTGTAGCATGTACCAGTAAAGCATTCCTTGCTATAGCTAATTATTGCTCTACTGTAGGCATATACCACTTTTTTTTTTATTCATTAATCAATTGATAGACATTTGGGTTGTTTCTAACTTTTGGGTGTTATGAATAATGTTACTATAAATGTTTATGTAGAAAATTTCTTTATAGTGGGAAAATCTTGGTGTTTTGTTGGGACTTAACCCTGTTCTAAACGAACTCTCATTATTTCTTTGAGTGGATTTCTGACAAACTTGTAGCTTTCTCTTCTGGAACCTCCCATTATTCCTATTTCAAACAAGCTATCATAATCTATACTCGGAGGCCATTCATGGTCGATTTGTTCAATACTGCTTAGCACTGAGTTGACTTAAGGATATACAAAGACCCTTAGGGTAAAAGGAAAGTGTCATTGTAAATGCAGCATCAGGTCCATTATGAAGATCAAACTGGGAAAGACTGGGTGAGCGAGCGGGTGAGTGTGAAATGTGAAGGGCTGCACTTGTGTTCAGAAGCATAAAAGAACTTCCCAGGTGTGGAAGGGCTGGCCAAATCATGTTAGATTTAAATGCTGTGGTTGAAGCTCTGCCAGAGAGAGGTATTTGAGTTAGATGCAATACACCTGGCCCATTAGCTCATCGGGCTGTTCTTCAGTGCTCACATAAAGATGTGATTTATAAGAACCTTATTTTATCATTAGTTGTAATTTGAGCCCATAAAGGGTGGGAAAGTAGGAAAGTCACAAGAATCTTGATTCTTGCCAAATTATATCATACAGAGTCTGACAGAAGAAATTTATGAGTACATTGGTAGAGCAGGTCACCAAGTCCCCGTTTTCAGTAAAGGCTTCTTTCTACTCTTTTTTTGACATAGGAATGCAATTCTTAAAATAAAATCATTGTCATAGTAATAATATGCAGGTGGGAATTGTTCACTTTGTCTCTATAACATCTTCCAGAAACTTCTTATGTGCCAGACATCATGCTAGATCCTGGGGATACTGTTTGAAATAAGATAGACATGGTCCTTGCTCTCACGCTGTCCCAGGCGAGATTACTCACTGATTTGTGCATTAGTGAATTGTTCCTGACACATGTACCGGAAATTCCAGTTCTGTTAAAATCTGGTTATACACCTGCATATGCCAGACAGAGCAGCAAGCTCAAGAATGATCAAAATATGTGGTCCTTGCCTTCAAAGAACTAATGATCTAGGATGTGCACGTACATGCACATATACCTTGTACCTTATGTCATACACACAATGGATGATTTTAGAAAAATGCACTAAAAAGTGGGAGCACCAAAATCACTCATTTTATCAAAGAATATGGTTCATGGTTGTATAAAGGAGAAGAAAGTAAAGGTCAAGCCACAACTTCAAGAGTTTAAAGGGTTTGAGCAGATTATGAATAAAATAAAGGGAATTCTAGAAAGAATAGCTTGAGGAATGACACAGAGGCATGAAAACAGTGTTTGGTAAAATGGAGAGTAGGTAGACAGAATGTCTACTCCTATCTCTGTCACATCTCCAAGAGGAAAGGCTCAGACCCAGAGACTGTTCTGCTTAAACATTTCAGTGGGAAGTTAAGACCAGTCTGTCATTTCTTGTTTGAACACCTGGAAGATCTCAAAGAACATCAAAGCATACACAGCTTTCTGGGCTTACCACATACTAATCTTGAATTTCCATAAAAGCAGAGGACAAGTTTAATAGGCAAATAAAGTTGATTGATAGGATCCCACCACGTTGACACTAAGTAGAGACTAACACCTAAAAAGTATAGCACGTCCCTTACCGAAACTAACACTAAGTAGTCCTCCAACAGTAGATGATGTTAACTTAAAGGTAACTGGCAATACTCTCACTGTGAATTCATGCAGGTTGGTTTACTGCAAGTCAAGGGCAAATTCTGCTTAAACCTGACAGAGGCAACATGGCACAATGATAAGCTCTGAAATCAGTTTGCCTTTGTTCTAAACCACAACTTTGCTACCATTAGGTTTAATCCTTCTGAGCAACAGAAATTCACTTAGCTTCAAATATCTTGTCAGTGAAATGTGGATAACAACGGTGCTTGCCTTAGGATCCATTGTAAGAATTAAATAAATTACTACATGTAAAGGTTTCAGCCTGGTGCACACACAGCACTGGCATATGTAAACTGTTGTTGTAGAGTATGGTGCAGAGCCTGAGCTTCCTTCCATTCTCATTTACATCTGAATTCTGCCTCTATTGGATCCTTGGTAATTTTCTTAATCCTAAACCTTGTTTTCCTCATCTTTGCATAAGGGATCATAGCATAGGATTATTTTGAAGACTATGGACAAAACACATTAAAATCCCTGCTCTTGTGGAGCTTTATTCTAGGCAGAAAGGACAGACAGTAACAGATGGACAGGTTAAATATAAGATATGCCTGGTAGCAATAAATGCTATGCAGAAAAAAAAAATCAGACAGGAGAGTAGAAAGGCAATACATGAATAAAATCTCTTAAAGTAGTAGTGTAAAATATCATGCAAAAAAAGAAAATACCCCAGAATGTATGCATATCTCCTTTAGAGACAAATATGAGGAGGTATTAATGTTCTTTTATTTTTTTTAGCTATAAGTGATTTTGAGTCTATCGCTTTAGGAGACTATATAAAGGTGAGTATCTATACATATTGGCAAAGCAAAAACAGCATTGGACAAAGTTAAACCAATAAGGAAGATCTTATTTAAGTGTACCATGATAGGAGAGAGAGGCTATAACTCAGCCTGAGCCCAACTCTGCTGAAACACAGGATATAAGGGGATGTAGGAGCTGGGATAAGCAGGTGAAAGAACCAGGATGTTGAAGGGTGGGGACAGGTTGATCAATTGGATGTGTGAAACACATTGAGCTTTCAGACATTTAGCTCCAGTTCTGTTATTAAGTCATTTATGTCTTGCTAATTGGTGCTCATCAAATTTAGGCTCCTGCTTCCCAGAGAGACTGAGATATAGGGGCGCTATATTCCTTAAAGATTACATTTCAAATAGATAGAGCTAGTGTTCCAGGGAGTTGTAAAGAAATCTTTAAAAAGATTTACATCTCAAAGGGGCAAAGAAAGAATTTACAATGACAAGTTTTCTTATGTAAATGCTCCAAGAAAAAGGAGGTTAGGAGCCCAGAGTCAGAAAGAAACCCACGTAGTCAAGTAAGGGAAACATTAAGGCCACTTTGGTCAATACACATACATTTAAACCCACATTCTTGTAATTATCTCCAAAATATATGGTATGCTATCAGTGTTCAAATGCATATTTTTCTGCCAGAACCTGCATAATAGGCATATTTAAATTGTTTTATAATTGCATGAAAATCTCTTTATATCACCAACAATGATATAATGGATATAAAAATAATATTCTTTTTGTTTATTTTTTAATATATTTATTTATTCTAATTTTGTATACATGACAGAATAATGCATTTCAATTCATAGTACACATATAGAGCACAATTTTTCATGTCTCTGGTTGTACACAAAGTAGTGTCATACCATTCATATCTTCATACATATACTGAGGGTAATAATGTCCATCTCATTCCACCATCTTCCTCACCCCCATGACTCCACCCTTTCCCTCCCTCCCCTTTGACCTATGTACAGTTTCTCCATTCCTCCCATGCTCCCTCCATCTCCATTATGAATCAGCATCTACATATTAGAGAAAACATTCAGCATTTGGTTTTTTGCAATTGGCTTACTTCACTTAGCGTAAGATTCTCCAACTCCATCCATTTACCTGCAAATGCCATGATTTTATTCTCTTTTAATGCTGAGTAGTATTCCATTGTGTGTATATACCACATTTTCTTTATCCATTCATCTACTGAAGGGCATCTAGGTTGGTTCCACAATGTTGGCCTTATATTGTTTTTTGCATGAGATTTCACTCTTCTATCGTAAATTGTACTGCTATAAACATTGATGTGGCTGTGTCACCGTAGTACACTGTTTTTAAGTCCTTTTGGTATAAACCAAGGAGTGGGATAGCTGGGTCAAATGGTGGTTCCATTCCAAGTTTTCCAAGGTATCTCCATACTGCTTTCCATGTTGGTTGCGCCAATTTGCAGTCCCACCAGTAATGTATGAGTGTGCCTTTCTTCCCACATCCTTGCCAACACATGTTGTTGTTTGTATTCTTAATAGCTGCCATTCTGACTGGAGTGAGATGAAATCTTAGAGTAGTTTTGATTTGCATTTCTCTAATTGCTGGAGATGTTGAACATTTTTTCATGTATTTGTTCATTGATTGTATATTGTCTTCTGAGAAGTGTCTGTTCAGTTTCTTGGCCCTTTTATTGATTGGGTTATTTGTTTGTGTGTGTGTGTGTGTGTGTGTGTGTGTGTGTGTGTGTATGCGTGTGTGTGTGTGTTAAGATTTTTGAGTTCTTTATATATCCTAGAGATTAGTGCTCTAGCTGATGTGTGTGTGGCAAAAATTAGCTCCCAAAATGTATGCTCTTTCTTCACCTCATTGATTGTTTCTTTTGCTGAGAAAAAGCTTTTTAGTTTGATTCCATCCCATTTATTGATTCTTGATTTTATTTCTTGCGCTATAGGAGTCTTTTTTAAGGAAGTCAGGGCCTAATCCGACATCATAAAGATTTGGGCCTAAGTTTTCTTCTATTAGGCACAGGGTCTCTGGTTCAATTCCTAGGCCCTCGATTCACCTTGAGTTGAGTTTTGTGCATGGTGAGAGATAGGGGTTTAATTTCATTTTGTTGCATGTGGATTTCCAGTTTTCCCAGCACCATTTGTTAAAGAGGCTATCTTTTCTCCAATATATGTTTTTGGTCCCTTTGTCTAATATGAGTAAACTGTATTTATGTGGGTTTGTCTCTGTGACCTCTGTGCTGTATCATTGGTCTACAAGTCTATTTTGGTGCCAATAACATGCCATTTTTGTTACTATTGCTCTGTAGTATAGTTTAAGTTCTAGTATAGTGATGCCACCTGCTTCACTCTTCTTGCTAAGGATTGCTTTGCCTATTCTGGGTCTCTTATTTTTCCAGATGAATTTCATGACTACTTTTTCTATTTCTATGAGGAATGTCATTGGAATTTTGCATTAAATCTGTATAGTGCTTTTGGTACTATGGTCATTTTGACAATATTTATTATGCATATCCAAGAACAAGGGATATCATTCCATCTTCTAAGGTCTTCTTTGACTTCTTTCTTTAGTATTCTGTAGTTTTCATTGTAGAAGTCTTTCACCTCTTTCATTAAGTTGATTCCCAAGTATTTTTTTTTGAGACTATTGTAAATGAAGTCGTTTTCCTAGGATTTGCCACTGATGTATTGAAATGCCTTTGATTTATGGGTGTTGATTTTATATCCTGCTACTTTGCTGAATTCATTTATTCATTCTAGGAGTTCTATGGTGGAATATTTTGGATCCACAAACTAAAGAATTATATCATTGGCAAATAGTGATAGTTTGAATTCTTTTCCTATCCATATCCCTTTAATTTCTTTCTTCTATCTAATTGCTCTGGCTAGAGTTTCAAGAACTATGTTGAATAGAAGTGGTGAAAGAGGGCATCCTTGTCTTGTTCCAGTTTTTAGAGGGAATGCTTTCAATTTTTCTCCATTTAGAATGATGTTGGCCTTAGGTTTAGAATAGATTGATTTTACTATGTTGAGGTATGTTCCAGTTATCCCTAGTTTTTCTAGTGTTTTGAAGATAAAGTGGTACTATATTTTGTCAAATGCTTTTTTCTGCATCTATTGAGATGATCGTATGATTCTTATCGTTAAGTCTATTGATGTGATGAATTACATTTATTGATTTCTGTATGTTGAACCAACCTTGCATCCTTGGGATGAACCCCATTTGATAGTGGTGCATGATCTTTTTGATATGTTGTTGTATTTGATTTACCAGAATTTTATTGAAAATTTTTGCATCAATGTTCAATAGAGATATTGGTCCGAAGTTTTCTTTCTTTGATGTGCCTTTATCTGGTTTTGGAATCAGGATGATATTGGCCTCATAGAATGAATTTGGAAGTGTTCCCTCTTTTTCTATTTCATGAAATAATTTGAGGAGTATTGGTGTTCTTCTTTAAAGGTCTTGTAGAACTCAGCTGTGTATCCATCTGGTCCTGGGCTTTTCTTGGTTGGTAGTCTTCTAATGCAGTCTTCTATTCCGTCGTTTGAAATTGATGTTTAAATTGTATATATCATCCTGATTCAGTTTGGGCAAATCATATTAAAAGGAAAGTGGCCATGACAAATTGAGCGACCAAGAGATCTTTATTGTGGTGGTGTCTAATTGACTGGAGGAAAAAGAGAAGAGAGAGAGTGAGAGAGAGAGAGAGAGAAGAGAGAGAGGGGAGAGTTTTAATAGCCAAAATCTAATGGGGTCTTTGGGTCTGCAAGCTGCCTTGTTGGTGTACAATGATTGGATCATACAGTAGTTGCTAAGGGTGTCTGTCATCTTCTGCCCTCCGGGAGACCAGACAGCGGCTAGATATGGGTTTCCGTTGCATCAGTTGAGTGTTCAGCCTTGAGTGGGGTTGAGTGTTCAGACTCGAGGCAAACAAGTGATAAGGGACCCGACAGATGGGGGTCGAGTTTTCAGCTCACCCTTCAGCTTATTCAGTCTTCCCTGCAGCTAACATTCATTCAGCCTGCTCTGCAACAGATATTAATAATTTGAGTTTTCTCTCTCCTTCTCTTCCTTAGCATGGCTAAGAGTTTATCAATTTTATTTTTTAAAAGAACCAACTTTTTGTCAATTTTTTCAATTGTTTTTTTTTTGTTTCAATTTCATTGATTTCAGCTCTGATTTTAATTATTTCTTGTCTTCTACTGTTTTGGGTGTAGACTTGTTCTTTTTCTAGGGCTTTGAGATATAATATCAGATCATTTATTTGTTCATTTTTTCTTCTTTTAAGGAATAAACTTTATGCAATGAACTTTCCTCTTAGTACTGCCTTCATAGTATTCCAGAGATTTTGATATGTGGTATCAGTGTTCTCATTTACCTTTAATAATTTTTTGATCTCCTTTTTGATGTCTTTTGCAACCCATTGTTCATTCAATAGCATATTATTCAGTGTCCAGGTGTTGGAGTAGCTTCTATTTTTTATTTTATCACTGATTTCTGATTTCATTCCTTTATTATCTGATATAATGCAGGGTAGTATCTCTACTTTTTGTATTTGATAAGAGTTGCTTTGTGGCGTAATAAATGGTCTATTTTAAGAGAAGGATCCATGTACTACTGAGAAGAAAGTGTATTCATTCGATGATGGATAAAATACTCTATATGTGCCTGTTAAGTCTAAGTTATTGGTTGTATTGTAGAGTTCTATAATTTCTTTGTTTAGCTTTTGTTTGGAGGATCTATCCAGTGGTGAAAGAGGTATGTTAAAGTCACCCAGAATTATTGTGCTTTGACCTATTTGACTCTTTAACTTGAAAAGAATTTGTTTGATGAATGTAGAGGCTTCATTGTTTGGGGCATATATATTTAGAATTGTTAAGTCTTGTTGATGTATGGTTCCGTTAAATAGTATGAAATGTCCTTCTTTATCCCTTTTGATTAACTTTGGCTTGAAATATACTTTATTTTATATGAAGATGGAAACCCCTGCTTATTTCCACAGTCCATGTGACTGGTATGTTTTTTTCCAACTTTTCACCTTCAGTCTGTGGATGTCTTTTCCTATGAGATGAGTCTCTTCAAGGCAGCATATTGTTGGGTCTTTTTTGTTGTTATTTTAATCCAATCTGACAGTCTATGTCTTTTGATTGGTGAGTTTAGGTGATTAACATTCAGGGTTAATATTGAGACATGATTTGTTTTCCCCATCATTTTTGTTTATTTTTGGTATTTAACTTGACTTGGTTTCTTCTTTTTTTTCCTTTAGTGTAATATCTCCCTTTGCAAATTTTCATTGATGTTTTTCATTTCCTTCTCATAGAATATTTTGCCAATGATGTTCTTTAGTGCAGGCTTTCTAGTTATAAATTCTTTTAAATTTTGTTTATCATGGAAGGTTTTTATTTCATCATTAAATCTAAACCTTAATTTTGCTGTATATAAGAAGATTCTTAGTTGGCAAGAGATTGGTATATATAGTTCCAGAATCTTCTAGCTTTCAGGGTCTGGGTTGAAAAATCTGCAGATATCCTAAGTGGTTTCCTCCTATATGTAATCTGATTCCTTTCTCTTGTGGCTTTTAAAATTCTCTCCTTATTTAGGCATTTTCACGATTAATGTACCTTGATGTGGATCTGTTGTAATTTTGTACATTTGGTGTCCGGTAAGCCTCTTGTATTTGATTTTCCAATTCATTCTTCAGGTTTGGAAAATTTTTCTGGTATTATTTCATTGAATAGATTGTTCATTCCTTTGGTTTGGAATGAACCCAATAATTCTTTTAATACTCTTTCTTTCTCTATCCCAATTGTTCTTAAATTTGGTCTTTTTTATGTTATCCCATAACTCTTGAATGTTCTGCTCATGATTTCATACCATCTTCACTGTGTGGTCAACATTCTTTTCAAGATTATATATTTGTCTTTATTGTCTGAAGTCCTGTCTTCCAAGTTATCTAATCTGTTGGTGGTGCTTTCTATTCAGTTTTTAATTTGGTTTATTATTTCTTTCATTTCAAGGATTTCTGTTTGATTTTTTTTCAGAACCTCTATGTCCTAATTGAAGTAATCTTTTTGTTTCCTCTATTTGCTTATGTAGCTCTTTATCGAACCAATCTTTTGCTGCCTGTATTTGCTCTCTTATATCATCCTTTAGTTCACAGAACATTTTAATTATATACATCCTGAATGCCTTCTATATTGTTTCTTCTGTTGTGCTGGCCATGGATTCTAGTAATGTAGTATCTTGGTTTCTTTGGGGCACTTTCTTCCCTTGTTTTTTTATGTTGCTTGTGTGTCTTCTCTTCTACCACTGCAGATCTGAGACATTGCAGTTTTTATCCTATAGGCTTATAATGTCCCTACAGGGTTCCAATACCTCTCCTTTAAGGGGAAGAACAATATTAACAGATCCCAATACAAACAATATACAACCTTAAACCAAATAACTGCTGTTAAGACACTTACAGTTTTGTCACAATATATAGAAATGGTGAGTTCAATTATTATCTACAATATAAACAGTAGGTTTGCAAAGGGTCTACAGTCTCTGATGGTAGATAATGAACTGGGGGTGAGGTGTAGGATGAGATGTTGAGGGGGTAGGAGTTGAGCATATAGAGTTATTATACCTTAGCATGAAAGAGGAATCTAAAGAAGTTGGTTAGTAGCAGGAGAAGAGAGAGAAAGTTATTTGGATGAGGCAAGTAAGTGGGAAGACAATAGGGCAAAAAAAAACAAACATAAATATTAAGAAAAATTAAAAATGTAAAAATAGGAAATAAAAGAATAAACAACACAACTGTAACATACTATTCAGACATCCTAGACCTTAGTAGCCTAATTCATGAAAAGTACTTGATTTCATAAATGTTGGGGATGTGAGGATGGGAGAACAGAAAAAGAAAAAAAATTCAAAGGAAGATACAAGAATTGTTTTTGTTGGAGATCAGTATCTTTCCTGCTTCCCTTCTCATCCAATAGGTGGTATTCTCTGTTGTTTGTTGGTATCTCCACCCCCCTCAGTAATAACCTTCAGGTTATTAGGGTGGGAGGGTTGTCTTGGGAGCAGAGCTCCTGGAGGTGGGCTATAAATAGCTCTTGCTGGTCCCCTGTGGGAGACTGCACCCCAAGGATCTCCTTTGGGGCCACTTGTATGATGTGGGTGCCTGGTCTTATCTCCTTATATGGCCTATAAACCTCACAATTCCTGATCTCTAATTTAGTCTCTAAACTGTATCTCACTCACCCCCTCCCTTTCTACTTCCCTATCAGGAACCTTTCTCTCTGGAGGTCTCGTGGGCAGCACTCTGGGGGCTTTGTCCCTGTCCCAGAGAGCTGTTTTGTATTGGGCAGCTCAGGACCAGGTTTTGCAAACCAAGGACTGATGCATAGCTACAAGCACTGTGCTGGGTTAGCAGCTGTAGGGGAGAGGGGCGAGTTGGGGACTTTCGGTACCTTGATGTTGCTTCTAAGCCCCAGCCAGTGTTCCAAGCTGGGGGTTGCCCCAACTAAGATGGTGACGAAGGTGTCCCAAGATGGAGGCAGCTGCTTTCAGTGATAGGATATCAGTTGGGTAGGGCGGGGTAGTAGGTGGTATATTTAGAGATGCAGCTCTGTGGAGTGCAGTGTTGTGGCTGGTTGCTGTCTCCAGACCCTGTGTGGTGTCCTTGCGACCAGGCTACCACATTGTAGGGGATGATGGCAGTGGTTACAGTGTCCTAAGATGGAGGTGATCAGGGGAGCCCCACATTGGTAGATGGGGGTCCACACCGAGTGGTCGGCGGAGTTCCTGCATGTGAGCAGTGGCCAGGTGTCCTGAGTGGGAGTGGCTGCAGGAATTTCCACAAGGGCTGGTGGCCAGGAGGAGTCTTGTGCGGGTACTAATTCCAGTGGTCCTGCTTGGGCACTTGGGCACTCGGAGGTCCTGTGTGGACAAGTGACCAGGAGTCCTGCACTGCCACTCAAAAAATAATATTCTTTTTACATGATATATCTTTGCTAATAGTATATAGGAAGACAAACAGAAAGCTAATATAAATGTTTAATAAATGTTTGTTGGTTCATTATTGAAAATTATTTGATTTCATGATCCATTGCTTCCTAAAGTACTAGAAGATGACTATTTGATTATTTTCTTGTGTTTTTAAATAACCCTGAACCTCCACAGCAGCCAAGGAGAAAGGTCAGCTGAGTTTACATAGGAAATGTCTTGGCATCCACCTTTTTACCAAGAGGAGGATTCATTTTTCAGCTCAAACTCAGTCTGGATATTATTTTTCCTTCCAAATAGAGAAGAATTTAACAATTACCACTACCACTACCCCCAGTCCTAGGATTAAAGAGAATGTGGAGGTAGTCTACTGAAGGAGACAGAGTAATAAGATGGTACCCAAGAGATGAAAAGGGAGTAGACCTAGGCAATAGAAAACTGATACCATAGGAGTGCACCAGTCAACAGTGTGGGGGAATTGTCAACTTTCAATACACTTGGTAAAGACCATAAATTAAATCATTTAATAACCAAGAATTTTTTTCTATTACTAACAAAACTAGCATACAAAGAAATGACCAACTTAATGAGGATCAGCTGGGGACACAAGAAGTTATAGAAATGAAAATAAACAAGATCTAGATGGAAAAAATTCAAATGAGACCAAATCAGAGATAATTTGTTAATGCATACTTGGATAACTGTTGGAAAGGAAGGATTAAAGCACAGATTAAAATTTACAAATTTTTACTTAGAGTTTATAAGTAATTATGCTGAAGTTAAGCTACTGTAAACTTTATTCAGTTTTTTATTCCAATGTATAGTTTCAATTATTTTAACTAACCCTTAATTCTGTTCACAAGGTGTAGTGATAAGAGACTCCTCTGAGTATCAAAAATGGGAAGCCAGGTCAGGGGAGTTTCCAGCTCACCACTGCAGATGAGATTCCAGTGCCCACAAAACAACTTGGAATAATGGCAACCTGTTTCCTCTGAACTTCAATAATGAAGGCATTTTCTCACAAGAAATCCATGACTAGCATTTAAGGATCTTTGGCAGTGATCCTAGAAAACTGAACTCTCAGAGCTTGCTGCTAGAGAGCAACCATTTATTTTGTGAACATGGGTCAAGATTAAACTTGAAAGATTTAGCTAAATCTCTGACACAATGGGATTCAGTTAAAAAGGGAGCTAACCTCAATCTGCCTAAATTTCACAAGAAAGAAACCTCTCAGAGGCACTGAGAGCAAGGGTACTGATACCCAGGTGTTATTTATAACATTGCCTTCGATGATGTTGTGAAAATGAAGCCATCAGAAACATGAAGATTCTCCCCTTTTCTTTCCCTCTGTGTTCATTTCACTTCAACCCAGGCTCGTCGTGTAACTGAGATGATTAGGTCCAAAGCAGGGGAAATGGTGAGACGGGTTCACATTTCATCTTGTGAATCTGGCTTGATTGGTCATTTCAGCAGGGCAGGACACAGACTGGAAAATGCATCAGACAGGTGGAAGCAATTTCCTCTTGCCATTTTAGTAAAGTTATTAAGTAGAAGTCATCATATATCACTTTAGCCTACAGCAATTGTTTTCTTTAAAGAACAGCAATCTGTTGAAATGGTACTAGGATTGTTTAAATACAGGTCCAATTGTGGCTTGTTTACGTGTTGGTTTTATTTTATTTTATTTTGGTAGCTGTGTCAGTATTTCCTATTCCTGGCATGAGTCGTTGGCATTTCTCAGTTACAGCAGACAACCTCTCTATGTGTGCATCTGCAACAAATTTGCAGGTAGGTGAATTTAAGGATGTGTGGTACCATTGGGTCAGGAAAAATACAACAGCAGCTCAGGACAGCAGACAAAATAATCTCTAAAACTGCCAAATGGAGGATCTAGTGCCTTCCCCCTGGCTTACATTATACTCCCTCTTTTTTTTTTTTTCAAAATATGTATAATGTGCAAACTTTGATATATCCAGCCTTTTAATCCCACCAAGAAAACACTGTGCTAGGAGATTATCAAGCAGACAGAAGCACTCCTAATTTCTAGAGAAAAAAAAATCAAACCACAGAGCTGATGAGAAGACCCTGAAGGACTCAGGGGTTGTAAATGAAACACATTGTTTCCTTTAGTTTGAGATTCTCCTTTCATGAGAAAACTCTAAGATACACAAAGAGAGTTTTTATGGCTTGAGGGTCTTATAACTAATGGCTTTTGACAGTGTGTTACAACTTGTTGAATCCAATTGAATTTGATTATTCAAGTCAGTAACAAGATAAACTAGTTGACAGAGGGAATTTTTTTCAGTCACTGGTGCATATTAGTGTCTGAAAATTCAGTTCTGTAGAAAAGGAGATAAGGGTAGGAGAGAAGCCAGAGAGGTCTAATTCTAATCCAGACTATTCTTGAAATTCAAGTCTGACTATTGAGAAAGTATTGGTTGTGGGTGGAGACAATTAGTGTTAATTTTCTAAAAAGCAGGATAAAAAAAAATAAGTGAAGCACACACTACTCTTCAAAATTTAATCTTCAGCTATATTATCAAACAGGTCTGGTTCACTTAATACGCGCGCGCACACACACACACACACACACACACACATACTCATATGTGGCATTAATATATTTTTGGTGTTTCCTGAGTATAACATATTCCTTCTCCATGCCTTTGCATGTTGTATTCTCTATATCCTTTGTCTAGAATGCCTTTATCTAAATTGACATTCTTCTTATTCCTCAAAATTCTTTGAAATTTCTTATTCCTGAAAATCCCTTTCAATGAAATCCTCCAGGATTCCTTCTGTGTCCCATAGCAATTTGAATATCCTCCTAATTCAATGTCCCTCCACTATTTTTTTGTTTGTTTGTTTGCACATCCATATTCCTGGGATCTAGTGTAATCCTGTCAGTAACACTGGTTCAGTGGGATTCTATATGAGAAGGGGCAGAGGGGAGAAGTGTATGGTAATTGTTCTGCCTGTGGGGTTGAATTTTCCACAGGTTGAGTATAACCTGAAATGCCCACAGCTCTTTTGCCCCACCACCATCCCATCAGAATTCTGGCATATCCCCCCAAGATTCCATGACCTACCATTGTTCCTACCATTTTGCGTCATAATATCTTGTGAGTATTTGTTTCCACCTCCATCTCTGATTCTAGTGGTATTATTCATCTTATGGTCATTGTGTCCCTTCTCCTTAGGCCATAGGTAAAACCCCCAAATGGTTTACTGTTTACTTTTATACTCAGGTCTTCCACACCAGCTCACTAAGAAAGCTGACTTGACTGAGGTGAAGAGAATGGTTCTAGGCTTATCTGCTCTGTTTCTCCAGTCCCACACAGTCTGCTATGTGCTAAGCTAATCTTTTCTTAATTCAGAGACCTAATTAAAAATCATAGCTCTTGGATGTTGTTTATAAACTTTTTCAAAGTTTGGGTTTAAAAAGAAAAGCTTTCTCAAGTATTTCTACAAGCAAAAAAAAAATTACTTCAACAATTTCTAAGAATAACTGTTGTGCTTTGATGAGAATGTAATGGCCTTGGGATGCTGCAGCTCTCCTGGTTTTCTCTCTCTTTCTCCCTGCCCCACCCCAACCACTGACCCTATGTAAGAACATATCAAGAAGGTGCCTTCTTCAAGACAGGAAGAGGGCCCTCTCTAAAACCTAACTGTGCAGGCATCCTGATCTCAGTCTTCCAATATCCAGAGCTGTGAGAAATAATTCTCTGTTATTAAGCTACCTATCCTCTGATATTTTGTTATGAAAGTCTGAAAAGATTAATATTGAAACTTAACTATGCTGAAGTCCAGCATAGAGTACAGCCCTCAGCCATCTAAACAGAATAGCTCTGCTACCAAGATCTATCTAACTACACAGCATTTTATTTCCTTTATATTTTATGGAATAGATTTCAAGTTTAAGTTCACCAATGAACTTATGGGATCACTCTAAGTTGCATTAAAAATGTGTGTGTGTGTGTGTGTGTGTGTGTGTGTGTGTGTGTGTGTGTGTTCTGAAGAGAGAATCAAATTTATGAATTCTCAACTGGGTTCCATGATCTGACCGTAATTTTTTAAAAAACATTGCTCTATCAGATTTCCATCGGAAAATCCAAAGTTCATAAGCCAAACACAGGAATATAGAGCTTCTGCTTATCAGACAGATGGTTAGTCATCAACAAATGAAGGATAAATATTTTTATTCCCTTCTATTTGTTTCTTTAGATAAGTTTTTCCTTCCTGTATCAACATTATACTTTGACCTTTGAGGTATTCTCTGCATCTTACACTTTTATTCAAGAGAACTACTAAAAGTAGACATGAAAGCTGTTTTTTTAAGTGACAACTGAAAGAAAGTTCTAGAATAACCAATGACTGAGAAAATATTTTTGATCAACTTTCTATAGCTTTGTACCAAGTGGCAGGGAGCTCACTATACAAAGACTCACTTGAACATCAAGGTGAGCAGTTCCCCTCCCATGAACTTGTATGTTTTAGCCATTCCCTATCAAGACAGCCTCAAAGGCTGAAGGGATTTGTGGAAAAGAAAGCCAAACAAGCACTCCTTAAATGTAACAAGCTTACAGAGCTCACTCAATTTCAACTACAAGATCCCTTCTACACTAGACTCCAGCTCTGAATGTGACTTGTTCACTCCAGGGAGGTGAGGCTGAATGCCACCTCTAAATAGGTTCAGAGGGATAATTGCCTCCAGTCAGTCCATCAGCTGTCACCATTGCTGGGATTGTGACAAAGCTCACTGGGACAAGAATTTAGTTTTTGTAACAACAACAACAAAAATCACTGCTTCTTAAATGTTCCTTCTACCCAGATAGCCATTGTTTTCATACCTTAAGGAATTTTCAGCAAAGTATTAACATGTGTGTGCACACTTTTACAAAGCAAACTAGCATGTAGCATGTTCTTCTGCAGTATTATGTCCATGTATCACAGAAAACAAACTCTTGCAGGTGAGGCCTCATTGACAATTTATTTACATAGCTTATGGAGCACTTCCCAAAAATACTTCAGAATTTTTATTCATAAGGAATTGACTTTGCCCCTTAGTTGGAAAAATTGCAGCATATTGCCTTAATTATTTAAAGGTGTGAATAAAACATAAATATTACTGACAAACTGCATACAAAATATATTAAAAAGATAGTGCACCATGATCGAGTCGGGTTCATCCCAGGGATGCAAGGTTGGTTCAACATATGGAAATCAATAAATGTAATTCATCACATCAATAGACTTAAGAATCATATGATTATCTCAGTAGATACAGAAAAAGCATTTTATAGAATACAGCATTCATTCACATTCAAAACCCTAGAAAAACTAGGGATAGTAGAAACATACCTCAACATTGCAAAAGCTAAATATACTAAAGCCAAGGCCAACATTATTCTAAGTGAAGAAAAATTGAAAGCATTCTCTCTAAAAAACTGGAACAAAATAGGGATGCCCTCTTTCACTACTTCTATTCAATATAGTCCTAGAAACTCTAGCCAGAGCAGTTGGACAGAGAAAGAAATTAAATAGATAAATAGGAAAAGAAAAACTCAAACTATCCCTATTTACTGATGACATAATTCTATATTTAGAAGACCCAAAAAAAACTCCACCAGAAAATTTATAGAACTCATAAATAAACTCAGCAAAGTAGCAGGATATAAAATTAACACCCATAAATCAATTGCATTCCTATATATCAGCACTTCATCAACTGAAAGAGAAATTAGGAAAACCAGCCCATCCACAATAGTCTCAAAGAAAATAAAGTTTTTGGGAATCAGTCTAACAAAAGAGGTGAAAGACCACTACAATGAAAACTACAGAACACTAAAAAAAAAGAAAGTGAAGAAGATCTTAGAAGATGGAAAGATCTCCCATGTTCTTGAATAGGCAGAATTAATATTGTCAAAATGGCCATACTAACAAAAGTGCTCTCCAGTGCAATTCCTATTAAGGTTCTGATGACATTCTTCATAGAAATAGAAAAGGCAGTCATGAAATTCATTTGAAATAATATAAGACCCAGAATAGCCTCAGCAATCCTCAGCAAGAAAAGTGAAGCAGGAGGCATCATAATACCAAACCTTAAATTATACTACAGAGCTACAGTATCAAAAACAGCATGGTAATGGCACCAAAACAGACATGAAAACTAATGGTACAGAGTAGAAGACAGCAAGACAAATCCACATAAATACAGTTATCTCATACTATACAAAGACACAACGAACATACATTGGAGAAAAGATAGCCTTTTTAACAAACAGTGCTGTGAAAACTGGAAATCCACACATAGCAAAATGAAATTAAACTCCTCTCTCTCACCTGCACAAAACCCAACTCAAAGTGGATCATGGACCTATGCGTTAGACCAAAAGACCCTGAACCTAATAGAAGAAAAAGAAAGCCCAAATCTCCATTATGTTGACTTAGAAACTGAATTCCTCAATAAGACTCCTAAAGCATAAGAAGTAAAGTCAAAAATCAATAAATGGGATTGTATCAAACTACAAAGCTTCTTTTCAGCAAAAGAAACAATCAAGAACAAGAAGAGAGAGCCCACAGAATGGGAGAAAAACTTTGCCACCTTCACGTCAAATAGAGCATTAATTTCCAGGGAATATAAAAAACTCAAAAAACTTAACACCAAAAATATAAAATAAAAATTTAAAAATGAATAGCCCAATCAATAAATGGACAAAGAAACTGAACAGACACTTCACAGAAGAAGAACTACAACTGGTCAACAAACATATGAAAAAAAATGTTCACCATCTCTAGCAATTAAAGAAATGCTAATTAAATCTACACTGATATTCCATTTCACTCCAATCAGAATGACAATCCTCAAGAATACAAGCAATAATAAGTGTTGGTGAGAATGTGGGGAAAAGGTACACTCATACATTGCTGGTGAGACTGAAAATTGGTGCAACCAATATGGAAAGCAGTATGGTGTTTCCTCAGAAAACTTGAAATGGAACTACCATTTGACCCAGTTATCCCACTCCTCAGCACATACCCAAAGGACTTAAAATCATCATATTATAGGGATGCAGCCACATCATGTTCATGATAGCCCAATTCACAATAGCTAAGCTTTGGAACCAAACTAGATGCTCTTCAAAAGATGAGTGGATAAAGAAAATATGGTACATATACACAATGGAATATTACTCAGCCATAGAAAAGAATGAAATTATCACATTTGCCAGTAAATGGATAGAACTAGAAACTATCATGCTAAGTGAAATAGGTCTATCCCCCAAAATCAAAGCCTGAATATTCTTTTTGATATGCAGATACTGACTCACAATGGGGTGGGGGAGGGAGGAGTGGATGGATTCACTGGATTTGATGGGGGGGAGGGGGAGAAGAGGGGGATGGGAATCAGAAAGACAGCAGAATGAATGGACATAACTTTCCTATGTTCATATATGAATACCTGACCAGTGTAACTCCACAACTTGTACAACCACAATAAAAGGAAGTTATACTCCATGTATGTATGACATGTCAAAATACATTCTACTGTCATACATAACTAAAAATAGCAAATAAAAATTATTAACCTTAAAAAAATAAATATTCTTAATATTTCCTAAATGTTTACCACCAACTGTCAGGGAGAAATGAGGGAATGGCAGTGACAAAAGGGAAGGGGAATGTGGGAACCAGGGCTGTGGCTGTAGGGTTTTATTCCCACAGTTGCCTGATAAGATCTGTCCCAATTTTCATATTTTATTGGCAGTTGGTTAGGATTGGAGATGCTAAATACATTCACCTACGTGAAATACTTAAGAAACTGTTGATCTGAATGAAAACTGAAATCTTCCATCAACTTCAGAAGGTCTCAGAAATATCTAGATGCACTAGACATAATAACTGAATGACAGAATGGAGTTTCCAGTTGCCTTCCAGACAACGGAAATCTTTTGATAGAATCTGCATTGTTTTAGAATTCTCTCACTCATATAAATATTATCAATAAGATAAAATGTAACTGCAGTATATCCTGATGTTAACTACCAATTCTTCTTCAGGGAATAGGTGGTGATCATTGTGAGTGTCTCTGTGTGTGTGTATGTGTGTGTGTGTGTGTGTGTGTGTGTGGTATTGGAAATTTTTTTTCATTTTTTATTTTTCTAATTTGTTTTAATTAGTTATACATGACAGCAGAATGCATTTCAGTTCATTATACACAAATGAAGCACAATTTTTCATTTTGTGGGTAGTATATTATGTAGGGTTGCACCACTTGTGCAGTTATACATGTTCCTAGGATAATAATGTATGTCCATCTCATTCCCCCATCTTTCCTACCACTATGCCCCCTCCCCTCTACTCCCTTACCTTTGCCCAAAGTTCCTCCATTCTTCCCATGCCCCTCCCCCAATTTTGATCAGTATCCACTTATCAGGGAGACCATTAGGCCTTTGGTTTTTGGAAATTGGCTTTCTTCACTTAGTTTGATGTTTTCCAATTCCTTCCATTTACCTGCAAATGCCATAGTTTTATTCTTTTTTAAGGTTGAGTAATACTCCATTGTGTATATATACCACAGTTTCTTTATCCGTTTATCTATTGAACGGCATCTAGGTTGCTTCCACAGTTTAGCTATTGTGAATTGAGCTGCTATACACATTGATTTGGCTGTGACACTATAATGTATAGACCAAGGAGTGGGATAGCTGAGTCAAATGGTGATTTCATTCCAATTTTTCTAAGGAATCTCCATACTGCTTTCCAGAGTGATTGCACCAATTTTCATTGCCACCAGCAATGTATGAGTGGTATTGGGAATTTAACCCAGGGTCAATTTACCACTGAGCCACATCCCTATCCCTTTTTTTAATTTCTTATTTTAAGACAGGGTCTTAGCAAGTTACTTAGGACCTTGCTAAGTTGTTGAGGCTGCCCTTGAACTTATGATCCTCCTGTCTAGTTTCCTTAGGCACTGGAATTATAGGCATGTACCACTATACCCAGCATAGGTGATGTTCTAAGCAGCCATGGCCAGACTAGAGATCTGTATCTCTCTTCATCTGGATTTGCCTCTCTCTGTGTCCCGAATTTGCATTTCTAACCCTTGCTGATTTTTCTACACCATATACTGCTCTATGGTGGACTAGTCTCTTCCTGTTAATAAGGTGATACACTAAAAGAGGAAAGTTTTTAATGCACTTTGCTTAAAGTTAAGAGCTACAAAGACAGGATTTCCATGTCAGCCATTCAAACATCATCAACTATATTTCTGATGCTCTTGCTATTTCTATTTCGGTCCTAAATTGTTCTTTCTACCATGCGGCCAGCGCAATGGTTTCATTAATGAGGTTCTTGGCATAAAAGTTAGCTAGCGAGATCAAAATAAACACACAGACTCAGTTACCTTTTTCTATGACCAGGTCCGAGACGGCTCCCCTCTCTGGTTCCCTCCTCTAACCGCCCAGCAGGGCAGCAAGGATTACTCAGGGCTAGCAGGAGAGAGAGAGAGCGAGCACGCCAGGGAGTAGCCTTTTATTGGGGAGCAAGAAACTCAGGGGATAATTCCATCCAATGAAGGTTGAAGGGGGAACCGCACTCCAAGGTCAGGGTCAGTGATTGGGCCTCTGGGGTCAGTGGTCAGTTACACCCCCACACTGACAGGTTCTCTCAACAGGAGAGGGCCGGGAAAGCTCCGACACAGCCAGAGCGCCTCAGACCCTAACCGGGAGTCACCCAGTCACGTGTGAGAATGGCTTCCGACAGTTCTTCCTTAAGTCCCTATTACAAGAAGTAGAGCCATGTGACTATGGTCAAATCCCCTGGCTTTCTTGCCTGGATCACCATGACTGAAAATGTTGGGACCCCACTTTCATTCAATGTTTGCTATCAAAGTTGCCTTCAGTGTTGAGTTCCAAGTGAGACTGTCTCTGTTTTTCACTATAGATATTATCATTGGCATGGTTCTCAGCCAACTCCATCATAAATTGGCTTCTTAGTTAGCTTATAGTCCTCAGTGAAATTTTTAAAAGATATTGATTCACTGTTCAATTAGGGAAATAGTCTTCATACTCCAGTTTACTCAGGAAACTGTCCTCAAGTTTGAAAGCCTCTTTAGATATAATTAAAACAGAAAATAATGTTGGGATGTCAGAAAATTCCCCTTCTCCACTAAAGGCTGGGGGACTCAGAAGAGGCTGAAATAGATACAAATAGAATTCAGGTTACAATTTAGACTCTAACTCTTGATTCTGTGGCTTTAAATATAGTAGATATATAAATAGTTTTTCTTCTTCTTTATGAGATATTAGAATAGAGGGTATAATTTTTATACAATATTTATCGAAAATCTTCTACATACCCAATAGTGATAGCTGGTAAATGACCACCCCAGTTCCCATGGAGATTACAGTATGGAATCAAGGCAGCTAAGTAATGGAGGTAAAACAAAGTGTGATGTATGTTATAGAGGAAATTCAAAGTCCTCTAGAATCAAGGAAAGATCTTCTGCAAGAAGTGCTGCCTAAAAGATACCTGAAGGGTAGGTGAGTCAGAATTACCCAAGAAAAGAAGTAATAGTTGGAAATATTCACTTATTTGTGCAAATGACAGCACAGTGAAAACACAGAACAGAGAAAAACTCATGCTATGGCTTGTATGTGGGCTTCAAAAATTCATGTACAACCACTCTGGAAAGCACTATCAACATTCTTCAAAAAAACAGAAATGGAATCACCATATGACCCAGGTATCTATACTCCTTGGTGTTTATCCAAAAGAACTAAAATCAGCATTCCGTAGTGTTACATGCATACCAATGTCTATATTTATAACAGTGCAACTCACAATAGCCAAGTTATGGAACCAGCCCAGGTGCCTGTCAGCAGACAAACGGATAAGGAAAATGTGGTATACATACAAAATGGAGTTCTACTCAGCCATAACTAAGAATGAAATTATGTCATTTGCTGGTAAATGGATAGAACTGAAGAATATCAAAGTGAAACAATCCAGACTCAGAAAGTCAAAGTTCGAATGCTTTCTCTCAGAAGCCAGAGAGAAATAAAAATTTTAAAGGGGGTGGGGGGACAGAATCCCATGAAAATAAAATGGGAGAACAGTGTAGTAGAGAAAGGAAATCAAAGAAGAGGGAGGAGGCATGAGAAAGGAAAGAAACTGCAGAAAGCAATTGACCAAATATGCTTCGTACATGTATTATTACATCACAGTGAATTCTGCTTCTATGTTTACCTGTAAAACACCAATTTAAAAAACCCAAATCAGTAAGTAAATAGAAGAAAGATAAATAGAGCAGAGGAAGGAGAGCAGTAGGAGGGAGGAAGAGAGGGAAGTGGAATTGAAATGAAACAAACTGTATTACACATATGTATGGATGCGTCAAAATGAACTCCATTATTATGTATAGCTGTATGTACTAATAAAAACATTTTTAAAAAATGTTTATGTGTTGGAAACTTAATTTCCAAACTCACAAGCTGATGATCTTGGGAAATGGGGCTTTCAGATGATAATTAAGATTAGATGAGGTTTTTCATGTGGAGCCCCCATACTGGCACTAGTGGGTTTATAAGAAATGGAAGAGAGAACTGAGCTAGCAGGCTTGCTTTGTCTTGCCATGTAACGCCTCTGCCACAGTAAGAGGCAGTAAGATGACCGTTACCAAATGCCAATGGCATACCCTCGAACTTTCCATCCTCTAGAACTCTGAGCTTTTATAATTTATAAATTACCCAGTCTGTGATATGCAGTTACAGAAAACAGACTAAGACACTACAATTCAAAGGGAGAAGGTAGAGAATAAAAGATGAATCTGAAACCCAAGGGCCGGATTGAAGACAGAATTGTGATCCACGTTAAGGTATTTGTAAATTTCTTTTCCTAAACAAAGTAAGAAGCGGCAAAAGTGTTTCTTACTTGAGGAAAAAATATAACTGGCAACAATGTGACCAAGGCATCAGGGGAAAGTTAGCATGCAAAGAAAGAAAGTAGGAGGTAAATTCTGCTTCTACGTTTACCTGTAAAACACCAATTTAAAAAACCCAAGCCAATAAGTACCACCATCACAAAAGGTGGTAGTGAGGTGGGCAAGGTTAGTGGCAGAGGTAACAGAAAACATGGATGGAGTCAAATGAGTTTTAGAAAGTCAAATGGATCTACTGATGAAAGGAAGAAGGAAGCTGGGAAGTGGACACAAGGGAATCGAGATGATAGTTTGAAATGAAGACTATTTACTGAGCTCAGAAATATGATTCCACAAATTTAAGCATAGAGCTTTGTTTTTATCAAAAACTTCAAAGTCCTTCTTGTCAATGTTTTATACAAATCTTCTAGTCATCCTAATTGGAATGGGTTGTACTCCATGTATGAATAATATGCCAAAATGCACTCTACACTCATGTATATTTGAAAAGATTTTTAAAAGACCTCAAAAAAAGAAAAAAAAAAAGAATCTGCAAGTCATTCCATGCTAGACCATTTGATTTTTCAAGTTACTCCTATCTGTAAGATAAAACTATAGCACTATTTATAAAACAACCATCTTCATTCAGACTTTAGTTAGTTAACCAATCCCACATGTAGGAAGAAATCCAAGATTCACACAGTAAGTACTCTATAAAAGTTCTGTGTATAAATATTAAACTACTTAGCATAATATGAAAAAGTACATATTGGTAATTTTTAGTGCAAATCAGTTTGAATTCAACAGCAATAAAATATGTATTCTATAGACATTTTGCATTTTCCAAAAAGTATAAAGAATAAATATATACTTAGAAATAAGTGAATTAAAAAACTCAAAAAACTTGATTTAACTAGATTTCATTTTAAAGAATGACTAAAAAACATTAAATATTAATCTTTTCAAGGCCTGGGGGAATTGTCAGTGTTTATATATGATGCTTTTAAAAATATATATTACATGTTCTTATCTACAGAAACAATAAGAAAAATACATAGAAAAACTGCCACATACAAACCTATCTTATCATGTAATGAATGCTACAGAAGGAAAAAAAAATATAGAAAATAAATGTTTGATTCTGTGTATCTTAGTCTCAATATGCTGGGAATATATTTTACGTACTGTTACAGTCTGGGTATGAAGTGTCCCCCCAAAGCTCCTGTGTAAGACAATACAAGAAGGTTTAAAAGTGAAATGACAGAGTTACAAGAGATTTAACTTAATTAGTGCATTAATACCCCGATAGAGGTTAACTTGCTGGTGTCATGTCCTTAGTTGCTCTCCTCTACCACACACTTCCACCAAGATGTTCTGCCTCATCTCAGGTCCTGAGGAATGGAGTCGGCTATCTATAGACTGAGACTTCTGAAACTGTGAGCCCCAAATAAGCTTTTCCTCTTCTATGTCAGGTCTTGTGGTCATACCTGAGAAAAAGCTGACTAAAACAGGTACCCAACGTTATTTGTGGAGAACATAATTAGTATGAAGTCCTGGTAATCAAGATATCATTTTGAAAAACTGAGATTTCTAGTTTGTTTTTCTCAAAATATCCTTAGCAAATCCAAGCTGAACAAGGCTTTGCATCTTTATCTATATGTGAAGCCAACCTGGACATGGACATGTGACATGTGACAAAATAGCAAATTTCTCAGCTTCTCTTTCCCTAGCCTGTTTATCCTCCTGTGTTCTCTGACTCACTGGTGGTTTGTTCTCAAGACTAGGCACCAAGACAAAAATCTAGGAAAAATGCTAGACATTACCCCTGACATCTGGCTGGTCTTTAATTTCAGCTGATTATAATTTTTAACTATTGCTCAAGTCCAACTTGTATTATCTAGAACCACCTCTAGCCCTACACTGCTCCGCTGAATCTCTGCAGTTTTCTCCTAACTGGACTCCCTGAATTGAGTTCTTACTGCTCCTTCAAATCCATCATCCAGTTTTCCACCAAAGAGATCAATCTAAAAACATGGATGAGACCAGGTCACACCTTGTATGACCTTTCGAGTGCTTCTTTCAATCTATAGCTTTTATTCTTTCTTTGAATTGTTTCATTGGAATTTCAAATATTATGATTTTCAAGTCTTACAGCCTGACAATAATAAAATGTCATATCAGATAAACCCCTTCTCAGAAAATAATTACAAACTCTGCACAAAGTATTTTAAGAACAACAATGTGAAGGCATGAAAAAATAAACAAAATCAGGCAGAAACCAAAGGTGATTTAATCCTCAAAATTAGAGAATCACACCGGGTTTATGTTGTTTTTCCACTGAGATCTTGTATGGTCTCTGCAATGTTTGGAACTCGGAACTCAAAAAAAATCTTGATTTCTTATTTGGTCTCAAAAGCCAAGTTCAGAATTTCCATCTCAGAGAGGATGAAATTACAGGAGAGGAAGCCTCAGAAGGGATGTTAATATTCCCTCAAATCCTTGGATGACTCCTCAAATGCATGTTCATGGGAGAGACTCTAAGGAATCCAAAGGGAAACAAAAACTAAAAGACTGATAGACTGGAAGAACTGGCCAGATTTTAGGTGCTCCCGCTGCAGAGAAACTGTGTGAAGTTCAAGTACAACCAAATGAAAGGAACTTGGTAAATATGTTGAATTTTTCATTGAAATTAGAAATATAATGCATAAAAAGTAGAGGTTAGAACTCCAGAGCTATGAGATCTGCTCTTGAACTAAAGACAAAACCAAAACAAACAGACCTGAATTAGAACATTGTAAAATAAAATCTCATAAGTTCAAAAATGATTTCCCTAAATTATAACTGTCTGCTAGAACTAAACTTTATTTAGACTAAGAGTTAGCAAACTACAGGCTATGGCCTACATGTGTGTTATGCTCAATATAAGAATTATTTTTACACTTTTAAAGGGTACAAGAAGAGGAGGAAGAGAAGCAAGAGGAAGGGGAGAATAAGAAAAGGAGCAGAAGTAAAAGGAAGAGGAGGATAAGGAAGAAAAAGGAGGGGAGGAGGAGTGGGAATACCATACATGATTCACAAAGAGTAAAATATTTATCACCTGTCCCTTTACAGAAAAAGCTTTCCAATGTATACTATTAAGAAATGTTTTGAGGCAGGAGGACCATGAGTTCAAAACCAGGCTCAACAACTTAGTGAGACACTGTCTCAAAACTAAAAAATAAAATGGACTGGGGATGGTTAAGTTACCCACTAAAGTGGCTAAGTGTCCCCTGGACTCAACCCCTGGAACCAAGAAAGAAAAAAAGAAAGAAAGAGAAAAAGAGAGAGAGAATCTCTATAGTGCATCATCTATGATATCTCCTTTGCCATTAAAAATTCCTGATAATGTAAAGAAAAAGGTAAATGTGTCCCAGATCAAGAGAAAAATCAGCTAATAGAAACAGACCCACAATGCTGGTCCATAAAAGAACTTCAAAATAATAATGATAAATATTTCAAATAGATTTCAGTTAGTAAAGAGATAAGACACTCTAGGGCAGATTTGTAATCCAAAACAAAAAAATGAAAATCCTATAACTGTAAATATAATATCTGGAATTTTATTTTTTAATTAATTTATTTATTTGTTCTAATTTGTTACATATGACAGCAGAATGCATTTTGATTCATAGTACACAAATGGTGCACAATTTTTTTTATTGGTTGTTCAAAACATTACAAAGCTCTTGACATATAATATTTCATACATTAGATTGAAGTGGGTTATGACCTCCCATTTTTACCCCGTATACAGATTGCAGTATCACATCGGTTACACATCCACGTTTTTACATATTGCCATACTAGTGACTGTTGTATTCTGCTACCTTTCCTTTCCTCTACTATCCCCCCTCCCCTCACCTCCCCTCCCATCTTCTCTCTCTACCCCATTGGGGCACAATTTTTCATTTCTCTGGTTGTACATAAAGTAGAGTCACACCATTTGTGTCTTCATACATGTACCTAGGGTAATGATGTCCGTCTCATTCCACCATCTTTCCTACCACCATGCCCCCTCCCTTCCCCTCCCTCCCCTTTGCCTTATCCAAAGTTCCTCCATTCCTGCCATGCTCCCCACCCCCACCCCCATTATAGACCAGCATCCACCTTTCAGAGAAGACATTCGACCTTTGATTTTTTGGGATTGGCTTACTTTGCTTAGCATGATATTCTCCAACTCCAACTGAACTTCTTGCATTATCTCACACATGAGCCTTTGGGGGACACCTCACATCTGAACCATAATAGATATTCACATCCTAACTCTCCAAACTGTGAATGTGTTATGTTACACCACAAAAGGGAATTATCGTAACATTTGGACAAAGATTGCCAATCAACTGATCTTAAAACAAGGAGGTTATCTTGGATCCTCTGGGTGGATGTAATGTAACATAAGAGTTCCTAAATGTGGAGGAAGGATGCCAGGGAGTCAGTATCAGAATGATGCAAATAAAGACTTGACAGGTCATTACTGACTTTCAAAATGAAAAGAGGCCAGAAAAAGCAATGAACTGGAAATAGCATGGAAACCTGTTTTCCCCCTTGATCACCCTACATCAGGCTTCTGATATACAACACTGAAAGATAAATATATACTGTGTCAAGTCACTCAGTTTATGATAATTTATTACAGCAGCAATAGAAAGCTAATACAAATATGGATTATTATGTCCCTGAATTTTAGATGAGAAATTGTGAGTTCCAAGTAAGATGAGTTAATTACTTCAATATTTAAGTACTCAGCTATAAGGCAGTCTTAAAGCTTGAACTTGTAGGAAGGCAAAAAGATGAAGTTTCTGGGGTTTTTCTAATGACATTATTATTTCTTCCACTCCTACCTCCACAAATGTGCAGCACTGATTGAATCTACTTATGGTGATACAGCTTATGTCTTTGAAAATCTGGAAAATTGACCTGCACATAATAAAGGAATTTTTCTAAGAACTATTACTTATCTCACAATCATGGGATAAAGATTTTAATAGCTCAAGTAGTAAAAGATTCCCCATACTACTACAATTTTCTATGCAAGAAGTTCAAAAACTAAGTCAATAAAAGACAGCCAAGTGAAGAAATCTATCAGAATACCATTTAAATCTATCAAAAAATGACTGAAAACTGGGAACCATATGGATGTTTCTAACTGAACTAAAGTGCCTTTTCTGCTATCTACTGAATAAATCAAATAGTTGTCACTCTTAAAAGTACACCACCTCATATCGTATGTCACCATATAGCCAAGCTTTTGTGCTAGTGCCAGATTCCTCTGGGGTATCAGACACATCACAACAGCTATTTCATGATAAGCCCCATATGTGTTTTTATTAAATACTGCAGTAAATCCCCACCTGAATAACTCTGAATACTACATTTCTGTGGTAAATCCTTCACTGGGCAATGATCTAGACTGAGACTAAATCGCCTCAAGCACCTTCCTTTTTAGTTTTTGTTCCAGTGGCTTTAATCTATAGCTCACTTCATAAGTAAAATACACACCAGTATATCTAATAAATCCTAAAGTTTTATTTGGTTGAAAATACCATTCTATAGGGAAATGAAATGAAGTCAACTAAGAACACTACAACTATATTTTGCCATTTATTAATTCCATTTGTAAGGCTGCAGAGCAGAGAACCAAGACAGCCATTACTTTAATCTTTGTTCCTTACCTTATTTCCACTGACAGGCAGCATACGGTTGGCTCCTAGAGCTAAACCTATGAGACAGGCTGGGGAAAAGCTCTCATACCAGCAGGACTGTCCTCCACCACTCACCCTGCAGCTCACCTTTGTCTATCAAATAAACACTCAGCAACAGTCCTCTCATACTAGTTCAGGCCATATATTAAAGTCCTTTAGTTATGGCCCTTTGTTTCTGACTTCCTGTCTTGAATAGCTCTCGGAAAGAATGACAATCAGGAACAATGTTTTTCTTATTATGTATTTCTAGTCATTTTATGTGCACATCAAGGCTATATTAATCACCTGGAGGCACAAATTACTCTATAACAAAAGACCCCTGCACTGTGGTGACTTATAACAACAAGTATTTCTTCTTTCACCATGGATCTGTAGGTGGAGTGCTTTAGCTAATAAAGGCTGTCAGGCTTTGGGTTTGCTGGCCTTGGCTCTTGGCTACAGATTTCACTTCAAAACTGTTACAAGTGACTTTTTCTGGTAGAGAAACAGCTACTTAGGGCATGTTCTTCTCATGCAGAAGAGCCACAAGAGAACAAGTGGAAAAATCAGGCACATTCCTGGCCTGTTTGAGTTCCCAACTTACCAATGGCCAAAGCAAGTTACATGTCTAAGTCCAAAGAGCAAGAAAAATATTCATAACAGAGTAAGGAAAGAAAGACAGCAAGGTAAAATGGAGACCAAAAATTCAATCTGCCACAATGGCCCATATCCACAGGATATGCTGAACTTCCTATTACAAAAAAAAAAAAAAAAATTCTTGGCAGGAGCAAACTGACAAAAAGTGAAGAAAAGCAAACTGGATTTGGGATAGCTGAGTCCCAAGCAATAAATCAAATAGGGCAGTTCCAAATGTACATAACATTAGATGGATTTATTTGCTAGCAGCCTTAATTTTGGCATTTTTATCATATTTATAATACACCCACACCATCTCTGCAATTACTCTCCTCACTTCTACCTGTTTAGATATTCTGTTACTAGTACTGAGGTATATAAAAATTGTACTGTATCTGGAGTTTGAAGGACCTGGATTTCAATCACAAATCTAATGCATACTGTTAAATAATCTTGATCAAGTCTTTGGCCTAAATTCTCTCACCTTTAAATTACAATGATATCTGCTTCAGAGTTCTTAACAAAAACTAGACTTAACACAAATGCTTCTGGCATATGTTAGGGGTGCAAAAATTGGGAACTAATTTTCTTAAAATTAGTCCTGAGTATTTCCCCTTTACTTTTCCTTTCACCTAGCACTCTGTTGCAATGGGCAAAAGTGCAACATATGCAGTAGAGGGGAGAAATAAAGAATGTCCACACACTAATGCCCTTTTCAATGCTTTATTCACTCAAATCACTTAATACAATTTCACTCTGTAGGTTCTTAATCAAGAAAATGACAATCCTTAGTGCTAGTAATTAGGCTTAGTGCTACTTAATTCAGGCTGATAAAAACAATAAACACAACTAATTCAAAGCAAACAAATTCTAAGTTAACTCTAAGTACTGCAAACACACTTAATCATGACAGACTCATTACAGACATTCCCTCTGCATGCTAAGCTCAAGTGCCAGATCTAAAGTATCGAGTTTTAGGCCTTAAGTCATCAGATGCACACTCACTCAGACTGCAGTGGTCAGAGGATCAGGCAGATGATGAGAAGAATTGAGATGTCAGTCTAGGTCCTCATCAGGCTCTCTGGCACGTGGGCATCAGTATCAGCTGACTGAATGTCTGCTCATTTGTTCCATTATTTATACTAAATTTGGGGAGCTTCTGTTCACCCTTTGGGTCCCTATCAGCTATTTCCAGGTTTCTTAGTGACATCTTACATCTTAGAGAGGACATATGGTCTGGTGGTTTCTGCCCTGATATCCTTTTTATCAGGCTATGTCTAATTGACATACCAGAGGGCTCTGTGGCTTGCTGGTGAGACTGCAGGTTTATTTTAAGATGGAGTTTTAAAATGGAGTTGCTTAGGCTAAAGCTATCCTTACACACTCCACCACAGAAACATTTTTGTCCATTCATTCAGAATGGTCAGTAGACAATTTGGGCTGTCATATTTCCGGGGGTGTGGGGCCACCATCTGGAGGACTTCTCACAGGTGAGCAAGCACCTTCCCCTGTTCTCATTATTCTACAACCTAATACTCTGTGTACATACTAGAGGGAAACTAAGTACAGACCTTCAGGCATGTTAGTGTCGAATTGTACAATCGCTTTCTAATAAAGAGATTCCACCTCCTGCCAGAGCACCTCAGGTCAACAGGATTTAGGAGCTGTAAATATTTCTTCATAAGAAAGGGAAAAAATAATAAAAAGAAAGGATAAAGTACCCATATTTGCAACTTACATCAGACCGGTGCTTGCAGGAAGCAAAACCAACCAGCTCAGCCTGGGCACACCCAGAAAAGAGAGACTGGCAAAGGTGGTTCAGAAAAGTGGTTCAGGAGCCAACTCACAGAGAGCCTTATAGCTTTGGTAGGAGCTGACCTTATTCTCAGTGTGATAGTAATCCCCATGGGAGAGTTTTAAGCCAGGTTGATTGAACAAATTTATATTTTGAAAACATAATCTGCTGCTGTGTGGGAAACTGATTGAAGGGATATAAAAACAGAAATAAAAAGATGAGTTAGGAGATTGTCATGCCCAGATATAACAGCTTGAACAAAATGAGAGAAGCACAGGTGGTAAGAACTATCACATTCAAGGTATGTTTGGAAGGTAGAGTTGACTTATTAATGGAAGAGGTGTCAAATTTAAGAAAATAAAGCAGAAAAGATGGTGTCTAGATACTTGATCCTGCAGCTCAGAGAATGGTGATGCCATATGCTAAAAAGAGGAATCCCTATAAAAGAGCAGATTTGAAAAAGAAAAAACAATAAATAATTTTGGCTTCAACATATTATACTTTGTAGACAAACCAATGGAATTATTTAGTACATAGTTAGGCCTGGAGCTTAATGGAGATTTTTAAAATTTTATTTATTGGTTAATTATAAAATTTATTTATTGGTTAATTGTAATTACACATAATAGTGGAATTCATTGTGATATATTCATACCTGCCCAAGTACATAATTTGGTCAATTGCATTCCCCAGGACCTCTCCTCCCATCTGTTTCTTTCTCCCCTGATCCTCTTCCCCTACTTTACTGGTCTTGGAGGGGTATTATCAGCATTAAGATGCTATTTGAAGTCATCTGTGTGGATAAGATTGCCTGGGGGATGAGTTCAGAAAGTGTAAAGGGTAGTGTAATGGTTAATCTGGATTGTCAACTTGACTGGATTGACAGATCCCTAAGAAGCACCTAAGATGAGAACACTTCTGGGTGTGTCTGTGAGAGTGTTTTCAGAGATGATTGGCAGGTGGAACAGCACCAACTAGGGAGCCCACCCTGAATGTGATCAGCACTGTCCAATAGGCTGGGGGACCTAATGGAACAAAAAGCAGAAGGATGCAAAACTTCTTGAGCAGGTGCATCCGTTGCTGCAGCCATTACCCTTGAACATCAAACTTCAGCTCCATCAGTCTTCCAAAATGAATTCTCACCAGCAATTCTCCAGGGAGCTTCCAGGCCTTCTGCCTTGAACTGGGGTTGCATCATTGGTTTCTCTTGTCCTGAGGCTCCAGGCTCCAGCTTCCTGGGCGAAGGAACTACAGTTTCCCCCAGATTTCCAGCCTGTAGTCAGCCATTGTGGGACTATCCAGTTTCCAATCATACAGGCCAATCTAACACATCCCCTCTTATAATCATGTATATGCATAGCCTGTTGGTTCTGTTCCTCTAGGGAACCCTGACCAATACATGCAGGTCCAAGAGCTTTCAGCTGGGTCACTCTAACGTTGGGAGTTAAGAAAGAAAGAGGAATGTGCAGAGGAAACTAGGAAGCAACAGCAGAGAGATGAGAAGACAACCAGGAGAGCATCCACAATCAAAGAGAAGCAAGTGATTCTGGGTGACTGATTTTTATGCCATATCTGCTGAGAGGCAGCACAAAATGAAGATTGAAACTTGACCACTGTGTTTAGCAATAGGGAGGTTGCTGGTGACTTTGACACAGCAATTTTAGGAGAAAATCTCAATCAAAGTGGATTAAAGAGATGAGACTTGAGAAAGCAACAGAAAACTCTTAAAAAGTCTTGCTATGAAGGGAAGTCAAGAAATACAGCTGAAGCTAGAGAGTGCAGCAGGAAGTCTAAGAAAGGTTCGATTTTGTATTATTCATGCGCTGATGGGCATGATCTGTAGGACCAGAGAAGAGTCAATGTGCAGGGGAGGGTAACTGCAGGAGGAGAGGACTTGCACAGGTGAAAAGGGACTCCCAGCCTACAGGGAAGTCCTTAGGAAGGAGCAGGAGCTGCTCATCCTTTGTAACTATGGGTATGGAGCAAGAAGGTTGGTAGACTTGATAAAGAGAAAAAAGTTCTTTCTGCTTGCTTCTATTTTCTTATTGAAGTGAAAATGAAAATTATCAGCTGAAAGAGAGGACTTGGAGAAAGTACTCAAGGTTTAAGAAGAGAGGAGATACAAAAGAGTCACCTGGTTGGAGAACTGGCCAAGGAATTTTAGCAAAACTTCCCTGTAGTCCTGAGGTCCCACTAGGCATTTATGGCCACATATGTAAAATGAATGTGGTTTTCTTCCATCTGATTGAGCTGACTGGGTTTGGATTTGCCAGGGAAATACAATGGAGAGAGGCAAGGGCAAAAGAATTGAGAATGCATGAATCTAAACTGAGTAAGGAGAAAAGACAGGAGGAGAGAAGTTTGTTAAGGAGAAGATCAGAGATGGATCCGTGGATTTTGTGATGTTTTTGAACTTGAGGGAGGAGTCAATAAGAGATGTTGAATACATCAGAAAGTGGAGTGATGGGAAACAAGACATTAGAGGTTTCTGGTAGGATAAGATCTAGGTTATGACTACTTGAGTGGGTGAACCTGATGATGGTGGGGGCAGGGAGGAAGAGAGGTTGGAGACAGGAAGTCAAGACACTGAGAAGCTACACTGTAGAACTGATCTTCTAAGTGGTTCTTAACACTCCTTGCACATCAAGACCATAAGTTTTAAAAAATAAATAAATAAGGCCTTAGTGTCTAAATCCTACCTTAACTAAGTAAATCAGTACCTTTAAGGTTTGGTGAGAGGGCTAAGCACAGGCAATTAAAAAAAAAAAAAAAAAAAAAAAAGTTCCCAAGTGATTCAAATGTACAGCCAAATTTGAGAACCAATGATCTACATCAATGTCAAAGTCACCAAATATGATGGCAGGAACAGTAGTAGAGGGAAGGTTATGAGCCTCGACCTAAAAATCTCCCATCATGAGGAGGAATCACAGGGAGGATGGGGCTGATGGCATTCCAACATAATCTCAAGGGACTGAGATTCTGAAACAAAAGCCACAGTATTCCCGTTCACACCTCCAGGACCTGGAAATGTGGAGTGTGGGAACAAAAACAGCCACCACTAGAGGGCTGATGAAAAAAAAAAAAAAACGTGATCCAGGATGAGGTGGGTGAGCCATGGCTTAGAGCATGTAGGTGAAGGTATTGTTTAGAGAGGAATTCAAAGGTAAAGAGATTTTGCAGTTCAAGCCCTGAGTTCCAACAACCATACTGGAAGGGACTGCAGTTTGGGAAGAAATGGGAGACTGGGTCAGATAGAGGGAGATATACATGACTCCCCTGATGACTGGAAGGCTTGGCTTCCATTAGTGACTGAGTGCCGCAGTCCGGCTGGCTGGGCAAAATAACGGGGGGGGGGGGGGGGGGGGGGGGGGGGGGGGGGGTGACGAATACCTTGTGTACGTTGATGCAGCAGGAATAGGAGCCCTTTATTGAAGGACACGAGCGATATTTATACATTTTACACAGCTTATCTAATTAGCATAAAATAGATACAGCAGTCAACCAATAAGGAATCTCCACACTTAATGGCTCGCTTTTGTTACTTCACAAACCACTCCCTCTGGCATTTGGCCAGGTGCCATCCAGACTTGTTTACAGACTTTAACATTTCTCTGGCAAAATAACAGGTGCCAATCTGACTTGTTTACAGACCTTAACAACTGAGACCAATGAGAGTATGAGACATGATGATTGGTCCCCCGGCCTCTTAAGGAAAGATAGAAACCCAATCCAATTACAGCTTTCTTCTTGGGATAGGGTGCTGTGTAGCATGTGATGATGAAGCCCTTGGCTAAATTGGGTATGCAGGTGGTGGCAAGGGAGTCTGTCTGGCTCTAAAGCCCTTTTCAGTTAGGTGGGGTAATATGAAGGGGAAGGTGGTATATAACCCTCCTGTCACTGTTAAGCATGAGCTATGAGCTTCCCTTAAACATCTTGGACATGAGCAGTTAAATAATCTGAATCAGGACTCATCAAATCATCTGTTTACCTGTCTTTCTAAGACCAGGTTTTAAGTTGCCCTTGTAGAATCCTTTCCTTTTTACCCACAGCATCCAGCACAGTCCCTGGGTTAGAGCCAAGTATTTGATAAATGTTTGATGGACTGGAATTAACTTTAAAAGTGAAACAGTTTTGTTGTGCTAAAGTAAAGTAACCAGGTGAGGAGAATTTTTTGGATTATAACATAACCAGGTTGGAAAGGTTACTAAGTATATGCACATTTATAACCAAACAGTGCTTTTTTTTTTTTTTTTTTACTGATGAAAAGAATTAAATTAAAATAGTTTCTGCCAGGAACTGATGCAATAATACATGTGTATAAGTGTTACATTAAGAAATCAATATTTCTAGCTAACACTAAGCACATTAAGCAACACTCAATTTAAAAGCATGAACAGCATGTATGCCCAAGATTAATTTTGTGAAAATATAAATACATCATCTAACCAAAAGAGACAATGACAATGGTCTTTAATTCTAAACTTTTTGCTCTATTTGGGATGCAAGACTTTCCCTTTCTTGGAGTTTGTTGTTTGGAATTGGGGTAATCTAATGCAAAGAAGAAATCAAAGACTCTTTTCTCAGAAAATATGCCATCTGCTCTCACTTTATAGTAAATGAAATAGAATTCCATTGCCTTTATCCTGTATTTGTAATTATTATTTCAAAAGCTGAACAACAGATCTTTAATGTATAATGGTTTGAAACCACATTATTTTAAGCAACCTTTTTTATAAATCATATAAAAATAAACTCCTAAGTTAAGAATTTATATATGAGAGGAAAAAAGAAGAAAAAGAGAACAAAGTAATCTTATTCTGTATGCAACCCAGATGTGATTTTTAAATGACTCAAATGAAAATATAAAAATGTACAAAAATGTACTAAATCACAAATATGTAAATCACAAAACTTCAATTGAAGGAAAAACAATGTTCAGCAAATATGAAAGCAAGTTAATATTTTTTAAGTGGATGGGAAAATAATCTCAAGGGTTCGGGGTCAGATGACATGAACAACAGCTTCATGCAAGAAGAAACATAAATCATAAATAAACACAAAATAACAAAAATTCAAGATATTAGTTTTTACCTATTAAAGTGATAATACAAATGCTAGTGAAGAAGTGCTGCAAAATAGTCACAGTGCTTGTGATATCATAGCTCAGGGCAGCACTGTGAAAAGTTATATTAAAATGTCTTTTTTTTTAAAGTTCACATTTTATCCTTAGCAATTTTTTCCTAAGCAAAAATAAATAAATACAGTGAATTCAAAATGTTCCAAGGTGTTCATTGTGTTATTATTTATTAGTATTAAATAATAATTGGGACAAACAGTAGGAATTACAGCAAATGGAGTGTGTACAACCTAGTACCGTGGAAGATGCCTGGCACTTGAGCTGCTGTAATCATGAGGACACAGTAACTTCATGGCATTATTAAAGGTGACACTTATGAAGTCTATATAGACACATGGAAAAGATATTTATGCCAATAAATGAGAAAACAAGTTTAAAATTCTGTGAGTACTGCCGGGCAATATGGCATATGCCTGTAATCCCAGCAGCTCTGGAGACTGAGACAGTAGGATTGCAAATTCAAGGCCAACCTCAGCAATTTAGCAAGGCCTTGTCTCAAAATAAAAAAGAAAAAGGGTTGAGGATGTAGCTCAGTGGTAAATTTCCCCTGCGTTAGGTTTCCAGTTCAAAAAATAAAAATTGTATGAGTACTGAGATTATACCCATAAAAATATAAGCAATTTGGACTAAGATTAAAAGGGACTACATTTTTAATATAATTATTTAAAATGTGATAATAGCAGCAACTAACATTTACTAAATTCTTACTATGTGCCAGATATCACTCTAAGAGCTTTGTATATTTAAGCTAATGTAATCCTCAAACAAGTTTATTAAGTAGGTAATAATAATTAACTCTGTTTTGTAAGTAAGAAAATTAAAGCACACAGAGGCTTACTAAGTTTTTTCAAGGTCATTCAGCTGCCAAATAGCACAGAATCAAACCTAGATAATCTGACCTCATGGTGATAGAACTACAGGCCCTTTTTTCTTTTTCAAGCTGTTGTATATTATGATTGTGATATTGCTTAAATTATTCTAAAATGAATTAGCTTTTTTTCCAGAAAAAGCTAAAGGTGTGGAAAACATATCCATAGTGGTTGCCAAATTCCATGGTGGTTTCTATTTGAGGATTTTTTAGTTAAACAAGCACCTGGGAACACAAAAATTAGCACACCACTCTTGGTGTCATTCATAAAGAACCAGGCTGCTATACCTCCAGCCAGGGAGAGCTGAACTATCAGCTGTACTGTGCATGCTGGAATCAGGATGTTGATGGTGTGTTCTCATTTATCTGGTGTATATACTGCACTCCACTGTAAGCCAACATTCCCACACTAGGAAGAACTACAATAAAAAAACAGAAAATGGTGCTTTCCTTGATCACAGACACACAGGTTAGAAAAAAAAATAAAATGTGTTACAACAGTTGGGTTTATTTTTTCCTTTCACGAACAAAAGCTTGTAGGAAATTCTACCTTGAGCATTTTTACCACAAAACATACTCTTGCTATTGCTCAAAAACAAACCAGAGTACCATGCTGCACATATATTTAGCTCAAATTCCTCCTAGAGAAATAATCCACTAGTTTTTCTTGCACAGCATGAGACCAGGATTGAGGTGACATTTCCAGGAGACCCCAGGTACTGATTCATCATTTCAAACCAGTCCTCCCTTCCAGCTCACTCCTAAGAATCAGCATCCTTTTCAAAAAATTTTTTCAGTATAGTAAGATTTATGTGCTTCAGGGATTTTTCCTACAAGTCTTCATTAATAATGAAAGACACCTGAGACTAAATAAGAAAACAATAAATATACATTCTAGTTTCCACTTAAGACAACTCCATTGATTTATCTGTAAATTAGAAACAGTTTTTATCGTCTGGGAGTAGTTGAAAGTGTTTGGACTTGGCTGGTGCTTTTTGTCTTAATTCTTTATCTGTGTTCTAAATAGCATACAAGATGTTCAGGGAGTTGTTCAGCAGGTAGAAAAGTAATTCATTTAACCTGCCTATCCATGACCAAGCAAATTTCCTTAGCCCTGAGGCTCAGAAATGCTTTCTTCATGACTGACCAGTTAGACAGTGTGCTCCAGGACAGGATAAAGGCAGCACCAGTCCAGGGTAAGCTTTGCTCAGTTTATCAGCTCTATAGAACTCATTTCAACTATCAGTCCTGCTTTCTTTTTCTGTTGATATAAGAAGAAGGGCAATAATTAAAAACTATGACTTGGAGGTTTACAACACATTAAAATGACAATATTTGAGGAGATGAAAATGCTAATTACCCTGATTTGATCATTACATATTGTATACTTGTATTGAATGATAATACCATATCACATAAGAATAAATATTATATGGAAAGTTAAAATTTAAAAAAAAACCCTACTCTGTAACACATTTTGAATTCTCCTAAAGGAATTTTTTTTCCCTACCAAGCAAAAAAAATGCATTAACTATTTTTAATGGTATGCTGAGGGAAAATTACCTATATGTAAATTAGAATAAATTTGATATGTAAGAGATATTGCTAGATTGAGTGAGAGATTTTATATATAATATACAATATATTATATATTACTTGATAATATATAAAATATACCCCTGCCAGTTCTATACTATACTATACAAAAACTTTACTATACAAAAACTACACTGTCTTAAACTTGTTTTTTTTTTAAAGTGATTCTACTTGAAAAAAGCATAGAAAAGTTTTCATTGAGACAAAAGACATTTTAAAGAAAAATATGATTCAGCATGGAATTTCTAACTATTAGAAGAAAGTTTTTTTTTAAATGTCATGAACCTCAGTTTTATGAGCTTAATATGTATTTTTTTTCCATCAGTATTTTGCTTTTTCTTAAAATGACCATAAAGAGAAATGACTGGGAGGTATCTGCTGCCTGGCAAAGGAATGATGATTTACTTCTCTAAAGGTACAGGATTCTGTTAGGATTTAATCTCAACGTAAGGTGGAAGATTAGATATACTCATTTCTAGCCAGTCCTGTCCAGCTATAGGATCTCTTTTTAAGAAATGATTTCCAAGTTATTATCAGAGAAAATTTGGGGGAAAAACCACAATCTCATTTTCTTCTTTCAAAAAACAAGTTTACATCTCCCACAGAATGGAATCAATTGCTTCCTCTAGTATGTAAATTCCCCACTCTGCCCCTCAAGGACTTTCTCCTGCCAGTCTGCTTTGAATTACAATTATTTGTTTGCAGGCTGATTTCCTATTGTAGATTTGTAAGTGCTTTGAAGGTCAAAATCTGTCATTCATTAGAGTGCACTCTATAGCCAGGGTGCAATTTAACTTATTATCCAATCTTGGGCAATTTTGAAAGCAAAAAGCATTATTTATAACCCAATCAATAAATGGGCTAAGGAATTGAACAGACACTCACAGAAGAAATACAAATGGTCAACAAATATAAGAAAAACTATTCAACATCTCTAGCAATTAGAGAAATGCAAATCAAAACTACTCTAAAATTTCATCTCACTCTAGTCAGAATGGCAGCTATGAAGAATACAAACAACAAATGTTGGCAAGGATGTGGGGGGAAAGGTACATTCATACATTGCTGATGAGACTACAAATTGGTGCAACCAACATGGAAAGCAGTATGCAGATTCCTCAGAAAACATGTAATGGAACCACAATTTGACCCAGCTATCACACTCCTTGGTTTATACCCAAAGGACTTAAAATCAGCATACTACAGTGACACAGCCACATCAATATTTACAGCAGCTCAATTCACAATAGCCAAACTATGGAACCAATCTAGGTGCCCTTCAATAGATGAATGGATAAAGAAATTGTGGTATATATACACAGTGGAATATTATTTAGCCTTAAAGAAGAATGAAATTATGGCATTTGTAGGCAAATGGATGGAGCTGGAGAATATCATGCTAAGCAAAAACAAGCCAAACCCCAAAACCAAAGGCCTAATGCTTTCTCTGATACATGAATGCTAATTCAGAATGAGGGAGCAGGACTAGTAAAGAATAGAGGTACTTTGGATTTGGCAGAGGAGAGTGAAGGAAGGGGAGAAAGTATGGGGGGGGAAAGGATAGTAGAATGAATTGAGCATTATTACCCTATGTGCATATATGACTACTGGTGTGATTCTACATCATGTACAACCAGAAGAATGAGAGGTTTTATTAATTTATATATGATGTGTTAAAATGCATTCTACTGTCATGCATAACTAATTAGAAAAAAATTGAAAAGAAGGATTTAATAAGTAAAATACCCAGAAAAATAGATTTAAATTTGGACTGGCCCAAACAACCTGAATTATCCCAGGCTTCAGAGAAAGCATGATATAGGTAGGACTGTGTCCTTTGGACTCAAACAGGCTTGAAGCAAACCTGATTCTGACCTCAGCCATCTATTTGACCTTGAACATGCTGCTCATCACTAAACCTGTTTCCTCCTCTATACAATGAGTATAATATGTGTATCCATTTCATACTGCTTTGACAATTAAATCAGAGTCTATAAGACATGATTAGCTACATGTCATGCAGCTACATATAGCAGGTGTTTCAGGGAAAAGGGTTTGTTGAATCCTTAAATAAAATATCTTGCTTTTCTTTCAACTCTTATTACTCTTCCTTCCTGATCTTTGTGTGGCTTCCTTATTCTCCTCTGGAATTGCTTTTATAGTTTTGTAGGTTTTGTCTTTCTTTTTTGTTGTGGAAGAAGATAGGTTTCAACTTACCCATTCAATGAGCACAGCAGAGGACTGGTCCTATGCTCAAGGCAGTAACAGAAATATGTGCCAAGAAGCCTTCTTTTATTCTATCTCTTTCTGGTCTTTCTGATATCTCTTCTGAATAGCTCATTTTGAAGTCTTTAGTTACCATGTATGCTAACTAGGTGTTTATACAACCTTGACTTTCTTGAATTGGATTCTTAGGAGCTGGGTTTAGAAATGGCCCCCAGATTGGCACAGCTCCAGTGAGAGTGGTTTGCTCGTTTAATTGGTCATGCATTTCTCTATAATCTGCACCTACAGTTCTGAACAGCTGAACTAACCATAGGTATATTATACGGTTCCATCATCCCATTCTAACCTGGTCTTCTTCAGGGTCATCACCTAAGGATGAGTGAAAAATCTTCTTGTAGGTATGACTAGTTTGGTTCACTTGCCTGAATCTCCAACTAAGTTACAGTTTCCAGTATCATATCTCCTACTGTTACCTACTTACTACCAATAATTTTTAGCCATAGTATGCACAAGTATCATTTACTAGCAATTTATTGTCAAGTTAAAAAACATAATGACCCATTTCAACAAACTCAGTGGGTAGAACAATAAATTTACCTTTCAAGAAGTAAAATAACTCTCTATTGCCCACTCCCTGAACAGGCCAGAAAACCTGCTGTGGGTTTATTTAATGTTAGTAGTCATCAACAAATCATAACATTCTCTTTCTTTTCACTAGACATCTGTGGGTCTAATAAAGATATTCTAACACAACCATGCCAGAGAATGCAGTGACATTAAAGTATTATCAGCTCAGCCCTCAAATTAGTGTGGGAACCAACTGGCAACTTACAGTATCACTTTCAGCAAGTGAACTAAGAGACCAAAACAGGAATTTGAGCACCTTTGACTTTTCTGTTTCAGAACAATGAAGATCAGAGAAGTTATACAAAGTATATATTCAGTTTCATTCATTTTTATTTGTCTGATATAAGAATCTGGTGATTATTTCACTGTAATATACTCTTAGACCATCTGGGATTTTGTAAGTACTGAATTTTTGAACTTAAAAACATTGTTTAAAATTCAAAACAATAAATAGAGCATATGGCATAAGAGATTTAAAAGGGTTAAAATCACTCTATAATTTTATAGTCATTCTAAAATAATTCTAGATTTCAAGCACAGCATTTTTTTTTTACCAAGTCATGGGTCAGCATGGTGTCTCACCAGCACCACAGATATCCCCCCTCCCGTCTGGGAGCCAAACTACTGGCTGGGTGTGCAGCTGGCGCCATATGCCCTATCCTCCCTTTCTTGTCAGTTTCTCACACCCCACATTATTCTGTAATGTGATTTGGAAAGAGGGCAAAAACTAGTTGTTGGTAACTTGTATCAGAAAATGTTACATATTTATTCCATTAAATCCTTTCAAATTATGCTGATTTGACAGAAGTAATAAAGCTCAGAAAGTTGGTAGGTTTTAGTAAAACAGACTCAACCATGAATGAGTATGTTGAAAGATGAAAACTTGCCCAAAGTCACACATCTGAAACTAGTACTCTTCTCTCCAAACCCAGTACCCTTCACCAAACTCAGCTACCTCCCAGGGTGTCTGTCTGTATCTGTGCCCCTCCTTTATGTATTAACAACAGCAATAGACTCACTTAAAGCAAAGAAGAACTGGTAAAGAATTTCATACACAGCTCCATGTGTGTTCAGTGAACACTAATGATAACTCTCAAGTTTAAATTTGTTTTTTCAGAGATAGGCATACTCAGTAGCAGTGTCTTCCTCTTCTCTCCCACCTATACCATGCAGACCAGCCTATGCTCCAGCATGAAGGTTAATTTCATATACCATCTTGGCTAGTTTATGCTGCCCAGTTTTTCCATGAAATACCAGTCTAGATGCCGTTGTGAAGGTATTTTTACCTTAATTTACCTTAAGGTATTTTACGTTAATGTTAATGTTAACTCAGGAGACTTCAAATAAAGCAGATTACTATTCATAACGTGGATGAACTTCACACAGTCAGTTGAAGGCTTAATCCTCCAAGGAAGAAGAAATTCTGCCTCCAGACTGCTTTTGGATTCAAAACTGCACCACTAATGCCTGCTTGGGTCTCTAGACTACCAGCCTGCCCCACAAATTTTATATTTGTCCCCCACAGCCATCTAGATATACATATATACATAAATATGTACACATGTGCATCTATATATGTATGTTATATTATATATACACACATTCTATTGGTAATATTAAAGACATGTATTATATATATTTAGATAGGACACATTTAATGTTATATGTAGAGAGAACATATACACACACAGACACCACACACCCTAATAAGTTCAATTCTTCTGAAGAACACTGTCTAATATACCTAGCAATCTCTCCTGCTAGGAACTCACCAGTGTTTTTACAGAATGTCACAGAATAAGTGTAGAATTAGCTCATCCCCTTCTCATCTTCCCCACCTCCTCAGTCCCAGAGCCAAAGGGAAGTGGATGCAAGATGTTTCATGAACATTTGCATCATTCTGCCTTTGATCTTAATAAAGCTGCTTCTGCTCTGCCTCTACTAACATCTCAGGGACCTGAACCACAAGCCAGGAAAGCCTGGATTTATCTGTATCCATCAATCCAAGTTGAGAGCCAGGGAGCCATAGTCTATCTGAAAATGAAAGGTTTTCTCTACTGTTAAAGAGCAGATTTTTAGATAATAAAACACCTTCTGTAGGAAATAATTTGCTGCCTTTCAGTAACTATTATTATGAACCAGCCCCCTCCCTTATTGAAATGCAGGCATTCCCTTTGGCCCTTTCCAGATGTGATAAATCTGATTTTATTTTTTTATCAATCCAAGGGAACCAATGGTTAATTCTTAAAGGAGCTGCCAAACTAGAATGAGTTTTCCTCTTAAAATTCTAGACCTCTTGCTTATCTCTAAAAATAATATAGTTGACTGGAAGATTGATCATTCCTCCATAACAAGATTAAAGGTTGCAGTTTTCAAAGAATGGATTTTATTTTCTAATCAAATCTAGCAATAAAAGGTAATGCTATTTAATTATATGTGTTTGGCTGCTACTTATGATAAAACTTTTATGGAAGCTGAAAACAATTTAGCATCTTGCCCTTCCATCTTTCTTCCACACAGAAATACAAATCAAACCACAGCAAAGTCTCCTGCTTAAAACTCTTCAATGTAAGCATTGTGAATGTGTAACTGATATGATTCTGCAATCTGTATTTGGGGTAAAAATGGAAATGCATAACTCATTTAAATCAAATGTATGGAAGATGAAAAAATAAAAAAAAAAGAAAAGAAAAAAAAAATCGAAAAAAAAAAAAAAACTCTTCAATGATCTGTTTGCCCCATGGAATAAAATCAGAGCTCCTTAAAGTGCCATACAAAAATCAGAGACCCCAGGACTTGTGGTATTGGAGGTGATAAGAGGTCTGGACAGATGGGAGAGTACACATGTCATGTCTTAATGATTGTGTGTCAATCAGAGAATGATTGCATCAGACACTCCAAATTTTCTCTAAAGCCTGAAAGTCAGATCTTTCCATATGAAAGATCATAGATTTTAAATGTTGAAAATATTAGGTATAGGGGAACACACATGTAATCCCTGTTATCCAGGCAGCTGAGGCAGAAAGATCACAAGTTCAAGGCCAGCCTGGGCAAATTCATAAGATTCAGTCTTGAAATAAAACTTAAAAAAAAAAAAAAAAAGGCTAGGGATGTAGCTTGGTAGAATGCCTAGCTTATACAGGTCTTGTGTTCGATTCTTGGTACCACCAAATACATTCATACATACATACACACTCAGTGAGCCACAGAAAATTTACCCAATTCCTCAGTTTTTCTCAGGGGCTCTTGTTTGCAGTGCTGAACTCTGACCTGTTCATCTGTAGGGCTTCATTTCTCATTCTGCCCCTTGAACACATACTCAGTGATCTAATCATATTCTGATAATTCCAGTTCTCACTTTGGTGCTTCAGATTCATGTTCCCCTGCTCTTTCTTCAGTCACATATTCAAAAGCCCTCCTTGCCCCTTTTTCTTATCTGTGAATACACAGTTGCACTACATGATTCAGTTCAAGGTCCTTTCTTCAAGGCATCCTTCACCTCTTCCAGGGCCAAACTCACCATATTATCCCTTGTACCCCTACCATCTCCAAACTCTACATAACCTCCCTATTATGCTTAAAATATGCCCTTATTTGTTTACCTGACTCCTTCTAAAGGGCCTAAGGTCCCCCAAAGCCAAGACAGAATCCTATCAATCTCAGTATTAATGCAGTACCTGGTATACCGCCACCATCAAATACAGTGTATGCCACGTTCCAAGGGCTTCCCAAGAATTAACGTAAACTCTCACACCAAACCTATGTAATTATCGTAATTTTACTGATAAACTGAAACTTATAGTGTCACAAGATTCAGCACAGATAGTCAAGAATCCACAGTCCTGGTTTTGGACATGCCTCTATACCATATTTTCTCCCATATGAAGCAGTGTTGTTCTTTGGAAATAAAATTAAATCCAAAGTTTTCCTCTACTAGCTGACCATGCTTCTGTATTTCCAATCCCTTTTTTATGTATCTTTCAGTTGCTAATCAAATAAAAGGGCTTAGAGATGGTTTTGTCATGAAGGAATTTTATAAAAATTGTGCTGTTCAAAGACTCTAAACCCAGCAGACTTCCTGAATTCATCTGCCCTCAATTCAGCCTTGGTAAAAAAGAAGAGTGCAGGCTGACCTAGTGATAACCCCATTAGGCAGTTTCTTTTGGTGCAAACAGCAATTTAAGCAAATATGCCCTTTTGTTTTTTCTAGTGCTCTTTGTTATTGTAGTGAAATCCAAGTTGGGCTTCATGTGGGAAATCAAACAGTCAGAGACAGGGGAACTTTTTGTTATACATAGAAAAGCAACGGAATGCTTTTTATTCCCATTCAAGCAGTTATTACTTATCTGCATGACTAAGGAATAGAAAATCTAAAAAGAAACTAAGTGCTAGACTGGCCTCTGCTCCTTCACCCAGATGGAAGTTTCACAGGCGTGTTTGAAGTTTCGGGTCAAGGGCTGTCACTCTCAGAAACCAGTGGGTCTGCATTTTCCTTTGCACTACAAGTATTCCGTCTACAGACATTGTTCCTCTTTTTATCTGATTACAAATATCCAACTAAAGTAGCTCAATGTTTAGAAAATGTGAAGGCCAGATAATATATTAAAGACTTGGAGGTACTCTATTGACACTTAAATAAATAACGTAACCAAGGAAAATGAGGAAATCATTTATTGCTATTAATCAGTAATCTAAAAGTATTGTGTCTGAGTGGGATTGTTTTTCTCTGTTAAAATCTGCAAATTAATTGATCATTGAAAAATACAGTAAAGAAGCATTCTAAAAGTACCCAGAAAAATCCAAATGATTTTCATCAATTTCAGCTCACTCTCTCTCTCTCTTTTTTTTTTTTTTTTTGTAAAGTTTAAACTTGACATCTGAAAACATTTTAGTTACTGTCTTACTTCAAAATAAACTATGTACCTCTGGTTAAAATTTTACCTTTCACTCATTTAGATTTGATACATAGAAGGTTTAGTCCTATGTTTAGTGTTGTTTTTGCTTTTTTGTTGGTTTTGCTTGTTTGTTTGTTTGTTTTAATTTTAAAATAAAGATTTCATCTACTATCCCTGTTTTTTTCCCCCAAAAAAATCTGGTCCTGTATTTCTGACTCAAGAAGTGCTGCCATCTATGGGCCACTGGTTCCATATGAATAGTTTGGGGTCCTTCAGGAATGAACCACAAAAAACCATAAACATCATTTTAGAAACAGCTAAAGTAAATTAAAACAAATTCACTTACCCACTTTAGAATTCACCTTCAAATTATATACTTTCCTCCCCCTTTTCTCTTTTTATTTATTTTCTTTCTCACAAAAGCCAATATGACTCAATAATTAGAACACATCCACCAGCAGGTTTGAAAAAAAAAAAAAAGCAACCTTTTGGTGCCCCCTGCTGTTCAGATTCCTTGGCATTTCTGAACTTTCATTGGCTCTTTACAAATATATCTTTTTACTTTACTTTTAATCAACATATAGTAATTGCACAATTGCACATATTTATGAGGTGCATTATGATATTTCAATACATGAATACAATGTGTAGGAATCATATTAGAGTAATTAGCATAGCTATCACATCAGGCATTTATCATTTCTTTGTGTCAAAACACTCAAACTTCTCTCTACTAGGTATTTTGAAAAATTCAATTAATTTTTGTCATCCATAATTACCCTACAGTGGTATAGAACATTAGAAGTTCTTCCACCTATTCAACTTCACTCCTGTGCCTATTTTGCTAAAGCTAAAAAAAAAAATAATTAATTAATGTGCTTGTTCAAGGATACCTCAATAAATGAATATAAATTATGTTGTGAACCTATGAACCACGCTCTATTAGAAATGACCGGGATGGGGCTGGGGTTATGGCTCAGTGGTAGAGCACTCACCTAGCACATGCGAGGCACTGGGTTCCTTCCTCAGCACCACATAAAAATAAATAAATAAGTAAATAAAAGTTCTTGTATTCGTCTACAACTGAAAAATATATTTAAATAAAAGGAAATGAATGGGATGCAAAATTGTGATCAATGTGATAAGGAAAGAAAAATGAAGAATTTTCAACACTAAATTATATGAAAATCTGTTTTAAAGTGTCCCTAGAGTTCATCAGTTTAGTTATAACAAATCTATGATGTCTGGCTTTAATAACCACTTCAAGAAAAGAGAGAAAGTGGGCAGCAGAGAGATGGTGAGAAAGGGAAAGAAAGGGAGAGAAAGGGGAGGGAGGGGGCAGACAGGGAAGGACAGGTGAAGTTAGGGAGGGGAAGAAGGTATGTGGGCAGTAGAACAACCTGGTATATGCCTCTTTCTGTCCTTTTTTCCACTTTCCTTTACAAGGAACTGCCCTTGAGAAACCATCACGATGTTCTCCCTGATTTTTCCCAAGCTATTTATTTGATTAAGATTTACCTCTTCTGACCAGGCCCAGTGGTGCACACTTGTAATTCCAGCTACTTGGGAGCTCAGGCAGAAAGATTGCAAGGTCTAGGCAAGCCTCAGCAACTTAGCAAGACCCTGTCTCAAAATTTAAAAAAAAAAAAAAAAGTGTGTGTGTGTGTGTGTGTAACTCAACCGTGAAGTCCCTCTGGATTCACTCCCAGTACCCCTTCTCCCAAAATATTTACCTTTTCTGTTAATTTGGTGACTTATACATTTGTGTATGTTAAACCATTCTTGCAACCCAGAACTATATTCCACTTGATCATAGTGAATGATATTTTCAATGTGATGTTGAATTTGGTTTGCTAGTATGTGACTCACCATACTAGCAAAACAAAAGAAAAAAACAGGGTCATCTCAAGAGATGCAGAAAAAGCACTTGGCAAAATATGACATTCTTTCAAGATAAAAACTCTCAATAAATTATGTATAGAAGGAAAATTTCTCAAAACAATAAAGGCCATATATGACAAGACTTCAGCTAACATCATACTCAATTGTTAAAAGTTCAAAGCTTTTTATCTAAGATCAGGAACAAGACAGGAATGTCCACTCTCACCTTTTCTATTCAATATACTACAGAAAGTCCTAGCCAAAGCAATCAAGCAAGAGAAAGAAATAAAAGGCAATCAAATAGGAAAGGAAGAAGGGAATGTGTTGATGTATATTCTGATAACTTTGTTTTAGACCATTTTTAAAACCCTCATGATACCACCAAAAAACTATTAGAACTAATTTAAAATTTAGTATTATTGCAGGATACAAAAATCAGTAATATTTCTATACAATAATAAGCTATCTGAAAAATAAAGAAAGCAATACAATTTACAATAGCATCCAAAAGTTTCTTAAGAGTATATTTAACCAAGGACTTGCTATATCTATACATTGAAAAGTCTAAAACATTGATGAAAGAAATTGAAGAGGATTTTTAAAAATGAACAGATGTTTTATATTCACAGATTTGAAGAAATAATGTTGTTCAAATGTCTATACTACACAATACATTCTACAAACTCATTGTAATCCCTTGCAAAATACTAATGTCATTCTTCACAGAAGCAGAAAAATATTCCTAAAATTTATATAGAATCATAAAACACCTTGAATAGCAAAAAAAAAAAAAAAAATCTTAAGCAAGAACAAAGCTGGGAGCATCACATTACCTGACTTTAAAATATACTACAAATCTATAGTAATCAAAACAGTATGGTGTTAGCATTAAAAGAAACTGATAAGATGTGAGGTGATAGATATTGCTATTAGCTTTATTTAATCATTATACAATAAACATACATATTTATATCATAGTATCACATTTTCTCCATAAATATGTAAAATTATTATTTGTCAATTAAAATAAACAAGTACATTAAGGAAAATAAGATGCTTCCCTTCCATTTTCCCTACACTCTGTCCTCTTCCCACTCCACTTTACATATTTATATCATATATCAAATTTTCTCCATAAATATGTAAAATTATTATTTGTCAATTAAAATAAACAAGTACATTAAGGAAAATAAGATGCTTCCCTTCCATTTTCCCTACACTCTGTCCTCTTCCCACTCCACTTTACAAGGAACTGTTCTTTAGAAATTCATCACAAAGTGTTAGACTAGTAACAAGCTCCTCTGCAACCCTATCCTCATTCTGGGTCACCCTTTTCATCTTTTCATCTTCTGCCCTTTAGTGGAATCTAGTCTATCATCTCCCTCTCCATCTCTCTCAGAGAGGTTGATATTCTTCCATTCACTTTAACACGGGACTGTGATAAAGAGTGGCATTCCCCTGATCTCTCCCTGCCAATTCCAGGTGGGTTTGCTTCCATGATCTCTATAACTAATGCTATTGTGGGGTCTCTGTCATCTGGCCCTACCCTTCTCTGATAGCCTTGTAGTTTTGATTTACCAACCTCCAACCTCCAACTTCCAATCTCAGAAATCAGATCCTGGGTTTTGGTCTTCCCCTCATCCCAAGCCCTACCAGCCACAGTCCCACAAGACTGTATGGAGGTGGGCAATACACAGGAACCTTCTCCCCTATTCTTATTATCTGTTTAATATAGCTGTTCCCTTCTTATATCTTGCTATTACCTCTAGAACTGGCTATTCTTCTATCACCTTGAACCCCACTGTCTCACCCCAGAACCTGGAAAAGGTACACTGCTCAGCACTTTCAATCTCTAACTTCACCCTGGCCACAGTGTTTCATAATATCCCTCTTTATACAGAGCACAGAGAATAGGAATCATGTCTCTTTACTGAAGATTGAACATACCATTCTTTATGGAGGAAGATGTAAGATTTAGGGCTTTATCTTGCCCTTTGCTTACCCTAAAATAGAAATACTAAAACCTACTTTAAAAGATGTAAGAATTCTGGGATTTGAGGATAGATATCATCTGGCAACCAAAACGTGTTCTTAATGTACAGCATTATTCTGTGGAAAGTAGAGGGTAGGCAAGATTTTACATCAATGAATCCAAATTATGTGCATCCTAAGGATCTCTAGTAGGGATCCAATGATTCAGTGGGAAAGCTAAAAAGTGGTTAGCAAGGTGTCACATTTCACACATTTTATGACTATGTGTTAATACTGGAATAGTTTGGAGAAGTCTTCAAAAGTAGTATATAAGTTATTCATGTTTAAAAATGTAAGTTATTGTAGCTTTTCTCCATATACCATATTCTGTATACTCTCTATACATCTTAATGGGACACTGAAGGACCACTGCTCAAGACTTGATATAGACACCATAGGTCACACCATCTCAGTAGCTTGTTGACTGACAGCTGGAGGTTGGAGAGACCTGCGTAAAAGATTATTTTTTAAAAGGGAAAGCCACTGAAATATTTGTACAGCTTCCTAAACAGAGTTGTTATGAGGTGGCCTGGGGACTTCTTCAGAATTATGTTCAGGAATATAAATTTACAGGTTAAGAGAGACAAAGTTATGGGACAAGAATTAAACAGTAGGGCAAGATATGACTTTCACAGACAGATCTTTGAGACTTCTCTTGTCTTACTGAAGATTCCCCATACCAATCAAAAAGAGATCACTGATTGTTTGAGTCAGCTTTGCATTGCTGCAACCAAAACACCTGACAAGCACAATTAGAAGACGAAAAGTTTACTTTGCTCAAAGTTTCAGAGGTTTGGTCCTTCTTGGCTAAATCTCTTACATGCTCCCAGGGACCTACCTCCTCCACAACCCACTTGTCTACAATTAGCACCCGTTCAGTCCATTCAATCTAGATTAGACTGATTAGGTTACAGGTATCATAATCTAATTATTTTTGTATTAACACAGGAGTTTTAAGGGGACACCTCATACCCAAGCCATAATATAAATATTTGAAATTTTGCCCTCCTTTTATTCTAAGCTTGTTAATGAAAAATAAATAAAGATCCAACTCTTGAGATTAGGGCAAAAATATTATTATCTACCTTTTCAAATTGCCACACCAAAGACTCTCCAAAAAGCATGCCCATCGACCATCTGGTTCAGATGTTCTCTATATCCAGGTGATTGGTGCACACCTGTAATCCCAGCAACTCAGGAGGTTGAGGCAGAAGAAACACAAGTTTAAGTCCAGCCTGAGCAACACAAGATACTGTAAAAAAAAAAAAAAAAAAAAAAAAAAAATCAAATAAACACACCCTCAGTGGCAAACAAGGGCTTAAAACCAAAAGACAAATCCAGTGCTCCATCAGTTTTCATATGTAGCTTCAAGCTAAAAGTAGTTTTTTCTAATTCTCCAGGGTTGGAGGAAAAAAATCAGAAAAATAATATTTTGTCATATGTGAAATTCAATTTTAGCATCCATAAACTTGTACTAGATTACAGCCATGTTCATTTTATTAGGTTCAAAAGCATAAGCTTTTGAACTTCTCAGACTTCTCAATGTTTGCTTCTTGGTAGCAAGATTTGCCAACCCCTTTCTTAAGGAATGTAACTTATTTTACTGTTTCTTACTGGTAAGCATTCTAAGTCTGTGATATGAGGTATTACCCTGTAGGAAATTTATGTCAGTTCCCCTCCTCAATTAGAGATGCAAAGGATATCTAGGGAAGAACTCCATAAGGTAGTTTTATTGATGTGTAAAGTACAAACCCAATTTTGTTTCTGACTTTTCAGTCTTATTCCAGTATTCTCTTTTCTGTGCACTGTTTCAGTTTGTTATTACTTTGAATAATCAGTTTTGTCATTTGCTATTTCCTTTATTCATGAATTAAATAGATCTGACACAGGCAGACTGTATATTTGAATATTGTTATGTTATTGTTATGTTTAACCTTCTGAAAATTTAACATACTCTTCTAAAAATTAATTATTTTATTTAAAGAATTCTATAGTTGTTGCTGTTGTTTCAAATCACCAATAGTTGACCAGTCTTGTGCTTTCTAGTATTTGCATGCTTTGTTCTCCTAAGTAACACTGATGAAAACTGCTGGGATCCCCTTGGGAGGTGGGCTAATTTTTTTCTTAACTTATGTGTCCTCATACACAAAGAACAAAATAGTGCCTAACAATCAGCTGGTGGATGGGTAACTGATTTCTTAAGACAGAAAAGTGCTTAAGCTTTGTCTAGAAATGCTAATTTCTTCTCAGAGATGGCTTGCAAATTCTATCACCCAGAGAATCAGACCAGACTAGGGAGTTTTATCTTAGCAAACATCACGTGTTCAAAAGCAAATACTTGAGCCTGACCTGCAAGTTACAGCAGAAAAGTCCAGAAGTCCAGGCAAATCCCCTCCAGACTTTTAGTTCCTTCTCTGTGGAGGGATGTTTTCATACTTACAAGGTGTAACTTGTTTATAGTGTCTAACTTTCAGCAGGGGATTTAGAGCAGATCTGGTCTTACTGGTCACGTCAAAGCATACATGCTGGTCAAGATCCCCTACTGAAGAAGCAGCCATAAAACCCATTACACTCTGTGTGCCCTGCAATGATCTCTCCCTGAGTGTGGGCTTCCAACACTCAAAAAGGCCTCCAGAAAACTACTTTCTCTTCATACATGAAGAACTCCTAGCCTTCTGTCCTTCCAAAGAAGCACCTTATCTACTTGTACTTCTTTTGCTATTTCATTTTATGACCTAAAAGAAATAGATAATTGTAGCAGAAGAAAATTTAATATTGTGAGAAAACTTAGAGCTAAAGCAAATAATGGGAGAGTCAACGTGTATACTATTTAAATAAGCAGATTATATGGACAGCATCCAGGCTAACAAGACAGTGATAATTTGAGTAAAACTGTCCTTTTGTATTGGTTCTATGTTTTGCTGCAGTAGGGAAAGAGAACAGTATCTCCTCTCTCGGACCCCCTACCCACGAGACATATGCAACATTTCTGCATTTCAGAGACCACTCTTAAGATCACTGCCAGCCAGTGTTTTGCTTAGAAGTTACTCCATATATGTGTGTGTGCGTGTGTGTGTGTGTGTATGTATGTATGTATATATATATATATATATATATATATATATATATATATATATATAGGATTACCCTAGGAGGGAAGGGATAGGAGCTTAGAAAGTGAGAGATAATCCCAAGTCTCACCAGCCGGGGGTTAGGGGGTGAGGAGGTTGGGAGTGGCGTCCTGCCAGTGTTGAATGAAGGCAACGGCTGTCCAAATTCTGAATCTAGGTGTATTGGATGCGGCTTCAGCGTAGACAGGGTTAAAAATGGCCTTTGCATGGTTGACCCAGGCTGGGAGCCAGTCGGAGCCCTGGAAAGCCTCCCTTCAAATTAAGATGAATAAATCATACTTTGTAAATCAATAGCATGTTACTCAATCTTCGGTCATCCCTGAGGTGTGGGGTCAATCCCCCCAGGAATTGAAGGGCTGGTTTAACACGGCCTGAAGAGCAGACCACGCCCCCGGCCCGCCCCAGCCCCACACCAGCGCCGGAGGCAATCTCAGCAAGCTAGTTCCCTCCTCCGGAGGATTCTCCCTCCCGCGAGAACTTCTGGAACGCTGCCGGGGCCGTAGAGGCTTCTGTACTGGGCCGACGTGGGAGTAGTGCTCTTCTTATAGGGTTCTGGTGAAAGTTACGGAGCTAATTAAAGTGCAAAGCAGAGAGTCTGGAACAATAGAAGTTTCCCATCAGGCGTTCCGTTACTACCACTATCAGGAACCCGTTACAGCGGGAGACGAAGAAAAGAAAACCCGAGAACCGGAAAGGTCTGCAAAGGGGGCGGGACGCGGGAACCTTGATTTGAGGAGGGGGGTGGCGGGGGAGAGCCCACAGGCGCAGCCAATCCAGCTGTCCCAGGGAGGAAGAGGAGGAGTCAAGGCCCACCCCCGGACTCCGCCGTGCTCACTCCCGCGCTGTGTGTTTGGCCTGGCAGTTGCGTCTCGGCCTGGCACCTGCGCCCATCGCAGCCTCTTCTCAGCACAGACATGGCCTCGGGCGCTGCTACCACTGCGGTGAAGGTGAGATCAGCCTGCCCGGCGGCTCTGGTCCGCCTTGCCCGGTAGCCTCTCTCTCCGCTCCAGGGAACCGCACCTCTGGTCTGTGCGCTCTGCCAGTGTAGCGGTGCCGCGGCGGGGAGGGGCTGGAGCGCGGCCCTCCGGGAGGGGTGCACATCTTCTCGCCTCCAACCTTAGGGCTTAGCTGCATTCCCCTCCCCAACCTTGGGGCTTGTCTGCACCGCACCCTGCAGGGCGGTGGCAAGTCATTTTTAGAGGGGCAGTGGGTGGCCTTAGGTTTCGCCTGCGCTGCTGCCCTTCTCAGGCACCACTCCCTTCTCGTGAGGTGTGCTGGCTAGAGCTGGCCATTTCCCCCATGTGGCCAGGCGCCTGCAGCTGCTGCGACTGTCGCCCCATGCCTTGCGGGATTCACGCTTCCGCTTTCTTGACTCCGCTCACTGTCCTCGGCCCACGTGGGAGAGCTGCGTACCTGCTCTTTTGCAAGCTTCCGGCTTCTTTTTCTTACAAACTTAACTTTCTCCTTGGTGAAGTTTCCCCTAGCGCAATGCTGTAGAGTTCTGAGACTTTTCTTTAAGTACACTAAAGGCGTCTCTTCCCTAGGGCCGCTTTTGCTTTGGAGGCCTCTGACTTGAAACTGCTTGGTTTGCAATCTGGAAAGTCAAGAGCTTAGATTCTCTGGGCCCCAGATCCTCAGAGGTCTGGGCACGTGGGATCAAAGCGCGGTAGGAAGCTCTGGCCAGAAAAAGGCGTGACTTTTGAGAGTTGCAGTAAGCTTCCTTGGGGCTTTAAACACTTCTCTCCTCTTTGGTGGAGAGTTAGTAGAATTACAGTACACAAAGAAAATTCTATGATAAAACTTAAGACCTTTTCTAGACTTTTATTATTGGCCAAGAACACGGTTAACTTGGTTCACTTTTAGAAATTTCTTGCCCATGATGCACAAGGTCCACTTTCTTCTCCAAGCATTTCTTGATTCCCTGCACTTGTGTGCAGCTCTCCTGGGAAAAAGCACTTCTCTGGGATCAGTTGGTATTCAGCCAGAAGGGTTGATATATTAGGCCTTTGCGGTGTTCATGAAACACAAGGAGAGGAGTGGGTGAGGGTGTTGTAGTCAAAATTATATGTGTAACTTTTTGTGCGTTTTATAGACGGCACACTTTGAGAGGTTTCCCAGGCCAGTAAGAGGGAAGAAGGCAGAAACTCACGTGCAAAGTATGTAAGTTTCCTAAAGTAACTATCTATGTAGTGCAGGTTTCCCTGCAGAAATTAGTGTGTTGGTATTATGTTTTGCACATGGTTTAAACTTATTAAATAGTAATGTGTATAAGTGGGAGAGCCTAAATTAATTTTGAATTACCCTTTCTCCAGCAATTAAACTATGTTAGGTATCATTAGGCCACAGTTTTCTCCTACAGGAATTTAAAGCACCAACAAAAAGAGCTTAAAACAGCTTCACTTTAATCCGCTTAGCATTCTCCTTGCCGGTTTTCCTGTAAAATGATGCAGTGCATTTAAGTGCAGAATAGGTAGTGTGATTTAAGCTCTGATGTAAATATTGAATGATGTATATTTTTGTTCTTGGCAAGGTGCTGGACATCAAATTAAGAGGTACAAATGGTGCTAGGCCTGCCTGCTGATTTCTCTTTGTGAAGCTAGAACATGGGAGAGTCAAAGTGTACACTGTTTAAATAAGCAGATTATATGGACAGCATCCAGGCTAACAAGACAGTAATATTTTGAGTAAAATTGTCCTTGTGTATTGTTTCTGTGTTTTACTTCAGTAGGGAAGGAGAACAGTATCTCCTTCCTCGGACCCCCTACCCACAAGACATTTGCAGCATTTCTCTTAAGGTTGCTGCAAACCAGTGTTTTGCTTAGGAGAGGTTTCTCCATCGAGTAAAAAAAAAATATATATATATATTGGATTACCCCAGTAGGGAACTAGGGTAAGTGACAGCTTCATCACTGACAATCCATGTTGCCAGCATCACATCCCCCTCAATTGCTAAGGCAGCATTCTGTGTAGAAAACATGAAGGTACCCATGTCCAGAGCAAAATAGCTGGTAAGAATCATATTCTCTTCATTGTGGTGTAATAGTAGTAGCACTTTTCCTTCTATGACCACACTAACTCTTTTGCAGCTGTCAAAGATCAACTAAGGTGTCCAGAATTACACAGCAGGGCCTAGATAATGGTAGAATTGGGCCCAGAGCCTGACATTCCACCAAGTGGATGTGAGGCATTTCTGAAAAATTTCTATGCCCTGTTTTATTGTGAGTCTTCAGAAGGGCATCCAGCCTTAGAAAGGGGAATTGGAAGTGCATGCACAAATTCTCCCCGAACCCACTGAACACACTCTCCAAGTCTGATGTGGAAGCACAGTTGTGTGTCTGAGCCCTCATTGACATCACTGGCAGCTGACATGTGGTCTGACTTACTGCCATCACTTCATCTGGTCATTTAAATAGCAGTTTGGTTGGAGGTGTAGGGATGAGGGTGTTGCAGCTTAACTCAAGGCAGAGAGGGAAGGAAAGAACTATGGAGGCCAGAAGCCCAGCCCATATATCCCAGAAGGTCCTAATACTTCTTCCTCAGAATCTTACCCTTTAGCCTTAGAGTCCTTGGCTGTCAGAGAAGCGCTAGTCACACTACTTTGAGAGGTGTTGGATTTAAGCACAGTAACATTTAACACATTGAGCCCAGTTCTATATACTCCATTAATGCCAGCCCTAGTCCCTCCCTTTGTAAAATACAACTATTACAAGGGATTGGAGCTTAAATTCAGTCACCTTGGTTTAAGAGGTGCTGTTAGATCATCAGATCATCTAAAGGTTAAAAACATCAGATTGGGGTTGGAAATGTGATACTTGTATATTGTTCAAATCTAGCTGTCTACTGGCAGAATTTTATGCAAAAGTATGTACTGAATATCTGCCAGGCAGTGGGGGTACATCTTTGAGTAAGACAGTGTCCTGCTTTTCTTCAAGCTTATCTGGTAGTGGAGGTAGAAGGCCAGCCAACATGAGAGTGAAACAGAGCGATGGGGTCAAAAAAGACCTCTAGGAAAGCAGATTCTAAGCTGTGTAGTGGTCTCCCAATTTTATATGTTGAAACCTAATTGTCAGTGTGATGGTACTAGGAGGTGGGCTTTGGGGGAGTGATTAGTGTTAAGGTAGAGCCATCATGCCTGTGAATAATGCTTCGGAGGTGGGGATAACCAGGGATTGAACCCAGGGGCACTTAACTACTAAGTCACATCCCCAGCCTGTTTTATATTTTATTCTGAGACAAGGTCTTGCTAAGTTTGTGAGGCTGGCTTTGAACTTGCAATCCTCCTGCCTCAACCTCCCTAAGCAGCTGTTATAACAGATGTGTACCACCATACCCAATGAATAGTGCTCTTTTGAAAGAGGCTCCAGAGAGTTACTTTATCCCCTTCTACCATGCAAGGCCTCACCTATGAACCAGAACAGGTTCTCTCCAGGCACTGAATCTGCCTTCACCTTGGATTTCTGGCTTACAGACTGTGAGAAATAGATATCTGTTGCTTATAAGCCACCCAGTCTAGTATTTTGTTATTGCAGCTTGAGCAGATTAAATATAAGTGGCTAGACAAAATGAGGATAATCATGTGAAGACCTGAGGAAAGATAGGGGTCAAGACAGCTAAAACCAAGGTCTGAGGCAGAAGTGAGATGGAGTCCTAGAATAGAAATCTCGGTGCTGGTGCATGTTGATATGGCTGGGTGCAGCTTATTTAGCCTTCCATACATACCATGATTTGGATTTGATTCTAAATGTTCTGGGAACCATTTAAAGTCTCTGAGCAGAGAGGTAGGATCTGATTTACATTTTTAAGTGATTACTTGGCCGCTGTGTATTGAGTAGCCTGTATGGGGAAAGAGCTAGATTAGGCCAGATGCTGCGGCACTAGTGCCCAAGTCGGGGTGGTGGCCACAGAAGTCGTAGAACAGAGGTTGGCAAGATATGGGACTGCAGCAGAGGAACAGGAGAATTTCTATTTCCCACCTGGGGAACCCAAACGATGGTAATGCTAGCGATCGTTTTCAAACAGAAGATGGGAAGGAACCATGAGTGACTCTTTGAAGCAAGGAGGGTGAATATAGGATTCCTTCATCTGATGTACTACTGGTGGTTAGCAGGCTGGGACATATGATGCCAAGGGGCCTTTGCTATAGGAATAAAGTGGGTGCAGAGTGATGTTGGGTTGAGGGACGGAGGACGCCCCTGAGAAGAAAAGTAATTGGGTAGTCTAATGGTTCACTGTAGTTGGGTATGGTTCATGCAGTGGGTGAGGATAACAGGTGGGCAGTCAAGAACAGAGGCAGCCATGGGATTAACACCTGGCATTATCCAGGGGGACCTCAGGGAGACATTGTCCTCCAGCTTCAGCCACAGCAGATGATAACTGACCAGGCAAAAGGCCAAACAGGTCTTTGCCATTCATTCAGGGAGAGGGTGTTCTAAGGGATCTTAGTGGGCTGTGACTCCTCTGCAACTGCCCAACTTTCACTCTGGGAAATTAAAAAATAATGTGTTAATCTTTTTTGCTGTGACAGGGAGGGGATATGTTTCACAGTGACCTGCACAGCGAGTGAACAGTTCTTGGAACACAGGTGTGGGTCAGATTAGGAAAATTTGAAATTATAAAAATAAAGACAAGGACTCAATTATAAGTGGAAGCAGGATATGGTGGGTACACCAGCTCTGGTGGAGTCTGGCTTAACAAAGAGCAAGAGTCTCTGTGTTTATTATATAGGTATAAACATCAAAGGGATTAAGTTTGTGAGCAAAACAGCTTAGTTGGGACTTATCAGTTTGCACCCACATCTTCTACCTCCGGGCAGCTGGGATTTGAATTCAAGGCTTTTGAACTAGTACATTCCATGACAGGCACGCAATTCTCCCTATCAACAGTGCTGAGTCACCTGGAAATGGGCCTTTCTCTTTGGCACTATTTTTTTTCTTTCTTTTTTTACACAAATGGAGCACAACTTTTTCTCTTGGCACTATTTTCTTTTCTTTCTTGCTTGCTTTCTTTCTTGCTTGCTTGCTTGCTTTCTTGCTTGCTTGCTTGCTTTCTTGCTTTCTTGTTTGCTTTCTTGCTTGCTTGCTTTCTTGCTTGCTTGCTTTCTTGCTTGCTTGCTTTCTTGCTTTCTTGTTTTCTTTCTTTCTTGCTTGCTTTCTTGCTTTCTTTCTTTCTTGCTTTCTTGCTCGCTTTCTTGCTTGCTCGCTTTCTCTCTCTCTCTCTCTCTCTCTCTCTCCACAAATGAAGCACAACTTTTCATTTCTCTGGTTGTACACAATGTAGAGTCACACCATTCATGCAATCATACCAAAAGATTTCCAGCATGAGTGTCTCAATAATTCGAAGCAATGATTTATTCACTGTTCCCAACAGATATGTCCCATTATAGGCAGGGAATAAGCCAAAAACACAATGACATGAAAGAAGACAGCAAGTCAGTGAAGAATAAGCCTTTAAAACTACTTTGGGCTTTCTCAAGTGTGGCCAGTGGAGGTCTTCAGACTAAAAGTCCCTGTATGGTGCTCCAAAACTGGGGTTCAGCACACAAGCCTCTGGTGAAAATCAAATCACCAACAAGCCTTCATTTTTTTTTTGCCTAGGGACACTGTGGCATTTTGGGTAGGACAGTTGTTTTATCAGACATCCCTGCATTGAAGGACATAGAGCACATCCTTAACACACCCTTGCTCAAATGCCAGCAGCACTCCCTGCAATCCCTGTGACAGCCACAAATGTCCCATGTTTCCAGACACCCCCAGGAGAGCCACTTGATACTGGGTTGAAGACCTGTGTGCTGCATTCCACCTGGTGAGGAGAGATGGGAGCAGCCAGGTTTGTGTACTGACCAGCAGAGAAAAACAGAGATACAGGAATTTTTTGCTTTGAGGAAGTTTAGATTGATTTTGTGTGTTGCCAGGGCTAGTAAGGTGTACTGAAACAGTAACTGATGCTAATGTGGTGTTTCATTTGACTCTCATGATACTTCTATAGATTAAGTAGAAATCTGACCCTCATAGATAAGGAAGATGAAGAAACATAGCATAAATATTTGCATGCAGTGGACCCTGGATCCTTAACTGTGATTGTAATCCCCGTATTCTAGTCTGCACCTCAGAGGCATCTAAACCAGTGGTTCTCAAAGCTTCCTAAGCATCTGCCTTACTTGGTGATGTTACAAATGCAAATTCTTGGGCTCTGCCCCAATCCTGCTGAACCAGAAATATAGGACTGTCGCAGTCTGGCTGGGCACAATTCAGGAGCCATTTGTCAAAAGAAAAAAAACTTTATTTTTAGAACCACACATGCCAAACAAAACAGCTCCTCAGGAAAAACCTTGAGAGCCCAAATGCCACCACCAGCTTCCCACAAGCCTCTCAACCCCCACCCTCCTGCTCTTGAGGCTGATTGGCTGGCTCGTGTGGGCGGAGCCAAAAAAGTCCCCCAGTGAGCAGCTCCATAGTCTGAAAGGGCAGGGAAACAGCCCAATGAGCATCAGGGCAGAGGAGCCAATCAGCTAGAAGTTGCTGGGGCCGCTGTGAGCCAATCATTTGCTGGCAGCTGGAAGTTTGCTGGGGCCCCTTTGGCTGTGGCTCTCAACATAGGACTTTAACAAACCCAGGATGTTAAATGCCCACTGACCCTGGAGCTTTGGAAACGGTGGACAACTGCATTCTAATAGACTCTTATGGCAAGTCTTATTCTGTGTTGCTTTCCTATGGCTGCTGTAGCACCTACCTCAGACTGAGTGCCTTCCTATGGATGCCGGAAATCCAAAATGAGTCTAACGAGGCTAAAATCAAGCATTTGTTGGCTCTTCTTGGAGGATCTAAAGGACAGTCCAGTTGCTTGCTTTTCCCAACTTCTGAAGACATCAGCCTGGCTTGGCTTAAGGGCACCGGAATCACATCCCCTTTTCTCTCCCTCTGCTCCTGTGATCCCGCCACCATCATTTGACTCAGCCTCACTTTTATAAGGCTCTTTTTCCTGATTACATTTAGGGCCCATTCAAATAATCCAAGATAATCTCCCCATCTCATGGTTCTTAATTTAATCATTTAACATGCATAGATTCTGAGAATTTGAATATAAATAGGATCTATTTATATTAAGATCTGGATCTTAAATGTTCCTCAAAGACCCATATTTTAAAGGCTTGGGCACCAGCCTGTGGTACTATTGGAAGGTGGTAGAACCTGTAGGAGGTAGGCCTAGTAGAAGGAAATTAGGTCATTGAAGGGGATTCTGGGACCCAGGACCTTCACTCTCCTTTTGGCTTCCGGGTAGCCATGAGGTGAACAGATTTCTTCCACCATCTTCTCCATCAGGTGCTCCCAGCCATGATGTTCTGCCTCACCATCACAGACTCAAAAGAGACAGAGCCAAGTGACTGTGGATTAAAACCATGAGCTGTAATAAACTTTTCCTCTTAAATTATTTTCACATATATTCCATCACAGCTACAAAAAACTGATGAATATAGGGACCATTATTGAGCCTACCATACTCAGCTAGGCCACATTTTATAAATTTGTGGTTTAAGCCCTAAAGCAGCATGCTTAGTTGTGGATGCACATTAGAACCACTTGAGGAGCTTTAAGTAAAACAAATTCTGTGTCTCCCATTAATCAGAATCTCTGCCATCTGGGACCTGAGCTTTGGCATTGAAAGTTCCCCAGGGGATTTAAGTATTCTATCTGCTGACTCAGGAGGAAGCCAGGTAGATCCTGTGAAGGAGAGCTCTAAAGAACACAGTGAGCTTTGAGGAAAACCCTCAAAAATTACATGACCTTTTCAGGAGTGAAGTGTCTTCCAGAGAGTGATTCCTCACTGGACTCGTATCTTGACATTGCAAGGAGAGGATGATCAAAGCCATGAGTATTCTAAACTGTGGGCCATCAGACTTCTCTGACTGGAATGTAACATCCCTATAGTAGTTCACCAGGGCTGCTGTAATAAAGCACACTAACAGGTGGCTTAAGAAATGGAAGCATATTACCTTACAGTTGTGGAGTCCAAGATCAGGGTGTGATCAGGGTCAGTTTCCCTTTTCTTGGCTTATACCTGGCCGTGTTTTCCACATGTTTTCACAGTCTTTCTTCTATATAGGTGTCTGAATCACTTTTCTTAGGACTCCCAATTTATTGGATTGGGGCCCATCCCATTGACCTCATTTAACCTTTCTTAACCTCATTGAAGACCCCATTTCCAAATACGGTCAAATTCTGAAGTACTGCTGGTTAGAACTTCATCACGAATCTGGGGGAGTGGAGCACAGTTCAGCACATAATCATTCCTCACAAAGGACATTTGAACCATATTGCAGGTTTTAAATAGGCAGCCTGAGTCATTTGGCTGCTCTTTTCCCATATAGGACATCTGGGATTTTGCAAAGTCCTCAGAGACTTCAAAGCCAAGTTGGCCAAATAATGAGGGCTTCTATCTGCTGAGCTTACTGAACTTGTCAGCAGCAACCAGAGGTGACAGACTGAAATACTCAAAGACTGTGCCAGCTTTAGCTCTGACTCTTAACCTCCTTGAGAGTTGAAGCACTCAAAAGCAGTCCATCGCCTTGGCATGGGATGATCTCAGCTACTGAGAGTTGTAATATTTTAAGAATGCCCTCATAGAGCACTGGGTTCTTGAGGCAGGGTGTTCAGATCTCAAGGTGATAGGTCCTGAGACCAGACTGGGTAGATGAAGTCTCCTGGAGCCAGGTACCAAGGAAAATGCACATAGGGTAGGGATTTGGAGGCACCCTTTCATCCTTGCAGGATCTAGCCATTCTGGCCAGGTAAGCCACCACTTGGACAGGATGCTTCCATCCTGTCAGAGAAGAAGTCAAACCTGTTTTTCTCTTTGAGAAGACTGTCTCAGTGGTCTGTCAGTGGGAAAATGGGGAAGGAACTGACAAAATCTTTTAGTGACCTTGATTGACCAGGGAGTTCCCATTTTAGTCCCTTATTTTGTGTAATGATGGGGAGAATTGGCCCAGAAATTCCATCTCAGGCCTTAAGCCCATTTTATAGACAGGCTAGAATTAACTGGACTCATGACTGATGATCCAGCCCAGGGGTCTTATTGTTTCCTGAGGATGGATGAAGTTATTCGTGATCAGTCCTCTTCTCCTTTAAGGTGGTCACTCAGATATCCAAAGGTACTATTTCTATGCTTGTTCCGTGACATAATCATTCCTCACAAAGGACATTTGAACCATATTGCAGGTTTTAAATATGCTGAGCATGTTTCTTTATAATATGGAAACAACAAAACTTTTTAAATAGAGCATGATATCAGGAAAGACTCCAAGGGATATTAGGACATAGCATATCATGATGATTAAGCTTTAGACACCTGGATCTCTATCCCAAGTTTGCTCCCTATGATTTGCTCTTATACAAATTTCTTTATTTTTGTGCTTGTCTTTCCTTTTTTGTAAAATGGGTATAATAGTATAGGGCCTATCTCATAGGATAGATGTAATGATTAAATAACAGATTAGGCCTCTGAAACACTTTACACAATACATCTGGCATGTAAATACTCAAAACAGTAATTTCATTATCAAGGCAAGTACTGAATTGATTGTTGAATTTAGAGGCTTACAAGGGTGTAAATAGAATTGGGCCATTAGTGCTTGGAGACTTTATCTCAAATGTACTTTGCCATAGGACCAGCAGGTGGCGACATTGACCACATTTTGGCACTGCCAGCCTCCATCTTGGAGGTCCAGTTACCTTCAATGGCAATACAGTACTCAGTTACTACACTTGTTGCTTTATCCCTTGCAAGGAGAGTTTCCATAAACAACTGGAACTAGTTGGATGGCTGGGTAGGCTTGCCTGCAGATCTTTTCATTGCCAGAGACTCCATCCTGCCCTTCTGGCAAGCACTGGCCAGTTGCTTTCTAGTCAAATACTGTACGTGCTTTGCTGAGGACTGAGTTGCCAGTTACCTAGTGCAGGGCCATCATGCAGCCCAGATGGTATAAACTGAAGTTTGGAATTCAGAATTTCAGGACTGCCTAGTGTTCTTTGTTAGTTTTATTTTTTGTTGTTGTTTTTGGTACTGGGGATTTAACCCAGAGGTACTTGACCACTGAGCCACATAGCCCAGGTCCCTTTCCAATATTTCCCCCAAGACAGGGTCTTACTAAGTTGCTGAGGCTGGCTTTGAACTTGCGGTCTTCCTGCCTCAGTCTCCTGAACCATAGATGTGCATCACCATTCCCCACTAGCATTTCGTAATCACTGCTTCCATGCTGGACTAGCATGAAAACTGAACAGTGGTTCCAAAACCAAATTAGATTTCTTTTGTATGTATAAGCCTGAGGGTCCACTGTTAAATCACCTGAGCCACAGCCCAGGGAATATCTAAAAACAATCAAGTCAAAGTGGTCATAAGTAAAAAATGCAAAAGTTTCTTTGAGTACCTGAATCTCCAAAGAGTAGGCTGAGAGTAATTTTTAGAGTCAGCAATTTATTTCTGTGACCAAGATGAGGACATTTGCTGGACAGTTTATTAACCTCTTTATGACTCTTGGTGCTTAAGAGGATAAATAAAATGAAGGATAAAATGGAGAGGCCAGACCAAAGGAAGGTTCCCATTTGCAAAAAGCAGTGTGATTTCTTTTTTTAAAAAAAAAAATATTCTGTTCAACTAGATGATTTTAATGTATTGACTAAAGGGAGTGCTGCTTTTGATTTGATTTAAAACTAATGTTTATTAGTTTTATGTTTTTTAGTTAGTATGAAACAATAAAACCTGTGATTTCAGTAATGTACCACAAGGTGGCTCCATCAACTGACTTAGCCACTTAAGGAAATGTACTAAGCCAACAGAATTTTCAGCAAGGTCTCACTAAATACCCCTATTTTACATATTTATTTATTTTCAATTTGTTCACTCCCCCACCAGGAAATTGAGGGCCAGAGAAAGAGCCATTTTCCTCCAAATTGATATAAATCAACTTATATAACCTGATCTGAAAATTGCTTACTTTCGATATTCAAGTAATTCTAAACTTTGAATTTTTGTTCCAGAAGCTACTTTGTTCAATAGAGTTAAACCTTTTCGTTGGGGGTAAAAATAGTTCCGGTCACTTTCTATGATCTTTCTATTGGTGTCATGTCTGGTTTCTGGCTGTTTACATACTTTTTCCTTTCAGATGTTAGCCCAGAGAAATTTTCATAATGATGTCAGTTACTTAATTAGGTATCTAAAAGTACCTCTCTATTTATTTGTAATTCAGTCAGAAATAAATTGTGATATGATTTTTAAAAAATTACATTTTGGTTATTTCTAAACAATAGAAGACCTTCAAATGTTTCTGAATGTTTTTCAGTGTTTCGAATGAAAAAAAATGACCCAGTATGATGATCTTTTTTATTCCCTTAGATTGGAATAATTGGTGGAACAGGCCTGGATGATCCAGAAATTTTAGAAGGAAGAACTGAAAAATACGTGGATACTCCATTTGGCAAGGTTAATATCTATTTAGTCGAGCTATGTTAGTTTTATACACTTCTTACTGGCTTGCTTTTTAAATCAAAAGAAAAAATTGCTTTTGTATTGACAACCCAAGTCTTGGCTTGGGGTCTTGTCATTGTGTTTCATCCCCCCAGAGCAAGGATGCTTCAGAGCTCCATATTTTGAAAACACAGCTTTTGAATGTGCACAAGTAACTTCTCAATTCATGTTGCTAGAAGGCAGACACTCATTTTAGACATAACAACTCTGCTTTTCAAGTCTGCATTCAAATAAGCTTCTAATTCAGTGACTGTATGTCACAGCACACTAATTCAGGGTACAGGCTGATGACTAATAGGATGAAGTACTATTACAAAGTAGCTTTTTTTTTTTTTTTTTTTTTGAGTGAGCCCAGAGCCAGAGGAGGATTGTCTTGGAGATCACACAGTGTGGGTATTCATAGCTCTGGGAGTGATATGCTCTTCGTTTTCCAGGACACACTGCTTTTTCCCTAGGCTCCTGTGTTACCGGCCTAGGCCAGGGTGGGGTGTCTGCTTTCTACTTACTCCCTATTGCTACTTCCAAACACTAGTTCCTTTGATCCTCTGAAGATCTCTGCATCTGTCCTTTCTAACTAAATCCTCCTTTTTAGCTCAGTTTTTGGATTGACCTCATGACTTCCAGGCCCTATGTCATCTTGGCCTTCCTCCTAACCTCATGCTTTGGCAACCCCTCAGTGAACAGGGACTTTCCCTGCATCATCCCCATGGCCATCTGAGACCTGGTTAACATAAGCAGACAGCACTATTGCTGAGTCCTTCATGCTGTGGTCTCATTACCTCTCTGCCTTTCACTCACACCTATTCTTGAGCCTGTCATATACCCTTGACACATCTAAGTTTGTTGAGTCTGCTATCAGAGTCCACTGAGTGCTTGATACAAATGACCTTACTAAGTGATACCTATATAGGCCTCCAGCAACCTTCAGAACCTAAGTTTGCACTCGGTTAAAATTCTTTGATTACGTTAATCAAATCTAGACTCTTTTCTAAGCTATATTTTCAGACGCAAGTTTCATGAATCTATTATAGATTAACAATTTTCAATGGCAGCTTTTTAAATTGTTTGCTTATGTGTCTTAAAAATCACTGAGGTGTAACTGTTTTTCATTGCACACAGCCATCTGATGCCTTAATTTTGGGGAAGATAAAAAATGTTGATTGTGTCCTCCTTGCAAGGTAAGTATTTTAAGCTTTTTGAATATTATCACTAAATTGAAATTCAGCTTAAATTCTGGAAAGAATAATGATGAAGGCATGAGCTTTTATGTGTTGGAGTCAGAACATCTTAGCCACCTTTAATTGATTAGTTAATTAATTAATTGAAGTAAGCTTTGCATATGTAGGATATCAAAGAGCTCATGTTCCACTCCATCCCAGGAGGTTAGAAAAGAAAATCAGGTGAATAAAATTGAAGCTCTGTTTTCAGTTCTAACTACAAGAAGAAAATTTTTTTTTCCTAATTAACATAAAGAACAGTGTTCCATTAGTGACTTCTTATATAGTAGTTGTTTCATGTTTGTGGAAAGGGGCTTGGGGCCTATCAAGTGAATTGACTGTAGTGTCTAGACCTTGTTCCCTGGTTGAGGCTGGTGCGGCTCCCTGGTGTAAAGAAGGCAACATTGTTTTTATCACATAGTTAGACATTAGACTACACATTTAGTTTTCCATTGCCTAGTTTTCCATGGCCGTGTTCCAGATTACCATGGATTCAGCAGCACACTTATTTCCTAGTTTCTGTGGTCAGAAGTCTGGCACAGTTTCACTGGGTCCTCTGCTTGGGTCATATAAGGTGTATTCCCAGCTCCACTCTTGTATGGAGCTCAGGCTTGTTCAGGCTTCTATGGTTGTTGGCAGAATTCAGTTTCCTCTCAGTTGGAGGACTGAGGCCTTTTTTAGCTCCTGCAGGCAGCCCACATTTCCTGCCATTTGGCCTCCCCACAGCTCTTCACCCTATAACAGCTTATTTCTGTAGGGCCAGTAGAACCTCAGTAGCGTGCCAGCCAAGTGGAGCCTGGTTATGAAATGCCTTCTAACGGTTGGGAGACCCATCCAACCACGCTGAGGAGTGGGGATTATGCAGGGCATGAACGTGGGGCCCTCAATTTCAGTTTAAGATGGTCACCGAACTTATTTCAGGGCACATCCTTTGTTGGTCTTTACTGGCTTGCTTTTTTTTTTTTTTAAGAGAGAGAGAATTGTTGTCAATATTTATTTTTTAGTTTTCGCTGAACACAACATATTTATTTTTATGTGGTGCTGAGGATCGAACCCAGTGCCCCGCTCATGCCAGGCAAGTGCGCTACCTCTTGAACCATATCCCCAGCCCTACTGGCTTGCTTTTTAAATTAAAGGAAAAAAAATAGCTTTTGTATTGACAACCCAAGTCTTGGCTAGAGATTGCTAGAGAATTGATTAATTTTTTCCAAGGTCTATGGGGAGACCGTTGGTAAGGTAGCCCAATGCTGAGGCTTTAATGTTCCTGAACTAAACTGTCAGACTGTGAAATGATTGACCCTCTGATGCATTGGTTCTGAAATGCTTTTGGTTTTAAAAATTTCTTTTGAAATAGCTAATCAAGAGTTTTAGAGAACACTTTCAGAAAGATATATGTATTTTCTGGGTTTTGATGGTCCCCATCTTCTGATAGATCATCTGTGAACTCAGGATAGAAGCCCCAGTGTGCTACATGTGTCTGCAGTTATTTTGATGCTTTTAATACTTCTGTTGTTCATCAGGAAAGACATTAAAGATACTTTCTAAGTATAAACATGATAATTACAAGAGGTATTTAATAATAATCCTCTAGCGTAGGTATTTCATTATCCATTTTACAGGTGAAAAGAAACTAAACTGAGAGTAGAGTGACTGATAAGGTCACAGGGCTAGTAAGTGGCAGAGCTTCAAACCCAAAATTTTACTCGAAAGCCCCAACTTTTTCCTTAATACTTAGATATATTTATTTTTACTCTTTTAAGTATGCTTTGTGATACAGGTGAATTTTTAGAAATAATTTCAGAAATTGAGTTCCCTTTACTAGCTGCTCACTGGAGTCCCTCTAGGTAGAGGGGGGGTGTGTGCGCACGCACACACACACACTGTTGTGTATTTCAAGTGATCAAAGAATTTTAACCAAATACATGTTTTTGTCTAACAGATCAAACCATTTACTTGTTATGTATCCCTTTCTAAGTGCCAGGGAGGAAGGTAGACACAGCATCACCCTCCAGGCTGATTCCAGTTGAAAAAGCTGACACTAAAAGAAGATAAGTTTAAGGTGCTGAGAGGCACTATGAAGAAAAATGGGTTTGAGGAACTGATGTGATGTAGATGTGATGGTCATAGAGGGAAACTCAGAGGTAGTGATCTTTGAGTTTGGACCTAAAGAGTTTTGAGACCTAAGTAGAAGTGAGCGTGGATGCAGCAGAGCTATGAGACCTGGGTTAGGAGGTGTTGTGTCATTAAGCTGGGGCCCATGAGGTAGAAATCCATAGTAAAGAGCTAGGTTTTATTTGAAGTATGAGAGTAAGCATTGGTGATTATATTGGTTTACTGAGACTATCATAACAGTGCTATAGAATGGCTGCCTTGCATAACAAATGAATTTTCTCACAGCTCTGGAGGCTGGAACTCTGAGACTGAGGTGTTGGCAGAGCTCTCCTGAGGGCTGTGAGGGAAGGTCATGTTCTTGGCCTGTCTCTTGGCTTGTCTTGGCTTGTCTTGTCTCAATGTCCTCATATTCACTTCCCTCTCTACTTATCTATGTCCAAGTTTCCCCTTCTTGAAAGGGCACCAGTCATATTAGATCAGGACTCACCCTAATGACCTCATTTTAACATAATTACTTCATAAAGAATTGTCTCCAAAAGCAGTCACATTCTGAGTTAGGAGTGGAGGTTGGGTCTTCAACATGAATTCTGGTGGGTCACAGTTCAGACCATCCAGTGGTTGTCAGTCAGGTAAGCAGTTACTGGACAAAACCTGTTACTGTCACTCCAAACAACTGGGAACTCTCATGCCTTACAAGTTTTTATTAGCTTTTTGGAGGATCAGGCAGAAAGGAATAGAAAGACCCAACTGCTTGGGCTTCTATTTCAGTTAGAAAACAGTGGTGCACATGAAACCTTATGCCTTGCTCTGGGGCATTCATGCCCCATGTGACAGATGCAGTATGTCTTCCTGGAATGTGGATTCTAAGCAAGTTGTTACCTGCCCTTGTAGGAAAATTAATCTATGGGACATAAAGCTGGTCTGCATTTTAAGATGAGCTAGTCTATGCTTGTTGTAGAATGATTATTGACCGATCTTCTCATTCCTCCTCTGCCAATAAAAATGCTTTGGTAGAAAACACTAGTAAACACTGCCATTGAATTAGTATGCTTTTCTAGCAGTATTAAGATGCCCTGATCACTTGTCTACCATCTTTATTCTCTTTCCCTTAGACATGGGAGGCAGCACACCATCATGCCTTCAAAAGTCAACTACCAGGCGAACATCTGGGCTCTGAAGGAGGAGGGCTGTACACATGTCATAGTGACAACGGCTTGCGGCTCCTTGAGGGAGGAGATTCAGCCCGGTGACATCGTTGTCATCGATCAGTTCATTGACAGGTGAGCAGTCATCTAAAATGCTCTTGTAGCTGGTTACTCCAAGCTCAGAAGATGATGTATAGGAATTACATGGAGAAAGGAAGAGCAGGACAGATGCATCTGAAGCTTTTTCTTGTGAGAGTTTTAATTTTACTTGACAAATAGTAATTATATACATTGATTGGATACAGTTTGAGATTTGGGTATATGTATACTTTGCACAATGATTAATATGATTGATTAAGCTAGTTTACATCTCACATATCCATTTTGGTAGTGAAAACATTTGATTTTTCCTTTAGTAGTATTGAAATTCATAATTCGTTTCTATTAATATAATCACCATGCTGTACAATACATCTCAAAAACTTTTTCTTCTTGCTTAAGTGAAATTTAGTGTCCTTTAACCAGTATTTTTCCAACCTCTGATGAACAGTGTTTTACTCTCTACTTCTGAGTTGGGTATTTTTAAATTCTACACATCAGTAAAATCATAGAGTACTTGTGTATGTACATCCATACAATGGAATACTATTTTTTATTCATTCATGCATTGATAGACAACTTGAATAATTCCATATCTTGGGCATTATAAATAGTGCTGCTATTAACTTGGATGTGCAATATTTCTTCTATATTCTGAATTTATTTCCTTTGGAATATGCCCCAAATGTGATGCAATCTCAACTTTTATATTGATCATATATTGCAGTGATTAAATTTTTAGATAAATTAGGTTAGATAAGATTTAGATTTATGGTGCATGCCTATAACTAGCGGCTTAGGAGGCTGAAACAGGAGGTTTGCAAGTTCAGAGCCAGCCTCAGCAAAAGTGAGGTGCTAAGCGACTTAGTGAGACCTTGTCTCTAAATAAAATACAAAATAGGGCTGGGGATAATGTGGCTCAGTGGCCAAGTGCTCTTGAGTTCAATCCCTGCTACCTGCCCCTGCGCCCCCCCACCAAAAAATTTTTTTAGCTAATTTTACCTGTTTCTCTTTTACTTTTTTAGTGTGGCCACTAGAAATTTCAAAGTTACATTGTGAGCTTGTATCTTATTATTGTTGGCCATCATTTTCTAAAATGATAGTGCCCCCTGATTGAGCCACATGGCTTTCATTTAACCAGCCATAGACATGTATGTATTTGAACTTCTCATAGGAGAACCAGAAATAATTGCCTTGTGGGTAATGAAAACACATTTCTTAATAAAGTGGATTGTGTGTGTGTTTTGAGACAAATGTTCAACTTCTCTCTTGGTGCTATCATTATGAGCTGGATGCTGTGCTGTTTTTGCCCTAAGGTTCCCAGAGCTTCAATTTGTTTGACAAAACTGTAACATTCTGCATATCTGCCCCAAGGATCTTAGGGCTGCAGGGTGGGGGGACAGGAGTCCTCAATTGAAGATCTCATCTTGGCTCTATTGTGCTTCAATCAGACCAGTTACCTACCTACAGGTCAGTCCTCTACAGAATTAAGGGTTGAACTTATCTCTCAGGCTTCCCAGCACTGCCCATGGATCATCTCCAAGGGCTGATCTAGAGACATACACTTTGACCTATTGCTATAACTTTGCCAGCATATCATCTCAGAAAAAAAAAAAAAAAAAACCTCATCCTGCAGTGATCTTCAAAATTGTTTTTGTCTAAAAGTAAAAGATTAATTTTAATCCTTCTAATATAACTTTGTAACAAAGAATTGGAATCAAGCAATAGGACTTTTTTTATATAGATGGAAGAACTAAAGCACATCCTTTCTCATCTGTCACTCCCCAGCATGGGCTGTGCATCAGCCATGCCATGCATACCTTAGAGGTTATTTGAGTTTTTTAGAAATAGGAGATTATTGCTGTGATGATAAAATAAACCCTTTAAGGAGTCTGACAAGGCTGGAAGCTCTTGTGAAACAGTAGGATCATTCTTTTCTAAAAGTCCTTTTTTTTTTTTTTATGCTACATCCCAGTAAATCAAATGTCAAGAGTCTTGAGTCTGAGCAAAGGGAGTCCTGGCTGAGACTGTCCTGGAAAAAGCAGGACAACATACCAGGTGGGAGGGCAGTGGGTCCAGTGGTGTTTGAGCATGTGCACTCAGTCCTCAAGTCCTTGTCAAATATGCAAGGAAATGCCTTCTGAATTCAAAGGGAGAATAACCATTTTCTATTTGTGAGTAGGGCGGCTGTGGGAAGCAAAAAAAAAAAAAAAGTCTTGGTCTAGAACTTAAATGTCAAAAAGAATGCATTGTGGTTTTCATTTTCCTCTTTGTAGTGTACAGTTTTCCTGACTCTTCCCTTGCCTTCCGTCCTGGTCTCTGTATGAGATGTTTTTCACAAACTAAAAATTAAAAATAGCAATTCCTACTGAGAATCCATAGGAGTCTTGTCCACAGTAGGTTTCATGGTGCCCTGCACCTCCTGCTATCTTGGGTGCAACTAATCTGTTTCTCCTACTTTGTAGAAAGTCCCCATTGTCAGAGCTACGAGTCATTTGGCCACTGAGAATAGGACATGGTTAGGATTGGGACTTGTTCTAACTTCCTGATGGTTATAATTTTGGGTTTCCCCTCCCATGGTGCATACCCTTATATGTACAGTTTTATCTGGCTTCCAACCCCATCACCTATGGGTAATCAGAGTGCCATGTTTTATAAGTGGGAATATAAAGCTCATGAGGGATTCCCAGCAAATTCCCCAGTTAGGAGTGTTACACCTCTGTAATCTCAGCGACTTGGGATGTTAAGGCAGTAGGATCACAATTTCAAGTTCAGCCTTAGCACCTTAGTGAGGACCTAAGCTACTTAGTGATATCCTGCCTCAAAATAAAAAATAAAATGGGCTGGGGGTTTGTCTCAGTAGTAAAGTGTCCCTGGGTTCAATCCACAGTACCAAAAAGAAAAAGGAAATGGTCTGCAGATGTAGCTCAGTGGTGAGGCACCCCAGGTTCATTCCAGTACTGGAAATAAAAAGGTAGATTCTACTCCTTAGACCCTGGCTTTGCGAGAATAAAGGGCATCCTGAAGTTGGCTACTTTCAGGGCTCCAGTTGGACTTGCAGATAGTTACTCCTTGGGCTTTATGTGTGCTTTCTTCCTGGCATCTTTGGGTCTTCCATATATCTGCCCCTCACTGTACAGGAATAGTTGTGGAACCAACTCGTCATTACTTGCTAATTCATTCTATAGTCACTTCCTGTTAGGGTAGTACAGTTCTTTCTAAAAGGGCTTTCATGATGCAGTTTCTTTGAGTGTAAGATAACAGCTTCTTCCTTTTGAATCCAGCAGTATAGGTAATGGTCAGTTCATTAGCCTGATACTTAACATGGCTCCTCCCTGCCTGTGGCTTGACACCACACCAGGTTTGGGGATGAGATGTGGAGAAGTTTACAAGCATAATGGTTCATTGGCCTGGCCTTTGTTTTGTTTTTGTTTATCAGCCTTGCAGCCTTCCCATACATACCCCACTTTTAAAGCTTGACCTTTACAGTGCATTAAAAAGTGTTGGATAGGAGTGATTTCTCCTGAAATTTTTGCTATTGGAGCAAAGCAAGACTGTTCCACTGACTGCTTTCCTTAAAGCATGAGACACTTTTTTCTCTTCCCGTGTTCCTCAAGGGTCTCTGCTTTCTAACGTGGTTATTGTTGGATATGGCTGCAGATTCTTTTGTCCATAGGGGAGAACTGGTGATGAGATCCTTATTTTCATCCCAAAGAGCTAATTGTCCATGCAATACAAGACCTAGACACAGTGACTTCCAGAAGTTTTCTGTACATGACCTTATTTCCCTGAGCCATCAGTCTTCATTATTATGGGACTTCAGTTCACCATATTTATTATGCAAGTGTAGAAAGCAACAGCTAGACTTGTAAACTGGGAAAATGCCCACATTGTATTAAACTTTAAGAAAAATTAGACTACTGGGTTCTGCTTCTGTTGCTCTCAAAAATATCTGAAGGTGAAATTTGTGAACATACCAGTAAGAAATAAAATGAGATTTCTTTTTATTAGTAGTCTTTATAAGGAATGTTTTGTGAGAAAGACAAATAGGAACTTTATTTTTAACAATTAGAAAAAATACAGCCAAAAAGGGTTAAAGAAAGCAGAGTGTGATTCCTAGTGCCAAGTGGTTTCTGTCAAGTACAATTAACATGTTGGCCTTGGCCCCTGGTTAAGTTCTGCAGATGGGGAGGGAGGACATCCAAATTCTTTACTCTGGCTCTGCTACAAAATTGCTTTGTCACCCAGCATCCTCATTTGGTAAATGAGGGTGTTGGATTGACTCCCAAGAGTTCTGGTGTCCTGTAGATTATTATCTGCAACTTATTTTCCTGCATTAAATTAGGAGGGGTTGGGGTGTGCTTTTGTGATGCATTCTGACTCATTAGGAAAGTCCCTCTGTAAATAGTGCTGAGGGATCATTTATACCCGTTCATTTAACCCCTCCCAGAGACCAGCCCCACCTCGGGCTTCCCCATGACATCACTGTGTGGAACCCTGACCCCGGTGGGGGTGTGCTCCCAGGAAAAGTCTGTCAGACTTTCCAGTAGGTTCCGATGATTGGAAATGGAGGTTCAAGGTAAAGGATTACACATGGAGCCTCTTTCTGCCACTCGGCAGCTTCCGTTCAGCCCTTTTCCACCATTTACTCGCATCCCTGCTCTTCTTTGTCATCTTCCCACTATAGCTATCCCAGAAGTGGGGTCAGCTACTCCCCTGTGTGAAATCCATTCTTATGTTTTGCTCCAGAACCTAGTTTGTTACTGATTCCTGACCATAAGTGTGTACTGCTAAAAAAAACACTGAACTGCCACAGATTGAGTTCCTGCAAGGTGCCACCATCAGTTTATCCCATTTTTTTTGTGTGCAGCGATCATTTCCCTGGTTTATAGTTGAGGAGACCCAGAAATATTATCATTGGCTCAAAAGTGGACCCTGTGGGATTTGAACTCAGCTTCATATCCAAAGACTGTTAGCTTAGCTCCCCTTCATCCCCATGTTTGTACCTTTTTTATTCCTTGTTAGATTCATCTGGCTGCTTGGGGCAAGGCCCCAGAGAGACTTCAGATTTTGTAATTTAGGATTGAATTTTCTCCCTTGGTTACCTTCAGGCCCTGCTCTCCCTCCCACAAGCCACACTTCTGGACTACAATAATACAGAGGGAACACTGGCAGTGCTGTCTCCTCCTGTCTGTCACCCTTGCGTCCGCTCAGTTTCTAGAAGGTGCCATCTTGTCACCTGACATGCCTTGAGCCCTCCTCCACTGCCTTCCTGGAAGTCAGCTCCTTGACATTCCTCCTTCTCTTAGCTTGTCTCCCCTTGAATCTGGTTCCCATTCTTCTCCCTGGAAGTAGAAACCAATAGTATTGGAAACCGGGCATCCGCTGCCCTCTGGGATCTGATCCTCAGGGCTATGGCAGCAGTGATCAGCAGCAGCACACCCAGATTTCTGAATTAACCACATAGCCCAGGGAGGAATGATGTCCTCAAGGCTGTTTACGTAGAAGACCTCATCCATTCCTGTAATTTGATGTAACTTATTCATAGTTTCTTTCATTTTTGATGTGAAGATCTTTGACATATGCTTTATAACCTCTTATTGCTTTTGTAGAAAAGGTTTCTTCCCTGACATTTACATTTAGAAAGCTGAGGATCCCTGCTTATTTTCTTCCCACCAAGGGAAGGGATGTTAATACTTATTATCTGATCACATCTGGTCTTCTGAACATGAATTTGAGTTTTCTGTGGATAATTCCAAAGTGAGAACATATTAAGCACTTGTCACATATCAGATGCTGTTAGACCTCAGAAATAGCAACTTATATAACTATTGCTATTGGAGATTTTAGGGCCCCTTTCTTTTTTTTTAATTTTTATGTAACAGTAGAATGCATTACAATTCTCATTACATATATAGAGCTCAATTTTTACATCTTTGGTTGTATACATAGTATACCCACACCAATTTGTCTCATACATGTACTTTGGATAATAATGATCATCACATTCAACCATCATTAATTACCCCATGCCCCCTCCCATCCCTCTGCCCTATTTAGAGTTCATCTATTCCTTCCATACTCCCCCTCCCTAGCCCACAATGAATTGGCTTCCTTATATCAAAGAAAACATTTGGCATTTGGATTTTTGGGATTGGCTAACTTCACTTAGCATTATCTTCTCTAACTCCCTCCATTTACCTGCAAATGCCATAATTTTATTCTCTTTTATTGCTGAGTAATATTCCATTGTATGTATGTATGTATGTATACACATACACACACACATATATATGCCACATTTTTTTAATCCATTCATCTATTGAAGGGCATCTAGGTTGGTTCCACAGTTTAGCTATTGTGAATTGTGCTGCTATAAACATTGATGTGGCTGTGTCCCTGTAGTATGCTGTTTTTAAGTCCTTTGGGTATAGACTGAGGAGAGGGATTGCTGGGTCAAATGGTGGTTCCACTCCCAATTTTCTAAGAAATTTCCATACTGTTTTCCATATTGGCTGCACCAGTTTGCAGTTCCACCAGCAATGTATGAGTGTACTTTTTCCCACATTTTTGCCAACATTTATTGTTGTTTGTATCCATAATAGCTGCCATTCTGACTGGAGTGAGATGAAATCTTAAGTGGTTTTGATTTGCATTTCTCTAATTGCTAGTGATGATGAACATTTTTTCATGTGTTTGTTGATTGATTGTACATCATCTTCTGAGAAGTATCTCTTTAGGTCCTTGGCCCATTTATTGATTGGGTTATTTGTTTTTTTTGGTGTTTAGTTGTTTAAGTTCTTTATATACCCTAGTGATTTGTGCTCTATCTGATGTGTGAGGGGTAAAGATTTGCTTCCAAGATGTAGGCTTTCTATTCACCTCACAGATTGTTTCTTTTGCTGAGAAGAAACTTTTTAGTTTGAGTCCATACCATTTATTGATTCTTGATTTTAATTCTTGTGCCACAGGAGTGTTATTAAGGAAGTTGGGGCCTAATCTCACATAATGGAGATTAGGGGGTTAGGCCCCTTTCTAAAAGGTACTCTGTCCCATTAGTAAACTTTATAATGTACAAGCCTTTCCAGTCAGCCTTCTTCACCCTTTGCAGTTTACAATCCTAAGAATAATAGCACCAAAGCCTGTGTTTTTCTGATTTATATACTAGGACTGTGTGTATTGTTTCCTGTGTGAGTAGACAGAGTCACTGATTGCATAGCCGTGGGACTCGATAAAGCCACATGCATTGACCTGGAGCAGTTTGAAGGATGCTTATGAAGCTGCATAGTAACTTTAGAAAATGTTTTTATAACCCGTATTGTGTTCCTGCCTCTGCTAATTATTACAAGGAAGCACCCCCTTAATATCCATTAGCCTTTCACAGGTAAGAACAAAGAGATTGCTGTTCCCACCTGGGTCACAGTTGGGGGTTTTATTCTATAGTTTTTTTGTTGTTGTTGTTTTGTTTTGTTTTCTTTTCTTTTCTTTTTTTATGGCACCGTAAGGCATTAGGGACACTCTGGAGATTACAGCAAGGGGAAGATCATAATGATAATGCTTCAAATTCCAAACTTCAATTCCTTCTGGTTAATAGAACAGGTTCACGTCTCTTAATCTGTTGTTCTTCATATCAGAACTTCCTCTATCTCATCTCATGTTATTGTTCTACTATTTGGATATCTTTTCAATGAAGCCGATAGAATCACTTCCCCAAAGCCACCCTCCTTGTGAACACAGACATTTTGCTTTGCCAGGAAATTAATTGACTCATGTTTCTGCATGCTGGGGCTTGTTGTAGGGTGGCTGTATTCTGAAACTATCTCAGAGATATGTGGTTTGTGTTTGCTTCTGCTCAGAGACAGGTGTTTGCCCTCAACTTGTTTGTAATTGAGTGTTTCCCAAGAGAAAAATATTAACAAATGACCATGACCTGTTCAAGAGTCTTGATTTAAGAAACAGCCTACCAATCATTCTCTGGGTTTTTCTCCCACCATGCCTGTGTTCCCAGTGGTCTCTTCCTTGATTGTCTTAAACTCATGTATTTTGCGAGTGCACAGCATAATTTTGTTTCTTTCGCTCTTCAAGGGACAATTTTTCATTTGTTTGTGCCTTAAATTTTCTTAGCATATGTCTTTGCTTGGCAACCTCAAGCAATTTGGGGGGTTATCCTTCACTGGAGGATCCTCAAAATCACTATCTAAGGTTGGTAGAAGAGATGTACAGAAGCAGGCATGCTAGTAGTAGCTACATAAGCAATAGGTAGAGTGCCGATCCCTTGCATCATGTTAATGTAATTTAATCCTCACATGGCCGTATGAGGTAAATGGTTTTATTTCCAATTTAAATACGAGAAAGCTTATATAACTGAAATGCAAAGAGATCAAAGTAACTTTGCAGTGTATCTACAGACAGTAAATGGCAAAATCAGCTAATCAGTGGATCCCATGCTACTACAGGAAGGTAAAATGAGTCTCCTTGCCTTGCTAGAAAGTATTACTGGTTGAAGAAAGAATAAGCAGCAGATCCTAAGCAGCAGTTCTTTTTATATATATATATATATATATATATATAATCTTTATTTCTTAGTTATAGGTGGACATAATACCTTTATTTTATTTTTATTTGGTGCTGAGGATCGAACCCAGTGCCTCATGCATGCTAGGCAAGCGCTCGACCTCTGAGCCACAACCCCAGCCCAGCAGCAGTTCTTTATTATTGTAGCAACCATAACTGGGTTAATCATATCTCAAACCACTGAAGCATCTGCATCCACTTCCTATTGCTGTCATAACAAATTACATAAGTGGCTTTGACAACACAAAGTTACTGTCTTGTATTACAAGTCTACAGCTTTGCAATCTAATGGGGGTCTCACTGGGCTTAAAGGGGGAAAAAAAAGTGGCAGAGCCATATTTCTCTCTGCAGGTTTGGGAAGAATCCATTTCCTGCACTGCTTAGTTCATGGTCCCTATACATCTTTAAAGCCAGCCATGGTAGATGGAGTTCTTCTCTCATCTCTATCACTCTGAGGTTGGCTCTTCCACCTCCTTCTTATGTCATCTTGTGATTACATTATTCCTGCTTGATTAATCCAGAATAATCTTTATATCTTAAAGTCAGCTGCTTACCAAACTTAATTCCATCTACTACCTCTTTTATAAGGGCACTGATATAACCAATCATGAGCACTTTACCCCCATGACCTAATCATATCCTTCTAATATCATCTTAGGAGTTTGGGTTTCAATATAGAAATTCTGGGGGCATACTTTCAGACCATATACCTTGTGAAGAAAGGTTCCATATACCTTGTGAAGAGAATTTGGGAAGTTAGGCATGGTGGCACATGCCTGTAGTCCCAGCTACTCAGGAGGCTGATGTAGAGGATTGTGAGTTTGAGGCCAGTGTGGGCGACATGGTGATTTCATTTGAGGAGGCTAATTAGTTTGCCTGAGACATACATATTCAGTGATTAATTTAAACTTCTGGGGTAAAACTACATTTTCTCTTTTTATACATCACTCAGAAAATGACTCAAGGTTGAACCGAAATAGTGTTTTAACTGGAAATCAGAACTGAACCTGCCAACTTAGGTAACAGTCCCCACTTATAGGATGTGCCTGGCTTCTGGCTTAGTTGCAAAAGTTCTGATTTCTCCAATCTTGGAGGGAAAACTCGCAGAGGGGGGACAAGTTCTCCTAACACATTTCATTCTAGAATTTCTCTTGGGTATGTCGTCTACTTTCCTCAGCTCTGGTTGTAAATTCTATTTGTCTTATCTCAAGCCCACACCTCACTTCTAATCTGCTATGGGTTATTTGGACCTTTTGGTTAAATTTTACCCTCCTGAGGCCTTTACAAAGTGGACAAGGCATCATATTTCATGGCTGGAAAATGGAGAGTCAAAAAAAGATGTTATTTGCAACAAGATGTATAGCCAATAATTCTGCAGGGATCTTTGCTGAAAGGGGAAAATATATAATATTCCACTTAAAAGAAGGAATTAAACTGTAAACAGGTATCATGTATATGTAATACGATGTAAAGCATAATGTAATACATGTTTTCCCTTAAAGTAAAGCAGTTTAGTACAAAGAGAGAAATAACAAGGCAAAGGGCCAAAGAGAGGAGGGGTAGACAGAGGTGATGGGGCATTAGTGCTTGAATGTCTTTTGGAGTATAGCCACTGGAGGATTTGAAACCCTGCTTTCATAATCACAGTTGCAAGTGGGGCTGTTGTTAATACTAGATTAATTGAAGGCTCAGACCAGATGGAGCTTGAGCGAAGGATGTTGCACCATTTGTTGGGCAGTCTTTCCAACAGAGAGGAGCTTCTATTGATATAGCTAGAACAGCCATTGAACCTTTTCTTCACCCCTTCTGACATTACTTAGCGTTAACTAGGCCTCTCCCCTAAGGTTGGGAGGATCAAGGGCAGCATTTGGATTGTTCCAGGGCACTGAGGCCTCATCTCCAAGTGAGATGGCTTCGTTGCCAGCTAGTGTGGTGAAGTAGGAGTAACAGGTTAATTTTGGTCTATAGACATGTGGCTGTGTAAATAGAACTTATAAAAGGATTTCTCAGTACTGTCCCCTACTCCTGCCTCTGGAAGAAGACATCAAATTATATACCTTCCCCGGTGGACTCTCCCTTGTTTCATCTCTCCCTGTCCCTCCCCTCTGTGGGAAAGATAGGGATTATCTTTCCTGTTTCAAGTTTAGAAAAAAAAAAATTAATAGACATAAATAAAAAGTAGTTTGTTCTGAATCAGGCATGGTGGCTCGTGCTCGTAATCCTAGCTACTTATGCCAAGGGTTAGGATAAGGAGGCAAGAGGATCTGAAGTTTGAGACCAGCCTGAGCAATTTAGTGAATTCCTCTCTCAAAGGGCTGGGGATATAGCTCAAAGGCACAGTACCTGCCTAGCACTACAAGTCCTTGGGTTCAATTCCCAACGTGGAAAAATAAATAAATAAAAGTAGTTTGTTCTAAAAACTTCTGCAAGAAATTTCTGCAGAAATTCCCTTGGGGGAATTTTAACCCCTTTTGTAGATTGAAAAATGTTGTACCAAAAATTTGAACCAAGAATCTTAAGAACTGGTTAGAGTTGGTAATAGGAACAAACTAAATGAGGTGGCAAAGAGACAGGTTCCCATATGTAGGGCAAGAGAGACAGCTGCTTTATTCAGTGGGTCACTGATCTGGGAATTGCCCTTAATTTGGAGATATGGCAATCAAAATGTAAGGTAAGGACCTTGTTTGTACCCTGAAACTAAGGATGCAATAGTTAGACAACAACAACAAAAAAAATTTTTTTAAGTCCATCAGGTGGATCTGGACATGGTCTAAGTAAAAGCCTAGAATTTATAACCATGAAAAACCTAACAAATGAAGCAAGTTTGACAAAATGTGTAATCTGGTGAATCTAGGTGATAGGTTTACAGGGCTCACTCTGTGATCTGTAATCCGTGATGATGAAACATTTTCATTTTGACTTCTTATGTGTTTCCTGGCCTCCTGGCCCTATGGTAAGTGGTCACATTTTTATTCCTGTTGAGCTATCTAGAACCAGAAGAGCCAGGTGCCCTCCTAAAGCTGCTTTATGAGCAACTGCTGTCATCATCTGGGGCTGTTGATTCGGGATTGAAAGAGTAGGACGTTGTCCTAGATGATGTTGGTTTAGAGGTGGCTTTTTTTTTTAACCTTTCACTTTATTTTTCTATAGGACCACCATGAGGCCCCAGACCTTCTATGATGGATGTCATTCCTGTTCCAGAGGAGTATGCCATATTCCATTGGCTGAGCCGTTCTGCCCCAAAACAAGAGAGGTTCGTAGGCTTTCAGGAAGGTGTACCAGAGCAGTTCATAAGGGCCTGGGGTGATTTCTGCAGTTATATCAGTTAGCTGAGCAGGTGGTGTCCTTTCTTCTTTCAAGCTTACTTTTTATTGAGGGTCTTGCCTCTGAGGCTAGCCTCCCAAGTCACTGGCATTGTAGGCATGCACCACCATGCCTGGCTGGAACCTACCTTTTTAATAAGCTCCTATTTTGTGGGCTGGGGTTGTAGCTCAGTGGTAGAACACTTGCCTGTCATGTGCAATGTGCAAGGCCCAGGGTTCAATCCCCAGGTACTGCCAAAAGAAAAAAAAAAATTCTATTTTGCTGTCAGAATACTTTTTAAAAAATTTAATATAGGACAGCATGATAGTTCAGAGTGTATAGCCTGAGCTGAGGCAGGAGGATTGTGAGATCGAAGCCAGCCTCAGCAGTTTAGTGGTTAAGTGCTGCTGGGTTCAATCCCTAGAACCAAAAAATAATAAAAAGAAGAAGAAAATATAGCCTGAAGCCAGATTACTTAGCATCAAGGCTGTGCTCTTTAGCTTGATAGCTGTGTATTATCGGGCAAATTATTTAACATCTCTGGGCTTCAGAAATGTAAAAAGAAGACAATGATAGCATATTTCCCAGGACCGTGAGGGGCAAAAGAGCTAATACAAAGTGTTTTGAACCATGTCTGTCAGTTATAGGACATCTAATGATTAATAACTGCTTTTATGAATTAAATTATTATCGATAATCTAAAAATGTTCGGATTGGCATCTTCTGCATTTGAGCTGAGTTTGTCCATTATTGTCAAAAGCCTCTGCTCTAACATTAGAGTAGAATCTCAGAAATATGGTGGCAATCACACAGGGACCATTTATGGCATCAAGTAAGAATCTCAGTCTTAACTTCCAGTGAATTAAAAATGTCTCTTACAGAAAGATCCTGTGTTGTGTCACTTTTCTTGTAATCCTCGGTTTGAAAGTCAGGTGCAACCCAAAAGATCAGAAGTATTGCCCTTTGTGTTAAAATCTCTGTATGTATAAAGAGAGGAGTATTTTTAGAAAATTTACCAGAAACTTGTAACCGGGGTTTCCCTTGGAGGGCAGGTGACCTGGTTCCTAAGTCAGGGTGAGAGAAATTCTCTCCCAACCTAACAGCCTTTTATGTAATTATTTTGGTTTGGACCATGTACACGTATTACCTGTTCTAAAAATCTTTATCTGAATGTTCTAATACATTTTTTTCTGGTGATCTAATATTGCTAGTCCTTTTACGAGGATGTAATGGTTTCAGGAGCTCCATTTTGATTACTCAAGATAAGAAAATGAAATTATCTTAGCCTCAGAACTGAGTTTGGCCCTGTAGTTCATTTTCCCCGCTTCCTTAGGGTGTTACTTGTTCTCCTGGGAGTACAAAGTATTGGTTCAGCAATGAGGCCCCCAGGGTCTGTCACTGTGCCCAACCTGCATCCAGAAGTCTCCTTTTCCTCCTCACAGTCATGGTACCAAACTCTCAGAGCATTGGGGAGGACTTAGGTGTCACTGGCCAGTGGGACACAGTAGCTGTGATCTTAACACATGTCTAGAAACTGTGAAGTTTAGCCAAGACACACAGCTCCATTATTCTTCAAAGACACTTAATGAAGGCAAGACTGGGTTGGGGGGAGGGGAAGTAGGGACTTGGGCCCTTGGATTTATAACTTGTACTGTGTGGGAGAAAGGGTAGATTAAACATATTTTCAGCATTCATAAAATAAGCACAGTTCAGCATCAAGTGTTCATTGCTGACTGCTTATTATGGTTCCAAATTGGGAGTTGCCAAAGCTCCTATTAAAATTTTCTTTCCCTTTTCCATGGCATAATGAGTTATATGTAAGGAAATAGATTAATTTGCTTATAGAGTTCAGACTTGTGCAGGTAAAATTTAGCCTAGATTAGAGCCTTCTTTTGACTTTTGAATTCCTCCATTTTATATATCCACTATCCCAGGAATCTGTCATTCATTTGGCAAACTTGTAGAAGTTCTGATATTAGTGATCATTGAAAGACCAGTTTAGCCTTTATGTAGTGTTTACAATGTTCTGGGACAATTCTGTGCAACTATATACCTTAGCTTATTTAATCAAGATATCTCTGAATTATACAATATTGTTGTTCCCGTTTTACAGATGAGAATACTAAGGCATGAGGTTAAATGACTTTTCAACAGTGCTTTAATGGGTTAACAGCTAAGTTGAAGAAGACTAATTTTTTTATATATTAAAAGGGTATGTTGACACACAGGCTAAGAAAAAATGAAATTAATATCTTGAAAATAGACATTCATTATTAATTAAAACACTGGACAAAATGATCAAAATTTTTAATGTTTCTAAAACCCATATATTATCTTCTCTCTAAAGGAATGCCAAGATAAATTTTTTCCTGGAAGGAAAAAATCATCACAGCTTCATTCTGTTTACCATATGTCCTTAGAGCAGCAACAGGCAACAGAGAAATGACTTTCTAACTCAAAACAAAGATTGTACTAAAGCCTGCACCTTCTGGGGTGGGGTGGGTGGGGGTAAGGGGGGGCATGAGCAATTACTCCTCAGGAGCTTGGGAAATAGAATTCAGCACAACTCTTTCAAGAGATGTGACTCAAGTCCAAATTCACAACCCAGCTTAAAGTTGTGAAAAATAAAGCAGGTAAGCAAATTCCTGGTGCATAAAGAAATCTCCTTGTCTGTTCCTATAGAGTTGATCTATCTATGCAAGGGGACTGTATGAATGAGTAAGGGTCTAGTGTAGGAGACCCCATTCTGTGGTCTATTTTAAATAAAACTTGCTAAACATCAGGAAATAAAAAAATTCTAAATCATACATATGTTCATATGTTTTCAGTTTGTGTTTTTTGTTTGTTTTTTTTTTTTTTTTTTTTTTTTTTTTTTTTTTTTTTTTTTTCTAGGTCCTCATAGAGACTGCTAAGAAGCTAGGACTCCGATGCCACTCAAAGGGGACTATAGTCACAATCGAGGGACCTCGGTTTAGTTCCCGGGCAGAAAGCTTCATGTTCCGCACCTGGGGGGCAGATGTTATCAATATGACCACAGTTCCAGAGGTGGTTCTTGCCAAGGAGGCTGGAATTTGCTATGCAGGCATCGCCATGGCAACAGATTATGATTGCTGGAAGGAGCATGAGGAAGCAGTAGGTGGAATTCTCTTCTGAGCATGTGCAACATGGGTTTCTGGGTACCAAGAGCTTTTGAGAAAGCATCTTAATTATTTTGTGTGTGTGTTAGTTTCAGAGAGAGATGCTTTTGTCCAGGAATCAAGAGTGAACAGTGCATTCATTGTAGGCATGTAGATCTGCTGAGAATCACAATAAGACTTGGGCCTTACTTGAAGGACAAAGATGTATTGTGATTATAATTTTCTTGGGGTTAATGTTGAAACGATACAGGAGTCCCTCTCCAGTTGACCAAACCATTTATTTGAAGTCTGACAACCATCCTGGTTTAAGTATGATGTGTAAGGGAGCAGGGGAGGCATGATGGAGAGGCGGGAGATGGCAGCAAGATATAGCAGGACCACAGACAATGTGAGCATTCTGCATGCAAGACCACAGAGGGCTTGAGGCAAGGAAGATAGCAGCTCCTACTAGAATTTGAAGCTTCCAAAACAAACATTTTTATTGTGGGAAACTATAAAGATCTATGGAACCTACCTCTCAACTTCTTCAGGTACCAACCCTGGCCAATCTTGTGTCATGCATGTCCCTTTCTGTTTTTCCAACCCCTACCCTCTTTTTGAAGTAAATAGTTTTTTAATATGGCATTTTTTTTAATTTTTAAAAAAATTAACCACTGTTATTAGTTTCTTGATATAATCAAATATTTAGACTGCTTGGATTTTCCTTCTGGTCTCATGATCTTTAACAGTTTAGTTAAATTGGCATCCCTGCAGCTCAGACATTGTGTGTTAATGGTATGCCTCTTAAGGATCTTTTAGTAGTTTCTGCCCTCTGTTCTCATCCCTGTGAGAGCATTTGTCTTGTCATTATCTCAGTTTAAAATAGAGAAAGGGCCAGACACAGTAGTACATGCATATAATCCCAGCAACTCAGGAGATTTGAGGCTGGAGGATCACAAGTTCAAGGCCAGCCTCAGCAACTTAGTAATGTCCTATTCCAAAATGAAAAATAAAAAGGGCTGGGAATGTGGTTCAATGGTAAAGGGCCCCTAGAATCCATCTTCAATACCAAATATAAAATAAAATAGAGAAAGGGACAAAACTAGGGTTACCAAACTTGAAGGAATGGAGATGATACCTCCAAAGAGGCCCTTACCACATCTCAAGAGAGTTGCTTATTTTACCATCCAGTTTCACATTAAAAAAGGGTTAGCTACTCTTGCCATGCCTGTCCATGTGTATTGTGCTTGGGTGCATAGATAGGTGATTTTTACTTGAATGTCTTATCCTGACTCCTCAGTGTAATGCAGTATTGCTGATTACTGGAATATCTTTTACACATATATGCAAATCCTGACTTCAGGTCACACCATAATATCTGGTTGGGAGCTTTGTAACCTAAGGGAGACCTGGTTTCTGAATGTTGAGAACATGCGTTCAATTAATAGGAAACTCCAGCCCTTGCAGCTGGCTCCCTGAAAAGAGTTTTGCTTCCTGCTTATGGCTTTCTGCTCAGCCTGTCTCCTTTGCACAAGTAGCAGTGATTTCCTTTAGCAGCCCAGAAGAGAGTTGGAAAGCAGTCAATCGGAGCCAATTCATTAAAAAGCAGAAAACCTGAGATCTCTGTGATAGGCATAAAGACAAATAATGTTAAGTGCCACAAAGAAGACACATAAAGGTGGCAACAACTCAGCCCGCCAAGTGTGTCATGTGCTTTAAACCAGACATGCACTCTGGCATGGCAAGAAGGTTTTGGAGTTGCCTCAACCCGACTTCAATTCTAGTTGTTCCGTTTACCTGTGGCACTAGACAAGTTATTGAAGCTGTTAACTCCTCTGCAGAATGAAGCCAGGGAATGGGAGTGAATGGTTAGAGTTGTTTAGAAGTTTTAGCTGGACCTTGAATAGAGGGTTGAATTTTTCCAGGGAGAGGGTCAGTAAGAAAGGAACCTAACAGAAACAAAAAGAGAGGTCACAGTCTATCTATATAGATACATCATTTACAGGAAAAATATATGGGGATGCTTAAAAACAAGGTAAATCTCTTGGATGCTTCATATATTTGCATTTAATGACTCAGCTGAAACCATGCCTTTACATGTTCTTGGCAAATACCCAGTTGCCCACGGCTTTGTGTTGCACAGTACTGGAAATTTCCCTCTGCTGTGGTGCCCATGCTTGTTTTGGTTTTGTGTGTGTGTGTGTGTGTGTTTTGTTTTGTTTTCCCTAAACAATCCTCAGTGCTCGTGGGAGCAATCTGGACATGAGATAGAAGGGTATAATCATCATGTCCCTAAATCTAATTTTAGTCATAATACAAAAGTAGACAATAGTATGGACATCCATGAGCCCCAACAGCCAGTTTGAACCATTATCCTCTTAATTTATGTCCAGTCACATTTCATCTGTATTTCCCTTCATAATTTTAATCCAGAAACATTTCAGGAATTATCTGACATAATCATACTGTCATTATTATACTCCAACAGTAATTCCTCAATATACTGCAACAAAACTCAAGTGTCTAGTTAAATGTCATAATAAAGGATTTCTTTTTTTTGTATAGTAAGTTTTCTTGAGGAAACCAAGACTCTTGTCCTGTTGAGTTTCTCACAGTTTGAATTTCTGAAAGCTTCCTCTTAGAGTAACAGGTTTCTCTGTCCTCTGTATTTTCTGAAAATTGACAGCTAGATCTAGAATTTGATCAGATTCAGGTGTCCTTAGTAGGTTTTTTGTTTGTTTCTTGAAGCCCATGATGAGTAGGGAGGTTTTGGGTTGTTTGGATAGTTTGTGGTGTTAGTAGCCAAACCATTAATTCATTACGAGTCATACAGTGGTGATACTTTGATTCTGTAATTTTTTTTCTATAGTAGTTTTAGAACAACTTTCTAAAGAGACAGTACTTATTTTACATTTGATTATCCAGTGTAGCCCCAATTTTAAAAATGGAATTCATTTTACTATGGACATGGAGAAAACAGAACCTTGTTTTCACACCATACTGATCCATTATACATCAGATTTTTTCTCAGATACCATATGGAAAATTGTTAATGCTTCCCCCCACCCACCTTTTTTTTTTCTCCAAGACCTCTGCTCTAAGACTAAAACCATCTTGATAAATGCAGTGTTTAGGTATAAAAGATTGAATTTGGAGTAAAACAGATTTTACCAGTCAGGCTTGTTAGTCTCTAAGCTGCTATAACAGAAAATCTCGTAAACTGGGTAGCTTCTGAGCAAAAGTTTTTCTTTCACAGTTCTAGAGATTAGGAAGTCCAAGGTCAAGGAACTGGCCAGTTGGGTGTCTGGTGAGCACCTGCCTCCTCATAACCATCTCAATTCTCACTTAACCTCACAAGGGGTGAGGGTACTCTCTGTGATCTCTAGTCTCATTCATGAGGGCTTTATTTTCATGACTTAATATCCTTTAGAGGCCCACCTCCTAGCACTCTCACATTGGGGATTAGATTTCAGCAGATGAATTTGGAAGGGACACACACATACACACCATAGTAAGGATCAAACTCAAGAAAAATATTCTGTGAACAGAAATGGACTTGTAAATTCAGTTAACATCCTATGCTGTTGTTTCTCTAGGTTTCAGTAGACCGGGTTTTAAAGACCCTGAAAGAAAATGCCAACAAAGCCAAAAGTTTACTCCTTACCGCCATACCTCAGATCGGATCCATGGAATGGTCAGAAACCCTCCATAACCTGAAGGTAAGTGTCCTGAGCCATCTTTGCAAGCATATACTTCCAGAGACTTTAGACATCATCTTCTCACTTCCATTTCACCCTGGGTCTATTTCCCTACATATTTTATGCAATCTTGAATATTTTTTCAGTAAGTTTTTATGCCATTTACTACCATACCAATCACTTATGAAACTGAACAATCGTATTTTCTAACTAATAATGCAAGACCAAGACCATTGGAAACTGAGGTGGGGAGAGTTTATTATCTGTGTCCCATATTATTCACATTGTCTTGCAGTACATCACTAAGTCTTTTTTTTGTTTTGTTTTGTTTTCAAAACTATTTTCTCTTTGGTAGATTCATAGAAAATGTTGGCAAGCATTCAAAACCAAACTGACATAGCAATACCAAGCGTCAGGGAATATGTGACGCAGCATGGGATCAGACTAACAGTCATTAATGATAAACATGAAAATGGCTTCAGATTGGTAGCTTTCCAACTTTGGTATTAGTTTCCAGAATATAATTTATATTAACTGCTGAACTGAGAAGTACATGATGTCTTGAATTGTTCCAGTTAAAGAGGGCTGTATCTTAAAGTCTCCTAGAGACACTTATATTCTTTGGTCTGATAACATGTTGAGAGGGGCTATAAAGGTTTATAGAAGCCCTGCCTACCTCGATTACCACTTAGGAGTTCAGAAATGAGAGTTACAGTTTTACTGTGATGAGGATACTATGTGGTGTTTGTTGACTTATATTGTTTAAATACTCCAGGACAGTCTGTGAAGCTGCCAACATGGAGCCACTGAGAAGTTGGGAAATGGCTCCTGCAAGCTGGTACAAGCATGTTCTAACACACCACTATCACTAAGGTGTCTCAGCTTGTAGGACTGACCCAGCCATGAGTGTTAAAATTAATTATCCTCCCTAAAGGACTTATCTGTTGACTTCAATACTGTGTACCTAGGAGGTTTTTTTTTTTTTTTTTTTTTTTTGAGACCATGTCTAGCCATGTTGCTGGGCTAACCTTGCTTGGAATCCTTCTGCTGTAACTGGGATTACAGGCATACACCACTACACCTGGCTTTGAAAATGTTATTTAAGAATAAATTATAGTCCCTTTCCTCCGTGAAGTGTTTTATCATAATTGAGGTACAACCTTTATTATTATTCTAATTATGGAGAATAGAAAACAAAAAATATTCTATGAAATAGCAAATGTTGGTTTAAGCTGAAACCAAATGGCTTGATTTTGATTTTTTATTTCATTTTAAAATGTTACATTCAACTAAGTATAATGCAGGGCAGCAAATCCTCAGCTTGTATGATAATCACGTGTTGGTTTTCTGGAAATATCACTCCGATTTTTGTTGCTGAAGGGACTTGTTTACCTTCAAGCTATGATAGAGATACGATTTTATGGGGGAGAGGGAAGTCTCTCAACTGACCCCAACTTCACCATAGACTCTTGAATTTGAAAGTTATTTCTTAGGTAAAAAATGCTTCAGTGGTAGAAGCCTTTTTGTTTTAAGCTTCTGACTTTGTTACATTTATTCACTTTTAAAGAAGGTGAGTGTGTCATCAGATTTTCAGAGAGTTAAAAGAGAAAAAAGAAGAATTGCTAACAAAATTGAGTTATTGTGGCCTTCATTCTGGGACACTAAGGACCACCCATACAAACAATTCCTTGACTAAGTAGTATTTTCAGTCTTCTGAGCACTGAAATGTATATTATTCATTCACTCGCTCACTTAATTCATTTCAGCAATATTGATGTGCCTGTATGTCAAGCTCTGGTTTAGAAAGGTACACAAAGACTTTTTGTGATGATTCTATTCTGTTGAAAATATAGACACATTAAAATTTCGGTGATTTTTTTTTTTTTTCTTTTAAAAATGAGATAGGAATAAGAGCTAGAAGATGCATAAACAACAATCTAGGCTAAGGTTGGAACATAAAATGTATCCTAGTGCATGGATGGATATGAGTGACTATCAGAATATTCTTAACCTCATTTAGGGGAAAAAGAAGTGACAAAACATACCTGTAATCCCAGACACTCAGGAAGTTAAAATAGGAGAATTGCAAGTACAAGGCCAACTTAGTAATTTAATGAGACAGACCCTGTCTCAAAATAAAAAGGGCTGGGGATCTCGCTCAGTAGTAGAATGCTTGCTTAGCATGCTCTGTGCCATGGATTCGGTCCCTAATACCAAAATCTGGAGGATTTATTGCTGTTGTTGAAGTCCAGTTTTAGCAAGTACTTCAGGTAATTAGCATACTCACCTATGCCTACAATGCTCATCACTTTCTACTTTCTTCCTTTCAGAATATGGCCCAGTTTTCTGTTTTATTACCAAGACACTAAAATCGTTTTTTATTACTGCTCAGAAGAAAAGAAGACTTTCCAGTTATTTTGGATATTTTGCTTACCTTGAGGGGAAAACAAAACAAAAACTTGGGAAAGACATGCAGCTTATGTGTCCTTGCCTGCAAAAAAAGAGCAGGTAGAAAGACATCACACGTATTGGAGACTCTGCCTTAAAAATTGAGACTGTTTGAGAGCAATGAGGAAAAGCAAATGGACGGGAAATCTTACATTTTGGAAAAACACCAAGAAGAAAACATTCTCACCTCACTTCCCTTATTAAACTTTGCAACAATAAAGATTTGAGGGTAATACTCGCTTTCCTACATTGACATGGAATATGGGGAAGAAATGGGACTCTGGTTATTTATTATAAATTGGTACAATCGTTTTGGAGGGCAATTTGGCAAAATGCATCAGAAACCTTAGAAATACTTATGCACTTTGTTGGAAAGTCCTAGGAATTTCTTGGAGAATCATACAAAAACTATGTATGAAGAGAGATGTTTAATAGTTACTGTTAAGATAGCAAGTTTTCACAACAATCTGGATTTCCAACAACTGAAGGTCATTTATGGTTTCAGTTATCATTAGATTGTAAAGCAATCAGCTGGCGATCATGTTTTCATGTAATATTTAATGTTCCAAATAAATTGTCCATGTATATTACAAAATGGGAAAAAAGAAATCATTTTCCTGTTCTAGATTTGTTTTAAAAATGCTATGTAACTGTAAAAAGACTAGAAGGAAATATACATAATGTTTTGTTATTGTATTTGGGAGAGGAATACTAAATAATCTTAATTTTCTTTTGAATCTTTCTGAATCTTCACATTTTTCTACAATTAGTAAAATAATAAAGTCATAAAAATAAAAGTGGATTTAAACACTTTCTGATAATGAATCAAAATTTAAGAGGAGTATTGTTTAAGGAAGTTAGTTCTTTTTCTATTAAAAAAGGACAGTTGGTTGCTACACAGTCAGCTTGGATTTTCTTTCATCAGCTTCCAGAAAAAAGCCACATGATTAATTCTGAGATTGTCTAAATGTTGAAACTATTATAAGGGCTGTGGTTGTGGATCAGGGGTAGAGCACTTGCCTAGCATGTGTGAGGTACTGGGTTCCATCCTCAGCACCACATATAAATAAATAAAATAAAGGTCCATCAACAACTAATAAAAATATTTTTTAAAAAAACTTGTTTTAAAAAGTAAATACACTTTAGTGCATCTGGTATTTTTAAACTAATATTTTTCTACTCCTTATGAGTTGACATTATTTTTCATGAGTTGGTGATTCTTATTTCTTCATAAAATTAAAAGTGAACCTTTTTACTATATATTTTAGATTGTTGATCTTATAGGAATATTTAAGTTTTGTATTATTAAGAGATCATTTTTTTCCTCAGATTTTTTTTTTCCTAACATATATTACAAGATAGATAGGATAGGGGCAATGGGATCTTTTGTTTAAAAAGTATAAAGGTAATGTATTTGTGTCTATGATGTTGACTTCAAGATAATAAGCTACTAAGTGTAAAGATTAAGGAAGCCAGTCACCCTCCAGCCATGACACTGAGCCCTTTGGGTTACATGTGATTATGACACTTGGACTCCGTGATACAGTGGTTCTAACTCTGGTAGAGGTCCACAGAGAACGTGGGTTCTCCAGCTGTGGAACCCACAGTGTTCTGCACTATAACACAGATCATACCTTACTTTCCTTCATTAGTAGGTGCCCAAGAATGTCAAGGCAGAAGCGTGGGCATTTGTATTGCTGCCTTTAGAAAATATTTTTTTTTCCCCACTTTGGAAAAGAACTTTTCTCTGTCTAGTAGCCTTTTCTAGCAGTTTCTTAAATAGGGTAAATTCTCATATTGCTTGTTATTAATCATTCGCCCTGTATATACAGCCATTATAATTTTCTTACCTCATGTTTGAGGATGTTGCTCAATATCTACTGGAATACTTATCACTTCTCTGCTACTTGATATTTTTCCCCCCAGTACTAGGGCGTAAAACCCAGGACCTTGCATGTTGTAAGCAAGTGCTCTACCACTGAACTGTGTCCCCCACTCTATTTTTTTTAAGCTAATAAATTAAGTGAACAGTATAGTCAGTTTTGACCATTTTGAAAGGATGATAGGCATATGGGAAAGCTCTGGCTCAGTGATTTTACATCTTATTTGATTGGATTTGCATCTGCTTCAAGTGGGATTTTTATGGCATTATAATCTGCTCTTGTGTTTGTCATTAATGTTCATAATTTTAAGAATGGCAACCCAAATAATAAGTGAAGTGTTAACCTAAAAGAATGAAAAAAAAAGGGCTGGGGATGTGGCTCTAGCGGTAGCGCGCTTGCCTGGCATGCGTGCGGCCCGGATTCGATCCTCAGCACCACATACCAACAAAGATGTTGTGTCTGCCAAATACTGAAGAATAAATACTAAAATTCTCTCTCTCTATCCCTCTCTCTCACTCTCTCTTTAAAAAAAAAAAAAAAAGGATCAGCAGGGTTATGTTTGATACCTGAAAATATTTGGCAGATTAACCTACATGTATTCAGAAATTGTAACAGGTAAGTGCTGGGGAATGGCTAAAATTCACATTGACATGAGCTGCTCTAAATAAATGACACATCGTTTCAAATATGTGCAGTCGTCAAAAAGAATGGAGATGTATCTTTTGTGTACTAGTATGGAACAATGTAATAAAAGTGTCAATCAGAAAAATATGTAAAGTAAAATAAGTATGCAGTTTGGGCATGTGGATAGCATATTTATGCTCTGTTCATAGGAAGTTTCTGGAAAGAAACTTAATGATAAGCTCTGAGGAAAGAGACTAGAAGACAACTGGCTTCATCGCAATTTATGTAAATGAGGTAGAATTTATGGTTCTTGGCATTAAGTTCTGCAACATGGTATTCAGTTTTGGTCACAGCATTTTAAAGGGGAACATAGGCCATCTAAAAAGCACCAATAAAGGGGTGAGGCAACTGGGAAAGACATGGCCACATTAGTAATGGTTAAAGGAATTACATACATCCCACCATTGAAGAGAAAACCTTGAGTAAAAACTTCATGTATAAAACGCTCAGTCACAAAAAAGTCATTCAGTTATAAAATTCTGTCTCTACTATTTTTTAAGCCCCATAAAGGCAGGAGCCATATCTTTTTTTTACTTTCTAATTTAGTGTAGGATCTGTTCCTTATACTTAGCATATAGTGAATAAACATCTGTGTAAAAAAACTGATAACATCTCAATATGCTTTCTCAGCTCTCTCAAACTCTCCATCCTCACTTTCAGCAGGTTCCCTCATGGACAAAATGGAAGGAGGCATCAGAAGAGAACTTCCAAGGACCCCCTTCTCTCTCTCCTGACCTGTTTTCCAGACTGTCACCATCCACGACAGTGCTTCTCGAGCTTACATATCAACATCACCTGAAGGTCCTATTATGTTGCATGGCTCCAACTCTGACTCAGGAGTTTTTGACTCCTGGGGTGTCTGGTGAGACCTGATAATTTGCATCTCTAATAAGTACCAAGTGACACTGCTGATCCAGGAACCCCACTTTGAGAATCCCGTATTATAGCCGTTTCTGCTTCATCATCCTCTTAAGATCTCAAACTTATGACACAGTCAAAGATCACTGGCAACAGGCCTTTCAATCTGGATTCCCCTCTTTATTGGATCATTTCACCACAAGATTATGTTTTATTTCTCTCATTAAATTTATCATGTGTATAGTACTGGGGATTGAAACTAGAGCTTCATGCATGATAGGCAAGTGTTCTACCAATCAACTAAACCCAAAGCTATCATTAAAACTCTTACCCTGAATTCTAGGTCATTTTTGTCTCATCTTTTTTGCCTTTTATTGAAACAATAAAATCCCTTGAAGAGTTATCTATTCTCAGTGCTTCCAATTCATTTTTCAGCCCACTCCAATTCAGATTTTGCCATCATCCATGCCCAGCACCACCAAAATTATTCTCAAGGTCACCTTTTTACTTATGTAATGGTTGATTCTTAGACTTCAACCTTCTTTTCCTATAGGCAGTGTTGAGCTAGGAGCGCTCCCTCCCTGAGTAGCTTTCTTCACTTGGCTTCCGGGGTCACCGCATCTTGCTTTTTTTTCTGTCTCAATGCTTGCTGCTTCTCAGTCTCCTTTGCTGGTTCCTAACCATCTCCCTGGTCTCCCTGGTTGTCCACCCCAAGGCTCAGTTCTTAACAATCACTTTACATCTCCCCTACACCTGCTTTCCCAGCATTCTTCCATCTCAGTAATTGGCAGTTTTCATCCTTCCAGGTCCCCAGACCAAAACCTTGGAGTCATTGTTTCTATTTAAAACTCTCATTTATCAAGAAACACTATTTACTGTAACCACTGCCTCCACCCTAGACTGAGCCACTCTCATCTCTTACCTGGACACTGCAATAACCTAACAGGTCTTTCTTCTTTCATGCACCACTTATAGCAACCCAGGAGCCAGGATAGTCCTTTTAAATTTTTTTTTTTAAAACATCATTTCTCTGCTCCAAAATCCTGGGTCCTCAGGGTAGCCCATGCATTCCCATGTCATCTTCACTTGCCCTGAATTTCAGATTTCCTCTCAGTACCATCCCTTTAACTCTGCGCTTTCCACTGGCCTTCTTGCATTTCTTAGAATATGCCAGGTCCTCTCTTCCTTTCACACCAGAGTATTTCATTTGTTCTCCTTCTACTCAGAAATCTACTACAGCACTGCCTTTAAATCTGTTCAAAAATTAGTGGGTCAACCTCAAACATCCTATTTCAACAGAATGCAGTCATACCTCCAGCAAGCTAAGGGACTCACCTGGCCTGCTCCCCACCCCCCATAGCTCTTAACTCCTGCCAACATACTCTAATATCTGTTATATTTGTTCATTTGTTGACATACCCAGCAAAATGTGAACTCTAAGGGTGAGAACCTTATCACTCAATGATAGCCCAAATGATCAGGTTAGTTCTTGGCACTCAGTAGGCTTCCAGCCAATACCGTTTTTGAATATACAGCTTCCCAATACACACAGCTTAGGAAACCCTGCACGTTCTGGAATGTTGTGGTTTGCTCCTGTCTCTTTCCACCTTTCACAGTTTATGACATTCTAGGTTAGCACTGTCTGATACAGGGAGAATGTGAGCTAATAGGCAATTTCAAATTTTCTAAGAGCCACATTTAAAAAGTAAAAAGAAACAGGAAATTAACCATAATATTATAGTTACTTAACCTAGCATATCTAAAATATTTTGAAGACATGTAATCAATATTAAAAACAGTTTATCAGATGCTAAATTTCCTTCAGAAATATTTTATCTCTATTTAAATGATTTAAATTCCATAAAAATTCACTTTGAGAAAGTAAATTTGCCTAAGTTATTCTAAGTATATTGAAGTAGATCTCATCAATTTTTTTAATTTAATTAAAATTAAATGAAAAACTCATTTTTTTTTCTTTTGTACTAGCCACATTTTAAATATTCAACAGCCACACATGTCTAGTGGCTGCTATATTTAGCAGCTTAACTGTAGCTCTAACACAGGGCAGTCCAGACTGGCACTTGCCTCCCGCCTTTTATAACTGTTATCCTCCCACCTGGAAGATTGTCTTCTTTGTTCCACCATCACCTCCTTTATCTGACCCAATTTCAATTACCCCTTCCTCTGCACTCTTAATACCCAACATATTACATTATTATACTGTATTAGAATAATCTAATGTGTTGTTCATTGGTGCCAGGGATAAATCTGTCTTGTTTACTTTTGCATCCTCAGATTTTTTTTTTTTACCTTAGTGGCTGACAAAAGATACTATATATATTTCTTAAATAAATGTAGAAGTCTATGAAATTTCAGCATGTTGATATTTTAGTCATACTTCTATTTCCAGCTCAACTCAGTTCTAGGAACCCCTCAGACCAGCCCATGGTAGAGACTCCCTTTTATTCCCAAACCACTTGGATTCCATATTGCTCAAGGACCATTGGTTTTATGTGGTTTACCATATACAAATTCTTACTCCCCAACCAGATAATGAAAACTGGAAGAACAGGAATTTGGGAAAAGAAGATGACTCACATTAGGCATTCAATAAAAATCTGACGAACTATTCAATGCATTGTCTGATTTCAGTCTTGTACCTAGTAACTCCTCCCCTAGGATAAATTAAACGTTTTCCCCTTTTAACTACAATGTTAAAAACTATCTGCTTTCAAATGAAGAAATGAAACTACTTCCTGTACCCGCCTTTGCCTGCATGTCTGTGTATTTGATCATTCATCAAAATGTCATTTGTATCACAGACTTCTTCATTTCATTTATTATCTATTCTGTTGGTGCAGGGAACATGTCCCTCTGTATACATATATACACTGATATTAGTCATCAAAATGTTATGTACAAACTTTCATATATTGCTGCTGGGCTAAAAAATAATTATTTAAGAACAAAGCTTATTTTTCACTTTTACTTTGAAGTATCCTACAGATACTTCTGTAGGATACAGAGGAAGAAAACAAACTAAATCATGAAACTTATGCCATGATCTGTTCTATGTAATACAGAGCAAGCAGTAACTCTTTTTCCCTTGCTTCCTACCAGATTGGAGAAAGAGGAGGAATGAGTAGAACAACGATTACATATGCATCAAAGCTTCTCCAGTTCTCATATTTTATGACTATAGTCCTTATGATAAAGACCCCCAGAGGCAATATGGGACCTGCTCCAGATGGCTGTAAGCCTGATGCCTCTGTTAACAGCTCAATTCATGATAAAGATGTTGGTGACCTGGCATGGCAGAAACCAAAAGTCTGCTTTTCAAAAAGGAATGAATATGCTTTATTCATCAAGTGAATATGTTGGTGCCTTAATTAATGTTACTAGACCCTGACCCCAATTTTCCCAATTTATGCCCCCATTACCTTAGAGCTGATGGGTAATGAGGATGTAGTAGGTTTAAAAAGAAAAACCTAAGATGGAGACAATTAACTTTTCTCTCTCTTTTTTTTTTTTTTTTTGAAAAAAATATGTATTCGGTTTTCTTGACAGTTATTCCCATCTTTGATCACTCAACTTGTCAGGTAATCTGTTTTACAAGAATTTCCTCAAGGAAATTCCTATATAAATTACAGGCTCCTATAAGTTGCAAACTGATTTAGATGTCATTCATATGGTCCTGGCTTCATGCCTTACACTTAATGAATAGCTGCTAAGGTCTGAGTATCTGTGTCTTCCCAAAATTCACACATGGAAGCCTCCCTCATGAATGGAATCAATGCCCTTACGAAAGAAGTGTGAGGGAGCTTGTTTGTCCCTTCTACTATATGAGGAGACATTTATGAAGCAGAGTGGGCCTCAGCAGACACTTAATCTGCTGCTGCCTTGACCTTCAACTTTCCCACCTATGAGCAATAAATATCTGTTGTTTATAGGTTTTCCCAGCCAAGAAATTTTGTTATAGCTTCCCAGATGGATAATTGAGCAGCCAATAAGATTTTAAACTGAATAATCATGAAAATGGAACACGAGTCATAATAACAGGAACTTGAGGAAATGGTTTTTGAAAAAGTACAAAGATCAAAAACTATGCCTGAATTTGTAAGTATTTTGTTACAAAGCAAAGTTTTTCAGAATAAAAAAAAAGTGGATGATTTCATTTAAGGAAGATAAACAGGAAATTGTCAGTGTTTTCAAACTATGTCCCCAGTTTTACAAATGATTCAGCCTTAAAAGTCTACACATCGGAATGTGATGAGGTATTCATTAGCTGTTCTCTCTGCAATCTCACTTGAGTTTACAAATTCCAAGAATCAAGATTAAAAGACTAAAGCAGGAATTGGAAAGTTGACTTGAAATATATACAAAATACAAAGAATAGTATAATGAACCCCTACTCATCACCCAGCTACAAGAATTATCATCACAGAGACAATGTTTTTTCTATAATATCACATGAGGAAGGTAAGAACAAAGATGTATTGAGCTAACGAAATTACTCCAGATGGTAACTGGTATACACAAGAATAAATAAAAAGAAACATTAGTGATAAAACAGAAGGTTAATATAACAAAAGTTATAAATATGTATTTGCTCTCCTTTTTCTCTCAGCTTGTTTAAAAGATACAAATTAATAATCTGAAAATGTATTGTTGAGTTTGCAACATTTATAGATTTACCATATATACAACCACAAAGGAAAGGGAATAGAGCTATGTGAGAGTAATGCTTTCTCTCTCAAGAATTAATATAAACCTGAAGCTGATGTACATATTAAACCTTAGAGCAAACACTAAGAAAGTTACAGAAATAAAAACGATACCTGAGATAATGTTCATTTACTGAAAAAAAAAAGACATGAGACACAAAGAAAACAAAATAAAATGGCAGACATAAATCTATGTCTATATTAATATCATTAAATGTGGCCAGATCAAATAATTCAATTGAAAGGTAAAGATTGCCAGACTGGATTTTAAATTATATATATGATTTTATATTTATGTTTTTAAAATTATATATAATATATATATACACTTCAGAGAACATGCTTTAGATTCAAAATACAAATAGATTTAAAGTAAATGAAATGATTTATTATTCAAATAACAACCACAAGAAAACTGGAGTGTCTATACTAATATTGGGGGGCAAAAACATTGAATGTTACTAGGAATAGAGACATTTTGCAATGATAGCAGTGTCAAAACATGAGGAACATATAACACATAAAAACACATGCATTACCATCATAACAGGGCATGGTAATACATGAAGCAAAATTAAGGGAAATTAAGAGAGAAATATATAAATCAACTATCATAATTGGAGAGATTTCAATACCCCACTTTCAGTTGGTATTGAATAGGGTAGAACAACTAGCTGGAATACAAAGAAATAGAAGACTTGAACAATACTACAAACCAACCAGAGCTAACATATTTATAGAACACTGTGAACTATGAACAAAATACACATTCTTCTCAAGTGCACAATAAACATTTTGGGGATAGACCAAAGAAAATAAAGAAACCTCAATAAATTTGAAGTATGGTGGGTATAAATAATTAAACTATTAAAGGGATAGAGATAATATAAAATTTTCAATCACAGAAAAATACTAGAAATAAGGAAATCAAAAATTATAAGTATGAAGAAATTAAACAACATTCCTAAATAACCAGAGGGTCTAAGAAGAAAGGATAAATTAGAAAATTCTTTGTGATAAATGAAAAATGAAGACACATACAGAAACATGGGCTGCAGCAAGAGCAGTCTTCCAAGAAAATTTTTTATCTGTAACTGCCTAAGTTAAGAAAGAATAAAGAGGAGATGCAAATGGTAGAATAGAGGATGTTGTGTTCCTGGCTGCTCTGTGTGTGAAACCAAGAAAGCAGACAGATAGCAAGGAGGGTGAGCAAAAAGGGAGCTTGGGGGGTGGGGGCGGGCTTTACTGGAACCTAAAACTGGACACTCAAATAAGAACAGGGACACAGGAGGTTGGGTATAATAAAATAAGGAAAAAATCCCCAGCAGCACAGCCATTGCCACAGCCCAGCCGGAAGCTCCAACTAGAGAGGTCCCTCCATGACTATAGTAGAGGGATAAGGGAATTAAAAGAACCTAAATTTGGGGGAGGCCTGAGGTATGTCTGGGAACTCAAAAGGGTGATGGTGGGAGAAATTGTTTGGAGACTGAACCCAAGCCCAGGAAACATGGGGTCTGCAGGTGATGTAGGATGTAAGATAAGGCACCTGTGATCAAAAGGAGGAAGATTATAAGCAGCTGAACAGGTTTTATTGAGATTAACTCCCTGGCAAGACCCTTCAGTCCAACAGAGTGGGTTCAGGGCAATTGCACCCAGGCTCAGCCAGATTGGAATTTTATTGGGCTTAGGGCAGGAAGAGAGGGTTTGGGACAGGAAAGGGAGGTTTTTAGAGTCCCTTATCCTCCTGGGTTGGCCAGGGGATCTTGCTGAGATCCATGTCCTACCAGGATTGGTCAAGAGACCCCGCTGATTGACAGGTGGTATGGATTGCTGGGGCTTTGTTCCCTTAGCCACCTAACGTAGGGGACTAAAAATTGTTTCCCCACCACATAAGTGGAACCCAGGGGACCCCTGGGGTAAAGTCCTCCAGTGTGGACCAGCAAGTACTGAGCACTGGAGATACGCTGATTTAAAATCTCCAGACCAGTTAGCATTTAGTGAAGAGGCTGGAGCCTGTCTAACCCTAAACCCTGCATGCAAGAGTTCTGCCTATGGGACTACCTCTCTCACTCCAGTGATCCAGAGGGTGGAGCATCACACTTCAGAAGACCCACCTAAAACTGCTGAGAAGCTGAGGATATTTTGAGCTCCCACAGAAAGAATTATTTACCTTTTCATCAATATTTTTTTCTTTTCTTTTTTTTATTCTATTTCACTGTTTAATCATGACCTTAATGGTACATGGACATTTATACAGTTTTCTATTTTTTTCTTCTCATTTTTAGCATTTTTGAAGCCAGTTATAGGGCATGAATTATGTGTGTGTCTGTGTGTGTGTGTGTGTGTGTGTGTGTGTGAACTAGGATGATTGATTAGTGTATTTTAATTTTGTATTCTTTTATTTTTATTTTATTTTATTTAAAATTTTACTTTATATATATATATTTTTCCTGTTTCCCTTGATTCTCTTTTCTTCTGCTAACAGCCAATCTCTATTGTTCTCTCTTTCACTTTTCCTTTAACATTTTACTTCTGTCTTCTCCTCCTCCCTCACAATAATCACATCCTCTATCATTTCTGTTCTTTCCCTGTCCATCATTTGAAAATGTAAACCCTTTTGCAAATGTACTGTTTTTATTATAGATAATAACTAATCATTTCTGTTTATTGTGATAATTAATATTGTGGATATTGTATTAGAAATTTGGTTTAATGCTGCATAATATTTGCATTGATTGTTGTTATTATTTGTCTTCCCCTAAATAGTGAAGTACTAGAAACTTTCAGAGACACTCTAAGTCCACAGGGTAGAAAATCTAGTGCCTCAAACCCATACTCTTAGATGAGTAGACAAAGAACATGAATAAGCAAGAGAACAATCATGCCAAGCAAACAAGACACTCAAATAACAGAATTCATTCACACCATAGTGGAAGAAATGTCAGAGAGGGAGTTTAGAATTGCATAGTTAAACTAATCTGCAAAGTAAAAGATGATATAAGAAAGCAAATATAGGTAGCAAAAGATCACTTTAATAAAGAGAAACTCTGGAGGAAAAAAATCCTTGAAATGAAGGAAACAGTAAACGAAATTAAAAATTCAATAGAAAGCATCACCAACAAACTAGACCACTTGGAAGACAGAACCTCAGGCAAAGAAGACAAAATATATAATCTTGAAAATAAAGTTGAACGTGGAGAGAAGATGTTAAGAAACTATAAACAGAACTTCCAAGAATTATGGGATAGCATGAAAAGACCAAATTTAAGATTTATTGGGATAGATGAAGGTACAGAGATACAAACCAAAGGAATGCACAATCTTTTTAATGAAATAATATCAGAAATTTTCCCAAATATAAAGAAAGAAATGAAAAGTCTAATGCAAGAGGCTTACAGGACCCCGAATGTGTAAAATTACAATGGGCCCATATCAAGGGACATTATAATGAAAATACCTAGCATACAAAATAAGGATAGAATTTTAAAGCCTTCCTGAGGAAAATGTCAGATTATTATAGGGGAAAACAATTCAGATCTCAGCTGATTTCTCAATCCAGACTCTCAAAACTAGGAGGTCCTGGAATAACATATACTGAACTCTGAAAGAAAATGGGGTACAAACCAAGAATTTTTACATTCAGCAAAATTATCTTCAGATTTTCAGAAAATGAAATAAAAACTTTGATGATAAACAAAAATAAAAAGAATTCACAAAGAGAAAGCCTGCACTACAGAACATTCTCAACAAAACATTCCATGAGGAGCAAATGGAAAAAAAAAAAAAGTAAAAACCAGGAAAAGGAGAAACTACACTAAAGGAATAGTCAATCAAAGCAGAAACTAAGTCAAATTAAAAACCAGAAATAAAACAAAATTACTGAGAACACAAATCATGTCTCAATAATAACCTTGAACATCAATGGCCTAACTCATCAATCAAAATACAGATTGGCAGATTGGATTAAAAAACAAGACTCAATAATATGCTGTATCCAGGAGACTCACCTCATAGGCAAAGACATCCATCCACAGACTGAAAGTGAAAGGATGCGGGGGGAGTGTATCACTCACATGGATGGTGTAAACAAGCAGGGATTTCCATCCTCATATCAGATAAAGTGGACTTCAAGCCATAGTCAATCAGAGGAACAAAAATGGACATTTCATACTGCTTAAAGGAATTATACATCAGCAAGACATAACAATCATAAATAGTTGTGTACCAAACAATGAAGCATCCTTATACATCAAACAAACCCTTCTCAACTTCAAGAATCAGATCTAACACAACATAATAATAATGGGTCACTTTAACACACCTCTCTCACTACTGGATAAATCTGCCAAACAAAAACTAAACAAAGAAACTATAGAACTAAATAATAAAATCAATAATTTGGACTTCACAGCCATATATAGAATATTTCATTTATCAAAGAGAATACACTTTCTCCTCAGCAGCACATGAATCCTTCTCTAAAATAGACCATATCTTAGGCCATAAAGCAACTTTTAGCAACTACAAAAAAAGAAAAAGAAAAAAAAATAGAGATACTACCCTGCATTCTATCAGATCCTAATGGAATGAAATTAGAAGTCAATGATAGAATTAAAAACTAGAAGCTACTCTAACATTTGGAGACTAAATATGCTATTGAATGAAGAATAGATAGCCAAAGAAGTCAGGGAGGAAATAAAAAATACTTAGAGCTAAAGGAGAATAGTGATAAACATCAAAATCTCTGGGATGAAGCAGTATGAAGAGGAAAGTTCATTGCGTTGAGCTCATTCATTAAAAGAATAGAAAAATCAATGAATAAAAACCCTAAAATTACACCTCAAAACCCTAGGCAAAGAAGTACAAATCAATACCAAAGCAATAGAAGACAGGAAATAATTAAAATTAGAGCTGAAATCAATGAAATTAAAACAACAACAACAAAAAATTCAATAAATTGACAAAACCAAATTTGGTTCTTTGAAATACAAATAAAATTTACAAACCCTTAGCTATGCTAATAAAGAGAGAGAAAAAACTCAAATTAATAAAATTCATGATGAAAAAGGAATATAACAATGGACACTACAAAAATACAAAAGATAATTAGAAACTATTTTGAAAATTTATACTCCAATAAAATAGAAGTGTTTAAAGACATCAACAAACTTCTAGAGTCCTGTGACCTACTCAAACTGAACCAGGAGGACATACATTTGAACAGATCAATATCAAGCAAAGAAATAGAAGACACCATCAAGAGCTTACCAACCAAGAAAATCCCAGGACCATACAGATTCTCAGCCAAGTTCTACAAGATCTTCAAAGAAGAATTAACATCAATATTCCTCAAATTATTCCAAACTCATTCTATGAGACTAGTAGCACCCTGATACCAAAACAAAAACACATCAAAGAATGAAAACTTCAGACCAATATCCTTAATGAACATAGATGCAAATATTCTCAATAAAATTCTGGCAAATTGCATACAAAAAAATATTTAAAACATAATGTGCCAAGATCAAGTGGGTTTCATCCCAGAGATGCAAGATTGGTTCAACATATGGAAATCAATAAATGTGACTCATCACATCAACAGACTTAAAGACAAGAATTATATGTTCATCTCAATAGCTGCAGAAAAAGCATTTAACAAAATATAGCACCCCTTCATGTTAAAAACACTAGAAAAACTAGGGATAGTAAGAACATACCTCAACATTTTAAAAGCTGTCTATGCCAAAACCAATGCCAACATCATTCTAAATGGAGAACAAGTGAAAACATTCTCTCTAAGAACTGGAACAAACCAAGGAGGCCCTCTGTACCACTTTTATTCAACATCATCCTTGAAATTCTAGCCAAAGCAAATAGACAAAAGAAAGAAATTAAAGGGATACACATAGAAAAAGAAGAACTCAAACTATCACTATTTGCCAATGACATGATTCTATATTTATAAGATTCAGAAATTTTATCAGAAAACTTCTAGAACTAATACATGAATTCAGCAAAGTAGCAGGATATAAAGTCAACATCCATAAATCAAATGCATTCCTATATATAAGGGATGAATCCACTGAAAGAGAAATTAGAAAAACTACACCATTCACAATAGCCTCAAAAAATAAATAAAATTTTTGGTAGTCAATCTATAATGAAAACTATAGAACACTAAAGAAAGAAATTGAATAAGACCTTAGAAGATGTAAAGATCTCCCATGCTCTTGGATAGGCAGAATTAGTATTGTCAAAATTGCCATACTACCAAAAGCATTAAACATATTTAATGCAATTCCTATTAAGTTTCCAATTATATTATTCATAGAACTAGAAAAAGCAATTATAAAATTCATTTGAAAAAATTAGAGTCACAGAATATCCAAAGCAATCCTTAGCTGCCAGAGTCCGGCTGCAGCAAAATAACTGGGGGGTGACGAACAACTTGTGTACATTGATACAGCAGGAATGGGAGTCGTTTATTGTAGTGGTATTTATACATTCCACACAGCTTATCTTAATTAGCATAAAATAGATACAGCAGTCAACCAATAAGGAATCTCCACACTTAATGGCTCACTGGCGTTACTTCACAAATCACTCCCTCTGGCATTTTGCCAGGCGCCATCCAGACTTGTTTACAGACTCTAGCACTTAACAAGAAAAATAAAGCAGGAGGCATCATAGTACCTGAACTTAAATTATATTACAGAGTCATAGTAACAAAAATGGCATGGTATTGACACCAAAACCAATATGTAGACCAATAGTATGGTATAGAAGACACAGAGATAAACCCACATAAATACAGTTATCTCATCCTAGACAAAGGTGCTTAAAAATATACATTGGAGATAAGATAGCCTATTCAACAAATGGTCCTAGAAAAATAGAAAATCCATATGTGGCAAATTGAAATTAAACCCCTATCTTTCATGCTGTACAAAATTCAACTCAAAGTGGATTAAAAACTTCAGCACTAGATCAGAGACCATGTGTCTACTAGAAGAAAAAGTTGCCTCAAATCTCCACCATATCGGTTTAGGAACTGACTTCCTTAACAAACTCTTAAAGTGCAAGAAATAAAATCAAAAATCAATAAATGGGATGGATTCAAACTAAAAACCTTCATGACAAAGGAAACAATTAATACTTGGTAGTCAATCTACCAAAAGAGGTGAAAGAGAGAGCCTACAGAATAGGAGAAAAAAATCTTTACCATATGACCTCAGATATAACACTAATCTCCAGGATATATAAATAACTCAAAAAACTCAACACCAAAACAACAAATAAACCAATCAAGAAATGGGCAAAGGAACTGAACAGACAGTTTACAGAAGAAGAAATACAATTGATTAACAGTATATGGAAAAAATGTTTACCATCTCCAGCTATTAGAGAAATGCAAATCAAAACTACACTGAGATTCCATCTCACTCCAATCAGAATGGCAATCATCAAGAATACAAGCAACAATAAATATTGGAGAGGATGTGAGGGGACAGGTACACTCATACATTGCTGGTAGAACTTCAAATCGGTGCAGTCATTATGGAAAGCAGTTTGGAGACTCCTCAGAAAATTTGGAATGAAACCCCATTTGACCCAGTCACTCCACTCCTCAATTTTTACTCAAAGGATTTCAAATCAGCATACTACAGTGACACAGCCACCTCAATGTTTATAGCAATAGCTAAACTGTGGAACCAACCTAGATGTCCTTCAACAAATGAATGGATAAAGAAATTGCGGTGTATATAAGCAATGGAATTTTACTCAGTCTTAAAAAAGGATGAAATTATGGCAAATTTGCAGGGAAATGGATGGAGCTGTAGAATATCATGTTAAGTGAAATAAGCCAGACCCAAAGAACCAAAGGCTGAATTCTTTCTCTGATATGCAGATGCTAATTCACAATAACCAGGAGGCAGGGGTTATGGAAAAATAGAAGAACTTTGGATTAGGTACAGGAAGTGAAGGGTGGGGAGGGGGCACAGGGGTAGGAAGGATAGTGGAATGAATTAGACATTATTATCCTATGTACATATATGATTATACAATTGCTATGATTCTACATCATGTACCATCAGGAGAATGAAAAGTTATACTCCATTTCTGTATGACATATCAAAAATGCATTCTATTTTCATTCGTAACTAATTAAAATGAACAAAAAATCTTTAAAAAATTACCTTGAGGTATCACTTCATATCCACTAATATGGCTCCTATTAAAAAGCCAGAAAACATAGGCTGGTGTTGTGGCTCAGTGGCAGAGCACTTGCCTAGCATGTGTGAGGCATTAAGTTCAATTCTCACCATCACATATAAATAAATGAATAAAATAAAGGTCCATCAACATTTAAGAAAAATATTTTTTAAAAATTCTAGAAAATATCAAATGACACCATGAATGTGGAGAGACTGGAACCCTTGTACAGTATTATTGGAAATGTAAAATAGTGCCACAGCCACTATAAAAAAGAAAATAAATTTTTCTCAAAAAAATTAAAAATAGAGCTCCCATATGTTCCAGTAATCCCACTTCTAGATACACACGTAAAATCGTGGAAAACGGGATCTCAAAGAGGTATTCACAAACCCATGTTCATTACAGCATTATTCACAGAAGCCAAGAGGTGGATCAAGGAATGAATGGATAAAACAAAATGCACTACATGTATAAGATGAAATATTATTCAACTTTGAAAAGGAAGTAAATCCTGTCACATCTTAAAAATGGATAAACCTTAAGGACCTTGTGCTAGGTGAAACCGGTCACAAAAAAAATAGAAAAAAAAATTAAAAAATAAAACTGAACTGGGCTTTGTGGCACATGCCTATAATCCCAGTGACTCAGAAACCTGAGGCAGAAGGATCACAAGTTCAAAGCTAGCCTCAGCAACTTAGAGAGGCCCTAAGCAACTTAGCAAGACCCTGTCTCAAAATTTACAAATAAATAAATACAATTTTTGAAAAATTAAAAAGGAATAAATGAAAATTACTGTACGATTTCACTTATATGAGATATCTAAAAGTAGTCAAATTCATAGAAACGGAAAATAGAATGCTGGTTGCCAAGGATCTGGGAGAAGGAAATGGGGGATTATTGCTTAATGGTTATGGAGTTTGAGTTGTGCACGATAAAGAAATTCTGGAGAGAGATGTGAAGCACAACAATGTGAACATGATTAAAACCACTAACCTGTACATCTAAAATGGTTAAGATGAAAAATGTGGAGGCTCAGTGGTAGAGCACTTGCCTAGATGTGCAAGACCCTGAAATCTATCCCCAACACTATTAAAAAATGATAAATTTTAAGTGATTAACTACAAGTTTAAAAATTATATTTTGAAAATTATATTTTCAAAATTATGAAATAATGTTGAAAGAAATTTAAACAGATATAAATAAATGAAAAGAAATCTCATGTTGATGAATCAGAAGACTTAATATTATTAACACTAATTGTACAGATTCAACACGGAATTACATAGTGAAATTTATAACAATACAAAGTGAGATTTTTATTTTTTACTTAGTAACTAATGCATCAAACAAGTTTAGATGCAGATTTGAACAACTTAATTAGCAAAGTTGATTAAGCATATCCTGTATGTAACTGTTAGAAAATGTTAGAGTTTGGATCTAAAACTGTCCCCCCACCCCACCCCCCACCCCCAACAGCTCCTGTATTAGGCAATACTGGAATGTTCAGAGTGAAATGATTAGATTATTAGAGCTATAATCTAATTGGTAGACTAATCCACTTGTTGGATTAATCACTTGAATGGACTACTGGATGGTAAATGCAGGCAAGTGGGGCATGGCTGGAGGAAATGAGTCACTGGGGGCATAGCCTAGGCCATATCTCCCTATAGCCCCCCTCACCTCTTTTCTTCTCTTTTCTCCCCTTCTTCCCCTCCCCACCCACTTCCTCCTCCTCTTCTTCTTCCTCCTCCTCGACACATCTCTCCCTCTCTCCCCCATCCCTCTCTCTCTCTCTCATTGTCATGAACTAAGCAGCTTCCCTCCCCAACACTATTTCACTTCATGTTCTGCTTCATCTGGGGCCCAGAATAATGGACTTGGCACACCATAGACTGAACTTCTGAAACCATGAGCCCAAAATAAACTCTTCCTCCTAGAAGTATTTTGGTCACAGAACAAAAGCTACTAACAACAAAATATGCTTTTCTTCCCCCCCCCCCAAAAAAAAAACATGTGATACATTCACAGGAATGGATGATGTTTTGGGATATATATCATACCTCAGAAAATTTTAAAGAGCCTTAATCCTTTAACCATAATACAAACATAAAGTTCAAAAATAAAAAAAATCATAAGTAAATCTTATCATTTGGATATTCACAGAATCTATTAGGAGGGATGAAGTTGCAGGCTCAAGGTTAAGTTGCTAAGAAAATGCACTGAAGTATGTTTTGAATTGGTCTGAAGATAAAACTTCTCCTTTCCACAGAGCGGATGTTCTCTCAAACCCTTGTTTCATATAGCTTCTGATTGGTAGAACCTATATTGTGTTCCTGTGCAAAAGAGGAAGGGAAAGTAAATATCTGGCACTTTGAGCTGCTGTAGTGAATTGTGCACGCCAACCATACAAATAAAATTCAGGAATTCCCCAAATATAAAAAGTGTTATACCAGAGAGCAGCCAAAACTCAGAACAAATATCCTAATAATAACTGTACATCACTCACTATACAATCGATAAAGTCAGTCCTGGGAGGAACTTAAACTAAGATTGCAAATTGTACTTATATTCATATTGACATTACTAACTAACACTTTTAATTCAATAATGTACTTATAACCCTGAATATCTTAGATTATTTTCAGTACGGGCTCTTAAAACATGCATATATGTAGCTTTCCTATATCAATTTAACTTGATCCAAGAATAGAATGTAGAATACCTGGAGAAATTGATAGAATTAGAACTCCTTGTATTGCTTCTAAGGGATATATATATATATATATATAAAATAATTTATTTCTGCAATAACATATTTACAGTTGATTATAAATTAAAGGTCGGCTTGCACACCAAACCCAAGTCCTTTGGGTGGTTAGGTCAAAGAGGTAAGACCTCCAGCTGGCTCACGACAGAAATATCCACTCCTTGGCCCAGGTTTTGGAAATTTGCCTGCTTTGAGCTCATCAATATTTCTTCAATATACTTTGGTGTCAGATCCTCATAGTAATTGGCATTTATTGGAACCATCGGTGCATGCACGCAGACCCCTAAACATTTCACCTCTATAAGGGTGAAAGTTTGTCAGGTGCAGTTTTCCCAACATTTATTCCAAGTTTCTTTTGAATGACCCCCAATATGCTGTCAGAGTTTGGAAGATGTTGTAGTGAAGACTTGAATGTGATACTTTCCATCTGGCTTTGGATAATACATTGTATAAAAAGTTGCTACTTCATATACTCTCATGGGAGGTACTTGTAAATTTTCTGCAACCTTGTTCATAGCAGAGATGGGCAACCACTCATTCTGCCTTTGAGCCAAATCCAGGACTGGAAGCACAGCTACTGCTTTATGCCCTGCTGGATAGTTCTTTACAATTGCCTTTATGCTCTTATAGTTTCCTGGTGTGAAATCAAATGGGATATCTGGGTTGTTCTCAGGAGTATCCCTGTGCACAAACAAGGCTCCTCCAGCACCATTCTATACAGCTGTCTTATGCAAATTCCTTATGTCTTCTCCACCCCGTGGTGAGGTCTGCAGGCCAGCCCCCAAGCACCAAGGAGCAGAACTCAGCGGACTAAATTATTTGCCTTTCGCTGCCTCGCCAAACCAAACCATAATCCCGATAATCCTGAGAGAGTCTGGAACGCACGGCATGCACGCTCCCAAACTCAAGCATCGCGTCCAGATTGGTGCGCAGTTCTCTATGCGGAGGGCTTTAAGGGCTCTTAACAAAACTAAATTTGCCAGCTAAAACCCCCAATTGATTAGGGATAAAATAGAAATATCAATGCATTATACTCAATTGCTTTAAGATGAAATTATTTAAGATGAAAATCACTATATGAATAAAAACAAACCCCCACAAATATGAATTTTAAAAGTAAAATAGGTGCATGTTTTAGTCAGGTTTTTTTTTTTTGCTGTTGTGACCAAAAAACCTGACAAGAACAATTTTAAGAGAAGGAAAAGTTTATTTGGTGCTCATGGTTTCAGAGGTCGGCAGACAGCCAACTGCGTTGCTCTTTGTGGAGGAGAGGCAGAACATCATAGCAAAAAGGTGTAAAGGAAGAAAGCAACTCAGGACATGGTAATCTGGAAGTAGAGACAGAACCCTCCCTCACTGGGGACAACAGGTATCCCAAAGGCACACCCCCAATGACACACCTCCTGCAGCCATACCCTACCTGCCTATAGTTACCACCTAGTTAATCCCTTTCAGAGGAATCAAGGCACTGGTTAGGGTAAGGCCCTCACAACTCGACCATTTCTTACATTGTCTCTCACGTGAACATTTGGGGTACACCTAAGATCTAAATTATGACATTGCATATGGAAAAGAATTGAAACATTATAAAAAGCTGTTGAGATGACTAACTCAACTATCCCAAAATGGGGCTCTGCTGCATTTAAAATATAAGACACAACGAAAGCCAAGACACCTTGATGAGATTGCAAGTGAGGACGGAAAGACTGCCTGCTTTGTGGCACCGAGTGGAACCTGCTTTGTTACGTGATGTCAACCGCAGGCTCTTCCAGAAGACGGATAAGCGGACAGTCCGTTTGGAGAACAACGGCCAGTGATCCCTGGTGAGGTATGCTTAAACTTGCTGAAGAAGAATGAGCTCTGTTTTTTATGCACAAGTTAGCCTGAAATGTGACTCGACAATAAAAAAGTTCTCCAGATCCAACTCTGAACCAGGATCTAAAATATCTTTGATGATTACATAATGTGTGGAATTAGAAGAAAGCACTTCTGGATGGAGAAGAGATGAGAAACAGATGAGAGCAGAATCACTGGGAGAAGAAAGTCCTTTTCAGCTGTCCACAGTGCTGGGGCCTGTCCCAGGGCACTCGGGCCTCCCCTTCACACCTTCAACAAAAGCCCTGTCTGTGGCTTTTGCTCCAGAAGCCCAGAGCCTGTGTCTGAGTCACTTTCTACCAGCAGTACAGACAGATATCAGTAATTGTTTAATTGTATGAGTAAACTATTGTGACTCACGAAAAATAATATATATATATATATAATCCCGAATAAGGCAGAGAGAATTATGTACTTTGTGAAGGTTGTTTTAGTCATTGTTGCTGATAAATTAGAAGGGATTTTTTTGAATACTGGATTTTCAGCATATTATTGTTTTTCTCTACTTAGAATATCACTGAATCAACAATGTTTGTTCAGATATTGTCATCTTACAGCTAGTGTCATGACCTGCTCATTATTTCTTAATGAGATGACTGCATTTTTAAGAATTTAAGCCAACACACCTTGAAAAAAAGTTAAGATTCAATTAAAAAAAAGAATCATCTAAATCATCCCTGCCTTTTCAAGGAATATGAAAGACTAGAAAATACGAAAATCTTTCACAAAGCTAAATATACTGGATAAAATGTAGCAAGCATTCTATTAAGTGCAGAGGTAAGATTTCAGTAAAATAGTTATTAAGGGCCCTAAAACAAGAGAGAACTACATCATGGTGTGACACCTTTACCTCCAAAGCCAACTTAATAATCAGCTATAAACTGGTAGTATTCTTGTGAAGCCTGATAGAAACAAACTGAAATGAAATGCTCTGAAACCCAGTCTTTCAAGATTTTTATGGATAAATCTCAGCTTAAAATGGAGTCATCTTCCAAAATATAAAACCCAAAGGGGCAACAATCTTTTATGACCAACTATCAGCAGATAAGATAAAGATAGCAGATCAAAGTTCCAAATAACTATATAACTATAAGATGTCAAATAAGGAGAGGAAACATGATTAAAAAGAAAAAAATATAAAAGTTTTTTTAATGTATTTTTGCAAACAAAGTAGAATTATGAAAATGAAAAACGTAGTCATTAAAAATGAAACTCATCAGATTTGTGTGTGTGTGTGTGTGTGTGTGTGTGTGTGTGTGGTAAGAGGATTAGTTAACTGGATAACTGACCTGAAGAAGTTTTCCAGAATGTAAGAGAGAAAGAGGTGAGGTGGGTGAGGAAGAGAGGAGAGGGGAAGGGAGAAGAGAAAGAATTCGCAGGAAATGTTAACTAAAAGGAATGATATAAAAATCTAGTAGGAGTGCTAAATGGAAAGAGCAAAGGGAATGGAAGATTGACAGGCTTCATTAGGGGGAAATATAATGGCTGAAATGTTTACGAGATTATAGATAAATATGTAGATTCAAAAAGGGAAATAAATTCCAAACTAGAGTAAATAAATTAATGATAGTGAAACAGCAGAATTCTAACACAGAGCAAAAATCTTAAAAGCAACCTAGATAAAAGAGCACTTGTAAAAGAATATCCCTTAGGATGATCACAGTTGTGTCTTTGGCAGTAATAAAGTCATAAATCAGTGGAAACAATGACCAGACTATACAGTGAACTATGCCCTCAGGTTTTAAAAATGAAACCTTTTTGAGAGAAAAAAAAAATAAAAAAAAGATTGGTTGAATCATCTTTCTTCCTGCCAAAGCATGCTTGGCAGACTTTCAATAAAGGAACAGAAAAACCTGGCAACCAGCAGCTGAATCCAGCCGTTCAAGTGAATGTTAAATCCAGAGGTATTTTCCACTAACTAGGGGTATGTGATTCTATAAAGGAATATGGTTGGGTTAGATAAGGGGTGGAATGGGGAGTTGGAAACGTTATTGAAGAAACAGCAAGTAATGGCTGGCGCTATGTCTGATAGTGGAAGCAACCCAATCTAGTTTTGTTTGTTTTTTTAATCCAATTTTGATTTTGACTGTTTCAACAACAGTGGGCAGCAATATCTAATTTATGTTAGGCTCAAATGCACCAATCTGTAAAGATTGTCACAAAATGTTCTTAATGATTAATAATTTGTATATGTAATATATTTAATAAAACTATAAATATATTTCACCTAGTTTGTTTACATTACAGAGCACTTATTTCTTGTGGATTATATTTTTATATACATTTTTACTATAAAAGAAATTCACATTTGCTGTAGAAAATGTGGAAGACATATATGTCACAGGAAAATTTTTAAATCTCCTTTAATCTTACCATCCCAAGAAAATACTGGATATGGAGATATTTCAAGGATATTTCAAGTCTTGCTGAATATTTAATTAAACTTTTTGTGCCTATGCGTGTGTATGTGTGGTATTGGAAATTGAACTCAGGAGTTTCTCTACCACTGAGCTATATGCCAAGTACTTTTTTTTTTTTTTTTTTTAAGACAGAGTCTCACTATATTGCCCAGACTGGCCTCAAACTTGCAATCCTCCTGCCCCAGCCTCCTGAGTAGCTGGGATTACTGGCATGCACCACTGTGCCAGTCTAATTAAACTTTTTACTTTTGAGGCAATTATAGATTTACATGCAATTCTAAGAAATAATATAGACTAATCCTGGATACTCTTTACACAGTTTCCCCTCAATGGGAACCTTTCAAAAAACTATAGTACAACATCACAGCCAGAATAGTAATGTTAATACAATCAAGATAAAGCACATTTTATTTATCACAAATTATTGCCCAAGTTATTCTGTAGTCACACCCACTTTCCTCCTGTCCCAACCACTTCTTTAATCCATTATTCTACATTTCTATGATTTCATCATTTTGGGGTGAGGGGGATGATACCAGAGATTGATCTTGTGTTGATGTCAGGGACATTTGATTATTGAGCCACATACCCAGCCCTATTTTGCACTTTATATAGGGACAGGGTCTCACTGAGTTGCTTAGTGCCTCGCTAAATTGCTGAGGCTGCCTCTGCCTCCCAAGTTGCTTGAATTGCAGGAATGTGTCACTGTGCCCAGTCATCCATTTCTATGATTTCATTATTTCAATAATATTATATGAATGGACTTATGCAGTAAATAACTTGTCTGCATTGAGGTTTTCATTCAAGACAATTCTCTAGAGATGCTTCCAGGTTGTAACCTGTGTCAATATTTTTGTTCCTTTTTATTGCTGAGTAATATTGCATAGTGTTATGATTTGAATCTGGAATGTCCCCAAAGGCTCATGTGTTGAAGGCTTGGTCCCCAATGCAATAATGTCAGAGGTGGAAATTTTGGAAAGTGATTGGGTCATCATTGATGGATTCATAACTGGAGGTACTTCTGGGAGGTGATGCAAACTGTATGAATGAGAGCTAATTGAAGGGAATGGGTCTTAAGGACATACCCTTGGGGACTCTATCTTCTCCCCAGCCCCTTTCTCTCTCCCTGCTTTCCAGTCACCATGATGTAAGCAGCTCTGCTGCACCACATACTACCTACATACTACCATGATATTCTGCCTCATGATAGGCCCATACCAATGGGAACAAGTCACCATGAACTGAAATCTCTGAAACCATGAGCCAAAAATAAATCTTTCCACCTTTAAGTTGATTTTCTTAGGTATGTTGTCACAGTGACATAAATCAGACACACACATGGTAACACACATTGATATATCAGTTTGTATAACCATTGCCTTTTAGAAAACATCTGGGTTATTTCCAGTTGTTAACTACTGCAACTAAAGCTGCTATAGCACTCATGTACAGCTTTTTAGTGTGATATAAGTTTTCATTTATAGGGACAATTTCTGGGTCATATAGTAGTTGTATTATTAATTTTTAAAGAAGCTACCAAATGGTTTTTCAGAGTGGCTCCACCTCTTTTCATCCCACCAGTCACCTACAAGAGATCCAATTTCTCCACATCCTCACCTGCTTTTAGTGTTGCCACCTTGTTCTATATGTTAGCCATCTTGGTAGGTGTGTAGTGATATCTCATAATCATTTAATTTGTGATTTTAGTCAATTCCTTAATGGCTATTGATGTTGAACAAATCCTTATTGATAGCTGACAATCAATCTTTTTAGTGAAATGTCTCTTCATATGCTTTGTCCACGTTTTATCTGAATTTTTATTTTTTTTTTTATCGTTCAGCTCTGGGAGTTCTTTATGTATTCTAGATACTAGTCTTTTGTTGAATTAGTATGTTATTGGCAATTATTTTCTCCCACTCTGCAATTTGTTTCTTTATCTACTTGATGAAAAGTTCTTGAACAGAGCAAACATTTTTAACTTTGATGAAGTCCAATTTACAAACTTCTTCCTTCATGGATCTTGTTTTGATGCCAAGTATAAGATCTCTTCTTTTAAAAAAAATTAGTAGTAGATAGACAAAATACCTTTGTTTTATTTACTTACTTTTATGTGGTTCTGAGAATCGAACCTAGTGCCTCACATGTGCCAGGCAAGAGCTCTACCACTGAGATACAACCTCAGTCCCAAATATAAGAACTCTTTGAAATCAAGTACTGATGCATGCTACAACATGGGTGAGCCTTGAACACATTATGCTAAGTGAAAGAAATCAGACACAAAAGGCCATATATTGTATAATTCCTTTTATATGAATATCCAAAATAGGCAAACTCATGCAGAAAGCATATTAGTGACTGTAAAAGAGGAAGAGGGAGTGGTAAGTGATTTTTTTAGACAATAAAGAGTTTTTTCTTTGGGGGTGATGAAAATGTTCTCATACTAGTTATTGGTGGTGGCTTCACAAGATAGTGAAAGTACCAAAGGGTACTAATGGTAAATTCCATGTATGTGTTGCCACAATTTTTAAAAAGCTTTATTAGAGACATTACAAATTATTTTTGAAATGTCACAACAATAAGCATTCTATACCACACACTAGAGTTAAAAGTCTGGATTTATGTGCATCCCAAAGTGGATTTTTTTCAGTGTAATTTGTAAATAAATAAATTTTGAAACCTGAAAACAATTATAAGAGCATTTTACCTAGACCTGTTTCCCAAATATTTTCTCAGATTTTTTTTTCCAAAAGTTTTACAATTTTGCAATTTATACTTAAGACCTTAGTTCATTTTGAGTTCATCATTGTATAATGTGTGAGACTGGGTCTAAATTACTTTTTCTGCCTATGGATGTTCAATGTTTCTAGCACCATTTGTTGAAAATCTATCTTCCCCCTTGAATTGTTTTTGCACCTTTGTTGAAAATCAATTTTGAATATTTGCATGTGGCTCTATTTCCAGATTCTGTAGCCTGTTTCACTGATCTATGTGTCTGTCTCTGTCAATACCACACAGTCTTGACAATCAAAACTGTATAATTTGCCTCAAATTTGGGCAGACTGAGCCCTCCCACTTTATTCTTCTTCAAAATTGCTCTTGCTAGTCTAGTTTCTTTACCTTTCCATATAAACTTTAAAATAACCTTATCCATATATAGTTTTAAAATCTTTCTTGGATACTGATAGAAGTTACATTAAACCCATATTTGAGAACTAATATGTTGATATAGCAAGCTCCCAATCTATGAACATGGTACATTTCTCCAATTATTTTACTCTTCTTTAATCAGTGTTGTGTAGTGTTCAGCATACAAGTCCCCTTGGATCCACTGACACCACAAGAGAGGAAGGTTTATTAATAGCAGGTGGATGTCTGTCCTGTCTCCCTATATACAGTCTCATTACAGCTTAGCAAAAGTATAGGTCTAGAATCTACACTGAGCCTTTGCTAATGAGAATGGGAATAAGTATGACAGTCTTTTCTATGGTGTTTGGCTAAACACCATATTATTATGTGAAAGTTTTTGTCTCACTACCACATCCTTTTCCTGGTCCTTTGATTAGAGAAAACGAACTTATGTTAGGTCATTTTTAACCTGTATCCATTGGTATTCCAGCATGCTGAATTCAGCTCCAGGCCTAGGGTATATGGGTGAAAACGAAAACTTAGGGAGCTGTGTCTCTCTTTGGTTCCTTAGGTCCTAAGAATGTCCTCCTTCTCTCCTTTCAATCTTTCTCTGTTTGCTTTACGTATCACGTCCATGATCTTCAGTTGTACTTAGCAAGGAGAACAGGAAAAAGTATGTCTGTTCCATGTTCCAGGAAGCAGAGGCCCTATTTTATTTTCTATTAGTTTAGTTTATAATTTTGTATTAAATGGGATAATATTAATTTTTCCAACTTAAAAATATATTTCAAATATTTGAAGTTATGTTTTAAAAATAGTATAAATTTATAATTTTGGAACTACATCTCCTGAGATTTTTCAGCATTTTATATTCATGAGTTTTATAACTTTCTTTATCTAATTTTCTATTTTCACTACCATGCCTGGAAGTTTTTCATGTAGGAATTGCTTTTCAAATAAAAGATAGCATAGAAGATGATGTATAATGGTGAGAGAATCAGTCTTTAAGGAAGGGGATTCCATGTAGAGAACATTTCAAATATTGTTTTCCATTTCTTCATGACAGTTACTATGGAGATAATGAGGCCACATAGATTCTGTGCTGAATGAGCATCTAGACTTACTTTCCAGCTTATTATGTCTCCTATACAACACATTACTAAATATCAAGCATCTTTGATGTTGCTTTTGAATAGCTGCAATAATGAATATTATATTTGAGAGCATCCAAGTTCTAAAATGAATGGCAAAACCATTATAGAATAACTCACACTAACATAAATTTAATTTTATTGTGGATTAGATTTATTCTTTTGTACTTTCTCTCAACATTGAACATTTCCATTATTCCTCAACAACAACAATATAAACGTCTTCTTTAATAAGTCTTCTTTCTGCCATCACTCTGACAAGAGGAAAAAGAATCTGTGAAAAACATAAAAATAATATGTGATCAGCATAAAAACAACTAATATTCTTTCATCACTTTTTATGTATCTAGTAGTAACGATTCATTCAAAAGGCAGTAACTATTTTGATTCTCACATCTGTGATGCAGATACTATTCATTTCTCCCATTCATGTATGAGAAAACTGAGTCCCAGGGATGTTATGTGACTTGTCTACAATATACACAGTAACAGTAACATAACCAAAATTCAATCCATTTTACATGCTTTAAACACTGTTTAACCTCAGCCTGAGAATGATGATTTCTGCAACATCAGACCAGACAGCTCTAAACCTTCTTGGCTGGTTCAGCAAAAGGAACCAAAATGACAACTTTTATGTTTAAAAAAAATGTTATTTATTTACTTCATTCACCCATTTTCTATGTAGCAGTCACCATTGTATTCTCTCCATAATAAGAGACTGGAAAAATTTGTTCTTCAAATATTTGAAAGGGAAATCATCATGTGTTTGTTCAAAACTATGTATGAAATGCCTATTTGCCAGTCATTTTTCTAAGTACTTAAGATACTTCATTTGCCAAAGCAGAGAAAGATTGGAAAGAGAAAATAAACAGTGACTAAAAGAAATAAGAGATAAGTAAATTTTATGGTATATTTGAAAGTAGAAGTAAAAAAGTCAAAATCAGTGTATGTAAACTTAGTGTGCAGGTTGTCAGCATCATTAAATAGCATAAGAAGATGATGTACAATGGTGAGAGAATCAGTCTTTAAGGAAGGGGATTCCATGTAGAGAACATTTCCAGGGCACTAATTGGGAGACTGTCTGGCATATTTGAAGAAGGGCAGGGACTAGTGTGGCTGGTGCAAAATGATCCAGTGAAAGAGCAGTAGGAGACATGTATAACCATGAAAGTCACTGGAAAGTCTGGGGATTTGCAGGGGAAGCACCCCTGTTTCTAATAATAGATTTATTGTGATACAATTCAGATACCATAAAATTCTTTTTGCTGAAGTAGACAATTCAGTGATTGATAGTATATTCACAGAATTGTGCTACCCTCATTATAACTTTAGAATATTTTCATCACTCCCCAAAACCACCATACTGTTTAGAAATCATTCCTCATTCACTTTTCTCCCTGCCCTCTAGAAACTCTTATGTTATTAAAGTCTCTGTGGAATTCCCCGTTCTGGACAATTCATATAAAAAGAATCATACAATATGTGGCCATTTGTGCCTCATTTCTACTACAAGGCAAAATGTTTTGAAGGTTCATCCATGTGGTAGAATATATAACAGTATTTTATTATTTTTTAGGACTGAAGGGTATTCCATTGTATGGCTATAGTACATTTTTTATCCATTTGTTCTCTGGGTTGTTTCTACTCCTTAGCTTTTACAGGAAATGTTGTTATGAATATTTGTGTACAGATTTTTCTTAGATTTTTTTTCAATTTCCTTAGTAAGTAACTAGGAGTGGAATTGTGGTGTATCATGGTAACTCTATACAAATATTGTAATTTTACTATGCGTTAAAGTGGGTGTATATAGGAGTGACATAATCTGACTTACATTTAAAAGCATCACTCAGGCCTCAGGTTGTATTAAGTATATATATATAAAAGAACAATGTAAGAAGAGAAGTTAATTAGGGGTTTGTGATGGGTCATATTCATGTCCACCTGAAACTAGTCAACTAGATCTTTGCGATATTGTCAAGTTAAGATGAGATATCAGATTAGGTTCAACCTTAATTCAAGGGTTGGTTTCCCTAAGAAGTCATAAATCTGGAAACAGACATAGGAAGAACGCCAAGTGAAGATGACACAGAAACTGGAATAATTTATCTATAAGCCAAGAAATTCCCAGTATTGCTAAAATCTAGGAGTTCAAGAATCTAAAGTAGGAGAATCTAGATCCACTAAATAGTTCAGAGACAGCATAGCCCTGCCAAAACAGGACTTTTAGTTTCCATAATTGTGTGAGAAAATATTTTTGATTTTTTAAAGCCCTCTTTTAAAAATCTGTGGTACTTTGTTATGGCAACTCCAGAAAGTGGAACTCTATTATATCAACTCCAGGAAGTGAATACAGAAGCTACTGTTGTCATTCAGTTGAGAAATACAGTTGGTCCACAGAAGGATTGTAGGAGTCAAGGTAATTTGAAGAAGTCAGATTCTGGAAATAACCTAAAAGTACAGCTATAAGATTTATCGTAGGAGTGGATCTAATTTTGAGAGGGGAAAAAATGAATCAAGGATGACCTAGACTTTCAATCTAAGCAAGTGGAAAGATAAAGTGTCCATCAGAAGAACAAGGACAGCTTTGGGTAGAGTAAGTTTAAGGAGAAAGATAACTTCAGTTATGACAAGTTTTAGATACCTAGAAAATATCCAAGTGGAGATGTCAAGTAGAATATGAAGCTGAAAATGAAGGTCTTGAGTTTTGGAGAGAATCTGGTCTAGAGATAGAAAACTGTGAGTGAGGCATTTTCTGTCATAAAATGGTATAAGTCTGAAAAGATATCATTAAGGGATGCAGTGTAAATAGCAAGGCCCACCTTGAGTATTCCAACATCAAGAGGTCAAGAAGAAGAGAGCAAACAGCACAGGAGACCAGAAGGGGATAATGGGTGAGGTAGAGAAATAAGGTTGTGATGCCTGCCATAGAATCCACTTGAAAAGATTAGGATGAGCAACAAGGTGTGACATAGGGATGTTGGTCTTTCAAACACTGCTGATGGGAAAAGATGATAGGAAAAATTGCTTGTTGAATTTGGCACTGAAAAAACACTATGACTCTGAAGAACAGTGGGTCCAATAAAGTGTTAAAAGCAAAAGTCTGATCAAAGTGGGTTTAGAGATGAAAGAGAGAAAGAGGTAGTGCAGCAATTATAGACATTAAAAAAATTCACAGTATGGAATATTTCCAGCATATAACAATAGAGTAATAAAAATGAAATGCTCTGTTCCTATCAGTCAAATTCAAAAAGTTTTAACCTATGTTTTTCCCCACCGGCTCTGTACCTATCCTACTAAATTTTTTGAAGCAATTATTTTGAAGTACTATTTCTTTTCATTCATAAATAATCTATACTTGTATTTTGAGGCCATTTCTTTCTGTAAAAGGAGCAAAGAAGCAGATGCTAATTTGCAGGTGAAATGGGTTAAGGGAAGATTTTTGTAAATCCCATTCAGCTATTGAGCTCAGATGGATTAGCAAGAGATTACATTTAACCAAGATTATGGATTTTTTTTTTCAGATATAGAAACTGAGATTCAAGATACCCTAACCATACACATTTAAATTGGGGAAAGAATGATGATATCAAGTGGTGAAAGGTAATGAAAAGATAGTAGAATGATGAATTAGAGGTCATGGTGGCAAAAGGGGAGTGGACCGCAGTAGACATGGTTGTGCTCAGAGGTAAAGACGAATGAAATTGAGGCCACCACAGCTCTGCCCCATGTCTGAATGAGGCAACCTCCATCTTGGGGCATGTTGCCGCCTTCGCCATTGCTATCTCAAGATGTGACAGCCTCCATCCTGGAACACCAGCCAGGGTCAGACCCAGTGTCGGGCTGCTTGCAAGTTTTCTGACTCTGACACCATCTCAGGATGCAATCTCCTCCATCTGGGGATGCCAATCAGGGCCTGGAGGTCCATTATTGAGGTGCCTGCAAGTTTGGTTACACCTGAGATCTTCCTACTAGGTGTGGTAGTAGCCACCATTGTGCTGCAGAGGTGGGAGAGAGTCAGGCTTTCCCTAGCTCAGCAGATCCTGGCGCACAAGGGACGGCTGGGACTGGCAACAGTGGATAGAGGGTAGGATGAGGCTGTGAGGACATTTTGCTCTTGGTTTACCCAGCCATCTGGTCTAGCACCCACCATGTTCCCTGGGCCTACTCAGGCCAGCGTCTCTGGGCCCTGGCACCAGCCCAGTCCCCGGCACCAGTCTGGTCCCTGATTCCCTCCCCAGTCTGGCATCCACTCATCCCCTGATTCAACCAGGTCTGGCATCAATCCAGCACCCAATAGGGCCCTCAGTCTCTTAACTTCTCCCCAGCTTCCAGACCAGCCCAGCACTCACAGCTATGTGACCTACCCACAGCTTTCAGCACCTGGTCTTGATCTGCCTGATATAGAACAGCTCTCTGCAATAGGTGCACAGGTCCTGGTGCTCAGCCCTTAGGAACACATGCGGGAGAAGTGCCTAATGTCTTATCAGGAGCTATTTGGTTTAAGGATGTATATTGTTTGCATTGGATACTGTTAATATCAATCTACCCTTTAAACATGAGGTACTGGAGACATTGAGGGATGCTACAAGTCTACATGGTAGAAACTATACTACCTCATATCCACACTGCTAGATGGGAAAACACATGAACAATATGAAGAATCAAGGGGATAAAGCACCCCAAACAAACCAAGATGCTCTCATAATAGAATCCACCAACAGCACAATAGAAGAAATGTCAGAGAAACAGTTCAGAATGTACTGATAGATGACATAAAGGAATGAAATCAGAGATAAATTTCAGGAGGCAAAGATCACTTCAATAAAGAGATAGAGATTATGAAAAGAAACCAAGCAGAAATCCTCAAAATGAAGGAATTGATAAGCCAATTAAAAATTCAAAGGAAAGTATCATCAACAGACTAGACCACTTGGAAGATAGAACCTCAGACAACAAAGACAAAATATATAACCTTGAAAATAAAGTTGACCAAATGGAGAAGATGGTAAGAAACTATGAACAGAACTTCCAGGAATTATGGGATAGCATGAAAAGACCACTTTAAGATTTATCAGGACAGAGTAAGGCATGGAGATATAAACTAAAGAAATGCATAATCTTTTCAATGAAATAATATCATAAAATTTCCCAAACATGAAGAATGAAATGAAAAATCAAATATAAGTGGCTTACAGGAACCCAAATGCAAAAATTACAACAGACTTACATGAAGGATAACTATAATGAAAATGCCTAGTATACAATATAAGGATATAATTCAAAAGCCTACCAGAGAGAAATGTCAGATTACATATAGGGGGAAGTCAATTTGGATCTCAGCTGATTTCTCAACCCAGACCCTCAAAGCTAGGAGGTCCTGGAATAACATATACCAAGCTCTGAAAGAAAATGAATGCCAGCCAAGAATTTTATATACAGCAAAATTAAGCTTCAGATTTGAAGATTAAATAAGAGCTTTTCATGATAAGCAAAAGTTAAAAGAATTCACAACTAGAAGACCAGCTCTACAGAACATTCTCAACAAAATAGGGAAGAAATTTAAAAAAAATTAAAACCAGCAAAGGAAGGAATTACACTAAAGGAAAAGACAATCAAAGGAGAAACCGAGTCAAATTAAAAACCAGAAATACACCAAATGACTGGGAACACAAATCATATCTCAATAATACCCTGAATGTTAATGGCCTAAACTCATCAATCAAAAGACATAGTTTGGCCAATTGGATTAAAAAAACAAGACCCAACAATATGCTGTCTAATAGACTCACCTCATAGGCAAAGACATCCACAGACTGAAGATGAAAAGATGGGAAAAAAATACATGACTCACATGGACCATTTCCATCTTCAGAACAGATAAAGTGGACTTCACCCAAAGTTAGTGAGAAAGCACAAAACAGGATATCTCATTCTGTTTAATGGAAATATACATCAACAAGACATAACAATTGTAAATATTTATGTGCCAAAAAATGGAGCATCTACATATATCAAACAAACCCTTCTTTTTTTAAATTAATTTTTATTGTTGGTTGTTCAAAACATTACATAGTTCTTGATATATCATATTTCACACTTTGATTCAAGTGGGATATGAACTCCCATTTTTACCCCGTATACAGATTGCAGAATCACATCAGTTATACATCCATTGATTTACATATTGCCATACTAGTGTCTGTTGTATTCTGCTGCCTTTCCTATTCTCTACTATCCCCCTCCCCCCTCCCCTCCCCTCTTCTCTCTCTACCCCCTCTACTGTAATTCATTTCTCCCCCTTATATTTTTTTTCCTTTCCCCTCACTTCCTCTTGCATGTAATTTCAAACAAACCCTTCTTAATTTCAAGAATAAAATAGACCATAATAAAATAATACTGGGTGACTTTAACACACCTGTCTCACTCAGTAGATCTTCCAAATGAAAACTAAATAAAGAAACTATAGAACTAAATAATACAATCAATAATTTGGACTTAACAGGCATCTGTAGACTATTTCATCCAACAGTGAACAAACACACTTCTCAGTAGCACATGGATACTTCTCTAAAATAGAACATATCTTATGCCACAAAGCAACTCTTAGCAAATACAAAAAAATAGAGATACTACCCTGCATTCTATCAGATCCTAATGGAATGAAATTAGAAATCAATGATAAAATGAAAAATAGCAGCACTCCAACTCCTGGAAACTAAATATTACACTATCAAATAATGAATGGATGGCAAAAGAAATTAAGAATGAAATTTTAAAAAAATACATAGAGGGAAAAGAGAACACCAATACAACATATAAAAATACCTGGGACACTATAAAGGCAGTGCTAATAGGAAAGTTCATTGCATTCAGCTCATTCATTAAAAGAATAGAAAGTAAACAAATAAATGACCTAACATTACATCTTAAAACCCTAGGAAAGGAACAAATCAGCACCAAAAGCAGAAGACAGGAAATAATTAAAATTAGAGCTAAAACCAATGAAATTGAAACAATTCAAAAAATTGAAAAAACAAAAAGTTGGTTCTTTGAAAAAATGCATAAAATTGATAAATCCTTAGCTATGCTAATGAAAGAGAGAGAAAAAACTAAAATTACTAAAATATTTTATGAAAAAGGAAACACAAAAGATTATTAGAAACTATTTTGAAAATGTATACTCCAATAAAATAGAAAATCTTGAAGACATTACCAAATTTCTAGAGACATGTGACCTTCCAAACTGAATCAAGAGGACATACACAATTTAAACAGATCCCATTTCAAGCAATGAAATAGAAGATGCCATCAAAAGACTACCAACCAAAAAATCCCAGGACCAGATGAATTCTCAGCTGAGCTCTATAAGATCTTCAAAGAAGAATTAACACCATTACTCCTCAAACTATTTCATTAACTATCAAAGGAGGGAACCCTTACAAACTCATTCTCTGAGACTAGTCGCATCCTGATACCAAAACCAGACAAAAACAGACACATCAAGGAAAGAAAATGTCAGACCAATATCCCTGATGAATACAGATGCAAAAATTCTCAATAAAATTCTGGCAAATTAAATACAAAAACATATTATAAAGATAGTGCATCATGATCACATCCTGGGGATGCAAGGTTGGTTCAACATAAGGAAATCAATAAACATAACTCATCACATCAACAGACATAAAGACAAGAATCATATGTTCATCTCAATAAATGCAGAAAAAGCATTTGACATAATATAGCACCCCTTCATGTTCAAAACCATTAGAAAAACTAGGGATAACAAGAGCATATCTCAACATAGTAAAAGCTATCTATGCTAAGCCCCCAGCCAACATCATTCTAAATGGAGAAAAATTTAAAGCATTCCCTCTCAAAACTGGAACAAGATAAGGATGCTTTCTTTCACCATTTCTATTTAACATAGTTCTTGAAACACTGGTCACAGCAATTAGATGAAAGAAATTAAAGGGAAATGAATAGGAAAAGAAAAACTCAAATTAGCACTATTTATTGACAATATGAGTCTATACCTAGAAGACCCAAAAGTTTTCACCAGAAAACTTCTAGAACTAGTAAATTAATTCAGCAAAATAGCAGGGTATAAAATCAATACCCATAAATCAAAGGCATTTCTGTATATCAGTGACAAATCCTCTGAAAGGGAAACAAGGAAAACTACCCCTTTTACAATAGCCTCAAAAAAAAAAAATACTTGGGAATCAACCTAAGGAAGGAGGGGAAAGACTTCTACAATGAAAACTACAGAACACTAAAGAAAGGAATCAAAGAAGACTTTAGAAGATGGAAAAATCTATCTTGCTCTTGGATAGGCAGAATTAATATTGTCAAAATGATTATCAAGAGTACTATACATATTTAATGCAATTCCAATCAAAATCCCCTTGGCATTCCTCATAGAAATAGAAAAATCAGCCATGAAATTCATCTGGAAAAATAAGAAACCCAGAATAGCTAAAGCAATTCTTAGCAAGACGAGTAAAGCAGGTGGCATCACTATACCAGACCTTAAACTGTACTACCGAGCAATAGTAAGAAAAGCAGCAGGTATTGGCACCAAAATAGACTTGTACACCAATGGTACAGAATAAAGGATACAGAGATTAACCTACATAATTACAGTTATCTTATATTAGAGGCACCAAAAACATACATTGGAGAAGAGATAGCCTCCTTAACAAATGATGCTGGAAAAACTGGAGATCCATATGCAATAAAATGAAATTAAACCCCTATCTCTCATTATGCACAAAACTCAACTCAAAGTGGATCAAGGGCCTAGGAATTAAACCAGAGATCTTGTGCCTAATAGAAGAAAAAGTAGGCCCAAATCTCCATCATGTCGGATTAGGACCCAACTTCCTTAATAAGACTCCTATAGCATAAGAATTAAAATCAAGAATCAATAAATGGGATGGATTCAAACTAAAAGGCTTCTTCTCAGCAAAAGAAATAATCAGTGAGGTGAATAGAGAGCCTACAATTTGGGAGCAAATTTTCACCATATGCACATCAGATAGAGCACTAATCTCTAGGGTATATAAAGAACTCAAAAAGCTGAACACCAAAAAAACAAATAATCCAGTCAGTAAATGGGCCAAGAAACTTAACAAACACTTCTCAGAAGATGATATACACTCAGGTCAACAAATATATGAAAAAAAATGATTAACATCTTTAACAGAGAAATGCAAATCAAAACCACTCTAAGATTTCATCTCACTCTGATCAGAATGGCAGCTATTAAGAATACAAACAACAATAAGTGTTGGCGAGGGTGTGGGGGAAAAGGCACATTCATACATTGCTGGTGGGACTGCAAATTGGTGCACCAATATGAAAAACAGAATAGATTCTTTGGAAAACTGGGAATGTAACAACCATGTGCCCCAGCTATCCCACTCCTTGGTCTATACCCAAAGGACTTAAAAACAGTTACTACAGGGATACAGCCATACCAATGTTTATAGCAGCACAATTCATAATAGCTAAACTGTGGAACCAAACTAGATGTCCTTCAGTAGATGACTGGATAAAGAAACTGTGGTATACATACACAATGAAATATTACTCAGCAATAAAAGAGAATAAAAGTATAGCATTTGCAGGTAAGTGGATGGTGTTGGAGAATATAATGCCAAGTTAGCCAATCTCAAAAAGCCAAAGGCTCAATGTTCTCTCTGATATGAGGCTGATTCATAGTGAGATTAGGAGAGGGAGCATGGGAGGATTAGAGAAACTCTAGATAGGACAAAGGGGTGGGAGGGAAACAGAGGGGCATGGTGGTAGAAGAGATGGTGAAATGAAACGGACATCATTACCTTAAGTACATGTATGAAGACACAAATGGTGTGAATATACTTTACATACAACCAGAAATATGAAAAATTGTGCTTTATGTGTGTAATATGAATTGTAATGTATTTTGCTGTCATATAAAATGAATTAGAATTTTAAAAAATAACAAATAAATAAATAAAAATGTTCAATATTTCTAACAATCAGAGAAATGCAAATCAAAAGTACACCAAGATCCCATCTCACTCCAACAGAATGGCAATCATCAAGAATACAATCAACAATAAATATTGGTGAGAATGTGGGGAAATAGGTACACTCATACATTGCTGGTGGGACTGCAAATTGGTGCAACCATTATGGAAAGTGGTATGCAGATTCTTCAGAAAATTTGGAATGGAACCATCTTTGCTTCTTAAGGAATTAGGAGTAGATTTATAGAGAGAGACTAAACTTAAAAACTACAATCATTAAAAAGTGAAGTTGAATTACAGATGGGAGTGGATGGTTGATGGTTGAGCAAAAATGTTCCAAACACAACAATGAGGAGGAAAAAGAAAATCGCTCAAGTCAGAGCTGTGCAGGCATAAAAAAACAGCCACTGCATGTACAATGAATCAAAATGCATTCTGCTGTCATATATACCTAATTAGAATAAATAAATAAATAAATAAATAAATAAATAATTAATTAATTAAAAAAAAAAAAAAAAAAAAACAACCACTGCTTGAGAGTGTTGTAATAAAAGGAAGGAACCATCAGAGCTGGTGATAGAACTCAGAGTGTGTGGAAAGGGATACAGGAGGGAGAGATCCATCAAAATTAGTGGTAGAACTCAGAGTATGGTAAGGGATACAGGAGGAAAAGAAATGCCATCAGAACAAAGAAACAGAGGAACTCAGAGTATGGTAAGGGATACAGGAGGAAAAGAAACTACATCACAGCAAAGAAACAGATTTTGCTTGAGCACTGTATGACACTTTTTCACCAATGTGAGCAGAAAAAATCCAGGTTTTGTGAGGTCTGAAACTTACTTAGTTTGGAGGACTTCAAAAAAAATACAAAAATTTTGTTCTGTGAATTTTACCCTCCTCCATAAAAGTATGAAAAATTCACATGAATTCATTGACTACTCACCTTCAGATTTTTAAAGGAGCTATTGGGAATTAATTTTCTATGGATATACTGGTTTTTGCGTGGCTCAGGTTTCCTAGGCAAAGAATACAGGCAAACTAAGTTTAAAGATCATTAAGGAGTAAACATGGAAGCTAGAGAGTTTTAGACATTCATTTCCCCTGGAACCACTTGCTTACAGACTAGAAACCTTCCTGTTTCTTCTTATCAATCCTTGAAGATTATTTACATTTCCGGGTAAATATCTAGAAGGCACAAGGTACAAATGTACCAACAGCTCCATATAAGCTATGAATCTCATTATTGCAAGGTTCCTGTTCTGGGATGCAGTCATCTGCAAACAAAAATGACCATCTGGCCCTCACTGCATCATCCTGTGGGGATGGAAACTGGGGGAGGGAATTGAGTTATTTGATGCTTGGTGAGTAATAAAAGGCCTGTCCTCTGATACAGAATCTGTGAGTAATAACTGGCCTGTTATTCAATTCAGAATCAGTGTGTGTAAACATATATATTAGGAATCTGAGAAGTTGAGCAAGTGAGGGTATAAAGCCTCAGTTTCACAAACCTTATCATAAATCTGTCCCTGTTTGTTGAATGTGGAGTAGAGAATGGCATTGAATGTCCATATTCTTTCCCCAAACCAAATCTGTTTTCACTCAGTTGTGACTCACTGGAGATTTTAAATATAGTTTCCATATTTAGTAAACTTTCTCTAAAATGATGTTGTTTTCAAGAACTCAGGAACTGGTATTGATGTTTGAAATGATTACTCATTCCGTTTGCACAGTTTGAACATCTGTCACTTTTAAAAGATTTCACCTCACCCAGAAATATGGAAGATAGAATGGTAATACAACTCCAGCTCTTCATGGTCAATTCTGAGCAAAACTGCAAAGGGAATTTTTTTCTCATATTTTCCTCACTATCTTTACCTTCTTGCTTCCCCCCCCCCCTCTCTCTCTTTTCTCTCTTTCACCCTCCACACTCTGTGCCAAGATCCCCTAGCAAATCTCACTGAAGAAGGAAAGTCAGGAAATGAAAAAATCACATAATGGACATAAACTTCCTTAGGATGTGCCATGAGAGAGTGTACCTCCTGAAGAGTCAAAACCTTAGTCTGTTTACACTACTATGGTATAGGCTAAGGTAAGCACAGGTATGTGTTAATGAGAGGAAACAGTTCATTTACATATAAAAGCTCAGCACATTTACAAAGTTACTTATATCCATTTTTGAAGATGGGATTAATGGGAGTGTAAATAAGTAATTTTTTGGAAACAATTAACAGAGTATGTACTCTTTGATCCAGCAATTTCACTTGGTTGGAAACACAATCCAATATGTAGTCTATATGATTGAGAGAGGACCCAGTAAAGTTGCACCAGGACTCCTGACCCACAGAAACTGTGAGATGATAAATGTGGATTGTTGTTTTAAGATAATAATTCTGTGATAATTCATTACACAGAAGATTGTGGTGTTGTGTTGTATTCAGAAACTGAACAAATTAAATTGATAGATGATATGTTTCAAGCTGTCATAATCTGAAGTGTTACCAGAAATAATTTTAGCTGGAATTAATGCTTGTACAGACCATATTTGGGTCTAAATAGCTCTTGACTGAAAGTTAACAGTGAGCAAATTATCCTGTTTTATTTAGTTTTAAAATATTTGTTAATTTATTCATATTCAACAGGCACCACGGCCATTGCTCAATCTTTTTTCCATCTTTAGAACTATAGAGTCTTCATAAGATTAAGTATATGAAAACTAGATACAAATCATTAATCTTAATTTTTAATATGATTTATAATCAGAAAAATACCCAAATACTCAGATGTAAATATAACAAAACGTATTTTCTTTAAACTGTCAAATGCTAATAAAACATTTAAAGATCTAAACAAATATAGATGTATGCCATGTTGTGGGTTGGAAAACTCAACACAATAAAGATGTCATTTCTCCGCAAAGTAATATATAGGTTAAGTGAGATTTCTATAAACGCTCTAACAAAATTTTCATACACATAGCAAATACTACTTAAAAATTTTATATCAAAAAAGATTAAAATAACTAAAGCAATTTTAAAAAAATAAAAAGGGGAGAATCAGTCCATCTGATTTCAGTACTTACTCTATAGCTACAGTAATCAAGATTACCTGGTATTAGTGGGAAAAGAGATACATAGAATCATTGGAACAGAAAAAACAAAAAACAAAAAATTAACCAACAGAGCTAATTCCCAAGGTTTTCTGACAGTGGTATAAATGCAGCTTAGTGGGTTGAAAAATAAAATAGCCTTTTCTAAGAATGATGCTATAGCAATTGACTATCCATAAGCAAAATAGTAAATCTTGATCTGAATCTCAAATTGTATACAAAAATTAATTGAACAAATGTACAAATATATAAGTTATATTTTTTCTCTTTTAAAAAATTTGTTCTAATTAGTTATACATAAAAGTAGAATGCATTTGACACATCTTACGTAAAAGGAGTATAACTTCTCATTCTTCTGGTTGTACATGATGTAGAATCACACCAGTCTTGTAAACATATATCAACATAGGGAAATAGCGTCCAGTTAATTCTATTATCCTTTCTACTCCCATACCCCTCCCCTCCCTTCACTCCCCTCTGCTTAATCCAAAATACCTCTATTCTTCCCAGCCACCACTTCCCCCCTCTTATTGTGAATTAGCATCCACATATCAGAGAAAACATTCAGCCTTTGGATTTTGGGGTTTGGCTTCTTTCACTTAGCGTAATATTCTCTAGCTCCATCCATTTAAATGCAAATGCCATCATTTCATTTTTATTTAAGGCTAAGTAATATTCAATTATGTATATGTCCACATTTTCTTTATCCATTCATCTGTTGAAGGGCATCCAAGTTGGTTCCATAAGTTGGCTATTGAGAATTGAGCTGCTATAAACATTGATGTGGCTGTGTCACTGTAGTATGCTGATTTGAAGTCCTTTGGTTATAAAACAAGTAGTGGGCTAGCTGGGTCAAACAGTGGTTCCATTTCAAGTTTTCTGAGGTATCTCCATAGTCTTTTCCACACTGATTACACCAATTTGCAGTCCCACCAGCAATGTCTGAGTGTACCTATTCCCCAACACTCTTGCCATTTATTGTTGATTGTATTCTTGATGATTGCCATTCTAATTGGAGTGAGATGGAACCTTGTTGTAGTTTTGATTTACATTTCTTTAATTACTAGAGATGTTGAACATTTTTTATATACTTGTTGATCAATTGTATTTCTTCTTTTATGGTATGAACTATTTGTTTAGTTTCTTAGCCCATTTCTTGATTGGGTTATTTGTTGTTTTAGTGTTGAGTTTTTTGAGTTTTTGGTTTTTTTTTTTTTTTTTTTTGTATATCCTAGAGATTAGTGCTCTATCTGAGATGCATGTGGTAAAGATTTCTCCCATTCTGTATGTAATCTCTTCATGTTATTGATTGATTCCTTTCCTGAGAAGAAGCTTTTTAGTTTGAATCCATCCCATTTACTGATTCTTGATTTTACTTCTTGTGCTTGTGGAGTCTTGTTAAGGAAGTCAGTTCCCAAGTTGACATGGTGGAGATTTGGGTCTTATTTTTCTTCTAGTAGGCACACAGTCTCTGTTCTAGTGCCTAAGTTTTTTGATCCACTTTGAGTTGAATTTTGAACAGGGTGAGAGAAAGTGGTTTAATTTCATTTTGCTACAAATGGATTTCCAGTTTTCCCAGCACCATTTGTTGAAGAGGCTATCTTTTCTCCAATGTATGTTTTTGGCACCTTTGTCTAGGATGAGATAACTGTGTTTATATAGGTTTGTCTCTGTATCTTCTATTCTGTACCATTGGTCTATGTATCAGTTTTAGTGTCAATATCATGCTGTTTTTGTTAGTATGGCTCTGTAGTATAATTTAAGGTCTGGTAATGTGATGCCTCCTGCTTCACTCTTCTTTCTAAGGATTGCTTTCACCACTTCTATTCAAAATTGTTCTGGAAACTCTAGCCAGAGCAATTAGACAGAGGAAAGAAATTAAAGGGAGATAAATAGGAAAAGAAGAACACAAACCATCCTTATTTGCTGACAACATGGTTCCATATTTATAAGATCCAAGAAATTACACAGAGAACTTCTAGAACTAATAAATGAATTCAGCAAAGAGGCAGAATATAAAATCAACACCCATAAATCAAATACATTCCTTATATATTGGCAATGAATTCACTGAAAGAGAAATTAGAAAAACTACTTCATTCACAGTAGTCTAAAAAAAATTGGAAACCAATTTAACAAAAGAGGCAAAAGATCTCTACAATGAAATCTACAGAACATTAAAGAAAGAAATTGGAAAAGACCTTAGAAGATGGTCTTGGATATTCATGTCCTTGGATAGGCAAAATAAATATTGTCAAACTGGCTGTACTACCAAAAGTTATACAGATTTAATGCAATTCTTATTAAAGTCCCAAAGACATTCTTCATAGATCTAGAAAAAGCAATCATGAAATTCATTTGGAACAATAAGAGATTCTAATTGTTTTTGCACCATGTTTTGTCCTAGATTTTACTAAACCAAAATTTTCAAGTCCAAAAGAATCATTTAAATGAAACAGGGGCCTATTACAATTGCTATCCAAAAGAAGGGTTAGGTCCATAGAGAACTTTCCATAAACTACCAGCAGAATGGGTAGGTAGTAGTTGGAAAATGTCCACTAGACTTAGAACTAAGAGTATTTTTATGAGCTTTGGGGAAAGAACATTGTAGGCTATGGATAAAAGGGGTTGGATAATGTGAAGAAATAAGGAGAGTTTGGGGATAAAACAGACCATAAGGAGAAGTAAGTACTGTGTCAGATTGGTTGGGATTAACAGTCTGGGAAGTTGATATGTAAATAGGACACAGTGGCCCTTGGGATTGGCCAAGATGGAATGCAAGCTAAGGTTTCAACATAAATGTTCTTTTTATTGTGTTTGCCTGCTGCTGGTAACCAATTAACTTCCTCTATTTTTCCCCCATCTCTAGCCTCTGCTTTGTAATTAAATTTAGGGCAATTTACAATTCTTCTTTTATCTATATGTTGTTACTTAAAGTCATTCTGGTAAAGAGGTGCAAAGTTGTCCTAGTCATCTGTTTTACATTCTTGCAAGGAAATTGTCTATAGTTTGCCCACATCCTGAAATTTTTCTGTGAGGCTGAATTTAAATGATCCAATGTAATTTAATCCTGAGATATAATTATGTGTGTGTATGTAGACACATAATAATACGTACATAGAGTTAAATTAGGAAATATGCCTATGGAATGAATTGGTATATTTTCATGTATTATATTATGTCATTAATATAATAAGTGAAGCTAAGAATGAAAGATAATATTCCAAAGGAGACTTATAATGGAAAGCAAAGGGGTCTCTGGAACAAGGCAAGAATGTTCCCTGTTATGGTTTAGATATGAGGTGTCCCCCAAAAGCTCATGTGTGAGACAATGTATTTTCATTTAGATAATGAGAGATATAACCTAACCCATGGATTAACCTAGTGATATGGATTAACTGGGTGATAACCAAGGCAGGTAGGATGTGACTGGAGGAGGTAGGTCACTGTAGGCATGACTTTAAGGTTTATGCTCTGTCCCTGATGAGCAGAACTCTCTGCTTCCTTATTGCCATGTTGGATCAGCTTTCCTCTATCATGCCCTTCCACTATTATGTCCTGCCTCACCTTATACCCAGAGCAATGGAGTCTGTCTCTGTGGATTGAGACTTCTGAAATCAGGAGCCAAAAATAATGATTCCTCCTCTAACTTGTTCTTTTCAGGTTTTGTGGTCACAACAAAGGAAAAAAGTTGTATGAAACAGAAATTGGTACCAAGAATTGGGGTGTTTGCTGTGACTAACCTAACCATGTGGTTCAGAAGCCTTTGGAGCTGGTTTGTTGGAAAAAAAATTTGTTTGGAAAAGTTTAGAGATGCAAACTGGAAAAGCTTTGGAACATTTAAAGTGAAACTTAATGGGTGATTCTGGTGGGAGCTCTAAATAGCATTATGCTTATAGAATTATTGACAGTGAAGACAGGGTTCATGAGGTTTTGAAGAAAGAAGACTCTATTTGAAATCAGATTAGAGTCCATTTGTGTTACATTCTTGCAAGGAAATTGTCGACACTTTGCACACGTCCTGAGATTTTCTGTGAGACTGAATTTAAAGGTGATGGACTAATTAATCTTGTGGAAGGAATTTCATGCAGCACAGCAGTGGCAGTGGCATGGATATTGCTAGGAGCTTTCAGAAAAATTTACTGTGATAATCAGTAGCAGAAACAAAGATGAAAGGTTTGAAAAACTTACATTTTGGCCAGAAAAGCACATGTAAAATTTGTGCCAAGGATGTTGTGTTTGTTGAAGAACTTACTACCACTAAAGAGAAGCTAAATGCTTTGCACAAAAATAGGAAAGATACCTTGAAGGCATCTCAGGAATTAGCAACAACACATCCATAGCAGGCTCAACCTTATAAAAGTGATAATATTTGAGAGACAATGAGAGCACCAGGCTAGCACAGTGGTGCCTAGGCACTCAGAGGTCACTGCAGTCATGGTCTAAGGCAGCCCAGATAGCTTGTAGCAAATCTTGCAATTGTGCATGAGGTGCTGGTTATGCAGAAATGTAGGATGCTGGAGTTAGGGGTTCACAGAGGCTTCCACTGAGATTTTTAAGGAAGGCATGGGAGGCCAGGCAAAGTGTAGCAGAGTCAGAATTCCTGTGTGCAGACTCTAATGGGTAATGCATGAAGCTGGAATGGAGATCCCCTAAATTAAGAGGTGCCAGGAATGTGTACCATTTGCGGAGGAAAGGTGTAAGCAGACATCAGAGCTGGGCCAAGAATGGAGTTGTGGGTTTCAGCCAACAAGGTCAAAAGGGTGGAACTGCCCAAGGCCTTTGGAGCTCAAATCTCAGCCCTATATGACTCATATGCTGGACCTGGAATTATAGGACCTAATGTCTGTCTGGGTTTCAGTATTGCTTTGGTACCATCCTTTCTTTCTATGCTCCTACTGTTCCCTTTTGGGATGGGAGTGTTTACTCTGTTTACTACTTATTGAATGCATATAGCTTGCTTTTGAGTTTTACAGGACTCACAGTCAAGAGTTTGCCTTGAGTTTGAGAAGACTTTAGTCTTTTGAGCAATACCGAAATGATTAAGGCTATGGGGACTATTGGAGATGGACTGAATACGTTTTGCTCTATGATATGGGCATGAACTTTTAGAGGACAGGTGTGGAGTGTAATGTTTTAGATCTTTAATGTTCTCCCCAAAACTCATGTGTTCGCCATTCAGGAATGTTCAAAGGTAAATGATTAGATTATAAGGGTAATAATCTCATCGGTGGATTAATCCATTTGATGGATTAGAAATTTGAGTAGACTGCTGGGTAGTAACTATAGATAGGTGGGGTGTGGCTAGAAGAAGCAGGGAAGTGGAAGTATATCTGGACTATATCTGTTGATGATTCCCGCTCCCCACTTTCTCTTTCTGCTTCCTGGCTACCATGAGCTGAGGAGCTTTCCTTCACTATGCCCTTCTGCCATGAAGTCCTGCTCCTGCCTCGCCTCAGATTCACAGCAATGGAGTTCACCAACCATGGGCTGAACCTCTGAAATTGTAAGCCCCAAATACTTTTTATCCTTTAAGTTGATCTTGTCAAGTGTTTTGGTCGCAGTGACAAAAACTGATCAACTGTATCTAAATTTTTTTTTCCATTTCATATTATTTCTAATAGACTTGAAATAAACAAATGCCTGTTGATAGGGTATTTTACTAACAAATTGTATTAAATTGATAAGTGGAATTTGCAACTGTATAAAAATGGCATGGGGCTGGGGTTGTGGCTCAGCAGTAGAGCGCTCAACTAGTGCATGCAAGGCCCTGGGTTCCATCCTTAGCTCCACATAAAAATAAATAAATAAAAACAAAGGCATTGTGTACAACCAAAAATAAAAAATAAATATTTTAAAAAAATAAAATAAATAAAATTGTAATGGCATGGAAAGTTTTCCTGATGAAATCATCAAAGACTGCAAGATGCTTCTTACAGTTTTATAAATGCACATTTGTGAAAAAAGAACAATTAAAATAATGTGTTTTAGAATGTATATTCTGTGTATATAGAATATATGCATTCATGGAAACATCTAAATTATAAAGTATTGACTTTTAGCATCTAGTCTGACATGGAAAAAACTTAGAAGGCATCACACACATACAGCAAGAGAAATGCTGAAGACAGGAAAATATAAAGTTTTCAATCCAGCTGAGAATTTTTCAATCCAGCAAATTTCTTCCTCCAAATGGATGAGACAGGTAGGTAATAGGTATAATTATAGTTTGTCTAGGGTATTAAAGAAGTACAAGTCTCCAGCTCAAGCAAAGATAAGAAGGGACATTTTCTATTATGACTAAAGAATCATTAGTGACTCAGTATGGACTATCTCAGGTTAAAAATCTCAAGCCATGGGGGGGCATAACTTCAGGGAGTTTTTACCTCCAAGAGCCCAATATAGTTCTCACTGTAGAAATTTTTTAAAAAATCTCCTTCCTCCTTCTGGCAGGAGGAGGAGAAAAGGAACCATTTGAAATAGGCAGAGAACATTCTGTTCTCTTAACAAAAGTCTGGGAATTATTTCAAAAGTGCCCAATTTTGCCCAAAGCCTAACCAAACTGGGGAAGGGAAATATCTACAATTCAAACTCACCCCCACCCTCCCCACCCCTGCTTTCTCTCTCTGTCTTTCCTTTCACATGGGGAAAGTCAGTCTTCCTGAAGGACTAAGACCTAATCATAAGAATATGGAGAACTTCCTCTGCTGCTACATCTTGCCACCATAACAACAGGGGCCCTGTATAAAAACAAGGGATTTCTAGCCTCAGATCCTAGTCTTTAGGGATATAAGGACAAAAGGAAAGAGGCAACAGGGACAGCAGAGAGATTTTATCCTCTGTCACTACAGTTACAGCAAACAGTAAAAACAGCCTAAACCCTAGCTAAATAAACATAAAACTTCACCAAAATCCTATCTAAGTTTCCTTTTACTTGATATAACATATTTTCATCAAAAAGCTACAAGGCATATAATGTTAGTTTGTTCAGGCTGCTATAACAAAACACCCCAAACTTAGTAGCTTATAAATTCCCATAGTTCTGGAAGCTGGGAAATCCAAACCCAAGGCAACAGTGGATTCAGTGTCTGGTGAGGGTCTAGTTTCTTGTTCATAGATGGTGCATCTTACTATGTCCTCTGATGGTAGGAGATGTAAGTGATGTCTCTAGGGCCTCTGACACAGGGCACTAATCCCATTCATGGGAGCTTCACCCTCATAACCAAATCACCTCCCAAAAGTCCTGCCTCCTAACACCATCATATTAGTGAATAGGTTTCACTTTTGACCATAGCACATACTAAGTGGCAAAAAAGAAACCAAGTGTTAGAATCAGACTCCAACAAGGCAGAGAGTTTCAAATTATCCAACCCAAATTGAAAATAGTTAGAAGTAACATGCTAAGGGCTCTTGTGGAAAAGTAGAAAACATGCAAGAACAGGTAGGTGATATAAGCAGACAGGTGGAAACTCTAATAATTGAAATAAAATGCTAGAAACTGAGAACATTGTAAGAGAATTGAAGAATTCCTTTGACAAACTCAGGGTAGATCAGACACCACTGAGGAAACTATTAAGAGTGGTTGTCTGGGGCTGTGGTTATAGCTAGTGGTAGCGCCCTTACCTGGTATGTGTGAGGCACTGGGTTCTATTATCAGAGCTACACATAAATAAATAAAATAAAGGTCTATCAACATTTTTTTTAAAAAAAGAACAGTTGTGAATTAAGTGTCAGGGAGATTTCATTATTGGGCATTGGGAGGGAGACTTCTCACAGTATATCTATGTTTGTTTTTTCTGACATCAAATGTATGTTTTCCAATACCAGCCAACATCTTATGTTAAAAATAACTAAATGGAAGACCATTAGACTGAAGTGGCTCTAACACCTGGAATACTATGTAAGAAAACTGAAAACTAACTCAGATTAATTTTCCTATAAGCAGCTAATTTAAAACAAAACTTATGCTTAGCCAATCGTAGTTATCCAAATGAAAAATAATTATATTATCTGAACTCCCCACCAAGATAATAAAAATAAAGCAATTGCTTAGACTTTAACCAATCAAATAATTTCTTTCATGTATTTTCAAATTCACCCTATAAAAGCTTTCCCTTCAACCACTTCTAGTGGGGCCCCAAATCATTTCCTGTTTGAAGCTTCTTGATTCATGAATCATTGTCCTTCAAACTCTTTAAAATTGTAATGTGCTGAAGTTCGTCTTTTAACGTCTGACACCAACTGGGAGTTCAACAATTCATTTCAACTCTGACACTAGCCACTCAAAGACAGCACAGTCTCACAGGTGAAGGTCTCAGTCCCACAAGCCTGCTCCACCTTCTGATGTCAGCCACAAATGGTGTACTTCTGTCTAACTGACTACAAATGCAAGCATTCACACATGCACACACACCCCTCCAGATCTGATAATTCATTAGAAAGACTCACAGAACTCAAGAAAACACTTTATGTATGTTTGCCAGTTTATTATAAAAGATACAAGTCAAGGACTGCCATAACGAAAAGACCTGTGGGGGAAGGTATAGGAGAGGAGCATAGAACTCCCACACTTTCTCCCAGTGCTTCATCACTGAAATACATACCCAGCTCTTTTCATTTTTTTTTTTAATTTTGTAGAAGTTCAGTGTGCTTCTCAGCCCAGGAACTCTCTGAACCCCCAAAGGTTAGAGACTGCTTTAGAGGTTTCATTACATAAGCATGGTTTATTAAATCACTTGCTGTGGGTGACTGAAGCTCCCCTGCCTTTCCTCCCCTACCTGTGAGGTGGGGAGGGAAAGCTGACAGTCCTAACCCTCTTTGCTTTATAGTGACAGGCACCTACCTGAATCTATCTAAGAGCCCCTGCCAGGAGTCATGTCATTAGCATAGAAAAGATAACTCCTCACTCAGGTTCCAATGGTTTTAGGATCTCTGTCTTTGGAACAGGGACAAAGACTAAATAGATTTTTATTATACCAAAACGTTTTATAGTGATATTTGATTTTTGAACCCTAAAAATATAATAGATACTTAAATTTGAATGTACTTGTTCTGTGGCTGTATTCCTTTTACTCCCCACCCCATTCCAACTTTGTCTGATATCATCCTCTCTCTCTCTCTCTCTCTCTCTCTCTCTCTCTCTCTCTCTTTGTGTGTGTGTGTGTGTGTGTGTGTGTGTGTTGCTGGAAATCAGACACAGGGTTTTGTACATGTTAGGGCCTCTATCACTGAGCTACACTCCCAACCCTGTCTAGTATCTTAAACCACTCTCATGGCTGAACCTCCTGTGTAATGTCTGCCAATAGAGCTCCAAATGGGAAGACATACCTTTTTATAGTTTGGATCTGAAATGTCCCCCAAAGGTCGAAGAATTGAATGCTTGTTCATCTACCTCTGATGCTATTGGGAGGTGATAGAACCCATAGGATGAGGAGCCTAGTGGAAGAAAATTAGGTCATTGGGGGAGTGGCCTTGGAGGGAATATTAGGACCCTTACTTTCTCCCTCTTTGCTTCCTAGATGTCACAAAATGAGTAGCTTCCTCCACCACATGTTCCCCGCCACGTTGTTCTGCCCTGCCACAGGCCCCACGGAAATAGGTCCAAGCAACCATGGAATAAACCTGAAACTGTGAGTCAAAATAAATAAGTCGATTTTCTCAGGTATTTTGTCAAAGTGAAGGAAAGCTAATGCATGCCTGAAAGAAAAATCCATGAAGTAACCCACAGATTGTAGTTCCCTGGAGTTCACACTTATCACCAGGGCATTGGCTGCCTAAGGTTAGTAATAATGCACTCCTGGCTAATTTCAAGATAGTAGTATCCCTGCCTACCATTTGGATAAGAGATTGCTTCCACTATCTGGGACTAAAATTAATAGCAGGCCATTTGTCCCTTTATGTTTTAATACCTGGACTAGAAGATATGGTTATGGGTAGGAATATGGCCAAGAATACATATACTGGTTACAACAAATTAAAATGTGGTAATTGTTGTTAAGTAATCCATCAAAGTATTAGAGTCAGTCCTTGTTAAAAGACCATGAATAAGATTCTGGAGACCACACAATTGTGGAAGTCAATAAAACAATGATCAAAGTTGACAAGATCAAGAAACAGGACCGAGAAAGAAGCCAAGTGTCATTTAGGAAGCAATTATCTGATAACACAAATTTCAGCACCGTCTTAGGTCTGACATTCATGTACATATTAAATATTGTATGGCTGATAAGGCTTGGTGGATTATATTTACCAAAGCTTATTTGTATTTCAAAATGAAACAACTTTTAAAACAATGGAAAGCTTTAGTTCATTTGACAAATATTTGCTAAGTAACTACTCTGAGGATATGATGCTAAAAGAGAAACTTTTACTTTGCTGCTCTCCTGGAATTTAGAGTGTATAGTCCAAGTGTTAAATAACACTAACAGTTACAGAACTAAAAACTCAGGTTAAAAAAAAAAAAAGGTGTTTCAAAATGAAATAAAATGGTTCTGTGGGAGTTTATATCAAAGATCTTATTCAAGCAAGTATTCTAAAGGAAATAATAATTAAACTGAGATCTAAAGGAAGAGTTAGATTGGAATTCCCTGACCCATGAGAAAACTAAATAATACTTTACATATTAAAAATAATTTTTAGCCAGGCACAGTGGCATATGCCTGTAATCCCAGCGACTAGGGAAGCTGAGACAGGCAAATCATGAGTTCAAAGCTAGCCTCAGCAACATCGAGGCACTAAGCAACTCAGTGAGACCCTGTCTCTAAATAAAATACAAAATAGGGCTGGGGATGTGGTTCAGTGGTCGAGTGCCCCTGAATTTAATCCTGGGTACCAAAATAAAATATCATTTTTAAGTAAATACTGAAACAGGGTTTTTACAAGAGAGTTGGTATATTAGTTTAGTAGGGCTTCCATAGTAAAGTGTTACAACCTATATCTTAGTCCATTTTATGCTGCTATTAGAGTCTACCAGAGACTGAGTAATGAATAAACAATAAAGGTTTATTTGGCTTATGGTTTGGTGACTGGGAAGTCCAAGATCAAAGAATGGCATCTGAGTGAGGGGCTGCTTATTGCATCCTAACATGGCAGAAGGCATCACAAGCAAGAGAGCATGCTTGTGAGAGGGCTGGACTGGATTTTATAATAAATTCACTTTTGAGATAACAAGCTCACTCTCAAGAAAATAAAACATCAATTCATGAGGGTTCTGTCCTCTTAAAGATCTACCTCTCAACACTGTTGCATTGGGGGTTAAGTTTCCAATGCATGAACTTGCGGAGACAGATTTAAACCTTAACAACATTGGGTAGCTTAAATAACAGAAGTTCACTGCTGCTGAATATTGCAGACTAAATATCTGAGATCAAGCTGTAGGTAAGATTGGTTTCTTCTGAGGGTGATGAGGAAGAATCTATTGCTTGCCTTTCCCCTACGTACTTCGGTGTTTTGCTGGCAATCTTTGGTGTTCCTTGGCTTGTAGAAATCTGCCTTTATTATGGACTGAATGTGGTCTCCCCCCTCCCAGATTCCTGGATTAAAATCCTAACTTCAATGTGATAATATTAGGAGGTGGGGCCTTTAGGAATTAATTAGATCATGAGGGAGAAGCCCTCATGACTGAGATTAGTGCCCTTCCAAAAGAATCCTAAGGGAGCTCTCATCCCTTCTGCCATGTGAGGACACAATGAGAAGGTGGCCATCTATAAAGCAGAAAATGGGCCTTCACCAGACAGTTGAACCTGCTAGGGTCTTCATCATGGACTTCCCAGACTCCAGAACTGTGAGAAGTAAACTTCTGTTCTTTAAGCCACCAAATGAATGGTATTTTGTTATATCAGCCCAAATAGGACTGAGACAGCTTTTGCTTTCACATAGCATTCTTCTTGTGTGTATATCTAGTCCAAATTTCCCCTTTTTATAAGGACATCACATATGTATTTATTTGGTACCAGGGATTGAATCTAGGGGTGCTTTATCACTGAAATACATATCCAGCTCTTTTTTTTTTTCTTTTTAATTTTGAGACAGGATCTCGCTATGTTGCTTAGGGCCTTGCTAAATTGCTGAGACTGGCCTCAGACTTGTGATTCTCCTGCCTCAGCTTCCTGGGTCACTAGTATTACAGGTGTACACCGTTGAGTACAGCCATCACTCATATTTGATTAGGGGCCACCTTAATATAACATGACCTCATCTTAGCTAACTATATCTCATATCTGAAATTACTCTATTTCCAAAGGTCCCATTTTGAGGTACAGCTCACTAGAACTTCAACATATGTATTCTTGATGGGTATACTTGACCCATAACATCTGGGGAAGAAACAATAGGAGCCAAGGAGGGTTCCAAATTCATCTCCTGACTTTTAGCTAGGTTTATCATGAAAAAGAATAACAGTATTCCATTTGAAGGATTTTGCGATATTTAATGGACCTCCAAGGAGAGTTGAATTGCATTTATGTCAAGAAAGGAAAAGAAATTGTCTGAGAAGAGGTTAGAGAAATATTAGGTGATGGTGGAGTAGGAGTACTAGGGAGTACAGTGGAAAGTGTGGGAGGCTTGGGTTAAGGATAAGAAAGTGTAAAGCATTTGGGAGTTGATGGAAAGGGATAGAAAATTGGTCAGGGGTACTTGGCTACAGTCAGGACTCCAATCCACAAGAATGGGGGTGGGAAGCATAGTGGCTTTAATTGCAATGCCTTCTTGAGAAAGGCCAAAGGATCTAGATAACCCAGTCTAGAGAAGTCTGATACTTTTCAGTGAACATAGTCTCTATTCTCCTGGCCAGGAGAACTGGCTCCACCATTCACTGGATGTATGTGTTTGAGCCAATTATGGTACCTTGCAAAGTCTCAGCTTCTTCAACTCAAAAATTGACACAGTATTTATTCTTTAGCTGAGGAAGCTATTGCAGTTGGATATGAGTATCACTAGTAAATATCTTGGGAACTTTCATACTTTAACAAATTCAGAAATCTCTTGGATCTTCTGTTTTCTGATTTAAAAATTGTCATAGTAATACCTTTTAAGGGGTTGCAACAAGAATTTGTGGAAATCTTCTTTATGAAAGTGATTTGAAAAATAGAGAAGTAAGGCTAATTTTTCCTAGTTACATAAATGTAACTGGTGGCTAGTGGGTGATCAGTGTCTGACTATTGAAGTAGGAGTTTGTAGCTAAGCAAAGGGAGGAGACTAAAGTGATCCATGTGGTACTGTTATAGTTGGAGAGGATTCCACTTAATACAGAAACAGATGTCAATGTATTTGTAGATATGTGTATACACTTGGACCAGCACACACATAGTATGTCCTTGCATGGACAAACAACAATACGCCACATCAATGACTCATCTGACATGCAGTTCATGGCTTATAAATCATTTTCCAATAAAAAGTAAGAGGCCTTGTTGGAAAATTTTCTGATTCTAAGACTTGGGCAGGAAGTGTGTAAGATGAGCCCAGAACATTTTCTAATGCCAAAAAGTAAAGAAATATGAATAGCAAAACACACAGAGATGGGGCTGTGTCAAAGGGATAGAAAGAAAGAAACCAATTGAAATAGCTTTTTATGGTCAAATATGAAACAATTTGAGAAACATAATAAAACACATTATAAACCAAGGTATAAAACAAATACCTGAGCCCAGACTGATACAAATAAATGGCTGAAGAAATAAGTAAATAAATTAGGGAGAAGAGAATCTTTGGTGCAAAAGAATTCCAAATAATTTATTACTTTTAGTCCACCCTAAATTAGCTAAAGCACAGCTGCCCACACTCTCAGTGTTTGCCAAACATACTGACTTCATTCCTAAAAGGAAAGTATGGAAATAAAAAGAAACATAAGATAGAGCTGACAAGCACTATCTCAGCAAGGTGATCAGGGTTCCACGTCAATAGTGATGTCATGTTGACAATGTATACTCTTCATATGATATAATATAATAAAAATGAAGTTTATCTTTGTAGTCTTCCTCCAGAAAACCATAGTCTTGTAACTTAAAAAAAATCTGATTCATCCCAAAAGATAGATATTTGCAAATTATAAAAGTTCTCAAAACTACAAGGTCATCAAAGCAAGGAAGGACTGAAAAACTGAAACCTAAGGGGATATTATCATTAAGTGTTATGTATTCTGGATGGCATCTGGTACAGAAAAGGGACTCTATGTAAAGACTAGTGAAATTTGATTAAAACATAGATTTTTATGGTAATAATGTGTTAATATTGGTTCATTAGTTGCAATAAATATGCCATACTAATGTAATATGTTCATATTAAGGGAAGCTGGTACAGGGTTCATGGGAACTTACTGTACTCTATTCTACTATTTCTGTGAATCTTGAACTGTTGTAAATGTAAAGGAGTTTGCTTTAAACATTACTGGTTCTCTTGGTCTTATTCACCACCTCCTTTTCTTTCAGGTGAGTCCAACTCCTGAAAATATGCAGTGGCAGTTTACTCTATATGTTTTACTTCAACTCTGGATGTTTAATGGATACTTCTTTGTTTTAATTATTCAGCTCATGTAACATAGCACCTACTTTCCTTAATGTCAACATTTGGTTTGTCTTCTCCTACCTTCTTGCATTCTCTCTCCTAACCTCATAGTATGCTAGGGCAGTATTATGTTGTGGATGTGCATACACACACACACACACACACACACACACACACACTGGTGTGCTGAAACCAACTCAACTAGTTGAGTTGTGGGACCAATTGCTACATTTTCAGTAGTGTTGCAAACCAGTTATTAAACACAGACATTTTTAAAAAATTAAACTGTGCAAAGTAATAATTAAATAAATTATTAAAACAAAAATAATACTCAACACTCATCTCCTAATTATTTTACTATAATTTATACCTTTTGTTAATTGTATCTCTATGGTATAATGGTACATTACTACTCAATCCACTATTTGATGATATCACCAAATTGGTATGCTGAAATAGGTGGATCATGAATCATAAAAAATAAATAATCATGCTTATATACATTCTGGTAAACAACAGACTGCATATATGATGGTGTTTCATGGGATTATAATTGAGCTGAAAAATCTCTATTGCTTAGTAACATAGTTATCAAAACAAAGTAGCCCAAGACATTGCTTATGTGTTGTGGTGATGCTAGTGTAATCTACTGCACTGCCAGCTATGCAACAGTACATACAATTGGGTACACTACATAATCCTTGATAACAACAATAAACAACTATGTTACTAGTTTATAGTTATTACACTATACTTTTATCATTTGCATGTCCTCCTTCTACTTATAAAAATGTTTACTCTGAAATAGCATGTTCTGTTACACCATCTTCATTCATCTTGTTTACCCATCTCTTGACTGTATCGAAAGGTCAGGTGGAGTGACTGTCCTTTAATCATCTAGATTTGTGTGAGTGCATTCTATGATATTTGCACAATGACAAAATTACCTAATAATGCATTTTTCACAATGTATCTAAATTGCTAAGCAATGGCATGACTGTGTTCTTCAAGTGTTTGAAAACTTTTTCATTTCCGGAAAAAACTCACTGTTGTCAATAAAGAGAGTCAAATTCAGACATTCAACTCTATTATAAAATACTTTCATTTTAATTGTTAATATAGATGGAACTACCAACCAACACTGATGTCAAAATTATTCTCATTTGTCAATTGCAACCACAGGTTGGCTAAAGACACAATTTTGGCAAAATGAATTAAGAGCATTCTGTGAAAGTCAATTGCCTACACAGAATTTATAAGAAGGAGAATTGCATATTTTGTTATTTGTAAGTTGTATGCTACACATATTCTTTATGTCAGTAAATTCCATAATAACATGTGTGCATGTGTGTTTATTTTCCCAGAGCCAATTGTTAAATAGCTGCTATCACACTACTGTAGTCACATACAGAATGTGGGAGTAGCTGGGCACAGCAGTGCATGCCTGTAATCCCAGTGGTTTGGGAGGCTGAAACAGGTGGATCATGAATTCAAAGCCAGTCTCAGCAATTTAGTTAGGCCCTAAACAACTCAGCAAGACCCTGTGTCTAAATAAAATCCAAAAAAAAAAAAAAAAAAGAATTGGGGGAGGCTGGGGATGTGGCTCAGTTGTTGAGTGCCTCAGGGTTCCATCCCTGGTTTAAAAAAAAAAAAAAAAGAAAAAAGAAATGTCGAAGTTATTTGCAATATAAATGAGAAAATATAAGGCTCTACTCAGTAAGTACAATCTTAAAAATGTGAATCCACAAGCTTAGTTCTTATTTCCAAAGCCACATTGTTAGAGAATAAAGTTCTGAGTTGTCACCACAAATCCTGTTGAAACCAGACCTTTGCACAAGCTATGGATTCCTAAGAATCCATATGATTGCCAAAGTTTCTTCATCCAATTTTAGGTTTGAAAATGGTGAGAACAGTAAGAAACAAATTGTTTATATGTATTAATTAATGATCTGTTGTGGACTGAACTTTGTTCCCCCAAACTTCATATGTTGAAGCTATATGCTCCAATGTGGCAGAACCTTCAAAGAGGTAAGTAAGGTTAAACAAGGCAGTTTGATTGAAAGTTGGTTCCCTAATCCAATAGGTCTGCTGTCCTCATGAGAAGAGGAAGAAACAGCAAGGGTACATGTGCATAAAGAAAAGCCTGTGTGAGGACACAATGAGGAAATGGCCATCTGCAAGTCAGAAGGACAGGCTGTAAAAGAACCAAATATGCAAAAACTTTGGTCTTGAACTTCCAACCTCCTTAACTACGAGAAAAAAAAAATCTGTTGTTTAAACCACTCAGTGGTATTTGTTATGGCAGCCCTACCAAACTAATACAAAATCTTCAGATTGTAAGTAGCAGAAATCAACTCTAGATAGTTTACAACAGAAAGAGGACAGGGTGGCAGGCAAAAGTTTCAACTGGAAACAGGAGGTCTGTGGGAAACCCACGTATTCCTTTCCTTGGTATCTCACCTCTGCTATGCACTGCTGTCTCTTTATTTTGCACATCTCCTTTTCTGTTTAGCTGCACTATCTGATATGATAGATACTGGGCACTGAGACTCTTTTAATTTAAAATAATTAAAATACAAAATTCAGTTCCTTAGTCACATCAAACACCTTTTAAATGCTAAACAGCCACACGGGCTGGTGTTACTATATTGGACAGTGGAGATATAGTACATTTCCATCCTTATTGAAAGTTATTTTGGATTATACTGAACTATAACATTACCAGAGACCAATTTATCTTGAAGGTAAACTTCCATTCAGCTCTCAAAACTCCTTACTTGTCTGGCTTATTTTTAAGGCTCATACATGGTTTTGAATTTGTAACCTTGTATTATTTTTCTTAGGAGTGGGGTAGGGTTATTAATAAGAGTTTTAGATGATTACAGTTCTCCTTCATATTCTCCTTCATTCATATATGTATTCTGTTTGCATTCATGATGCCAACTGAATGCTACTTTTTCCTTCAGATGTCTAGCTTTATCGTCAGTATTTCAATTACTTAGTGTATTATAGAATACAACTTGTATTTAGATTGCTTTTGATCATGACTTGTTGCCTTCATAGACTTTCTAAGGATTTGTGACTTATCTCTGTATAAGACTCTTGGTGACAGGGGATATACTTCATTATGTATTCTTACTCTAGATCACATTCAGCTGGAGCTGATTCTAAAGCTATTTAAGCAGCAGTGGAATTTTATTACAATGCCTACAGATATAAAGATCACATCTCTATTTTGCAGATTCTAAGGATGACTCACCCATATTTCATGTTCTTTGAGAAAACTTCTCAGAAAAAGTACATTTTCTGGTGTCTTAGAGATTGTGCAAAAAGTGGGAGTTAACATAAGGATACTAAAACCAGGAACAAGAAAGCAGATATTCTCTCTACCACATGGCCATTTATGCATGATCACTAACCATAAATGCTCTAAGTTTCTCCAGATTCTGGCATTTCTTAGTTCTCTGAGAACATGACTCAATGTGATGCTGCATAGCTCCTCTCTTTATAAACGGTATTCCTAAATTCAAAATACAAGAAATGCTGATGCTTTGGACAAACATTTTTAGACTGGATTCTTTCACTTAGCAATATCCATGTAAGGTTCTTCTATGTCTGCTGGGAGCTATTAGTAAGTAGGTATGACAATTTCCTTGCCAGCGTACCCCATGTTGCTTAGTGGAAGGACTCTTGGAAATAGGACATTTTGCAGTAACATTGGATGTAAGTGACCTTGCTCAAGGACCAGGGCGGATCCGGGTTTAGGGCGGTTCCAGGTTTAAGATTATTCCTGCTGGGAATAGGGTGTATCCTGTTGCCTGAGTTCCCCTTGAGTCTCTCCCGGGATTCAGAGAGTTTTTGAGAGGCAGAGGAGGTGGATTTGGGAGAGAATGTGGATTTCCCCAGAACGTGTTTGTAGAGGGCGGTGTGAGATCGGGAATAAAGAATTGCTGTTTGAATCTACAAGGCTGTGAGTGGCTTGTGATTTTGTGCCCAGCCAGACTGCAGCATATGTCTTTTGTGGAAGTTTATTTCTTTATATCACTGAATAATATTCTATTGTATGGATGTTTCAGTTTATCTATTAATCTATTGCAGTACATCTTAGTTGCTTCCAATATTGGACAATTATCATCAAAGCTGCTATAAACATTTTTTTTGTGCATGCTTCTGTGTGGATGTAAGTTTTTAATTCATAGAGTAAATACCCAGCAGTACAGTTGCTAAACTGCCAAATTACCTTCAAAGTGATTGTATCATTTTGTGTTCCCCAAACAACCTGTTGCTCTATCTCCTCACCAGGATTTAGTGTCATAGTGTTTGGGTTTTAACTACTCTAATATGTGTGATGATATCTCACAGTTGTTTTATTTAGCAATTCCCTAATGACATATGATATTCTTCATACACTCAAGTTGGAGGTGATGTAAGAGTAAATTGCTGGGGATCATTCGTAGAATACTGTCTACCATAGAACTATTCTTCACATCTATGTCAGTTTCTTATTGTTGTGGTCATACATTTTCTCAACCATTTTGGCTTAAGGCAATTCAAATGTATTGTTGTTCAGCTCCGAAAGTCAGAAGTCCAAGATGGGTCTTACTGGGTAAAAATCAATGGCAGGGGTGTGTTCTCTTGGAGTCTCTAAGGAATAATTTTTTTCCTTGCCTTTTCCAGCTTCTAAATGTTGCTCACATTTCTTCCATCTTTAAAGCCATCAATGTTGAGCTCAGTCTTTCTCATATTACCATCTCTTGGGTTCACTTTGTTTGGTCTTCTTCTTCCATTTATAAGTATCCTTGCAATCACATTGGGCCCACCTGGCTAACTCAGGATAATCTCCTATATACATTAGATGAAAAATGGCCTTCAAAGCAAACCAGGTCTGAATCCCTAGGACCTGAATGGTACTTTATTTATTTTATTATTTTTTAATTTATATATGGCAGCAGAATGCATTACAATTCATATTGCACATATAGAGCACATTTTTTCATATCTCTGGTTGTATACAAAGTATATTCATGCCAATTCATGTCTTCATACATGTATTTTGGATAATGATGTCCATCACATTCCACCATTATTTCTAACCCCATGCCCCTCCTTTCTCCTCTCATCCCTCTGCCCTATCTAGTTTGTATATTTTTCCCATGTTCCCCATCCCTACCCCACTATGAATTAGCCTTCTTATATCAGAGAATATTCTCTAACTCCATCCATTTACCTGCAAATACCATGACTTTATTCTCTTTTAATGATGATTAATAATATTGTGTATATATGCCACATTTTTTATCCATTCATCTACTGAAGGGCATCTAGGTTGGTTCCACAGTTTAGCTATTGTGAATTGTGCTGCTGTAATGTGGCTGTGTCCCTGTAGTAGGTTGTTTTTAAGTCCTTTGGGTACAGACCAAGGAGAGAAATAGCTGGGTCAAATGGTGGTTCCATTCCCAGTTTTCCAAGGAATCTTCATACTGCTTTCCATGTTCGCTGTACCAATTTGCAGTCCCACCAGCAGTGTACAAATGTCCCTTTTCCCCCACATCCTTGCCAACACTATTGTTGTTTGTATTCATAATAGCTGCCATTCTGACTGGAGTGAGATGAAATCTTAGAATAGTTTTGATTTGCATTTCTCTATTTTTTTTATTGGTTATCCAAAACATTACAAAGATTGCAGAATCACATCGGTTACACATCCACATTTTTACATAATGCCATATTAGTGACTGTTGTATTCTGCTACCTTTCCTATCCTCTACTATTCCCCCTCCCCTCCCCTCCCATCTTCTCTCTCTACCCCATCTACTGTAATTCATTTCTCTCCTTATTTTTTTCCCATTCCCCTCACAACCTCTTATATGTAATTTTGTATAACAATGAGGGTCTCCTTCCATTTCCATGCAATTTTCCTTTTCTCTCCCTTTCCCTCCCACCTCATGACTCTGTTTAATGTTAATCTTTTCCTCCTGTTCTTCCTCCCTGCTCTGTTCTTAGTTGCTCTCATTATATCAAAGACATTTGGCATTTGATTTTAGGGATTGGCTAGCTTCACTTAGCATAATCTGCTCTAATGCCATCCATTTCCCTGCAAATTCCATGATTTTTTCATTTCTTAGTGCTGCGTAGTACTCCATTGTGTATAAATGGCACATTTTTTTAATCCATTCATCTATTGAGGGGCATCGGGGTTGGTTCCACAGTCTAGCTATTGTGAATTGTGCTGCTATGAACATCGATGTGGCAGTATCCCTGTAGTACGCTCTTTTAAGGTCTTCAGGGAATAGTTCGAGAAGGGCAATAGCTGGGTCAAATGGTGGTTCCATTCCCAGCTTTCCCAGGAATCTCCATACTGCTTTCCACATTGCTAATTGCTAGTGATGATGAACACTTTAGGTGGAAAAAAGAGACTTTACAAATGTAATTAAGGTTCTCAAGATTGAGAGTTTATCATACATTATTTGGGAAAGCTCTAAGTATAATTACAAGTGTCCTTTACATTTTTTCAATTTAGATTTACAAGTCTTTATAAGAGAGAGGCAGAGGAAGATATAATGACAGAAGCAGAGATCTGAGTGATGTGCTTTAAGGAAGGAGGAAGGGGCTACAAGAAGGTAGCCTATTTTAACATTTATTTGTCCATCAGGCTACCTGCTGCTATTTAAAAGATGAGGGAAAATTTTTCTGACAGAAAAAAACCTCCAAGGGCCTGGGCTGTGGCTCAGCGGTAGTGCACTTGCCTGGCATGTGCGAGGCACTGATTCTCAGCACCACATATAAATAAATAAATAAAGGTCTACCAACAACTTAAAAAAATATTTTTAAAAAACCCTCCAAGACATACTAATGATTTAGCCAGATGCAGAACAGTGTATACCATGATTCTTTTTAAGTCATAGATCATAAAGAACTCTTCCACCTTACTGATGTCTCCAGGTACTTCTGGGGAGTGAAGTAGCAAGGAAGAGAAACATTAGTTGTATTCTGCATTGTTTGAATGTAAATACATTCATGTATAAACAGCATAATATTTTTTAAAACACCAGAGTTTTTCTTGCTCACCATTGTATCTAAGCACTCAGCATAGTCCCTGACAGGTAATGTTTGTTTAGTAAATGCAGCCTAAGGGAAGAGGACTTACTGTTAATGCTAAATCTCCTGCTAGTGAACAGATGCTGTGGTCACGCTAAATTCTTCCTATTTCAAACATAGCTTGGTCCGGGAATTGCTAATAGAAACTTGAAGGCTAAGCCAGAGGGGTGTATGTGTTTGTAATGAAAGTTACTATTGTGTGTCTGACACTGTGGGAGTTTATACCTGTTGCATCTAATCCAAACAAGCACCCTGCAAAGTACTTGCTCTTAAACCCATTTTACAAATTAGGAAGCCTAAGGCTTAGATAAGGGACTGACTCATTTTGGTGTGTTCTTTTTCCTTTTCCTGTTAGTGCAATTTGACATTTGCACAATTCTTAACAAATAGAATGTGGTCAGTTCTCAAAAGAACTTCCTTCTGAGACCCTCATTGTTATACAAAATTACATATAAGAGGATGTCAGGGGAAAGAGAAAAAAATCAAGGGAGAGAAATGAATTACAGTAGATGGGGTAGAGAGAGAAGATGGGAGGGGAGGGGAGGGGGATAGTAGAGGATAGGAAAGATAGCAGAATACAACAGTTACTAATATGGCATTATGTAAAAATGTGGATGTGTAGCCAATGTGATTCTGCAATCTGTATACGGGGTAAAAATGGAAGTTCATAACCCACTTGAATCTAAAGTATGAAATATGATACATCAAGAGCTTTGTAATGTTTTGAACAACCAATAAAAAAATAAAATAAAATAAAAAAGAACTTCCTTCCACCAGTGTTTCACTTGTTATTAGTTTATTTTTTTTAGACAACTTATACAATAGTTTAAAAATTAGTAGATCTGGGGATGTGGCTCAGTGGTCAAGTGCCCCTGAGTTCAATCCCTGGTACCAAAAAAAAAAAAAAAAAAAAAAAAGAAAGAAAGAAAGAAAAGAAAATTAGTAGAAAAAACAATTGATAGAAGAAATAAGTTCTGATGTTGTATAGCACAGAGGGATGACTACAATTCATAATAATTTATTATATATTTTATGAAACTTTAGAAGCGAGGAGATCAAAGGCTCCAAACATAAAGGAATGGTAAAGAAAAGGAAATACTAATTATGCTGATTTGATCACTGCACACTATATGCATACAATTAAATGTCACAGTGAACCTATTAATATTTGCAATTAGTTTTTAAAATATAAAAAACACCTGGCATCAAATTGTATTCAGTTCAAGGTAAGTCTTCCTCTATATACTCCCTGATGAAACAGTTGACAATTTCTTTGTGCTCCATTTGTGTACAGTGAATCAAAATGCATTCTGCTGCCATGTTTAACTAATTAGAACAAAATTTTTAAATGATCCAGCATTATACAAGGCATAAAGGATGACACAACATTAATAAAAATTGCTTAAGCCATTTTATGCTTTTTAGAAATTGACTTTTTTTAAAAAAATAGGAAAGCAGGTATACTATTTTTTTTTAAATGCTACAGCATATGTATCCATAATTATGTTGGTAATTTTCTAATATATATGTGTATGTGTGTGTGTGTATATATATATATATATATAGACCACATTGAAGTCAGAGTATTTTTATTTATTTATTTGTTTGTTTGTTTATTTATTTATTTTGTGTGTGTTCACTAACATAAACCTCTATGGAAGAACTGTGGAGAGAAAACAGGATGCTGGCCTTGGAGTAAAATGGAAAGGTGCTGATTTACATGAAATAAAAAAATTCTTTAGTTGATGCCCTACCCAGATATTCTTGAACCATTTTATGGCCTCTGAGGATCCCATCTCCTAGGTTCAGTCTGATGTGCTGATAACTGCTCACATCTGAAGCACCTAGGCAAGGTGTATGAGTGAGGACAGAGCCTCTGAGGGAAAGTGTCCTCTCCCTACAGAAGGAGAAGGGGAAGACCCAGCAATCAAGAACAACACATAGACATATTTAATGCCCCAGAAGAAAATCAGAATAATCAATAGAATAGAGGGACCCTTCTCCACAGGGGGTGTGAGATGGGGAGGGAAAGGGTAAGTACTGGGGATTGAATTAAAGCAAAGTATATTCCATGTGCTTGTAATTATGTCAAAATGAATCCTGATGTTACATGTAACTAAAAAGAATCAATAAAAAGGAAAAAAACAAAAATAAAATAGTTGACAATTTCTTATATGTCTTTCCAGAAATACTTTAGGTTATACAAGCACATATACAAATATTTTTAAATTTAATGTTTTACACACCTGTCCTGTACCTCTTTTTTCATTCAACATGTATGTCAGAAATCATTATATATTTACTAGATCTGCCTGATTCTTTTAAATAACTATATGTTTTTATTGCAAGGATGCCTCAAAATTTAAGCCTCTCTTCATTTATGGTCATTGAAATTGTTTCATATCTTTGGTTATTATTATAAACCTATAGCAACTATTCCTTTAAATGGGCCATTTTGCATATGTGCAAATGTATCTTTAGAATAAATTTCTAGAAGTGAAATTGCTGAGTCAAAGTATATAAATATTCCTTTATATTTTTCATAGACATAGCTAATTTCATCCAGAGATATTATACAAATTTAGTCTCCTCAGCAATGTTCATCCAAACCTTTTCTTGTACAAGAGGAAAAGAAAGCAAAATCATCATCATCATCATCTAATTTGCCTACACATACTGAAATTTTGTTTTGTTTTGTTTTGTTTTAGCCTTGCCCAGGAGTCATGTAGTTAGTACAACCCCCTTATTTCCTGGAACAGTACTACTTTCCAACTGAAACTGTGAAATCAATTTCTTTCTATTTTATTTTATATGTCATTGATTACTTGATATTCAACTGGACTTGGAATTTAATAATTCTGCTCTTCTATATTAAATAACAAACCTGCCTTTGAGTAGGATGGCCCCTCACTTCATGACTGCACTGTCCATAAGTATCCATAATTGGTCCTGTGGTGACACTCAGCAGCCCACCTGGCCTTCCTGAGACCCTCTTTTCCTAACAAAAAGAAACACACCATTATTCTCTTCACTTCTTTAACTCTCATCTCCTTATTTAATTATGTAGCTTTGTAAAAACTATATCCTTATTTCCCTAACAAAAAAGATATCCTTGATTTCTAAGGCCAAATCTATCTTATCTTACTACTCCCATTTAAAGCTTGAAATTATAATAACAGATACAAGCTATTTACCTGTTAAAATAGCTTTAAATGTACATAATAATTAATCATCCTTGATGCCTTGAAGGTTGTCAGGTAGAAAGATCCAAAGATTTACTTACTGGGTTGCTAAGTTCAAAAAAATTTCTCACCTAAATCATTAACAACAATAAATTATTTTATTAAATAATTTACAAAGAAAGGGGCATTTTTCCCTCTCTTTCCCACCTCCAATAGCGGGGGAGGGGGAGTCATGAGATTTTGGGGGCTAAGGCTTACCTATTAATTTGTTCTCTCTCTCTCTTTCTCTCTGTACCGGGTATTGAACCCAGAGGTTCTTAACCACCAGCCACATCCCCAGCCCCAGCTCTGTATTTTTTGTTTGGGAGATTGGGTCTTGCTAAATTGCTTAGGGCCCGCCAAATTGCTGAGGCTCGCTTTGAATTTGCAATCTTCCTGCCTCAACTTTCCAAATCACTGGGATTACAAGCGTGAGTCACTGTGTCCGGCTTCCTATTCATTTTTTAAAAAAAAATCTTTTGGAATTGTTTACCAAATTAAGAAAGCTTGGCTTAGTTGGGGGCAGGGAGAGATGTTCAGTTTGTTAATAAAGTTCTCCAAGCCATGAGAAGACTCTCCCAAAAGATAGCAGTTAAAACAGAGGTCGAAAAATTTACTAACAACACTAATATTTTCTGTTTTTATTTCTATATTCCCTTTGAGGTAGCTGGCGAGTCCTTTACAATTTTTATTGCTTAGGACGATGCCTGATACAGACCTGGTGCTCAGTGAGCATTTCTTTGCATTAATTAAGGAATGAGGAGATAGCTTAGAGAGTTAGAACTTTTCACTTTGTTTCCCCTTCAAAGGGCACAGCTTTTTCTAGTGCAAATAGGCTCTGGAGATGCTGCTACATTACCCTTCGAAAGGAGATAGGGGTTGGGGAATTCTTATTCTCAGTTTGTTCTCAAGTGCCTTAAAAAATATTAATAAACAGAGGAAATACTTTAAATAAGTTCATTAGTAGTTGATAGAAAATGTAAGTGGAATGTCCTCAGACTTGTTCTCGTGGCTGCCATCCCCATAAAGAAATGATTCTCTAAAACCGGATTGTCTGCAGATGATCTATGGTAACTCCTGATGACTCTGCTACTTGAGAGACAATGAAAATTCAGAAAACAAAACGTTATAATTCACTCAAAGACAATTTCTAGGGGATGGGGTTGTAGCTCAGTGGTGGAGTCCTTGTCTGGCACGTGTGAGGCACTCACTGGGTTCATTTCTCAGAACCACATGAAAATAGATAAATAAAAAGGTACTGTATCCATCTAAAACAACAACAACAAAGTAATTTTTAAAAAGACACGTTCTAATAGAAAAAGAGGAAATAATGATAACGTATTCATTTAAAAAAAAAAATGTTTATTAGCCTGCCCGGTGGCGCACGCCTACGATCTTAAATACTCCAGAGGATGAGGCAGAATCGAAAGTTCCAGGCCTGCCTAAACCACTGAATAAGGCCCTATCTCAAAATTAAAAGAAAAAAAAAAAGAAAACAAGAAAAGAAAAAAAAAAAGAAAGAAAGAAAGAAAAGAAGGGAGGAGGGCTGGAGATGCAGCTGAATGATAGGGCGCCTAGGTTCAATCTCCTGCACTGGAGGTGGGGTGACAAGGCTAAATAGGTACCTTCGCGTCTGGCCCGCCACCGGGGTAAGTGGGGCAACCGCCTGGGACAAGATAGGACCGAGGCCAAGTTTCCGTCTCACACGCCGGGGAGCCAAAAGCTGCAGTAGATCTCGCGGGCTCCAAGGTCGCCACATCCGGGCGCGCGTGGGCCTCACCGCTCTCCGGACGCGCGCTCCCAGGGAAGCCTGAGAATTCTTGGGTCGGAAGTGCCTTTTTTCCGCTTCACAACCCTGGCACCGGCCGGCTGGTTCAGAGGATTTGTCCGTCGTTACCGGAAAGTCCTCGCCAGCAAAGTGCAATCTCATAGGTCCCTCTCCAGCCTTTGGCCCTTGGACAGCGGGTTTAGAGCCCCTCGGTCTTTCCAGTACCCCTCGCACGCTCCCTCCTCCCTCTGATTATTACTGGAGAAAGCCGGTGTGAGTTACTCGGCGTCCGCGGGTGGCTGCGGCCTCCTGCACCCAGCACCGCCAGGACCGGAGACTAGTCCCGGCGTTTCCACCGCAGGTCGCTCCCCGAAGCAGCCTAGCCGGTTGTGCGCTTGCTCAGTGAGCTCGGGAACCTCGCGGGGAGGCTCGGCAGATTTCCACGGAAGGGCCCCCGGAGATAACTCCTCCCGGCCCAAGGCTCCGTGGCTTTCAAGTAGGCGCGTGTGCTGTCCCTGAGGTGTACATCACACCACGGAGGAGCCTGCTGGCAAGAAGGAGAATTATTGCGAACTCACGATCTCTGAAACAGAAGGGAAGGAAGTGAGCATCTTACAGTTGGTTGGGGGTGGGGAGAGGAGAGAAAAATTGGAGAGAGACAATTTATCGCTGAGTACTAGGGTAGTTGAGAGCGCGGTGGAAGACAGATACCCAGAAAAAGGCAGCCGGACGTGGGCACTGAATAGCAGGCACAGAGGGATATGTGGAGAAAGGAAAAGCAAATTAAAAATTTTAGGTGACAGCGAACACCCATAGTGGGAAGCTCCAAGAGCCTTTCCTTCCACTGAAACAGAAAAACAAGCCCCCCCCCCAAAAAAAAATGTCGAATTGACTTTGCAACCAAGTGGACGCTGAATCCACAAGACGACTTAACGACAGAGCAGTGGGGCCATTACTAGTGACCTTAAAGAAATGAAAAAAGATTATGAGAGAATACAGTATTATGAATAAATAGCATGCCAACAAATTAGACAACCTAGATGAAATTGTGCAGCACTGTAGAAAATGTTGAATTCTCTGAAAGCTAAACGTAGAATTATTTGTTGGGTAAGGTGGCAAAGGCCTGTAACCACAGCTACTAGTGAGGCTGAAGTAGGAGGATCAAAAGTTCAAGGCCAACCTGGGCAACTTAGTGAAATCCAGTTTCAAAATTCTCTCTCTCTCTCTCTCTCTCTCTCTCTTCTCTCTCTTCTCTCTATTTTTTTTTTTTTTAATTAAAAGGGCATGGGGTATCACCAGTACACTACAAATAAAATGAAACAAAGCCCCATAGCATTATTTACAACCTTAAAATTCTATTCTTAGTCATTTATGAAAAAAATTAAAAACATAAATTCAGACACTTGTACACATTCATTGCAGAACTGTTCACAATAGCTCAAAGGAAAATGACTCAAATGTTCATCACCAAATTAATGGATAAACAAATTCCAGTATATTTGTACAATGAGATATGATCCAGCCATTAAAAAGAGAAGAACTGATGCAAGTTGAAATGTGGGTGATGAATCTTGAAAACATTGTGCTAAGTGAAAGCAGCTAGGCACAAACTGTCACAGCATATATGAGCCCACTTACAAGAAATGTCCAGAATAGGTAAATCTGTAGAGACAAAATAAGATTTGCAACTACCAAGGGCAGAGCAAGGATGATTTAATGGGCATGCTAAATGGGATTGCCTTTGGTGATCATGAAGATGTTTAGATGTTTTGAGAAGTAGATAAGAGTGATAGATTGATGGATGAGCAACACTGAATGAATTAAATGGCATTTATGTTTTCTTTTTCTATTTGCTTATTTATTTATTTTATGTTACCTTGTTGCCCAGACTGTCCTTGAACTCCTGATTCTTCTACCTCAGCTTCCAGAGTAACTGGAATTACAGGCATGTGCCACCCTACCTGTATATTTTTGAATCATTGAGTTTAGGTTATGTGAATTACACCTCAATAAAAATAAATAATAGAGCAATAGTGCTCCAACCTGAGATGAAGCAGTTGCGTGGACAGGAGTATGCCCTGGATATAATTGAAGTCAGAGCCACGTCCCTATATTACCCTGCTTTGAGGAGAAGCACGGGTTGCCTTTTTTGGTAGAGGTAAGTGGCAATCTGAACTACTCCGCCCTCACCCCCTCTTCTACACTGGCTGCCAGCCGCTGCCGGTAGGGTTCCATAGCGCAGATACCGAGATGGGAGACCAGCCACGTTAGGACTTCAGAAAGTAGCAGACAAGGGCTCCTAGGCTGGGGTTGAAATTCGACTTGGCTACTGAACGGAATACCCTAAACCTCGTGAGGTTCGCGAAATAAGAGGATTGAAATAAGAAGATCGTAACCAAAGGCCGAGCATACTAGTGTCCAGCAAAATGTCCCTGGAATTTTCCTTCCTCGTTTTAGCCGCATCTCATCTATTCTAAGCCCTGGCTTTTGATTTTCTTTTTTTTATCATCTCTGAAATCTGGATGTCTCACAATGCATAGCTGTGTTGTTCTCTAACGGCAGCGTTTATCTGAAACAATGATGAATCTCACAGATTTCTTTGCAATTCAACGAAATTGAAATCAAAATTTCTAGTTATGTATTTTGTGTGCCAATTGACTGATATCCGTGTCCCCTACCCCTTCTATATCTCTGACGCAGGGCCATAATAGATCCTAAATAGACCAAATAAATGTGAGCGAATGAAAACTTTCTTTTAAAAAAAATAGAGTTCTCTCTGCAATTTGCCAGCTATTTGATCCAAAAAAGGCACGTAGCCCCTTTGAGCTTTCTCAGTTCATTAAATGGCTGTAACAACGCCATTTGGGGTAACAGCGCGCCTTGTTGGGAAAGAGGAAGTACATACTTAAGTCCTCAGGACCAGGGTATTCACTCATAAAAACTCCCGCCCAATGAACAGGCAGGATTTTTTTTTTTTTTTTAAAGAAAATACCTCTTACAATGACATATAAATGTAAACAGAAAGGAAATTTTCGGGCAGAGGGAAGCCAGGTCCACGTAAAAGAAGCAGTTCACGTTTTTTTAAAAGCTGTATTTATTAAAAAGTTGGAAATAAGAAAGCAGGGAAAATTTTGGCAAAACGTAGGGCTTTCTTCCAACTTTGTAGATTGAGGCTCTAAGTGTCTCAGACCTCAATGATTCTTTAAGTCGGGGTTATCTGTAAAGGATAAAGAGAAAACTGGCATTAGAAACTAGTGGAAGACTTGCTGTCCGTGCCTCCCACCTCTCTCACAGCCCAGACCCGGGATTCTGGCGGTTAGGACCAAGTTTCTCAAAATGGCTTCGTCTTCATGTACACCTTCTCCCGATTTTCACCAACCGTGGGCACAGGATCTGCCCAACAGTTCTAAAGCCTGTCATCCCGCGCCACACTCCGGAGCCTGTGAGATCCAGGAGTGCAGGCACTTTGGGTCTGCTCGCTGCACTCGGCAACCGCTGGGAGAGTATATAACAAATGCCAAGGTCTTGACCCACACACCACTAGGAGCCCGGCGTGAAGATGTCATCTCACTCTTCCTCTTTTGGTTGCAGAGCTGCTTTTGGTTGCAAGCTCGCGCGACCAAAGGGCAATCCAGTTTCTGAAGTCGCTCACTCGACAAGGTGAGAAGCTCCGGTTCTGTAGCTTCCAGTTCTATAGTTGGGTCCCTACGTCCTCCCCCCAAACCCGTTGATGGCTTCCTATTGTTTCTAGAACTAAATGAACTCTCTTTTATTTTGTCTAAAAGATTCCTAACCAATCTAGCTTTTGCCTTTTTTGTACATGTCCAGCTCTGGGTCCGCCAACACTCGCACCCTCATTCGAGCCCCTAGCCCCGGTCTTTGCACTTGACTCTCTGTCTCCCTTGAGAACTTTCTTCTCATCAGGCAGGTTGTCTAGTCTAGTCTCTCCTGTTCACTTATTCATTGTAATGGTTTGACAAATGCTAAAATGCTTTTGTCAAAAAAGTCTATTTCCCAGAATGTAAGCTCTGGGAATGTAATCTGTTTGGTATTGTTCATCTTTGTGTCCCCAGCATCTAGAAGGGGACTGATCATGTGGTAGGATCTTCATTTAAAAATTCCATTCAGGGATAAGGATGTATAGAGTTCGCCTAGAACACTCAAAGACCCGATTTCAATTGCAGGCACACCCAAGAGGGGGAAAAAGGAATTAAGTTGATCTTCCTTATTCATGGGTTCCCTATTTGGATTCAACTAATTCCCTGTGAAAAGTGTGGTTAGGTCTACCATGGTTGCTTTTGTACTGAATATGTGCAGACTTTGGGAGGTGGGGTGTCATTATTCTCTAAACAACATAGTATAAAAACGGTCTACATAGCGTCTCCATCCGAAAAGTTACTATAAGCAATCTAGACTTAAAAAAAAAAAAAAAAAAAAAAAAAAAAAAAAAAAAACGGTGGAGGGTGGAGGGTTACAGCTCCAATTTAGAGGACTTGGTTTACCAGAGTAAGGCCCTGGGTTCCATCCCAGCAATGCAAAATAAATAAAATATATAGGTGGTGTGTGTGTGTGTGTGTGTGTGTGTGTGTGTAAGTTATATGCAAATACCATGGCATTAAAAGGGACACGAACATCCCAGGATATCGAGGATATGGTATCCTTGGAAGTTCCTGGAACAACCCCCTAAGGATATCTAGGATATGTGTATCTGAAGAGAAGGGATTGAAGAGAATGGGAAGGAATGAGGGACTTAAGGAACCAACAAATGAGGGAGGGAAGAAAGTAAAGAAAGGAAATCGTGTGCTTGGGTTAAAAATCTTGGGTTTGGTTACAAGGGGTTGCCAAATTCATTCCTTTGGTCCAGTTCAACAACCTACTTCCTCTCCTAGGCTCTTCTGCTTTCTAACTCCATGTCGCAGCAAAGCTGCGATTGGTCCTCCATCCTACATTGTTCCCTTACAGTGAAGGGGATAAGTTGGTGGGGAAATAAGTTTTGAGGTTTCAGAAGGGAAAGCAAGGAGGACCGTACCCTTTCTCGTTCCATGAAGTCTCTAAGAAACCGAAAACTTGTCTTTTACAGAGTGCAGATTTCAAGGTCTCCATTCGGTACCCTCAAAATCTTTTAGAGCTCTGGAAAACTCTACCACATAAGGCAGAGAGCCAGATTTGCATGCATAAAAGCAAAAGCACCCGAACTGACAGATCTCCTGATGATGCCTAGCATAAGTGAGTTTGGAACTTGTGTCCCTTCAAAGTAGGTACGCATTGGGGGAAACTGAGACTTGGTGAGTGTATGTGACTGACCAGCTAGTTTGGAGAGGAATCCGGATGTATTAAACCTCTAGCCTTCTAGTTGACAATGTTAATGCCCAGTAGGCCTCGAGTTGCAGGCAGGGTATTTGGATGGTGAATGAGGAGAGGATTTATGGGATGGGCTTCCATCCCACGCTTGAGTTCATTTCGGGTTACATCTTCTCTACAGTTCCCGCGAGGCAGCTCAATTTCCAGACAGATTGTCTCAGGGTTAGCTGTGTAAGGTGACTCTAGGCGAGACCTCGACTTTGCTCTCCTGGGGGCCAACTATCCCTTCTGATAACAGAGCTGAGCTTCAGAGACTCTCAGGTTCAAGTGCTTGTTGTCCACCTATCCTCACCTGGGGGACCCTCCCCTCCGGCCGTGCAGGCTGGGCTGCTGCTTTCGGTGTCCCCTGCCACCGTGCGCAGGTACTGCGCAACGTCGCGGTGGCCCCGCTCCTCTGCGAGGTCAACCGGAAGGCGACCCCAGACGTCGCGCACATCCAGCCGCGCCCCTGCCAGGTGCAGCGCCACCAGCGTGTCCAGGAAACCCTCCCGGGCCGCGTCGTGCACTGGTCGGGTGAGGGTGGCTGGGTCTGCGCAGTTGGGCTCTGCGCCGTGGAGTAGCAGTAGTCTGGCTACTCGGGTGTTGCCCATCATCATTACCTGGAAGAGCGAGAGAAAGGGAGGGGGCGGGAGAGAAATGATTAGGGCGAGCCTGGGCAATGATATGGGGAAGAAACCCTACTTATGAAGCTTCACCCCCCACCCCATGCAGTCAAGGGTATAAGCCAGAGGTGTCTAGCTACCCTTCATTTGCTTCTAGTTACCAACTTTTCCCCTCCAATTTTACCCATTCCACTTTTCAGTACACATCAAACTCCAGTATATTCACAACCTTTCAGGGAGCCCTAGCCACAAGCAGGACGCTGCCAGAGGCACAGGCAACAGCAAAAGGGTGAAAAACAAACTGGCTTTACTATAGAATAGTTTCCTGCATTTTCCCTATCATTTAGAGACATTATACCAGGCTCAAAGACTGCAGAGTTCATTGCTGTATATTCAAGCTCAGATGTGGTAATTATTAAAAAGTGAAAACTTTAAACACACTCATACCCCTTAATGCTTGCAAAACTCTGTTAATCTTATCTTCCCAGAATGTTAAAACTTTATTTACTTATTTATTTACTTATTATTTTATTTACTTATTTATGCAGTACTTGGGCTCGAACTCAAATCTTTGCACATGCTAGGCAAGTGCTCTAAACCGAGCTACATCCCCACTCCACTTTATTTTTCATTTGTAGACAGGCTTCCCTAAATTGTCTGGGTTGGCCTTTACCTCATTATCTTTGTGTTTCAGATGCCTGCCTTGAGTAGCCGGGATTATAGGTGTATGCCACCACAGAGGTTTAAATGTCAGTTCTTTAAGTATAAAATAAAAAAGGCTTATTCGATTATCTCTAAAATTCCTTCCTGTGGTAAGCTGAATAATGCCACTTTACATAATAATGCTTTCAGAAGGTGTTAGTGTCCTAATCCTTAAAAGCTGTGAATATATTACTTTACAGGGCAAAAGGGAATTTCCAGATTTTATATTAAGGATATATTGAGGAAAATTATTCTGGATTTTGAGTGTGGGCCAAATGAAATCACAAATGTCCTTTCAGTTGTAGATGAACACACAGTTCTTTATTTATTTTTTATTTATTTTTTATTTATTTATTTATTATTTATTTATTTTTTATTTATTTATTTATTTATTTATTTTTTATGTGGTGCTGAGGATTGAACCCAGTGCCACACACATTTTACCACAGAGCTACAGCCTCAGCAAAAATGTCCTTTCAATAGGGTCAAGATCAATGCAAAGATATAAGCAGGGTAGCAAAGGTAAAAGAAAACACTCAGGGGCTTTGAGCCAAGAAACTTGACAGTCACTAGAAGCCGGAAAAGGCAAGAAACCCAGATTCCTCCTGATAGCTTCCCCTAAAAGAAAGAAGTCCTGTGGATCCATTTTTGGCTTCTGACCTCCAGAACTACAAAAGGACAATTTCTTATTTGTTTTAGTCAATACAATTGTGGCAATTTGTTATAGTAGCAATAGGGAACAAAAACACTTTCCAATTTTATGATTTGAGGGTTATTGGGAAAAGGAGATGTTGAACTCTTGATTCCTAAATCATCTTAGAATAAAGCCACTTCCAAAGAGGAATTTAAAAATGTTGTCTATAATCACTGCAACCTTGTAATTTGAGTGTTGTATGTTGGGTGGTATGGTAGACAATTCTTTTTAGGATATTCATCATCTGGTTATATTAGCTCAGGGACAGTGACTATCTAAAGAGGAATTACTTATTTTAGTTATATTCTGTATCAATAGAACACGAATTAATTTTTCTAAATCAAGAAACCATAATAAATTATAGCATGGTTACTGGATCTTGTCTTGAAAGAAAGTGAAACTGACTTAGTTTGCAAAAAAAAAAAAAAAAAAAAGACAGGAGAAAATGTTATCTAAATTATACCCACAGAAAGAAAGAAAATACATTGCACTGCATTGTCCATGTATCTGACGAAATCCTTCATCTTGGTCTTAAAACTGGTCTTAATTGTTTCCCACATATTTTATGGTATGAAAAGATGAAAAGTGACCCACAATTGAGTATTTAAATCATAATAGCAACCAAAAGCAAAAAGGAAAGAAATATTTGGAGGGTCCCTAAATCCATTTGATAAGCAATTAACTTGAATTTAGTACTTCAAATTTTCTGTAAACTAAGTATTTCTGTATTAAGCAACAATTTGATTAATTCAAAATCATTTCCCCTTTCTTCCCCCTGCTAAGTAATTGTCAAATATAATTATCAAATTTTCTTTTTCTTTTCTTTTTAAAATTCAATCAAATAAGGACTCTGCTAATATATTCTAGGACTCCAAAGTCAAACTCTAAGCTGCTGGCAAAATTTCAGAGATGTTATTATTAATGAGCACAAATAATTTTTAAAGGATTCACATTTATCTTAAACAATCCAACAACCTAAACTCTCTACTCAAAATGTCTGCACACTTCAAATTCCAAACAATCTTAAGTTTTAGAGCATTTTGGTTGTATTTGTATATTCATATTTTAAAGTGTGTAAAATTTATTATATTTTTCATAGTTTCAGGGAAGGAAGTCATTTGGGCAGTTTGTGAAGTTCCAAATAGAGTTAGTTTCCTTTGTCTTGTTATGCAGGAATATTTTTTTTCAATGTGCTTTTGTCTCATATACAGTTTCTTTTTTATAATCAGAAATAACAGTCACCATTTGCAATAAAAATCTGGGTGGTGGCTGCCAGAATTGGTTTTTAGCTTAAAATTTAGGAATTTACTGAAAGCAAAAAGGAAAGAAAAAGAGAGAAAGAAAGCAAAGCAAAGAAAACCCAACAAATCCACTACCCTTCCCCACTAACATAAAACTGGAGCATAAAGGGAAGAAATGAGAATTCTCTCAACAATGAGGAATTGAAAACACTATCAGAAATAAATCAAACCATATAAAGAATTTAAATACAGCAAAACAGTACATAACAAAATGGACATCTTAGGCCAGATCACACTAACGTTTATCTTCATATACTTGTCTTTATTTTCTAAGTTCCTACATCAAGCATATATCTCCCCACTCAGTTAAAATAAAACAAACACAAAATGTAGTTGCTTCTGAATAATTTTAGTCGGTATTTATTCCAAATATACGCAGTAGATTTCCAACGAAATCTCCCTCAGCAAGGAAGACAATTCAGGGTCTGTGTGTTCCAGCAGATCATTTTAAAAATACATTTCTTTAAAACTCGCTTTTATCATAAATGTTTGTAAAATTTGTATCTCAATCTAATACCTCAATCTAATATAAGCACCCCACCCCACCCCATCTTCACAACTTTCTGGAGATCCATACTCGTGGGCCTTCCCATTTCTTCCTGGGCTTCCCGAGCCCCTACAGAATCACCAGGAGGAGGCTGCGATACCAAACCCCAGCTAAAAATTTCCCAGGAAGCGTCACCTTTTCGCTGAAACCAACGAAGAGCTATCTAATTCGGATTCCACTGCCAACACGGTCCGCGGAAGTTGCCCGCCATCCTCCTCTCCCGCTGCAGACCCTCTTACCTACCTGAATCGGGCTCCGACCGTACCGATTCGGGGCATTGGGCGGCGCGCCTGCCTCAAGCAGCGCCCGCACCTCCTGGGCGCGGCCCCGCGCTGCGGCGCTGGCTAGCCAGTCTGCAGAAGACTCCATGCGGCTCGGGCTCTCCAGGTTTCTGGCCTGCTCCCTTCCCCCGCCTCCGGGGTCTTTCGCTGGCTGCCCGCCCCGCCCAGTGGCGATCTGCCCGCCCCTCCTCTTTTCCTCCGAGGCTGGCAGAAAGAGGCCCCCGGACACTGTCTACCCTGGAGCGGCGTCTTTTCCACTGCAGGAGGGCGCCGTTCTCTTGTCTCCCCGGAGGCGCCATTCACTCTGAATACAATGTGACTGTGACACCGGTGAATTCGCCGTTTCCTGGGGCTAGCCACAGGGCACCGGCCAAAAGAGGTCCTAGCCTAGAGCCCTAGGAAGCGGTGGGAGAAAAGCCCCCTGGTTCCCTTCCCCACCTGCTTCCCTTGCTGCGCTCGGGTCGTTCCTCCTAACTGCAGCGTCTTCCGGCCGCCCGAAAGAGGCGCACGTGGGTATCAGAGCTAGTTCACCCGGGTAAGACTACATTTCCCTCCCGTTTCTTTCTTCCTCAATGTAATACCCTACCATTAGAAAACCTAGGAGGGATTCTTTACTGCCAAAAACCCAGTAATGTCACAGGCAAAGATTGCTTCATTTTTAACCCATTAAGTTCCAAGTTTTCAATTTTATGAACATTTCAATGAAATTGTCACAGGCGCAGTAAAATAGATTGGAAATAATAATCTAGCGCTTATGTGTTGCAATCATTACACTATTATATTCAAGTTTTTATAGGTATCCCACATCTGGGATGATTGGGGGGGGGGTGTTAATCAGAAGAAATGCCAAATCCCTTCTGCTGGCAAGAGCTTCACTAAGGACAGTAATGGCAGGACTGTAAGACTTCCTTTGTTTTAGATGACACACTTACCCCCACATACACACACCACCGCCGCCTGTCTGTTCAAACCCATGACTTTCTTTCGCGGTAGATCCACGCTGAGCTGGGATACCAGAAATTCCAGCTCAAAGCATTCATTTTGGAGAGTTCGCCTACCCTCCAGCCTACCAATCCGTTCCCCAATTTAAAACGGATATTTGGGTGAGGGTGTTTTTCACACTTGCGCATGGCTTTTAAAACATGAGGTCTGTTTAACGCCCGCCGGATGAGGAAGAAATCTGCCTGTTAGCAATTAGGGAAATAGAGAAGTGGGGGAGGGAGTCATTGGGAGAACCGAGATGGTGCTTAAAAAGTGATTCTTCCCAGACCCCAGAAAACTGCCTGGCGTTCTAGAGGCAAAGTTACACCGTGATTCAGAAACCAGGCTCATATGCTGTCCCAGGGGACCACTCCTGGTCTCCTTCCAGCTTCCCACACTTCTCTTCCTACTGAAAATACCTTCACTTTTTCTTAGACATAAAAAGAGTGGCTAAGAGTAGTCCTGCTTTATAGAGACGTTGTGAGTTTAAATGAATTGTTATATATATTAGGAACAATGCCACACATCCTAAACTAATAGGTATGAACTATAAAATTATCTATTTGAAGGATCCACTTACAATCTTGTGAGGCACAGAGAAGAAAATGCTTTGGATCAAGAGTAGATCAAGAAGACCTTAATCCCTGAAATTTTGGCTCCCCTCTGCCATTCTTATGTAATACAATGTATGTAACAATGAAAAGTTAAACAGAACTAAAGAGTATAACAAGCAAAAGGAAATACAATAAGTTTACATTGTATAATATATATTTTTTAAAAATTAGATTGCTCAGCCTTAGATGCTGATGTCCTAAGCATATGTTTAATCTATTGTATTGAATAACCCAGCTCTGTAAACAAGTTGTTTCAGTCCCTGGTTGACTTCACTTGCCCACCCAGAGGACCTTGTAGTTTTGGTTGCTGTTGTATTAGCAAAACATGCAACTTTAAAATAATAGCAAATAAAATGTTGATTGTACGTAAATGTGTTTTTAAAACCCACAACACACTATTGTGCCATCTGTTTTCCCTCAGGCATTTCTCAATTATCTGGGTGGCAATGGTGTGAAAATTTCGAACTGTGGATAAAGAACATAAAAATGTTCAGTTTAAGGTATTTTATGATAGGGGAGGAGGAAGTAGTAGTTGTGTTGATGAAAGGGAGGGCACACATTTCCCTTGTAATATCAGAATATCAGGTTTAGACCAATATCAGAATTCATTTCCATCACTACAGTAATGGTTCTTTATCTTGGGGTTAGTGGAAAGAGTAGGCTCCTTCTAGATCTGTTGAAGGCTACAGGTCCTCTCCTCAAAAGAGAAAAAATATGTAATGATTTTTTAAAATGTGTGTTCATTTGCACATGTATTTCTGAATAAAACTCAGGGAACTCAGGGATTGCTCTGCAATTCGATTATCGATTCCTACCAGGAACTCTTTTACCTCTCATGCAACATATTAGGCTACTGGTGAAGGAAGAAAATAAGAGATGGAACCATATAAAAACATCCTTTGTGGAAATGGAGAATATCATGCTAAGCGAAATAAGCCAGACCCAGAAACTCAAAGGTTCAATGTTTTCTTTCATATGTGAAAGCTAGAGTAAAAAAAGAAAAAGAAAAAGAAAGAAGAATGGAAGGATAGGACATCATAAAGATACAGGGAAGAGCAGAGGAATAGAAGAAGGAGATTGAGAAACAGAGTGGAGGAATGGGAAAGGGGCGGCAATGCAGAATGAATTCTTAAAAAATCATGTTATGTGCATGTATACATATACCACAGGGAATTTCACCATTATGTATAAGTAAAAAGAATCAATCAAATATAAATGATGAGCTAAAAGAAGCCTAGCAGAGTAGAGGAAAGAGAATGAGAGAATGAAAGGAGAACAGGAGGGAAAAGGGGGAGGGTAGAGTTTTCAAAATACTATGGCATCTTTAGGTATAGACATTTTGTTCTGGAAGTTGACCCCATTATCTATGCTAAGTCTTTTATGAATAGTTAATAATAGCATGAAAACTCTTCCATTTCTTAAAAATCTACCACACTCCTAATTTACTCAACTCTCTTAGCTCAGACTGGAGTTCAATCCCCAGGTGAACTAAAATATAAAGCCCAACATCCAGGTATCCCTTAAATTTACATCCCTTAAATTTCACGTGTAAAATGGGTCATAATATAGTTTGTGGGTTCATAAAATAAGATAATGCTCATCAAAGAGCCTTATGAAATTCTATTTTGTTTATTATTGTTATTATTCACATACTTGCTTTTCTTCTTCTGTGAGAAGGTCATGACCTTTTTTTTTTTTTAAGATCTGTGATGCCTTTGCAGTTTTGAACATCTCTACTATGAAATTCTGATGTCTTTGAAGAAAAGAAGAGTACCACCTGTTAATTCATCCAATAAATTCAAAGGCTAAGAGTGAGGTATAGAGGGGTAGACCAAAGGAATGGGCTCTAGAGTTGGACTGCCTGGTTCTAATCCGGACTTTTCCTACATATCCACTTTCTAACTTTGAACCAAGTTACTTAATAGTCTCTGGGCCTCAGCTTTCTCATTTGTCTGATTAGGGTAATAAAAAGTATATGCCCCACACAAGATTGTTCAATAGAAAAAGGAAGCAGAGGATGGCACAAGAAAATGCAGGGGAAGCAAACCTCCTGGATGCTGAGAGCTGACTGCAGCCTTGGAGAAAGGTATGCAGGAGGATAAAGACAGAAAACAAAGAGAAAGATGTTCCAGGTAGATGTGAGAGCATGTGCATGGGCATAGAGGTTTAGGAAAACTGAAAGTAATTCGCTGGCATGCTAAGAAACTGTAAAAATCAACTTCTAGATGAGGAGCCTGAAACTCTCTGACAGCTCAGAGAGTCAGAAGGAAACCCAGGCAAGGCAGTGGGACATTATACGTGGACTACACTTTCCAATTTGGCTGTGATTATCCAAGACTATGTACAAACAGGTCTGTGTTAATAAGGGAAAATAGTCTGGCATGATGCATTCTTATCACTGATACTTCAGATCTGTGCTGTCATGAATAAATGTGTGTGTGTGTGTGTGTGTGTGTGTGTGCGGGCGCATGTGTGTGTATAATTTATTTATTCACTTAAAGGTCTGGAAAAGGATCCCATAATGAAGAAGAGTTCCTTAGAAAATAACTTATTAGGGCAAGGTATACATGCTGTAATGAAGCTTCTAGGCACAGCTGTGTTGAGCCTGCATAGAAAGGCTCTAGGGTAAGATACAGAGTTCTGTGGAAAATTATTCAAAGATAATAGAAATGGAAGAATAATCCCATGTGCCCTTTAGTTTAGAAAAACAATAATGTAAGAAAACAAGGGTCTCCAGTGAAACTACCATGTATTTTGTTACCTTGAAAGTGACACTTTTTTTTTTCTCCCAATGTCCTCTTCTGCAAGTGGACATAACAAAAACTGTGCCTTAAAGATGGTTGTTTGATTACAGCAAGAAGAGTGTTCCTCAAGGTGTCCCTGAGTAAGAATTAAGAGCACTGAGTGTCCAATCTTGAGTGATGAGAATATTTTAAATGGGAAAAAAAGTACTTTCTAAATTGAAAAGTGGCAAGGAATTTGTTTATTTTCAGCAAGGAGAAAAGACAGCTTTAGTATGAAAGGACATAGAGCAGACTCCTAAACAGGTTTGCTATAAAAGAACAATGTATGTGTCCCTAGAAGGAGATCTCTAGAAGTTCCAAGATGGAGGATATTTCCTTCTTCCTCTTACTGTTCTTTATTTAATTGAATTCAGTGTACCACAATTATTGAAAATAATAATTTGCTATGAGTAAGGTACTCTTTTAAGTTCTCTATTCTATCTCTTCTTTTTCATAATGGTCATACAATTTATTTTCCTGCTCAAGCAGGACCATAGCAAGGAGCACAAAACTCTAAATGCCTTAATTTATTACAGACTTGATGCATAATTATAGGTAAGTCATAATTTTTCACTCTTCAGTTCCTAAGTGTTAATTGGACATAAAATCTACAGTATCTACTAGCCTGGTGTGGTGATGCATAACTGTTATCCCTCCAGCTTGGGAGGTTGAGACAGAATGATTATAAATTCAAGGCCAGCCTGGAAAGCTTAGCAAAACTCTGTCTCAAAATAAAGTAAAAGGGATTGTGGATGTATAGTATAGTATACATTTGCCTAACGTTTGTGACATACTGGGTTCAATTTCTAGTACTAAAAAAAAAAACAAAAAAAAAAACACACACAAAAAAAACTGTAGTTCCTATCATCATTTTACCAAGATAATTTTGAGGAAAACTTAGAAGTATATTACATGTTATGAACCAGATGCCTTTTTAAAATTTGTGTACAAAACAAATGTGATTTTAAGATCTATGTAAATATTTCACTATTAAAAATATCTTCAGAGTGGACTCATATGAGAAATCTCTGTAGCTCATGAGAATAATCACTCCCTAACAACTATTCTATATACTTTTTTATTATAAAAATTGAGAAATTTCATATAATGAATTACTAATATCTATTTGTAGCTATTTGACCAACTGAAAAAACTAAATTAAGACAGTGAGTGTGCATGTATGTACATATATATGTGAGTGTGTTGTTTATGTGTACTAATATTTATAAACAATCTCATCCTGCAGGAGAAAATAAATAACAAGACATATAATTAGATGCAAATCAGACAGACTGAAATACAGTCAATAAGAAACTCATTCAAAGTTGCCAGTAAAATCATTATGATTATTTAGTAAATCCCAATGATGTGACAAGCATTAAGCAGTTTTACATATATGATTTCTAATTCCACAACTGTCCCATGGGATAGAAAGTATTATCCTTCCTTCATAAAACAGAAGAAGAGGAGGAGGAGGAGGAGGAGGAGGAGGAGGAGGAGGAGGAGGAGGAGGAGGAGGAGGAGGAGAGGAAGGAGGAGGAGGAGGAGGAGGAGGAGGAGGAGGAGGAGGAGCCAAGACTGCAACAATGCACAAGAAGATAGAGTTCAAACTCAAGTGTGGACTCTCCCTTGTGGTATGTTTCCCTTTGACTAATTTGTATTGTACATGGTGTACAGTAGGTAGTGCTTCCTTTTCTTTGAGGACTGTATTCTTAACCAGGTTGCAAAAGCTGAACCAAGGTAATAGGGTCTCTACTTTAGGAATTATGATACTTCTATTGTAGTCTTCAGTGGCAATATTTAATGATAGAAACTTGGATCTCCAAGAGCCCTCAAAGTCACTTAATCGAATTCTCTCATTTTTTAATGTTTTTTCCTGATTATAGCTCACATGTTTTTCAAAAAATTGAGGTATGAGCTGCATAAATAAAATTTAAAATACACTATGCAGAAGCAATAGCCATTAACTTTTTTGATGGGGCGGGGGAGGATACTGAGGATTGTATCTAGGGGCACTCTACCCCTGAGCAGCAACCCCTACCCCTTTTTATTTTTTATTTTGAAACAGAGTTGCCCAGACTGGGCTCAAAATTGTGATCCTCTTGCTTCAGCCTCTGGAGTTGCTGGTATTACAGATGTGCTCCACTCTGCCCAGCAACTGTTAGCATTTTGAGACATTTTCTTCCTATCTTTCTTTGCTCAATCTTGACCTTGCAAATATTGTACTATAATATTGAAAGCAACTTTTCCTTTCACTTATTGCTAGAGCATTTTCCAAACTTCTCCAAGACCACTACATAAATACTAGCCAAAAGCTCTATTACTGAGTTACATCCCCAGCCCTAGATATGACTCTTGACCTAATATTGCAAAAACTGCTTTTCAAAGAGCCATTCCTTTGATTTACAGCCAACTAAATGGAGGGTGATACACTGCCATGGTTGCAGTGTATCGACCATGAATGTTTTTGGCAGATCTTGAACTTGGATCCCCTCTCTGTATTCTTCCTGTGGCCTTACTACTGACTTTGACTTGGAGGGATATGGGTGTTGGGAATGCCATGTACATCTTTAATCACGGTTATGGTTTGTGTTTAATCACAGTTATGGTTTGGATGTGAGGTGACCCCCAAAAGCTCATGTGAGATAATATGAGAAGGTTTGGAGGAGAAATGATTGGGTTATAGCCTTAACCTAATCAGTGAATTAATCCCTGATGATATTAACTGAGTGGTAATTGGAGGGAGGTGGGGTGTGGCTGGAGGAAGTAGTTTATTGGGGGCATAGCTATGGGGTATATATTTTGTATCTGGTGAGTGGGGTCTCTCTCTCTGTTTCCTGATCAACATGTCAGCTGCTTTCCTCTGCCACACTCTTCTGCCATGATGTTCTGCCTTACTTTGATCCCTGGGGAATGGAGCCAGCCTTCTGTGGACTAAAACCTCTGAAACCATGAGCCCTCAAATAAACTTTTCTTTCTCTACAATTGTTCTCATTGGGTCCTCTAGTCACAGAAGCTAGAAAGCTGACTAAAACAATCACAATTGTAAAGGGATCACAAGTATAGTGCAAGGAATTGGGATGATTCCAGTCAGAGAACTAACCCCTCACTTGTCAGCACTGTGAGCTTAACTAAATTATGTAAACTTTCTGGGCCTTGGTTTCCTCACATCAGGTTCAAATAAATTTTGTAAAGTTTCTGAGTTCTGTTTCTTTACCTCACTAAGTAAGGAAGACACAAAGTATTTCACAAGGTTATTATGGGTAATAAAGAACATCATGTATATAAAAATACAAGTACACAGTAGACTTTCAATAAATGGAACTTCTTGTTGAGAGTTCATAAGACATTTACTAACATGTTATTTGTGTAGACCATCAAAGTCAATTTCCTCTTGAGTAATCTTCATGCATTACTATGCATTTTGGCAAGTGTCTGTAGGTTCAACAAAGAAACCCCTTTTCAAAAGATGTGATTCTCCCTCCTCTGAATTCTGACCTTCTGAAAACAGCATCTTTATGACAAAGCTGCCTGTGTTATAACAAAAGAAATTTTTAAAAAACATTAAGTTATAGGAAGCAACTCTGTAGTGTATCATTATGTTCAGTGTTTTCTCCCCATTAATTGGCACCAACTGTCACTCCTTGGAGTGCTTTTCAGGTAGAAGATGAAGAAATTGGACAAAAGTGAACAATTGAAAGTTTACTTCTTTAAGCCTTTATCACCAATCTCCCTCTCTCTTCTTTGTTGGTGTAGATTTTCCGTGAAAAATGTGTTACCCTTTCAATTACCAACTGAGAAAAGGAATACAATTTAGCATATTTTGTCTCTTGGCATTCCTATTTCTAAATAACTTCTTCAAAGTTTTATTAAATTATTAAAAAAAATTAAAGGTTACCTTCCAGACAATGTGACTAATTTGAGGATGACTTTAATGTCCTTGTTCCTCTTCCCTCCACCCTCCCACAACATACTTTTTTATACTAAAGAGCTTTTAGACAATTGTTCTGGCCAAAACTATACTACAGATATTTCAATGGTGATGACCATTCTGAAGAAATCAGGAATCCAATTGCTTTAGTGCTCCTTTCAAAAATTATTATTCTGGATTACTGAAATTTTTTAATATATTGAAGACAGGTTAATAAGGTTTTTTTTGTTTTGTTTTTAAAACTAGCTTGATTTCCTATCTTAGGAAATAGATATTTATGAATAATGTCAAATATCTATTTAAGTATTAATTTGAATCACACCCAAAGGTCTTTGTATTCTGCCTCTGTACAGGTATGGATCAGAAATTTACACTGACTCTATGCAACACCTTAAAATGTATAAGGGATTTGTATTTTTAAATATTTTTATTATGATATATATGTTCTTTAAAATGAAGTTTAGGAATTGTGAGCTATTTTGAATAATTGATGAAGGTTTTCACTGTAAAAGTAAACCAATGTACTTTTTTAAAAATTTAGATATACACAACAGTAGAATATATTTAAACATATTATACATACATAGAATATAAATTATGCCAATTAGGATCCTATTCTTGTGACTGTTCATGATGTGGAGTTTCTCTAATCATGTGTTCATATATAAACATAGGGAAGTTATGTCTGATTTATTCTACTGTCTTTCCTAATCTCATTCCTCCAACCTTCCCTTTCATTCCCCTTTGTCTAATTCAATAAACTTCTATCCACGCTCCCCCCTCTCCAGCCCATGTACTTTCTTTTTAAAAAATATTTATTTTTCAGTTTTAGGTAGACATAATATCTTTATTTTACATTAATGTGGTGCTGAGGATTGAACCCAGTGCCTGGTGCATGCCAGGTGAGCGCTCTACCACTGAGCCACAACCCCAGTCACCCCATGTACTTTCTTAACAGCAAGATTTAGTTAGGCACTTTAACAATCACTGACAGATATGTATCATTTGAAAGCTTACAAAATGATCTCTATATATACTATTTAGTTCTTAATTACATAAATATGGTAGGTTACTGTCTGGGATTTACAGATGAGATAATAGAAGCACTGAGAGTTTCTAGCACTAGTCCTGGAACCACAATAGCTAGCAAAGAAAACTGATGATCACAGATTATGTGAATGTCCAAAAAATGATTTTTCTACTGCATGCATCAAGTGGTTCTATACTAGGGTTTTCCCCTTTATCAATTTTAAATCAAAGTAGAAAAAAGTAATTTATAATTATAAGATGTTTCAATTAATTTTAGAATATTCAATGAATTTTGGAGGTCACAAGGACTTCAGTTATTATTATATTGCCTTATTTTTCAGAACTTTTTCATTCACTCAATATTTCCTGGTAAATATGAGGTTGATATTGAATATGAAAGGCTCAAGGGGGTTAAACAACTCACAGAACAGCAACTAACTAGAGGAGATGGAACTGAAACCATGTATATATGAAATTATGTGTAAATATATATGTGTATATATATATACACACACACATATACACACATATCTATGTATTTATATATATATTCCAGAGATAACCAAATATATATGCACATATACATGATACTGTAATAATTAAATTAGATAATGAAAGTTGAAATACTCTGTGACTATTAAGCTCCCAATAATTATTTTTAAGGGGAAAGAGAACTTGACCACACACTTTTGAAAGAAAGTTTCAATAAGCTTCTTTTTTAAACTCAAATGTTACATGAAATATGTTCAACTTCAACTATTCAGAATGTAAACTGCATGAAGTAAAATTCAAAGTGTTTCATGTTATATGGGCATTTAATTATTTCAAAGTTAAAAGAGAACACTTTTTTTTTTTCTACAGAGTAGAAAATATTTTTAATTTAGGGGAGTCACTGTTATGCAGATGGCTGCTGTTTCCTTAAATTGGGTGAAAGAGTTAAACAATTGCTGAGTCAGATGACCTGGCAGCCTGAGAGAGTCAGAGAAAGAAAATGGTGGCACTCGAGAAAAGAAAGCAAAAACATAAGCTTTTTCCTAATACATCACCAAAGTTATTGGTGTAATATTAGATATTTGGTAGCTTGAAAGCAGAAAACTATGATTATACTTTGGAAGGCATCATATTTTAGGTTTTCTTATAAACGTACAATATTTTAAAGCTTAAATTATTCATCTGTTTCCCCCCTTGTCAGTCTGCTTTTACAGAGACACAAAGACCCATCATTTTTTCCATGAATGCTTTATTCTGTTATGGTGACATTTTACTACAAGCTTGTCTTAATCTTAAATAAACAAAATTTAACCTATGGAACACATCTTCTCTGTTTTTTTTTTTTTTGGTACATTATTTTAGGTTGTTATGTTTATTACAAGTCTGATTTAGATAACAAGTAAGATAAAAACAAAACAAAACACCCTTATTGTTATTTACATGACAGGGGTGGTGGAGAGAGAGAAAGAAAGAGAGGGAGAACAGAAAACAGGGAACAAGATTCATTCTTCCTGTGCAAACAGAAGTATATATAATATTTTAAAAATATATTATAAATGTCCTATGTGAAACTTTTATGTCTGGGGCTGTGAATTTAAAAGACCAATATATTCTGTTATGTCCTTCCCCCCAGTTCTGATTGCAAAAATTGACTGTCATCTAAGACACAATATTTTCCATTTCAAATGGACTACTTAATAACAGTGGTTTCTCCTTCTTTTGGCAAAATAGTTTCTTCTTTTATTATTCAGACTCTCCTTCCTGGGATGGAAAATTTAACTCACTGCCTCTAGAATTTAAAATATTACCTACAAGCCTGAACCTCAATTTAAAAATAAACAAGCAACAATAAATTTTAGAAAAGGTAATGTTGGATATTTTTCAAATTGTGTTTCAGTGGGCAACATATGACAGAATCCTCAGGTGTTCATTTAAAATTCAAGTTCCTGTTCCAAAAGCAAATCTGTGGAATTAAATTTTCTGTGAGTTAGCCCTTGAAATATATATTTTAACAGTAGTCCAAGAAATGATGCTGCTGATAACCTTTGCCATACTTTTTTTTGGCTTCTTCTTACTTAAATATTTCAATTAAGAAAATAAAGAAATTTTATTTTCGTCTTTGGTATTGCAATGGAACCCCCAAAATCTCACACTCACTAAGCAAGTACTCAGCTGCATCCTCAGCCCTGCCCTTTTTATTTTGAGATATGGGGGTCTCCCTAAGTTGTCCTGGCTGGCCTCCAACTTGTGATCTTCCTGCCTCAGCTTCCAGAGAAGTTGGTTAAAGGCCTGCACCATCACACCCAACAAGACCTTTTCTTTATGTTACTCAGATTGTACACCTGCCTTAATTTTATTTTGCTTAAGAGATTACTTATCTTTGTTCACATAATTCTGAATCTCTACAAAACCTTTTGCCCTTAATTCTCCCTATTAGCTTCATAATCATTTAAATAATTTGATATTTTGTTCTGAATGTGAAGAAGAAAACAGAATCTGTTGAAAAAAATTCAAAAGTCCTTTGTGATCAAATGTTGTAATAAACAAAGCCAATGTGTTACTAATAATATAAAAATGAACTTGCTGGGGTTTTTGTTTTTGTATCAGGGCTTGAACCCAGGGGCGCTTTACCACTTCGCTACATCCCAGCCCATTTTATTTTTACTTTAGATAATGGTCTCACTAAGTTACTCAGGACCTTGGTAAATTGTTGAGGCTGTCCTGGAACTTTTGATCTTCCAGCCTCAGCCTCCTGAATCTCTGGGATTACAACTGTGTGCCATCACGCCCAGCTTGGTGGGTATTTTCTAGAGAGATTGGAACATTTTTTTAAAAACTTCCTTCCCTTATTGAACAAAAACTTAAATTTATTCTCAAGGTTTTTATCCATTGTTTGGTTTGTTGTCATAGAAGTGGGTGTTGTTTTAATAGCTACAGCCCCGCATTATAATCAGTGATTCTCCACGCCCCCTCCCCCCCCCCATTGAACCAGGGTGCTCTATCTCTGAGGTACATCCCTTTTTTATTTTGAAAAAGGATCTCGCTAAATTGCGGAGACTGACCTCGAATTTGCGATCCTCCTGCCTCAGGCCCAGACTCGCTGGGATCACAGGCGTGCGCCACCGCGCCCTGCGACGATTTCTTTTGATGCTTTAACTGAGGGCGAAATTTGCAATAAAAAGGTGTAATATAATATTTTTTTTAAAAAAAGTTGAGAGACACCCTCACTGGAAATACTACTGGGCCACTCACCACATCATCCTACACATCCAACAGAAAAGCAGAGAGTGGACGAGTGAGGCCTTTCAACACTCTTGGGTTCCATGCTGAAAGAACCCTTGGCCACTGAGTCTTGGAAGTACTCTTTACCGGAGATTCCCTTAGTGAACATGCCTCAGTCCCCACTCACCCCTTAAAAAAAAAGTGCGGGTGGGGGCTCGCTAGTTCCAAACTGGGGAGGTGCCTTCTGTGGTACCCCGCCTCGCTCGCGAACCCTCTGCGCGCGCTCGCGAACCCTCTGCGCGCACGCAGACCACGACCGCCCCATCTCCTTCCCTGCTCAGCGAAGCCCCCTCCTGCTCCACGACTAACCCCTGACAGCAGCTATTGTTATTCGTAACACATCTTACCTGCTTAAACAGGGGAGAGGCAGGGCCCAGGTAAGGCTAAAAATGAAAGGGGTGCGCGTTTGGAGCGCGGCGGTAAGTAGATCAAGACTCTGAACTCTTGCAGGTGGTCCTGCCCCTGCTGCCAGTTAAATCTCTGGCATCAGAAGTGTCTTAAGAATTGAGAGGGTCGGAAGGTATGGGTCTAGGAGGGTCGTCTGAGCTGAGAGACCAGAGAAGCAGAGTTGGGGGCTCATCTCCTGTATCCCCAGTTTAGTCCCGACAGGCGAACTTGAGTGCTGGGTGGGGTGGGGCGCGAAGAGCTGAGTGAGGGATCGCGAGGGGAGCGAGAGGGCTGTGACCACTGCCCAACACCCAAGAACCTTGGCAAAAACAGGTACAGAGCTGCCGCGTTATACTACACAGGCCTCTCACCCCTTCCCCTCAAATAGTCACCTTCATACACATCCTACTTTCACAACTCAGTTCGCTTTTCTCCCTTTTCACGCATCTAATGCTAATTAAGCTCTTAGTTGTGCACAATTTTTTTTTTGCAATGTCAAAAGCTTTGAAAATAATGTATATTTACTAATGATGACCCACTTTGGAAAATTCAAAAGTATAACGAAGGAGTTAAATATCATCCAAATCCTCCCCATCCTGAGGAAGCCATGATAAATATAAGGAGAGACAGAAGAAAAAGGAGGAGGAGGAGGAGAAGGAGAAAAAGGAGGAAGAGGAAAAGGGGAAGGGGGAAGGGGGAGGGGGAAAAGAAGGGAGGGGGCAAAAAGTAATAATGATTTGACTCTTTTAAAACGGTTCAACATAATCATTATATATTCAATTAAAAATTATGCAAACCACAATTCTCTAATATTCAAGACGTGTAATTTAACACCTTATTGCCAAAATTTTAGGCATTTTTCAATTTCTCGCAGCTATCTGTCCATCTGTGTTGATGTTTTTCTTTTCCCCTTTTTTACAATCTGGAAATTGAACTTCCCCTGCCTTTTTTATTGTACTGGGCCTTGCACATGCTAGGAAAAATTTTTTCTTATTTTTATTTTTTGAGAAAAGATCTTGCTGGGGCTGGGGATGTGGCTCAAGCGGTAGCGCGCTAGCCTGGCGTGCGTGAGGCCCGGGTTCGATTCTCAACATCACATACAAAGATGTTGTGTCTGCCGATAACTAAAAATAACTAAAAAATAAATATTAAAAAATTCTCTCTCTCTCTCTCTCTCTCTCTCTCTCTCTCTGAGAGAGAGAGAGAGAGAGAGAGAGAGAGAGAGAGAAAAGATCTTGTTAAGTGGCCCAGGATAGCCTTGAACTTGCCATTCTCTTGCTTTAGCCTCTGCAGTAGCTGGGAATAGCGGGGATTACAAGAGCCCACAGGCCACTGTGTTGATCTTTATTTGAATCTTTCTTTTCTTGGATAATGCCTAGATAAAGAATAGCTGGATGAAAGTGTGAGTACTTTTAAAGCTCTTGATACTACTATAATGTATTATTATTATTATTATTAGCCTGTGAAGTATTTAAGGAAGGCATTAATCTTATCAGGAGACAGAGGCAATATTAATGATTAAGTATGTCAGAGTTCAAATTTAGAGAAAAACTCATTTTCAATATTATAATTTTGTATTTAGAAAATGAAGCAATATCTATGTTTGCATAATTTAAACTTCAGAAATACAGCACACAAAAAAACTTGTTTATCAGGTTGGGTTTTTCAGCTGATAGAGTGTCTAGGATGTTATACTCTGGAGCTTCAGTTTCAGTTTGGCCCAGCGTGTCTTTTTTTTTTTTGTACAGGGGATTGAACTCTGGGGCACTCAACTACTGAGCCACATCCCCCAACCCTATTTTGTATTTTATTTCTGGTCTCACTGAGTTGCTTTTACTGAGGCTGGCTTTGAACTCGCCATCCTCCTGCCTTAGCCTCCCGAGCCACTGGAATTACAGGCAGGCACCACCACACCCAGCTCCAGCGTCTTAATAGGAAGGGAGTAAGTGAGATTTTTATGTTTCTCAAAAAGGACTGAAATTTTGTTTTGGTGTGCTGGAGACTGAGCCCAAGGCCTCAAGCATGCTAGACAAACACTTCACCAGCACTTATTATTTTATTTTGTGACAGGTTATGGCTTGTTCTCAGGCTGGCTTTGAACTTGTGATCTTCCTGCCTCAGTCTCCCCAATCACTGTGATTACAGACATACATGCACCAGCATATTGGTCTGACTAGAAGTTTTATAAGAGAAAAAACTAGGCCAAATGGTCAATTTTGCAATAAAAAGTATTTTTTTTCTCAGATAATTTGTATCATTTTACTAACCAGATTTATTCTAATGTTAGGAAAATGGCTGAGCTTAACTCCACCACAGGAGTTACTAGTCATGAACTAGCATGCAATAGCAGGCCTGTAAAATAAGGAAATAGACAGCAGTAGACAATAGTATTTCTATCTTAGAATGACAATAGATGTTTTAAATTCAAGAGTCCTCAAAGAAATAAAATGAACATGAAGTCTAAGTTTCTAAAAGAGCTATTGTTCATTTAGAACGCAATACCAATTAGAATTATGTACATAGGATAGTAATGGTTAATGCACAGTGTTTGCCATGAGAGGATTCCATGTTGTTAAAAACAAAAACACTCTGAGACTTCCTTAATAGCTCTGCAAAAAAATATTTAACTTCATAATAAAAATATGACAATTTTGTAAACACATCAAAGTAGAAGTAACAAATCAGTATTGTAATTCATCAGATATAGGTAGATAAGAAACTAGTTATGTAGACAGTAGTGTGTATGTTGCTATGGATCCAACTCAGGGTCTCCTGCATGCGAAGTATTTGCTATAACTGAGTTACATTCCTGTCCAATGTGAAATTTTATGACACACATTTCCAGTCATATATAAATAAAATAATGAACATATTTGCAAATAATTTAAAATTATGTTAAAGTAATGGCACCTTACGTATTTTATTGATATTAAATAATCATGCAAGTAATTTTTAACAACTTGTACCTCTCAAGGAATTATGAGTCTCAACATAATTAGCACCATATATATTCCTAAATCAATATAACTCTAGGTGAAATATTTAACTACATATCACTTATAATTAATACTATAGATGTTTATATTATGTGTATAATTTCACATAGAAAATTGAAAAATTATGCATTTTTTCAAGATGATAAGCCATGTGCTCTATCATCAGATATTTGCTGAAAGCTGGGCCCATGTGCTCTATCATCAGATATTTGCTGAAAGCTGGGCCTTTCACATAGTGAACGAATGCCTAAGCACCATTACACATAGTTCCTGAAAACTGGTTTATACCTAAATATCCAGAAATAAATGGTTACTTTCAACAAATGTATTTTTCTATTTTGAACTACAGATATACTATACAATGAATATTTTCTCTAATTTAAAGTAGTCAAATATGTTTTATATTTCTAAAATAGAAATGCATTATTAGAGAATTACAAAGATTAGTAGTTTTGCTGTTTTCTAATTATAGATTTCTAGAATCATCTTAATAATTTAAATAAAATAATTTTATAGAGTAATATTAACTAGAGTAATAAAACAAGTTTTTTAAGAGAATAATACTAACAACTATATTCAAACTTAATAGCACAGTGGCTAAACATTTGCTGATACTGCAAAAAAAAAAAAAAAAAAAAAAAAAAAAAAACCATTGGGGAAAAAAAAAATCAGAATCTTGTGAATGTTTTAAAATCACCTAAAATTCAACTCTAGCAAGAAGCTGTGAGAATTTTTATAAGCTCCTTCTACTGATTTTTAAAAAGTTAACTTTTATAGTAGTATGAAATAAAATAGAAAGTGCACTTTTACTATAAATTGTAGATTTTTTTTGCTAATTAGAAAAAAAATCCTGATAGTTTAAACAGTTTTTCAGTTCCGTGTCAAAAAGACATGGCAATTAAAAAAAAATTTCCCCTCCACCAGCCTTTGCCTTTTGGAGCTATGTATTTCTGGGGAAGAGATGCCACGAGGAAGGTCACAAAAATAAAAGCTCACTAAATTAATTTTAGATTTTACCTCCGAGTTCTAATTAAGGTTTTGCATACTACAACTATATATTCAATTTTCCTGGTCATAGGAAATTACACCGGCTGAATAAAAGATTTATCCCATGTGAGGACGCAACTTCCATAGCTTCTATTTTTCAAGAAGTAGGCCTCATTGTATAATTCTGTTAATTGTGGTCTGACATGATTAAAAAACGTATTTGTGATTCCTCAGGGACACCACTGTAGTTCTACCTTGTGCTAACTAACCACAGGCGCTTTGTCCTGAGCAGTTTGATCCCATAGGCCGCCACGCCTGAAACCTCCATCTCATCTCCCTCTGGGCTGCAAAATCCCCAAGAAGCAAGAGTTTGCTCCTTGTGGCAGTATTTCATTAAGTCAAACTGTGTGCATGTCCACATTCTCTCTTGTCCTTCACCACTTCTGGACATGGGGAGGGCCACTCAGCCTGGAGGCTGGGTGGAAAAAAAAAAAAAAAAAAAGGCGGTTTCTAGAAAACTAAGGCCGTTAGCAGTAATTTCCCCCAAGGCAAAATAAAGTTCTCTAGAGATACACCTTACCGTGTGTGTGTGTGTGTGTGTGTGTGTGTGTGTGCAGTTCACTGACTTCCACCGAGGAAATTCAGAAGCCACTGACTTCTAAGGTGGGTTTAGAACCCTTCGATTCCCCTTAGGGCTTCACAGGTTTGAGGTCTGTGAAGGGGGCTCTGGGCTCAATGTGGTGGGAGAACCGCATCTCCTAAGTGTCTGTAAGACGAATGGGGGAAAGGCGTCCAGTTCCTAACCCCATGGCCGCCGCCTCCTCCTCCTCCTCCTCCTCGCCTCGTGCAATCTGTGTACTAAATCATACCAAACAAAATTCATCCAAGTGTCTTTACACCCAGGATTTTTTGAGGGGCTTTCCTACCTGGTCTTCTAGGATGCGATTGTTGCCCTCTGCGTTGACTCCTCACTAGCATCAGCACGAGGGCCGCCACGGCCTGCTCACGCGACACTTCCCACTCCCTCGCGAGCCGCGGGATATGCACCACGAAAGCCCTCACTCGCGGTGGGCCGCAAGTTGGCCGAATCCTGACCGTCACCAAGAACCTGCGTACCATATTCTTGCCACAGCCACGGAGCAGCTGCCTCTCCTCCCTTCAGCACTGGAGGTAAGCAGCACCGCCCCTGTCCCCCGAATGCAGACTGGGACCCACGCACCGCCCCCTGCCCATCTCCGCCCCGCAGGCGCGCACCCTCCTTCCTCGCGCGCGCCATTGCTCCCCCCACCCCCTACAGCCCAAGATCGCAGAACCGTTCGGTGCCCAGTGCGCGCGGGAAAGGCTGCCGAGGCGCCCAGAGGGAGGCGCGCGCGGGAGCGGCTGGCGTCCTGGGTTCCTGTCCCTTCGGCCTACCGGCTCTTTCCCGCCTAATCCGCATCCCCACCGCTCCCCCGCCCCACCACCTTCCCACCCTCAACGCGGACGCCCCACGCGGTGACAGCCTCAGGGCCTGACGCTTGGACGCATCTCCAGGCAGCCCGCCCCCTGGCAACATCCGTCACCTGACACGGCCCTACCAGGAACCGCCGCGCTCCCGCGGGTCCGGTCCTGCTGGGTGCCGCTCCGGGCTCCCTTCCTTTATCCCTCGCGCCCAGCGTCAAGAGTCCTCCTTTTTTTCCAAATCAGATTATTTAAAAGAGAAAAAAAGAAAGAAAGAAAAACTAGGGCAGCTCTTTGCTCTATCGGCCAATCAGGAGGCTGAATGTCAGTTTTGAAAGAAAATGCCGCTCCGTCCGTTCGGTTTCTAGATTTGGGAAAACAGCGAAATTAAAAGAAACCGCTGCACGCACCGACACGACATCTGGATACTGAAGGCCCGGCTCGGGACCAGGTAGGTGGAGCCAATGCCCGGGTCTAGGCTGAGTACGCTCCCCTTCCCCTGCCGGCACTGGATGTCGCCTAAGTTACCGGACTAGGGTGAGCACCGAATCCGCTTCATCTAGGCCATTTTATTTTCGGTTTTGGCTTCGAGATACAGCGGAGAATCTGAACGCTTCTTCCTCTTTCCTCCCCTCCCCCAGGGGCCGCTGGCTTTCGCTCGGGCTGCAGCGTGGCGCGGACTGCAGCGTTCAGCTGCCACCGCCGCCTCCTCCGCCCTGCGCTCCGCCACCCTGCTCTCCCGCCGCCTGACAACGCTGCGCGCTGGCTGTCCCCTCCGCCCTCTCTTTCCTTCCACGCCACTGATTCTTTCATTTTAGAGAGCCTCCCTCCTTTCTCCTCCGCGGTGGTCCCTTCGGAACAGGAAAAGCGGGGGAAGGAAAGGAAGGAGCCGCAGAAAGACGGGGTGACTCCAGGACACCGAGCGGCCTGAGGACGCGGAGACGCCGCCGTGTCCTCGAGCGCACTTTGGCGAGTCTGTGTTCGGGGTCTGGAGCTCGGAGGCGGGCTCGGCGACTCTCTGAAAGCGGGAAGTCGAGCCCAGGACGCGGCTTTCAGGCGCGCGGCGCTGACCGGGTGACCGACTTCCTGGGCCTGCGGTCCGTCTGGATCTGTCCAGAGCCTCTTAGGCAAGAACCGCGGCCTGGACGACCCAAAGTGTGCAAGAGCTTGTGGGACTAGGCCCAGCTTGGCCCGCCTCGCAGCGGCTGCCCTCCCGTTCATGGGTTCGGGCCTAGCAGCCTGGCAAGTGGAACCATTTCTACTTCAGAGAAAGAACTCACAGGTCCTTATGTATCAGCCACCAAATCCCTTCACTTTAAGGAGGAGGAAAGTGGGGCCGGGGATGGCCAAGCCACCCACCTAAAGCTGTTCGGTAACTGAAAGACCAAAACGGAGCAGCGGGGTGCTTTCCTTCCCATTCCCCGGTCCTGTCACGTGACGTTGATGGTGAAGCTGTCCCCCGGACTGAAGATCCTGCCGGTCGCATGAAGTAAGACTTAACGGTTGCTCTTAAATTCTAGATTTCACAAAGGCACTTTTCCGGTAGGATTCACTCATCATTTACCTACAGCCTTGCTCAGAGCAGGAGCTACTTGCCTCCTTCTGTCTGAAATGAATGTTCTTTCTCGCTCTTCTCAAGGCTGGCTCCTTTCCGTTCAGGTCTTTTATTCACCATCTCAGCTAAGAAACGCCTTCCCTTTAGGGCACCCGCACACCACGGCAGCCCCACCCTCCTTACAGTACTTAAGTGTGCAGAAGTTACCGTAATTATGTATTTGTTTGTTGTGTCGGTCTCACAGTAGAATGTAAGCTTGGTGAAGACCAGACCCTGGTTTACCTCCTGCACCTATGACACCATTCTCTTCCAAAAACTTCATGGGAGAGAGGGACTCTGAGGGATCGCCGAGGAAGGGCACTTTAGAAAGGGGTAGGTCAGAGAAATAACTCCTCAGCAGGAAACAATGCTGCTGAATTCAGCATAGAATTTAAGGATTCTAGAAGAATGGAGGAGTGAAGAGTTTCCTGGGCCCAGACAAAGTGGTTAGCTGGGGTAACAAATCTCGGTGGGGAAAGGAGAGAAGGCCCTGATTCATTTCTGGAAATTGTTATTTATAGTAGCCAGTGTTCTTCAGAGAAACAGAGCTTCTAGGGTAGGATAGGATAGGTAAGAAACTTATTTTAAGGATCGATTCAGGAAATGGCGGGGCTGGCAAGTTGCTAATTTGCAGGCAGCCTGGAAACCCAGGAAAAGAGTGGGTTTTGCAGGCTTGAGGCACCTCAGACTTTTCTCTTAAATCCTTCAGTTGGTTGGATGAGACCCATTCAGTTTATTGACTGTATATGCTTTATTCAAAGTCTACTGACTGAAATGTTGATTACATCTAAAAGATACCTTCACAGCCACATTTAGACTGGTGCTTCCCCCCCCCACCCCCCCCCCAAACTGGGTACTACAGCAATGCCAAGTTGACATATATAATTCACCATCATATTATCTTGTTGTGCTTGTTTGGCTCAGTTTCTTAGCCAAATTTTAATTCAGGGATCTGTCTGTATTTATTGGTCCTGTATAGCTTAAACTGTTTTCTTTCTATGGAAACTTGTCCAGGAGAAAAGAGCAGTTGCCCTATTCAGAGGAATGCCATTTGAGTAAGAAGATGATTATAGGGCTGGGATATAGCTCAGTTGGTAGAGTGTTTGCCTCACATGCACAAGGCCCTGAGTTCAATCCCCAGCACCACACACACACACACACACACACACACACACACACACATTGTATAGTAGGTTCTCTGTTCAAAGAATTTTTTTTTTAATTGAACTTTTAAATTCCATTTTGTTTTCTCCTTGCTGTCTAGCACCTGTTCTCTATCAGTTTTGGTGTGGAGAGAAATTCTAATTTTAATTTGTCTAAGCAAAATGTAATTATAAAGGTGATTTTTCTAGCAAAACAACTAATAGAATATGTGGAATTCCAAATACTTTTGGAATTCCAAGGAACTTTTGGTTAGGTTATGTGCTTTTCAAAAATTAACAACTAGGAGTTGAAAAGTATTATGTACTTGTGCTTGAATCACTTGCTTTTTCCTTATAGTGACCCTTTGAATTTTGGATTATTTATAATCCTACAGGTGAAAATATTAATGTCCAGACAGGCTCAAATCATGGACATTACATGGCCAGCAAGTGTGAGAACTGGAACCATTAGGAAGGTCTTAAAAACAACAACAACAAAAACTTTTTGTAGTGGTACTGGGGATTGAACCCAAGGTCTCTCAAGCACACTACACAGGCATCCTACCACTGACCTACATCCCCAGCTTCCCCCCCCCTTTTTTTTTTTAATTTTGAGACATAATTACTAAATTGCTCAGTCCTCAAACTTGCAATCTTCCTATCCTCCTGCCTCCGCCTCCCAAGTAGCTGGGGTTATAGGCATTTACCACTGCACCAGCTTCAGGAAGATTTTTAGACTTCTGGTCTTTCTGTTTTGCCAAAGACCTGATTCAACAGCGAGTGAGTTGATTGTGAATCACTTATGCAGGCAGTTACTGAATGTGGGAACTTTTCTCTGCTATCTTCCACTGGCCTAAAAATCTAGTAGGCACTTTTCTGAGTCTTTTAATAAAGGAAAAGAATGTTCTATTTGGATCAGTACCTCTCAGGCAGGGACAGGAGAGGAAAATCTTATTGTGCATTCCTTGTCCTGTTTTCCTGCCCCTGTGACTCTTGATTAGCACAACTTCATGAGAAATTTTCTCCATGTCACATATGCTCAAATCCCAATCCCAAAGGCACAAGAGACACCATAGGCAATATTTAAAATCAATTTTTTGATCATACATGACAAAAGAGTAATTTCTAAAATATATGAATAAACACATAAACCAATAAAAATATAACCCAGTTAAAAAACAGACAAAGTTATGAGGCAGTTTATAGTCTATATACACATAGTCAAAAAATAAATGAAAGATACTCAATCTCACATGTAAAGACATGTAAACAAAACCAAATTTGTATAATCACAAGTCTGGCAAAAAGAAAATGGAATGGCAAAGTTGTTAGGAAGCAGTCACTCTTTTAACTATTATAACTTCATGTAATTGTTTTGAAAGGTAACTTTATAGTATCAATCAAAATTATATGTGCATTTATGCTCCTGTGTGTGCTTATATGTTCCCTCTGACTCACCTTTTCCATTCTTATGATTCATAAAATAATGCAAATGTACACAGATAATGTGCAGAAATATACTTCTATACACATGCACTATATAAATATGTGTATATATATATGCTATATATGGTATATCTACAAGTATGGGAAATATGTTGTATACATGTTTGTATGAACATACACACATATGTGTATATATATATGTGTATATGTCTTAACAAGTGACTTAGTAATAAGTCATATAAATATGAAAAGCATATATAACATATATGTATACATATCTAAAAGTATGGCTATATATATATGTACACACAAACATAAGTATGGAAAGATTACAAACACATGCAACATACTTGTACAGAGATATCTCTTAAGTAACAATTTTACTCCTGTTGCACAAATATCTCATATACATGTGCAGAAATTGTTTATTATATAATATACTATGTTAATAGTGTTACAAAAAATACAAGAAAAAGAAAACGTGACATGTTTGTAACAGTTAAGATTTTTAAAAATTAATACTCATCCATAAAATATAAAACTATATACATTTAGAAAAAATGAAGTAATCTATATGTGCTGTTAATGGAGGCTGTCAAAGAACTATTGCTAATCAAAGAAAGCCAGTGATAGAATAGTATAAATGTGTTTTTCAAATATGTGTGTTGGGGAGGGATGTTTACAATTATATATACTAATATTTCCGGAAGGATAATTTATAATTTTTAAATAGTGTTTACCCTTGGATAGTGAGAATGGGAAGAGGAAGTTTCAGGGGATTTTTATTTTGCACTTTTTGCTTTCTGGAGTGTTTGAAAGTTCATTATAGCAAGAATTATTAAACCACAAGCACAGACATTTGGGAGATCAAACTTACGTATTCCAATTTGGTAGACCTGGAACTGATTAGCAAATCTATGTGGGTGATTCTGACATTGAGCCAGGGTTGAGGACCAATTGCCTCAAATGGAAATGGTTTTAAACTTGTTGCTTTCAAGTGACTACTGGGATTGACACCCTTATTGTATAGGCACAGTCCTAGAAGGTAAATGTGGAATAGTCATTTAATTTTTTCCTAGAAAGGATATGACATTAAATATTTCTGTTTATGTTAAGATTTAAACACATCAGAGGCCACTGTGAACTTGGAAGGGCTTATTGCAATCACTCTAGATATCAAAGGTGGTACAGAGATTGGAGAGTAGTAGAAGAAAATCAAAGGTTATAGTTTTATAACTCTAGGTGGTATGTTGACAGGGGATACACAGGATGGTGAAGGGCAGTTTGGTGCCCTAGGAAAAGTGATAGAGCTAGGGACTCATAACTTATAGATTCCATGAGAAGCCATTTTATAAAAATTTTTCCAGAAGACACCCTTTAGAAGAAATCTCCAGGTGTTAGCAATAAACCTTCTGACCTGTCTCTGGGTTTTGAACAGAAGAAATTATTTGCTGTTTTGTTTATGTATTATCTCTTTTTTTTTAAAACATTTTTTAAGAGAGAGTGAGAGAGGGGAGAGAGAGAGAGAGAGAGAATTTTAATATTTATTTTTTTAGTTATCGGCGGATACAACATCTTTGTTTGTATGTGGTGCTGAGGATCGAACCCAGGCCGCACGCATGCCAGGCGAGCACGCTACCGCTTGAGCCACATCCCCAGCCCCTGTATTATCTCTTATATTATAAAATGTGTTATAGCATGCAGTGACTTTTACAGTTTAATTAGATGTAGAAAACAAAATGTAATTATGTTATTTATATTAATAGAATAGAGAAACCTGAAGGACAATGGATAATCTTCACATATTTGGTTTGTGAGCACACCAAAAACTACCTAAATATCACACACACAACCCTGGTTAAATCATTCTCTGTTATCCATAACTTAGAATCATGTATCTGATGCACAAGAATGTGAAATTCTCAGGAAGACCCAGTTTTTAGCCAAGTCAAGGAGATGGAGAGATTTATGAATGGATAGAAGGCAGAGAGAAGTTTGTTTAAAATGGAATGGAGACAGAGTTCAGAGGAAGTAGCTCCAACCACATGATAATAGTATTATGTTAACGAGTGGATAAAAAGATTGTGCTTTTGAGGAGCAGGCCAAGTATGAAAGGGAAATGAGCATAGTTCAGTTACTGTAATTGGTCATAAAGTTTTAACTTGACCTCTGTTGGAAGATATTTTAAATATCAGGACTGGCTTTATATATCTACCAGATGTCTAAATCTAGGAGCTTCTGAGTGAGAAGGGGATTAATAGCTATTTAGGATCCTTATAAGCTTTTAGTATCGTTTTTAGTATAGCTGTAAGGATGTTAGCACGGTGTGTGTGTGCAAGCATGTGCTAGGCATTGAACCCAGGGCCTTCTGCATTCTGGGCGAGTGCTCAACCATTCAGCTACACCCCCAACCCAACCAGCATGTCACTTTAATACAATGTTCAGAGTTCTTTTTCCAGCAAAGCCTTTGTTTTATATTTAGTTCAAATGTCAAATTAGTAAATCAGAGTTGGTGCTCATTTTGACACATAAATTTATTCACATTACTGTGCTTAATATATAATCCATGCCAGTTACATTTTTTTCACTAACAGCGCTGGTATCAAAGAAAATTTTCCTGTATTATGTAATTAATAGGACTGAATATATGAAAGTTACTTCAGTTTACAGAAGTTCTTTATGCATGTAATGATAACAAAATCTTCTGAGTAGGGGATTGAAAAGGCAAGAATGGAATCATCCCATTTGAAAAGCTGAAATTGAGAAAAGTTTTATTTAAAAAAAAACCAGGATAGTAGTAGGGAGTGAACACATTTCTATTATTTACATTTTGATTATTTGAAGCCTGGAATTTTTTCACAAATCCCAGCAGCATGTACACAATGTTTTGGTTGAGCAAATCTGTTGAACTGCTGGCCCATCTTCCACAAAATAAAACCATGCTCCTCTTCCTTCTATTCCTCATGTTATTCTCTTTTAATTCTCATCTCTGCCCTCCTGAAATGGTTGCATTTACATAATTAGTTGATACAGATGTCTTTCCTAACCAGCTGATTCCTACAATCACTCAGTCAAGAGTTAGGGACCTAAAAGTTTCAAGGAATTTGATGGAATCAATCCAGAAAGTAACACCCTTAGGAGTGGGTCTGTAAAATCCATGACAGATGTTCACAGAGAATTACTCAGCCTCTAATGACTTCTTTTACATAATTTAATTTTTCTGGCCTTTACACTTTCAGTTTCTTCTAACATCTTCATCCTTTCCTTTTCAGCCAACCCCTAATACCAACCCCAGTTAAGTCAAAAAGCCTTGTTATACACTCACATAAAAATTATTTATTTTCTTCAGAGTACTTATATTGGCATATAAATTCTCATTTCCTCAATATTTTATATGTTGAGTTTACTTGGTCAGCTCACTTTAAGCAACAGTTTTAGTCAAGCATAGTGGTGCACACCTGTAATCCCAGTGATTCCAGAGTCTGAGGCAGGAGGATGGCAAGTTCAAAGTCAGCTTTGGAAACTTAGCAAGACCATCTCAAAATAAAAAGGACTGGTGGCATAGCTCAGTAGTAGAGTTTCCTGAGTTCTACACACACACACACACACACACACACACACACACACACACACTAAAAGGAAAAAAAGCAAAACAAAACCAAAAAACAAAAACAAACAAAAACCATTCTAGTGGTCTGATGACACGAGAAAATGCGAAAGTAACAGAAAAAATCAGAATTAAGATGAAGTGAGAAAGATCTTAAAACTTAAACTAAGTCTTTTTCAGAGGATCTTTTTTGTCCAAGTCCTCTCAAACTTGTCTGTAATTTTTTGATGAACTGATAGAGGTAGTGCTTAAAAAGTTTTTTACTCCCTGGGGCTCCAGAACTTAAAAAAGTATGTTTTTCTTCCATCATCTATGTATCTTCTCCATTCATCTGTATATCTTTCCTTAGCTCACACTATGGCAAAATAACTACTAATAAAATATATATATATGTAAATAGGCAGGCATATACATATACCACAGTCATGTATGCAACAAATTCATAAGGGTATAAAACTTTAATGGTGATAGGAACTTAGAAATAATCTAGTCCAATTCCTATTTTTATATATGAGGAAAATTATGGCTAATCAGTTGCATGATTTAGCAGCATGTATTTAAAAAGTTGAAGAGACAATACACGGGAACCAATGTCTTCTACCTTTCCTTCACTCCCTCTCCCTTTTCTGGAATTATAAATACAACAGGAGGATGTACTGAAAGTATTGAGGCTTCACTGACATCTTTTTTGCAGTATATTTTCTTAGTAATTGTAGAACAATATAGACTTTTAAAATAATATTCATCTAGCCAATAATTATTGAGTGCCTAAGTGATAACTAGGATTAAAGTTTCTGTCCTTGTGGCTTAATTTGAAAATGAGGGTTCCATTATCTTTTTTTTTCAAGAGTTTTGAAGGAAAAATTTAAAACATTCTGTATACATTTACCAGAATTTATAAACCACCCTTGGAACTTAAAATGGGAGATCATTGTGTTCTTTCTGCTTAAGAATTTTTTATTAAATAGCTGTTTTCCTCATGTGTTATTCATGATTTTAGAGGTCAAAGGGAACAAAACAAAACTATAAGCTTTGTGGTGAGAACATTCAAACTGTCTATCTTGATAATTTTGAAATGTACAATACTGTTATTGACTATATTCACCAATCTGTTCAATAGACCTAAAAGGGAAACAAATTCCTCTTAGGAGATTTTGTACTAATTTGACCATCATCCTCATGCTCGTCTCTACTTCTATAAATTCATTTTAGATTACACATATCAGTGAGAACATTTGGCATTGTCCTTCTCTACCTGACATTTCACTTAGCATAGTTATCTGTGGTAATAGTTAACTGACTTGATTTAATTATTTTACACTGTCTTTATAAATCATGACATCATTTTGAACCCTATAAGTGCAATGATTATAAATTGTCAATTTACAGTAAAAAAAAAAAAAAAAGGAAAAAGGAGAAAGGTAAAACACTTTTTGCACATGTGTTCTACATGTTCTTAAACCCCACACCATTTCACAGGCTGAGAAATTTTTTGAATTAAAAATTTTCTAAATGTACTAAACACTTCCTGTATTGACTGACCTAGAGATTCACCCAGGACTAGTGGACTGTTCGCTGCAGTTCATTAGTCATTTCTGTGTAGCTAAATTAGTACTAATTACAAATGTAACAAGTTATTGGTATTGGTACAATATCAGTTTTACACCATGTCTACCATACATTGAAATCCCACACACTGATGGGAATCATGTAATAGTTTTAGGACTGTAGCTTCATAAAGTATATATTACATTGTCTGTATCATGTCCTTTAAAAAAATCTTCTAATGTTCTAAAACTACAATACACTGTGGAACCAATTTTAAGAATGCATGTAGTTGAAAGGCTCATGAGGATTGTTTTGGATTTGTGTAAACAAAATATTCCTAGCACTATGAAATGTATTAGCTCAAAAATTACTTAATCATGATACAATTTTACAACACTAACTCTCCCAGCAATAAACTATTTTTAGATTCCTAAAGTGATTTTTTTTTTTTTTTTTTTTTTGTACCTGGGATTTAACCCAAGGGCACTCACTGAACCCACTGAGTTACATCCCCAGTCCCAGCCCTGGGACAGATTTGTTTTTGAGTGGAAAGCAATATTTGTTTATCTTTCTTTAGATTTCTTTAGATTATCCTTCTTTATTTAGGTTTATCTTTTAGATTTATTTATCTGTCTAAAGAAAGATATCCATAAACATTGTCTATCCATAAACATTGAAATTTACACCAGAATATTTTTTCCTCTGTAACCAATAGCATTAAATGTCTCTTTTTATCCATTGAGTTCTGTGTCTCAGATACTGGGATTCACAGGGGCTAAAAAATAAGATATGCTTTTTGCCATTGATGAGTTTACAGTATTGCAGGAGAGAGAAAAATATCAATCACTGATATGGTTTAATTAACTCTATGCTAGAGGAACATGTAGAGTGTCATAGAGGAGGGCCCCCACTTCAGCTTCAGGATAAGGTAGTTGTTCTGATCTATTTTCAGCCAGCACATATTCAATAGTTACTGAAAGGTTTACTTGACAACTTGTTCCTTAAGCTGATCCTAGCAGGATACATAAAGGATGCCTAGACTATAATATAGGAACATATATATATATATATATATATATATATATATATATATATATATATTATGCAAAGATGTGAGGGTAAGAACATAACATGTTTAGGTGAGTCTAAAAAGATAAGCAAGGTTGGATGATAAAGTGCTACATGAGAAAGGATCTATGCTTTGGTTTAAATGGTGCTCCCCCTACCCCAAGTATGTGCTGGAAACTTAATCCCCAATGCAATAATGTTGGGAGATGGGGCCTAATGAGATATGTTGAGATTGTAAGGGCTTCACCCTTATGAGTGGATTAATGAAGATTGTGAAAGGGTTTGGAGTTTGAAATCCCACCACCCCATGGTGATGCTTTCCACCATATTATGATGCAGCAAGAAGGCCCTTTTCATTCTCCAGTTTAATGAGCCAAATAAAATTCTATTGTTTGTAAATTTAAAAACAAAACAAAAAATGAGAACTCAGAAGCTTTGGAGCCAGATGGACTTACTTTGCCCATCATGAAACAAATACTTTCTGACCTTTGCAAGTTATTTGATCTTTCTCTGCTTTATTGTTCTCATCTGGGAAATAACACCTATCTCTCAGGGCTGTGTTAACTGTAAAGCATGCATGCTACAAATTATGTGTCAATAAACATATCTCTTGAGGATGTAGGGAGAAAGGAATACATATACATTGTTGGTGGAAGTGGAAGTGCAACCACTATGATGATCAGTGTGAAAGTTTATCAAAAGACTAGTAATGAGGGGCTGGGGATGTGGCTCAAGCGCACTCGCCTGGCATGCGTGCAGCCCGGGTTCGATCCCCAGCACCACATACAAAGATGTTGTGTCCGCTGAAAACTAAAAGAGAAATATTTTTAAAATTCTCTCTCTCAAAAAAAAAATGTTAAAAAAATATTAAAAAAAGACTAGTAATGACTCCTTGGTATTTATATCAAAAGAACAAGTCATGTTTTCTCTCATATGTGGAAACTAGAGAGAGAAAGGGGGGTAAAGAAGAGAGGTGAAGTAAACTGATAGAGGAAGGATATTAGGGGGAGGAAGAAGAAATTAGGTGGGGGAAGTATTGAGGAATGAAACTGAACAAACTGTGTTTTGTGCATGTACGAATGTCATAATAAATCCCCTTATTATATATAATTATAATGCATCAATAAAAAATTTAATACCCTATATATCTCTTCCCCAGTTAGATATGGTCCAGTTCTCCACTAACCTTCCCCAGTAATATGTTAATTTTGATAATAAGGAATTAATAGAGAAGTAATGATTGGTGTTTTTAGTTCAAAAGTACCCTTCCTTATAAATCTCTACTCTCAATTATTTTTTTCTATTTCCTCTTTTCTCTTTTAAATCTATATTTAATAGTCAACTGAACTCAGAAGCATAACGCATGTATAAATTTTGTATTTCACTTTCTATGGTATATGTAAGCTAATTGTTAGAATCACTTATCAACAATTATTTTACAAGGGGAAAAATGAATCCTTTTGAAACTTCATTTCTCAGGAGTAGTGGTAAACCCATGATAATGCATTTTTAAACCAAATTATTCATGTCTTGGAATTCAGTCTGTGTTTATTCTTTATTAAAGCAGTGAATTATCAGTTGTTCCAATGCTATAATGATCAAGCAACATTAGAAATTAAATCCCAGAGCAGTGCACTGTTAGTTTGGCCAGCAGATATGAAGCCATCCCACAAGCCATCATTATGTATTTTCAACAGCTTCCTAATCTATTTTTCCAGCTACCTTTTTGGGAAATATCCCAAGATAATTTACTAGACAAGTGCATCCTACTTCTAAAAGACATTTGGAATATTTCCCGAGATACTATAGAGAAAATAATTAGACAATTTAAACAAAGAAATAAATAGGCTAAGGATGAAAGCAATCTAGAAACTGGCACTGAGTTTGTCACAGTGGTGTAGCTTCATTAAAAAGCTAGCTCTGCCTCACCACTTTATTGAAAGCCAGGAGAGTTATTTTGTTATATTCTTCCCGTTAAATACACTGTTACAACACCTCAAAAGTACAAATTATCACAAATCTTTTTAAGTGACAATTCATAGGGGGATTTCTGTATCCTATGGTATGTAGATGAAGCAAATAGTCATATTGTTGCTCTCTTTACATTCCACCGCTTCATTCCGTGCACCGTTTTAATCCGTCCACATCCAGAACCTAGCAGCAACCGCACTTTGTGGAATAATAGAAAGAGCCAGCACCTTTACATCATCCTGATCCAGGGATTTTAACATATGGGGCAGATCTGCCATTGCTGCCAGGTCCTCTTTTCTCCCTCCGTCTCTGGTGGAGCTGGGCGTGAATACCCAGAGCTTCCGTTTGCACATGCCTTGCTGTGCAAAAATACATCGTCGTTCCCAGCTCACACCCACCTCAAACCTCCTCCTTTGGTCTTCAGTCTTCTGGTTTGGCGTCTCTCCTCTAGGGTCTACCACCCGTAGCTGGTGTTCAAAGGAATCTCTTCCGAGGTCTGTGGGGCAAAAGTACCCACTGTCCTGCGCCCAAACGCCAACCCCTGTCACCTCCAGCTCCGACCCCAGAGTCAAACATTGGAAGGTTCCTAGGAACCCGGGGTCCTTCAAGATTTTCACATTCACTTTACATCAGAAAATCCTGAAGCGTAAAGGACACCAGGTACTTCACATAATCTTAAATCTCCGTGATCCATTTGCCCCACCCCTCTGCTTTTGACTTCACGGGGTGAGTGTCGAGGGTAGGATTCGGATTTTAAAAAAAAAAAGTATATGAATTTATTCCGGGTTGGCTCCTCCTTCTTCTGGGAAGTGGAGTTTCTGAGAAAGGCTTGCAGGCTTTGTGCCGCTCCACGTACTCAGCCTGCATTAAATTAGGTGGGGGTAGGGTATTTGGGGGTAAAAAAAGTCGTTGTGTGCGGCTGGGGGAACTTGCAATCAGTCCCCAGCAGCCGCGCGCAGGTACTCTGCGACCTCGCGGTGGCCCAGTTCCTCAGCCAGGTCCACCGGAAGGCGGCCCCAGGCGTCCCGCACATCCAGCCGCGCCCCTGCCCGGTGCAGCGCCACCAGCGTGTCCAAGAAGCCCTCCCGGGCCGCGTCGTGCACTGGTCGGGTGAGGGTAGCAGGGTCAGCGCAGTTGGGTTCTGCGCCGTGGAGTAAGAGCAGCTCCGCCATGTGGGCGCTGCCCATCATCATGACCTACGGTAAAGAGCAAAGTGGTCAGGGCGCGAGAGCAAGCAGAGATACCGGCTGGGGTGGGGCAGGTAGAGCCATTTTAAAGAAGAATGTACCATTTGTGAAGTATCCAACCAAATGCAGAAGTGCGTACAAGTCTCAGGCGTCCGGTTTCTCTCCATTTGCTGATGTAATCCATAACCCCACCCACCCAAGTTATACTCAGCTCAAATTCCATTTTATTCTTCAAATGTGCTGAGACAAGAAAGAGCTAATGGTAAAGTGATTATTTATCACTGTGGGGAAAAAAAAAACTCTTGATCGTCATTGGGACAGGGGAATTTATTTGGTTAAATAATTTATGGGTGGAGTTGTTTAAAAGACTTTTAAAGTATTAAATTGCTTCAGTTGTTGCTCCCCCATCTGTCATCAATCCAGGTCTAAAAATATTTAGTAGATTATCAACTGGTAGTTTTTAGAAGTTGAAGTAGTTTTAGGGGGAAAAATAAGAAACAACTAAGTTTTTACATTGTTTCTCTTAGCAAATTCCCGTGAAAGGCTTTTTTTATTTTTTCATTGTTATATATGCCCGTACTCAGACTGATTGTAGTCTGATAATTTGTGCCCAAATTGGAGATTAGAAGGGAAGAAGTAAATCAAGCCATACCTTGCATCTTATAAGATAAAAACAAATGATTTGCTTTAATTTTCACCATATTTAATATTTTAAGTTAACATTATTTCCATGAGCTAAAATTTAGAGTGTAATATATTTAATGTAGCAACATTAAAACTTCATTTATATTTATAATGTTAAGTAGTATATATTCTGCTGTATTAAAAAATACTTTGAATGTTAGCAGTAAAAGTAGAACTTGCATAGCTTAGAAACAATGATGTTTTTATTTTGGAGGAGTAATCCTAGTAGCCATTATGTACATGTACATTATGCAAGCATTTGCTTTTTATATTCTAAGATAACAAAAAAATGATTTTTGGTAACTGAATGTCCAAAATACAGTTATTTGTTCTTGTAGGTCTAATGTGTTTTGAAATGTACCTTGTAATAAAAAGGCATTGTATTTCTAATATTTGTGTTTTACAGATATTAGAAATATTCATTTACTCTTTTTAAAACTATGATAACTAAGTTATTTCTACAAATGATGTAAAGGCTATTTTGATGCAGAGAAGAAGGGGGGGGGGAGTCGTTTTTAGTATCCCAGAAAACAGCAATTTAATATAAATAAGAAAACTTGCTTTAAAATTATTAATAAAAGTTTAAGTCATTAAGAACCATTTTAAAGTATTTTTGCTGCTTTAAAATATCTCTCATTTGTTATACCACTTTTCTAATAATTTAAAAGCAATGAACATTTTCTTAAAAACCACAGTATTAACAAGATCTCTTAATATTAGCTTAGTGCTAAAGTGTGATGGTGAGATGAATACCAAACATGACCACAATAGTTAACAATGAAGTATGAAAGCATTATCTTAGATTTTTAAAAAAATCAATACTAATTAAATCAGGGTTAGTAAACTTTGAATAACTGTACCTTAACAATGAAAAGCCAATCATCTATGAAAACCCCTTGCTATTCTAAAAGGACCTAATAGCTGCTATAGAAATGCTTTTGTAACCCAAGCTTTGAGTATGACAAATAATAATAATAAAACTAAAGAAGTACATTTTTTTTTCCCTACCATGCATCACTCAAGAGACACTGCTAATGTAAAATAAAAGGAATTAAATACGGTGGTTGGGAATTCTGTCTCACTCCTCTAAATTCAACTCCTCTCTATGAGGGAAAAATATAAAAGATTTTATACAGTGGCTTAAAGTTCACAGTGAATTCTTTCATGCACTATGATTTTGTTAATTCCTTAAATTCAATCCAGATTGTGTAACCTGGAATTTACTTATCTTTATTCTGGAAAGTAGACAAACAAAACAGTCTTCCCTAATTGGCCTTTCCTTTCCCCGTTTCCTCCCAGTTGAATTTCTTCATTGCATCTCTGATCATGAGATGCAGAGCAAATATTGATATTTTCCACTATAAAAAAGAAAAGCGAGGATTATAGATGCAGCTCAGTCATAGTGTACTCGCCTAGCATTCACCAGGCCTGGAAATTGATTCCCCAGCACCGCAAAGGAGAAAAAGAAAACCAAACTGAAGTAGTGGTTTGTTCAAACTCTACTTTTTTTTTTTCCTTTAGGATTTTTCCCCCCCTGGGTAAAATCCTGCCTTGCACCTGCTTCAGCAAGAGAGCCAGAAACAGCTGCCCAGGTCTGTGTCGGTGGAGATCTGTCTGGGTCGCGGCCCAGACTCGCGGAAGGCTCGCCGCGCGCTCGCGCGCCCCCTGCCGGCGGGGCCCCGGGGCCCCAGCTACCTGGATCGGGCGCCTCCCGAAGCGGTTGACTCCATTGGGATCTGCACCGGCTTCCAGGAGCTGCCGCACCTTCTCCAATTGTCCCCGTGCCGCGGCGTTGGCCAGGCCCGCATCGCTGCTGCTACCATCGAGCATGCCCTTGTCCTCCTCTCGCATTCCTCAGCCTCCAGACACCGAGCGGTTCGGATAATCCACCGCTGGCCGTGAGTTTAGCGACCCTCCACGGCGTTCCACACCACTGCGGCGCACTCCACCCTCCTCAGGAGAGCAAGGCTTAGCTTCAGCCCCCTGTCGCTGTCCTGCAGTTTGCGGCCGGTGCAATGGTCGAGTGGCTGGTGGTTAGATCTGAATTTTTTCTGGAGCCGGAGAACCAGCCGACGCTCGTGGCTTGCTCCTGGGAAAAAGCGTCTGGCGCGACCGCAGCCTGACTCTGGCAGTGTGGGGAGCCAGCTGCGACTGAATTCCGTTTCCAGCTGGGCGGCGGGGCCCGGCTCTCCCCGCCCCCCTAGGCTCCGCCTCCAGTCGGGCAGGCCAGCGCGGGCGCGTCCCTGGGGTTGGGGGAGGCGTCCAGAAGCTGGCCGATGGCGTCATAGGCGATGGGGGCGGTGGTTTAGGGCTGGTGGGGGGTGGCGGAGGGAGGCGGGCAGCGGGCGCAGAAGATCCTACGATTGCTGAGCCCGAGATCCTGTGAAGGCAACTCCTGGAACCCTCGCCGCTCTGCTGGCTCGGTGTCCGGTAAAGTGAAGGCTACGTGTTTGGAAATATTGACCCACAGCGCTCAGCTCCTAATCCCCAGCAGGCGGAGCAGTGAACTTCCATTCCTTTAGTCATAGGCCAACCGGTCTGGAGACCTTAGTGGCTGCATTGCAATGGAGTGGCTGAGAGAAAACCTTTGAAAATAACTCCTACTTTCTTAAGATGCCTGAAGGTGACAGCTCTGCACCTGTCATGGAGGGTGAATTCATCCCCAGGCAGTACTTGAACTTCACGAGTTTCACATCGTGCAGTAACCTTAGCAATTTTCTTCTGGGTGTGTCTTTTTGAATTAGTCATCCAGAAAAATAGTGAAAAATTCTGAGAATCCTGTTCTGCGCGTGCTTTTAATTTTTTTAATCTTTGAATTGTTAATATGGTTCTGAAATTAAAAAAAAAATTTTTTAGAAAAAAGATCAAGACTAGAAACCTGGCATAGGTAACACATATATACAGATGCATTTTAAGAATCCGAAACTCCTGCTGATGCTTGCCCGAAGTTCCAGCTACTCAGGAGGCTGGGACAGGAGGATCACTTGAGTCCCAGAGTGCCAGGTGCGCCTGAACAACGTAGAATGACCCCATCTCGAACAACGTAGAATGACCCCATCTCAAACAACAACGAAACACTTAAGATCTGTTTCATGATATTTGTGAGATATATCTTTGCCCTCAAACCTATTTAAACCCACCTCAGCGTGTGTTTGATTTTTATTTACCATGACTAATAAGGACATTTATGCAGTAATAATGAAACATAATAAAACATGGGTGTGGTACTGGGCCTGTCATTAAACTGGCTGAACCTGTCATTAAATCCACTTTTGAAGATTTAAAGATCACTCCTTCCTAATCTTCATAAGTGAGTTTGAACCAACACACTTATTGCTTTGACAACTTAAAATAGTACAAGTGATACTACATTGAAATAGGAAGATAATCGCAAGTTATGCATCTGTAGTCAAAAACTCTGGTGAGGAACTACTTGGCAGCAGATTTCTCCTAACACCAAGAAGTTATTTACAAAATAAGTTCAGAGTCCTGAGGAAGATGAGTCTCAAAGAGAGGTCTTTTGCTTTCTTATTCAAAAAAACAAGAGACTTCAGAACACATTTCTTCTAGCTTGGACTTCCCCTTTAAAAATCAGGGAAAGCTATTTCCTTGAGACAGAGGAGCACAGAAGTGGCATTTGAGGAGGAAGATCTATTGACTCAAAGGGGCTAAAATTCACCTTTGACACAGTAGGGCAAGAGATACAGTTATAATTTCTCTCTTTCCTACCCCATTTCTTAGTTTCTGGGTTCCTCTACCTCTCTCTTTTGTTTGAACTTCCATATTTATCTGGAGAAAATGCCCTTTTATTTGTTTATGGCCATCCCGTTATTAGGTTTGGACAGAAGAATAGACATCTACCTCTGGGTGAAAAACATGGATGCACTTTTTTTGTCTTACTTGAGAACCAGTCCCCATGGACAGAGTATTGAGAATTACAGGTGTGTAGGTAGACAGGAGAAGGAAGAAGAAAGATGGGTAATTGGAAGTCAGAGCATTTGAGATGAATGGTATTGGTATTTTGTCAGTAATCTGAGAGGCTGACTCTCCAGACTTATGTTAATGAACTTAGTCCAGGACAATTTCATCAGAAAATCCTAGCTACTCCATAATTCAGTGCACATTCATGTGTAACGTAGGCTGACTTTTAAGAAATGTTGTTGGGATCTTCTCTCTAATGGAGTCAAGAATTAAGTTTAGTTCAACAAAATTTAGTTCAACATGTCCTATATTCTACGTGTCCAGAGTTGAGTAAGATATGGGACCCTAGTTTTTAAGAAAATCTCTATAGTGGCACTTGAAACTGATGGAGAATTTCTATTTAATATGAAAATTTTACTGAGATATATCAACAGGGTATTTGGAGACTAAGGTTGAAGGAAGCAACTCAGGGTGAAGGAACTTTTAGAGGAGGAGCCAACTGAAGAGATTCTTTCAAGGATGCATCAGAAATAAACTGTTTCCTCTCACCGTACTTTGAGCTCTGGATTTCTCTGCAGTTCATCAAAAAAGACCAGGAAATGATAATCTGAATCAACTTCTTAAGTGGTAGGCATGGCCAATGCATCTGAGGGAAAAGCCATTTGAAGTTGATAAGAAAGTGGAAGAGATTTGTTTGTATTTGACAGGGATAGAAGAAAAGCATGGTAAGGCGGGGTGGGGGAGTTTTTTCCGAGGTAGATATTTAAGTTTTCTTAAACAAATTGACCCAAAAGAAATTTAGGCAGAGGAAATGTTACTAGGGGCATTTGTGATTGCTAGCACCATGGACAGCGCCTCCCCTGTGCATACTTCTGGGTGGTCCTAAACAGCTCCAAATGGGGAATTCTAGAAGCTTCAAATTTGATCCTTCAATGCCTTCCCCCCCCCTCCCTTCAAATAAAAAGGAAGCCACAAAAAAGGTCAATGAACACTTTTCTTTTTTTTTTTAACCAAACCAATCTGCCCAACCTGGTTTCCAAATATTATTGAGTTACCTAATATTCTTTCTAAGGTTTAATAAACATTTTCTATACTTAAGAGAGGAAAAATCACACTTGTTGTAAGGCTCATATCCAGCACCTTAGAAGTGCTATTTTATTAAAATAGTATTTTTAAAAGTTCTATTCTATTTAAAACTATGCAGTATGTATTAGTACCTTAATTTTACAGATAGCACCTAAGGATCAGAGATTTAAGAAACTTGTGGACTACCTAACCATCACTTCAAAGCCTCTGTTCTTTACATTAAATAATGTACAGCAGCAGTCTTGCTAGGGTAAACTGGGGGGAGGGTGACAATAAAATCTTATAATTATTTTCTCCTCTGTGTTTTCCAGATGGCTTACCTCACAGCACACCCTTAGTAGACTTCAGTGATGACATTTCACATGTAATACAATAGCACATTTGTATTATACAATAGAGTGAGATAATGAAACATTGTACCTCTCCCTGAAGCCCAGCTGTCTCTAGGATGAAGCACAACCTGTTGTTAATGCTTGAAACACATTTAGGAGATTAAATGGATGGGAACACAGTTGAAACTTATAATTGTCACAGCTGTGCCTTTTAATAGGGTGGAGAATTTTCAAGTGAGAAGAAAGAGAAAGTAAATGGTAAGCTGACTTTGAATTTTAAAGTAAGAGGAAATGAATAGAATCAGTCCTACTATTGTACATAATGCAGATTACTTGAGATGATGTTTATGTTCTAGTTTATGACACTAGATATATAGAAGTATGAATAGAATTAGTTAAGTGGCCAAGAGAATTAGTGACATTATTATGCTCTCATTTGAGTGTTCTTTCATGTGTGGTTGGGCAATTCAGAATTACTTTGGGTTTTTTTCAAATTATATATGACCCATCTCCTTTCCAAGAGGCTTGATTCTCTCCATTTTATCAGTTGAAAATTATTGCCCCATCATCTTCTCTAGCAATTAGAGAAATGCAAATCAAAACTACTCTAAGATATCATCTCACTCCAGTCAGAATGGCAGCTATTATGAAGACAAACAACATTAAGTGTTGACAAGGATATGGGGAAAAGGTACACTCATATACTGCTGGTGGGACTGCAAATCAGTACAGCCAATATGGAAAGCAGGATGGAGATTCCTTGGAAATCTGGGAATGGAACCACCATTTGACCCAGCTATCCTTCTCCTGGGATTATACCCAAAGGACTTAAAAACAGCATTCTACAGGGACACAGCCACATCAATGTTTATAGCAGCACAATTCATAATAGCTAAACTGTGGAACCAACCTAGATGCCCTTCAGTGGATGAATGGATAAAAAAATGTGGCATATATACACAATGGAATTTTACTCAGCAATAAAAGAGAATAAAATCATGGCATTTGCAGGTAAATTGATGGCGTTGGAGAAGATAATGCTAAGTAAAGTTAGCCAAACCCCCCAAAACAAATGCCAAATGTTTTCTCTGATATAAGGAGGCTGACTCATAATGGGGTAGGGAGGGGGATCATGGGAGGAATAGATGAATTCTAGATAGGGAAGAGGGGTAGGATGGAAAGGGAGGGGGCAGGGGATTAGCAAGGATGGTGGTGGAATGTGATAGACATCATCATCTAAAGTACATGTATGAAGACACGAATTGGGTGTCATACTTTATATACAGAGATATGAAAAATTGTGGTACATATGTGTAATAAGAATTATAATGGGGCTGGGGATGTGGCTCAAGCGGTAGCGCGCTCGCCTGGCATGCGTGTGGCCCGGGTTCGATCCTCAGCACCACATACAAACAAAGATGTTGTGTCTGCCGAAAACTAAAAAAAAATAAATATTAAAAAAAATTCCCTCTCTCTCTCTCTCTCTCTCTCTCTCTCTCTCTCTCTCTCTCTCCCCCCCCGCCTCTATCTTTAAAAAAAAAGAATTATAATGTATTTCACTGTCATTTTTTTCCATTTACAACTAAAAAATATTTTTATTTTTATTTATTTATTTTTTATTATTAGTTGTTCAAAACATTACATAGCTCTTGACATATCATATTTCATACATTTGATTCAAGTGGGTTATGAACTCTCATTTTTACCCCGTATACAGATTGCAGAATCACATTGGTTACACATCCATGTTTTTACATACTGCCATGCTAGTGTCTGTTGTATTCTGCTGCCTTTCCTATCCTCTACTATCCCTCCTCCCCTCCCCTCCCCTCCCATCTTCTCTCTCTACTCCATCTACTGTAGTTCATTTCTCTCCCTTGTTTTTTTCCCCTTTCCCCTCACTTCCTCTTATATGTAGTTTTTTATAATGATGGTTTCCTTCCATTTCCATGCAATTTCCCTTCTCTCTCCCTTTCCCTCCCACCTCTCGTCCCTGTTTAATGTTAATATTCTTCTCATGCTCTTCCTCCCTGCTCTGTTCTTAGTTGTTCTCCTTATATCAAAGAAGATATTTGGCATTTGTTTTTTAGGGATTGGCTAGCTTCACTTAGCATAATCTGCTCTAGTGCCATCCATTTCCCTGCAAATACCATGATTTTGTTATTTTTTAGTGCTGATTAATATTCCATTGTGTATAAATGCCACATTTTTTTATCCATTCATCTATTGAAGGGCATCTGGGTTGGTTCCACAGTCTAGCTATTGTGAATTGTGCTGCTATGAACATTGATGTAGCTGTGTCCCTGTTGTATGCTCTTTTAAGGTCTTTTGGGTATAGTCCAAGAAGTGGAATAGCTGGGTCAAATGGTGGTTCCATTCCCAGCTTTCCAAGGAATATCTATACTGCTTTCCAAATTGGCTGAACCAATTTGCAGTCCCACCAGCAATGTACAAGTGTGCCCTTTTCCCCGCATCCTCGCCAGCACTTGTTATTGTTTGACTTCATAATGACTGCCATTCTTATGGGAGTGAGATGGTATCTTAGAGTGGTTTTAATTTGCATTTCTCTGATTGCTAATGATGGTGATCATTTTTTCGTGTATTTGTTGATTGTATATCCTCCTCTGAGAAGTGTCTGTTCAGATCCTTGGCCTATTTGTTGATTGGGTTATTTGTTTTCTTGTTGTTTAATTTTTTGAGTTCTTTGTATACTCTGGAGATTAGAGCTCTATCTGAAGTGTGAGGGGTAAATATTTGTTCCCAGGATGTAGGCTCCCTATTTACCTCTCCTATTGTTTCTTTTGCTGAGAAAAAATTTTTTAGTTTGAATATGTCCCATTTGTTGATTCTAGATTTCAACTCTTGTGGTATAGCTGTCCTATTAAGAAATTTGGAGCCCGACCCCACGAGATGGAGATTAGGGCCAACTTTTTCTTCCATTAGACGCAGAGTTTCTGGTTTGATTCCTAGCTCCTTGATCCATTTTGAGTTAACTTTTGTGCAAGGTTAGAGAAAGGGATTCAATTTCATTTTGTTGCATATGGATTTCTAGTTCTTCCAGCACTATTTGTTGAAGATGCTATCCTTTCTCCATTGCATGGTTTTGGCACTTTTGTCTAATATAAGGTAGTTGTAATTTTGTGGATTGGTCTCTGTGTCCTCTATTCTGTACCATTGGTCTACCTGCCTGTTTTGGTACCAGTACCATCTGTTTTTTGTTACTATTGCTCTGTAGTATAGTTTAAAATCTGGTATCACTCTACTGCCAGTTTCAGTCTTTCTGCTTAGAATTGCTTTTGCTATTCTGGGTCTTTTATTTTTCCAGATGAATTTTATGATTGCTTTTTCTATTTCTTCGAGGAATGCTGTTGGGATTTTGATTGGCATTGCATTAAACCTATAGAGTACTTTTGGTAATATGGCCATTTTGATGATGTTAGTTCTGTCTATTCATGAACAAGGTATATCTTTCCATCTTCTAAGGTCTTCTTCTATTTTTCTCTTTAGGGCTCTGTAGTTTTCATTGTATAGTTCTTTCACCTCTTTTGTTAGGTTGATTCCCAAGTATTTTTTTGTTTTGTGAATGGGGTGGTTGTTCTCATTATCATTTCAGAGGATTTGTCACTGATATACAGGAATGCCTTTGATTTATGTGTGTTGATTTTATATCCTGCCACTTTGCTGAATTCATTTACTAGCTCTAGAAGTTTCTTGGTAGAGCCTTTTTTTTTTTTAAATTTTCTATTCCCATATTAGATGAATACTCAAAATTCAGCAATGGAAAACTAGGTATGGTTATAAACAAGACATAGTTGAAATGAAAGTTTTCAAAAAGTATCATAAGTCAAAATTTAGTATCATAATGATGAGTTTTAAGATTTTAATTTTGACACCATAATCTTTGATGTGGTTATAAGGTTAGGCAATACTAAAGTGAAAGTTTCAAAACAAAACAAAGAGTTGACAGAAACATTAGTAATTGAAATTAAGTAGTTAGGAAGTATTGGATATGTTTTTGTTGTTGTTGCTGCTATAGAAGGACAGAATACCTTTATTTTGTTTGTTTTATTTTTACGTGGTGCTGAGGATTGAACCCAGTGCTTCATGCACGCTAAGCAAACACTCTGCCATTAAGCTACAGCCCCAGCCCCAAGTATTAGATATGTTTTATAAGACAGTTTTGCTGATTTTTTGGGGGGGGGAGTACTGGGGATTGAGCTCAGGGGCACTCAACCACTGAGCCACATCCCCAGTTGTATTTTGTATTTTATTTAGAGATAGGGTCTCACTGAAGTGCTTAGCACCTAGCTTTTGCTGAGGCTGGTTTTGAATTCATGATCCTCCTGCCTCAGCCTCCTAAGGCACTGGGATTACAGGCATGTGCCACCATGCCTAGCATTTTTGCTGATTTTGATGTATGGTAGATGAAACAGTTTGTACTCAGTGTCCTTTCCATGATAAACTTGAACCAATGATATCTAGTCTTCCCTTGATGTGATTCAAAAAATTGAATAAAGATAATAATGGCAATGATAAATATTAGGCAGTATTAATATACACCTATGAGATTCTTGCAGAGTATTTGATTATGGCATAATGAAATTTAATGTCATATTTTTCAAAATTTTTTCTCTAAATGACTTAATTTGAACATAATTTAAAAAGATGATGTAATTTAAACTACCCTATAAAAATAATCCAAGGGGAGACGGAAAGTTTTCTTTCTAGAAGAATGGCAGCTAATACAGACAGATTCTTCGAACTGGAAAATCACCACATTGTGAATCCCCCAAAGGTGTGACAAAACCACTGATAGATTGCAGTTGGGAAACAGAATGGTCTCATGACTTCATTTCACACTTATTTATGAATTTAAAAAAGGAAAAATTCAGAGAGGGAGAGGGAGAAACTGATTATCACCTCAACCAAATAGGAGAATCTGACCATATGCAGTTTGGAATTCATCTATGTGAAGTTCTTGATGGAATTCTATGTGTGTGTGTGTGTGTGTGTGTGTGTGTGTGTGTGTGTGTGTTGTGTGTGTATAATCTGCACATTATCAGAAAGTATTCAATACCTGTTTTCAGATATTATAATTTTTTAAATTTTCATGCTGTTTCCAATTTATTTTACCTAGTATTTGTGATCACCAAGTTCCAAGTATTGTGATTAAGATTACATTGTTCAAATGAGCAAAAACTTGCTTTCTTTTACAAAATGGATAGGGGATAATTGAGCAAAGAAAGCAAATGCTTTCTGAATTTTGATTTCTACTAGTAATAAAATTTCTTTGTTTCTTTTTTGGTACTGGGAATTGAAGAACCCAGGGGAGATTTACCACTAATCTACATCCCCAGCCTTTTTACTTTTTATTTTGAGACAGGGTCTTGCTAGGTTGCATAGGGTCTGCTGAGTTGCCCAGCCTGGCCTCAACTTGCCCTCCTTCTGCCTCAGCCTCCCTAGTGGCTGGGATTACAGGCATGTACCACTGCACCAGGCATAGTAAATTTTCTCAAAATAGATTTTAAGGTATATTTTTTTAGTTCTACAGACATAAAGCTCAAAGCATTTCTTGAATGGAAATTAAACACATTTCAGTAACTTTTACCAGTTGCAATATCTGGTGTCAAGATTCACACATTATACTGAAAAAGCTGAAGGGATCTTTTCTTAAGGAGAGACCTTTGTTGCATTTACACAGCTCACCAAGTGTTTAGAGCCCATGGGTGGATCCCTTCTCCTTTGCTGGTAGAACAATCATTGACAGTGAGGTCATACAGGGGAAGTAGTGAGAGATGCAGTAAACACCGCACCTTAACTGCCCTGGAGGAACCCTATAAGGTGTTTAAATTTATCTTTCTATTTGCTCCTCATCCCTTGGGACTGGGTGAGGTGAAAGAGTTTGGGTTAGGAAGCAGTTGTTTTTCTCTTTCTATTTAGTTTGCATGTCATGTCTGGGGATTTGGCAATAAATAACTTATTCTCTGATCTTGTTTTTAATACCCTGATTTTGATATATTTCCTCACATTCCAGAGGACAAAAGCATTACAATACCATAGTGTAGAAGTGCAAGAATAAAAGTGGAATAAAAGTGAATGGAAGTTTGGTCCTTTCAAACTTTTTTGGCAGAGTAGAATTTACATAGGCTTTACAGTCTACCTGAGTTTAGTTTCTAGCTCTTCTACTTACCATCTGAGTGACTTTAGTCATGTAGTTTAACCTTTTAAAGACTCAATTTCCTCATTATAAGATATAATATAATCTTCATTATTGGGTAAGTATTAAATGAAACAAAGTGCATATGCATTCTAGCATATAGTAAGCTCCTGATAAATGGAAATTATCATTAATACATTGTTCAGAAAAGAAAATACATCAGTGAACAAATGGTATATTTTATGAACAATACAGGGAAGATTGTGAACAAAAACTTTAGGAATGAATTTTTAAATGGTCATTTCTTTTGCCAAGTGTTATTAGGTTTCCCATGCAAATACATATGCACACACATATCTACATATACATATAGATAAATATATACATGTACATATATAAGACATATATTTACTTATCTAGTTAACATTCTTAAGCCATCATCATGAAGCATAAGTTAATGAACGGGACTCAATTTATTTGTGGAACCATTTATACAATCATTGCCTATCACCTTCACAATGTTTGTTAACATTCTCGGACCACTTACCATATTATTTTCTTAATATTTTTCCTCAAATTGATTTATCTTTTAATTATTTACATTTTAATTTTTGCAGTGGTAGGGATTGAACCTGGAGCCTGTGCTCACTATGCAAGTGCTCTTACCACTGAGGTACATCCGCGCAGTCCTTGATTCATCTTTTAAAGCCTTATTGAAATCTTATTTAAGCAACATTATTTGTAAATCATGGGTTTGTTGTGCAAGTGATGTTTTTTTAATGCACGCTAAAAGAAATACTTAAAAAAGAAATACTTAAAAAAGAAATACTTAAAAAATACTTAAAAATATATGTACCACTTATAACCATCTGAAGTACCTCCACTGTTACCGTGTTTTGGAAAATACTGATTTACCGTATCCCCCTTGGTCCTCATAAAAGTTATATGGGGTAAATAGAGAAGGCATAATTAACCATCTCAAAGATGAGAAAATCAGGTTTGTGGATAAAATCTTAGTCAGTGAATGACCAGCATTGGTCTTGATATCATTCTTTCTCTATACAAGTCCAGTGCTCCTACTGTAACACCCGTTTCTGTAAAGAGTGTCAACCTTAAACTGGGCTTATGTATGCACAACTGTAATCCCAGTGGCTGGAGAGGTCGAGGCAGGAGGATTGTGAATTCCAAGCCAGCCTCAACAACTTAGTGAGGCCCTAAGCAACTCAGTGAGACCCTGAATATTTTGGAATTTTGTGGTAATTTGAATGCAGATCACCAGAAAATTAGCAGAGAGCAGACTGCCAAATTGCTCCAAATTATCTCGGTGGCCTAGTATTCAAGGCCTTGTGTAATCCCCTTCACTGAGGTAACTTGCTTCTCTAACAGAACATGACAACCTTGAAAAGATATAACTTCACTGATAAGTTTGCAAAGGATTCTGATTTCCATCTTGCTTGAAGACTATCTTGTTGATTTTGACAAAGCAAGCTGCTATGGAATTGAGACTCCAGTGGCAAGAGCCTGAGGGTAGTCTCTGGCCAACAGTGAGCAGCAAATAAAATCCTTTAGTTCAACATTTATGAAGGAAATTGGTCCTGTCAGCAATCTTGAATTTTAAGCTTGAAAGTAGGTCTGTCCCCAGAAGAGTCTTCAGATGAGCCCACAGTCTGGGTGGACATTTTTTATATATATATAAATAGTTAAGCTTTTAAAAATATTTTTTAGTTATAGACAGATGCAATATCTTTATTTTGTTTATTCATTTTTATGTGGTGCTGAGGATCAAACCCAGTGCCTCACATGTGCAAGGCAAGCACTCTGCCACTGAGCCACAAGCCCAGCCCTGTGGGTGGACATCTTGAATCAAGCAGGGCACCCAAGTAAGCAAGCCCTTCCTGATTCCTGATCCATAGGTGTTTTAAGCTGTTAGGGTTTTTTTTTTTTTGTTGTTGTTGTTGTTGTTTGTTTGTTTGTTTGTTTTTAGGTGAAGAAAGAGGCAGTTTGTTATTTGGCAACACAAGGTAGTTTGTTATCTGTAACACAAGCCCACAGAGTCATTTCCAGAAAGATTCAGTAGAGGTGGAATAGACTGACCACTGCTGGCAATGGGCCCTAGACACATTCAAACTAATAGACTGTGATGTCTAATACTGCAAATCTCATTCTTTCTTCTCTTACCTTTTCTTGTCCCTCCTTGCCTTTATTCATTCTACTTTTTCCTGTTGGAAACTCAAAGGTAATAGCAATGCAAAAGAAAACTCCCATATTTACAAAATGTTGTCATTTGTATGTTGTATCTGAGCCCACGGGAACACAATCATCTCTCACACATGAATCCTGCCCAGAGCTCATGTGTGAGAGGTGGATATGCAGGTGGTGCTCAGCCAAGTTTTGGCCGTTGGTGTTATTGAATCATCATGGAGTTGCTTCACTGCTGTTCATGTCATTTTGAGTTTTCATTTTTCTGCAGATGGGAGTGTCATTGTTCTTTTTAAAAGCTGTGAACTCATGTTTTCTCTCATCTACCCCGCAGGCAATATATAGCACTGATCCTGCTAGTGCCACTTGCTTACTTAAATGTAAAGATGATTTTTCCTGTGTATATTCCTTATACAAAATTAAAAACATTAGCCACGTGGACATAACATATAGGCTTCACACTGTCTCTAAAAGACTTCCCCTAGTTTTTCTAACCACTAGGTTACCTAAAATTTTTAATTTTTGCTGTGGGTTTGCTTTTATTTCACATGCACAAGTATCTAAAGCAAGCCCTTTGATCCATGGAGGGATAGAATAAGTGGTAGGGGAATGTATATTTGAATGACTTTAAATCACAAATCCCTTACTGTATGACAGCAAAATTTAATAATAGCACTCTTAAACACAGACACATACATATGCAAATGAGTCACACTATAAAAACTTCTAACAAGTGCTGGCAAGTCGAATGGCAGAATTACCCTGAAACCTGCCTCCCCAATAAAAACCTTATAATTAAAAACAAGGTTGTCCATAAAGCATAACATATAATAACAATTATTTGCAACTGGTACAATACTTGATTAGAAAGTTTAACGTACATTTTCACAGGTAAAAATTCTTTATCTCCACAGTGTGCAGCCAGAGGGTTATCATCATTTTATACTTGAACAGTGACACACTATTTACTCCAACAATCAGTACCTGCTTACTTTGATCCAACCAGAGACTGAAGGGATGCAGTTTTACCTGTCTTGTGAGAACAATGTTAGTGTTTGCTATGTATTGACTGAGTGTCCACTGTGTATCAGATACTTTGGTTAGGCACAGAATGTGCTGTTGTATAGTTCATCCTCTTTTTAATCTGGCAACAATTATGTTTTATTTATAGTAGACTGAGGCTTAAAGCGGTTTACTGGATTTTCTAAGGTCTTTCAAGTAGTAAAGTGGCCATAACAGAGTTTGAACCCAAGTCCCTTAACTTTCTGAATAGTGCTCTTTTTATCATAGCCTTAATAAAGGATGTGAAAATAATGAATACATGGAAGCCAGTGAATAGGATACAGTTGTGGCCTTAAGCCAGATCCTGTTGAACATGTGGTAGAAAGGAAATGAGGAGGTTCTTTGTTGTTTTCTTATTCTCAGTTGGTTATCCCTTGGTATTTATTCCATATTCAAATTCTATTATTCTAGTCCATACATTCATCCATCCATCCAAACTCCTATCAATCTATCAATATAACAAGCATACATTAATTAAACTCTAAGAATTGTCAACTCTTCCTTCAGAGTGCCCCTGTGACAGGGGATCAGGGACTTGAAAATGGAATGGAAGTTCCCTTTAGTGATGGTACCACTTTTCCAATGTGTTCCTCTACAATTTTGCCTCTTAGGTACCTACTTTTGTGAGACATCCTGTGCAGACTGAGGTGAGGAAAAGCTGAAAATAGGATTGGGGAGGAGATGGGAGAATTTGTCAATACATTTTAGATTCTTATGTTCTGAAATGCAAATATTCTTTCTCTAGTTCAGTTTTTTAAGAGTGCATAGGTAGAATGTCTTAGGGTAGCTGTTAGCAAAGAAATAGATTGCACTGTACTCCCATTTCTTAGAATTTCATATTTTTCTGAAAGTAATTATTAAAATTGACAAGTTTTGGTTTTTTTTTTTTTTTTTTTTGCAGTACAGGTGATCGAACCTAGGGGTTTTCTGCCACTGAGCTACAACCCAGCAACCCCTACCCCAACCCCCTCCACTGTTTGGTGACAGGTTCTCGATAAGTTTCTCAGGCTGGCCTTGAACTTGTGATCCTTCTGCTTCAGTCTTCCAAATCACTGGCATTACAGACATGCACCACCAGGCCTTGTTTATTCTTGACTTTTAAAAAATCCTATGCCAAAAATTCTTAATGGCATACTGCAGTGCATCTGTTTTCATTAGAGGGCCAGATAGTAAATTTTTTTAGCCTTTGTGGGCATATGGTTTCTGTCACAATGACTCTGCTGCTGTAGCACCAAAGCAACCACAGACAACACAATAAATGAGTGTCTGTGTTTCAGAGAAACTTTATGTACAAAATCAGGCAGCAGGACAGATTTGACAGAATAATAATAGTTTGTAGACTGCTGATATAGTGTTCAAATGGAGTTTGATTCTGGCTTTGCTATTCTAGTGGAGTATATGTGGGAAAATGCTTTATTTAGATTTGATGTAGTTTTCTTTTCTGTAAAATAGTAATAGTAAAACCTACTTCACATGAAGACTCATCTATGAAGCTAAATGTGGCAAGCTATCTGGTACCTAATAGGTACCTAAATCATAACTATAGTAATTATCATTTTTACTGTATTATTACTTTAATTTCTTAAGTTTTTTGGGGATGTTTGCTGTCTAACTCGTGTATTTACAGTAAACTAATAAGTGCTGTTGAGGGAAACAGAATTGTTTTGCTGGTTCATCACGGAAGTTTCTTTTACTAGACCTAGAAAGCCACTTGAGAGCTTTTTGTTACTTATTTCTTACCATTGAATGAATACCATTCTCTTTAAGTTCTACTTTCTCCATTTCAAGTCTTATTTGAAAGAATTGTGTAGATATGGGTGCATGTGTTTGCTTTTCTCCTTTATTTTCTTTGTTGGGTAATTGTGCACATGTTGATTGGCTTCAAGTATGGCTTTCACTATCCCCATGGCAATAAGCTTCTATTGACTTGAATTTGGACCAGCCCTTGTTGCTCCGTGAGTGGGATCATCTGGGTGTGTCAGGCTTCTCTCTGGTGGCAGGCAGGGGTGGCTGCACCTGTTTTACTTGTGGAGCGTTGGCACCAACGTTGCAAGTGCTTTTCTGTGTATTTGGTTTTTTCTTCTTTGTGAAAGGTCACTGACTGATTTGAGTGACTGAGCTGAGTCCCACATCCTGAGTATGCCACACTGGCTTTCTTTCTGTGGCATTCTGCCTCATTTCTAGAGATGAGTTTGGTTCATAGAGTGAAACTCTGTTTTTTATTTTTATGACTTCTCCTAGAAGGAGAGAAGGTCATGATTACCACTGAGTGTCGAAAATCATTAAAGACACGAATTTAAAGTGCATTTTGTGACTAAAGAAGAAAAGTGTACTTTATCATGATGAAAAGCAGCCACAGAATAGGGTCCAGGTTGTTGGCTTAACCACAATGTAAAGTTAACACACAGCTTTCAGTTCCTGCTGGTGGAAGGGATGGTCAGTCCTTTCCTTCTCCTTTTTCTTGAATCCCTTTCCTCTTTTGCTTCTTCCTCTCTTTTCCTAAAACGAAGAGTAAAGACAAATTATAGCAGATCTGTGTTGGGTTGGTATAGGGCAGGAAATCTATTTAATAACAAAAATTGTGTCAAATTCACTTTTCTATTTTGAATTGAAATTATAATGTACATGGACTAATTAGATTGAAGACTCTAAACATGAAGATAATGTTCATGAAGTATCTACTGAGAAAAGGCTTGAAATGATACCATGTAGGTACAACATTAAAAATCTTCATACACTGCACATTTGCATACAAGAAGACAATTTTTCTTGGTAGGTAAAATGAACACTCCAAGCACATAGAAAAGAAAAATTATAAAAAATTCAATTTCAGTCAATATAATTCTGGAGGTATAATATAGCATTTAAGATTGGTCTATAGTTTAAATTATTTTTTTCTGATTGTTTTCTCTTACTTCTACACATATGGAGATGTTTCCATGCTAAAGCTACTTTATTCTATAAAATGATGAGATACTCTATAATTTATTTTCACTCCATTGCTAATGTAAGTTTAGCTTTATTCTTGGTGTACTTAAAAGAGTTTATAGTTGCTTCTTCATGACAGTTAGGAGTCAGACATCCACATCATGGATGACGTTTTCTTCCATATCTCCTCTGGCATCATGTATGCTGTTAATAATAATATTTTGAAGTAAGCCTAAAATACCTTTGGAGAAGTATCATAGATGTTCCTATCTACCCAGGGTCTGTTTCCATGACTTAACTGTATTACAGACCCAGTTGTATAGGTATAATTTGAAATTTAGCAAAGAAAGAAAGAAAGATACAATAACAACAAAACAAATAGTATGGTTGGATTCTGATGAGATAAATTACCATTAATCTAGCTGTGTGATGAGATTTAAAGATGGCTCTTTCACACCCTCACATCGATTCATCCATTTGGATGTAGCTCCTCTCTCTCTCTGCCTCTTCCCTTTTATTAATCTCATGTAATTATTTGTGTACATGTCTGGCTTCCTCACTCCTCTGAGGGAAGGGACTATGCCTTTTTCATCTTCGTAGTATTCATGGCTTCTACTGCAGAACTCAGACCATAAAGGTTACTCAAGAAATGTGTTAGGGCTGGGCAGCCTGTAATTCCAGCAGCTGGGGAGACTGAGACAGGAAGATGGCGAATTAAGCAACTCAGTGAGATCTTGTCTCTACATAAAATACAAAATAGGGTTGGGGATATGGCTCAGTAGTCGAGTGCCCCTGAGTTCAATTCCTGGAATCAAAAAAAAAAAAAAAAAGTGTTTAGGAAAGTAAATATACATAAGCTAGAAATGAGTGTTAGATCCTTGAATCTGAACAACACACTTTGCATTTTTCGGGTGGGACAAAGAAGAAATAGAAGGTTTTGGCATATGCTACACTTTTACATGGAAGTTAATAACTGCCACACAATTTCATAATCTTCTGTGGTATTAACCTCACTTCTATCACTAACCATGCCTAGTGCTAGGTGACTCTTAGCCTGGCATGTTTTGGCAGGACTTTACCTGGTTTGCGTAATCTACATTGACTTCTAGTTTCAACAAGAATTGTTTACATGCATTTAATTTTAGCTCTTGGGCTATATAACATGTCATTGTTCTTTTTACTTATCTCCTCCCCTTACTTTTGGAAACAGGACAACCATCTTCAATACTGGCTGTTCCTGTTTGGTGTGCTCTTAGATTGATTTTAGCTTGCTCTTCAGCTTTCATATTTTCCAGCCATATTTCCTGCATAAGAAAATAGAGACTATGTTGCCAGAGAGAGAAATGGAGATTGGTGGGGACATTATTTAATCATTCAGAGAACTGATATTCTGGTTTGAAAGGAAATTAAAGCAAGGTATTTGGATTAAGTGATACTATTTGATTTTCTTATATTCAATTTACAGGATAGTGCATTCGGCTTTTAATTAATTTTACCTGCTTCTCTTACAGTGAATCTAATAAACACACTTATATTGAGGCTTACTTAAAAAATAAGACAATAGAACTATTATTTTTTTATATTTGAGTGAAATGAATACTGTAGGAGAATAATAATAAATTTTGAGCAAAACATTGTTTTTCTAAGAACAGACCATGGAAATTGAAAGTAATCAACAGTCTTACACAAGTGTTTTGAAATTCTCTTGCACAATTCTATTTTTTATGGTACTTATACAATCATATTTCTTAATGACTTTCTATAAGCATTTTTTTTGACAAGATTAAAAAGGTAAAATTAAAGTAAGAACTTTAGAAAAATAGGCTTTTATGGTTGCTTACTTCTGCACCACAATATACATAAAACCACAGATTTTTTTTCAGTGCAGTTTTCATATGTACATTCTAGAACAGACAGGAAATGCAGTACACTGTAGGAGGTATGAGTTTGCCACCTAGAGGAGAGATGTGAAATTCAACTTTCTCCAAATTCAGTAGAATTCATTAATTTGTTCCTTCAGTTAATTATCTACTTATTTAAATATTCAAATATAAAGTATCTACAAATCTTATTCATTGTGCCAATGCAGATTTATTAAATTTATTCAAGATAGAGCTCAGCTATGAACTCAAAGAATTCACAAAGTGTATCTGACTTTAATTGCTCAGCTACCTGTCTTAAAATTTTTTTAAAGAGAATATAACCCAACTATCTGGAAAATCTAAATATCTATATTTGGGATGAATATTACTTTTACTTTGGGGGCTAGAGTAAAATTCTGTTTTTTCATTCATCCTAATCCCTTTACTTTTTCTTTTTTAACTTTTTTTTTTTTTGCATTGGGGACTGCATGCTAGTAAGTGCACTAATACTAAGTTACATCCCCACCCTTATTTTTATTATTATTTTAGTTGTAAAAGATTGTATTTTGAAACAGTGGCTAAAATTTCCCGACTAGCCTTGAACTTATGATCCTCCCACCTCAGCCTCCCAAGTAGCTGGGATTACAGGCACGTGTCATCACACCCAGCTCTTTTTTAACCTTGTATGTTTGATATGGACATGTGTAATTCCTTCTTGTTTTATATGATCAGGATGACATTTCTTCTGTTAAGGAACTAACAGTAGATTGGAACTAAAAGAGACTAACAATTCTGGTATATTTTATTTATTTATTTATTTATAGCGGGGGCTTTGCAAATGCTAGGCAAGTACTCTATTTTCCTAGAGTGCTATGCTGCAAGTCCAATTCTGGTATATTTTAAATGATAAAGAGAATATCTAGGATAAATCCACCATTTGGGTAAAGATTAAGTGTATTATAGTATTTATCTATATGTCAATGATTTATAAAGTTAAAAAAAAGAATTGTTCCTCTAGTTTTTATTACAAGCAGTACCTGGCATATTGTTTGCATACTAAGTATTCAAGAAATAGTGATTTTATTGTTGACTTGAATATTTTAGAGTGAGACTTGCCTTAGAAGAAATTCAGATATTCATATATATGAGAAAATTTCCAATAAGGACATAAATAATTTTTCCTTGTCAATATTTATTCACCATGTGATTTATAAATTTCCTTGCCAAGTAACTCATAGGAAAATACACTAAAAACATTCTAAATGACAAAAACTTACAACCACACCTAATTTGTTAAGGTGAAGAAAGAGGATCCAGCCCAGCCAGTGGCACACGCTTGTAATCCCAGCAGCTTGGGAGGCTGAGACAGGAGAATCTTGAGTTCAAAGCCAACCTCAACAATGGTGAGGCACTAAATAACTACGTGAGACCCTGTTTCTAAATAAAATACAAAATAGGGCTGGAGATGTGGCTCAGTGGTAGAGACGCTGAGTTCAATCCCTGGTACTCACCACCCTTCCTCCACAAAAAAGAGGATTCAAATCTTTAGACTTTGTTGCTCAATGAAAAGAGTATCATAAATAGCTCACCCCGCATGGGCCATGCCATCTTTGCAGTGTAATTTCTTCTGAGGTTCTGGTGTTCTCTCTTTGAAAGGACCACCTCACATACCTCCAATAGCCTTCTCTTTAAGGACGCAATATGATTTCTCTTTCAGTTCTTGTCCTGCTCACTTTCATGTGGCAACAAGATTTAACTCTCCTTATAACATATCTTCCATTACTATTTTGGTTGTATTTTAGTCATACAACACCTGTTTAATCCATATTAACATCTGTTTAATCCATATTTTAACATCTCCTCCATGTTAGCAGTAATGTCATAATCTTTTGATTGTAAGTTTCTTAGAGGTAGAAGCCAGCATAATTTTTTCCCCTTTTTGAATAAAGAAATACAAGTCATAATAATCAAAATGAGTGGTAGATTACAGTGCTTATATGAATAATTCACATGATCTTTTTTTAAAAAACAATGATTACATAAAGAAGTGACCGAGCAATTAGATATGGCACAGTACATAGTTTCTTCGAGCTCTCAACTCCTAAAAGAAATTTACCAAATCTTTAGGTCCTCACACTTTTTTCCCACTTCATTAGTTATAGGTTGAATTGTGTCTCTGACAAATTGCTATGTTGAAACCCTTAACCTGAATACTTCAGAATATGAGCTTATTTGGAATGGAGTCATTGAGATGTAATTGGTTAAGATGTTGTATATGGAGTAGGATTAGCTGCTAATCCAATATGACTAATGTCCTTATAAAAAGGAGAGTTTTGGCCATAGAGACATGCAAGTGGAGAACACTTTCTGAAGACTGGAGTTATGCAGCTACAAGTTAAGAAATTACCAGAAACCAGGAGAGATACCTGGAACAGATCTTCCTGAGAAACTTGAGAGGGTGCATGTTTCTCCTGACTACTAGATATCAGAACTGTGAGACGATAAACTTCTGATCATTTAGCCCTTGGTTTGTAGTCCTATGTTATGAGAGCCTTAGAAAACTACTATATCATTTTAACTGTGAACGATAAGGCAAGAATTCTGTAATCATGCCATCATCTCTTTTATTCCTTATCAGCATCCTACAGTATAGATATTAGTGACTTCTCTATTCAAATTAGGAAATGGAGCCTCAGAGAAATCAAATGACAAGTTCAAGGTGTTGTGGCTATTATATTATAGTGTCAGTTTTTGAAACCAAGTCCATCTGACTCCAAGGTGTCATCACTTTATTCAATTCTAGTGCAGTCCTGATGCTCACAACCAGGCTGCAGCAGTAGAGAGGGTGGTGCTTGTGTGCTGAAAAGTTCATGGCCAACAGCATGCTGAATGACCCAGGCAGCTACATGAAAAATGGTGGGATTGTTCATATATATATAGGAACAATATATATAATATATATATATATATATTATTTTTTCCCCTGTATTCTGAAGAATGACATCCTAAATATACCAAAGTTAGTCCACTCCAGGCAAGAGGAAGCGAAGGTTGGAGACAGTGGACCTGCCTGAATGCCTCCAATGTAGCTGAGTGTCTAACCTCTCCAATATCCACATGCATATGAATACCGGGATATACAATCTACAGATTAATGCAACCTAAACTCTCACGTAGTCTGATTTAATTTTATTAACAATTTTCTCAGGTAATAGGGGCAGGGTTAGCATCTTAATTATGTATATGAAGAAGCAAGAATGTTCAAGAGGTTCCCTGACTTCCCAGACCACGAGGTAAATAAGCCTTGGTGCCAGCCTGATCCTCTGGTTTTCTGATTTCAGTTCAGCATTCTTTCTATTATTTCTCACTGCATGAAGAGTCAGTTTTGCTTCCCCTGACTTTTCTTAGTCACTTCTGTGGTTTCATACCACTCCCTCTCTTTCACTCAATAACTATGCCAAGCAAAAACTCCCATGAAAACAGAAAACAAACAAAGCAAGAGAGGTTGATGGTAGAGAAGATAAAATAAAAAAGTATCCTGCAAAAGAAAAAAAGTTATATTGGGAAGAAAAGAAAAGAAAGACACTCTAAGGTGGTGAGGAGAATAAAAGTTGCACTTGAACTGATTCAGCAATTGTGGTCCTGGAGAGCTGGGGTGAGGAGAACAAAAGGAAATTCACTGCGAAGTCTGTGTAGCTGCTGAGATTCTGCTGTGAACCATTTTTCAAAGTGAAGAAAATTCCAATCAATCCCTTGATGGTTTGTGGAGAAGACTTTGCCCCACTCTACCCAAATGCTCAACACAAGCATTGTAACCCTGAGACATTTTTAGTTTACCAGGAAAAAAACAAAAAACAACGTGGTGCAGATTTTTTGCATGAACATAGCATAATGTTCAAGATGACCTGTATTGTAAATGGGAGTTTCTCTCTCTGAATCCACTGCCAAAGGGTGAAAGATAACCCCTTCTTGGGACTTTGAATTTCTTCAGTTGAAATCTGACTGAAGAAGATCACACTGGGAGACTGTATCTTATTTATGTTATATCTTTCTTTGCACCTAACATTTTGTTTTTTGAAACTAGTAAATAATGCTGTATTTTATTTAGATTCCAGATATTTGTATTTAGTACATTTAAACTTATTTTAAAAAGCTATTTGAAGACCCTATTTACATTAAAAACCAGATTCAATTTGACTAGTGTTTTCCTCTAGTTGAGAAGAAAATTCACAGATTGCAAACCGACTTTTCATTTTGGGAGGAAAAAAAATCACTCAGAAGCAACAGGGAGTGGCCCTGATTCCTGTGATTTTATTTATGGGTGGCTGAAGTTCAAATTTCTCAACATACTATAATCTCAGTGTAATTGGCCAAATTCCACAGTGGATAATGAGGTCCAGCTTACCAGGGCAGATTTGTTCTGGGAATCTGTTAGCCAAGTTTGCTGTTTTACATGAGCTGTCAGACTCACCACACTTGCTGGCAGGCCTGGCCCAGCAGGTTCTACAGGTGAGATAGTTGCTGGGCCTGGTAGGTAAAAGGAACAGAGAAATAAATACTTTGTCTTTGAGTATCAGAAGTTCTCTTTCCTATTTCCTCTTCCATACTCCTTCTTCTACAATCTTTCTAGAGTTGAAACATGCATTTAAAAATTAACTCAATTGCTATTTTAGTTAGTGTCTTGTGTTTCTTTTTTTAATTAGTGTCTTATCCTTCTCTCTGTTTCTATAATTGGTGTTACCATTATAAGATCTATAATGTGGACTTGTTTTTATATATGTTACTGAGTTTTGCTGCCAGTATATAGTGGACTCCAAGCACAAATCACGCCTTATTTACTTCTCATCTTGCATCTTTCTTCGTAGAATGTCTTGAAATACACAGGACTTGAAATTCTCTCTGCTTGTTTAAATTTCTAAGCTGATGATGGGAAGATTCACTGTGTTATATTCATAAATGTACATGGGAAAGTTAGGTTCGGTCATTCTACTGTCTTTCCCAAGCCCATCCTTCCTTCCTCCTCTTCATTCCCCTTTGTCTACTCCACTGATCTTTCTTGTACTTTTCTTATCCCCTCCCCTCTTATTTTTGAATTAGCTTCCTCATATCAGAGAAAACATTTGAACTTTGACTTTTTGGAACTGGCTTATTTCACTTAGCATGATAGTCTCCAGTTCCCTCCATCCACTTGCATATAGCAAAAAGAATAGTGGAGGGAAGGGAACATGGGGAGGGAGGAAGAGAGGGAAAGCAAAAGTATTGGGGGTTGAATATGAACAAATTATATTTCATGCTTTTATAATTATGTCACAATGAATGCCAATGTTATATATAACTAAAACAAACTAATAAAAATAATTTTAAAAATTCATTTATTCAGAAAATGTTTACCAAATACCACCCAATGTTTCAGGCACTAACCAGGTTCCTAGGAATATAATAATGAAGTAGACATTTCCTGCTTTCAAGGGTGTATAAACAAATAATTACAATACTCAATGAAAAATGTTACAATTCACAGAGCTCTGTTATTCAAATCCTTACTACTTGTGAGAAAAGGCAGAAAGCATTCAAATACTCTTTTGGATACAGAAATGGATTTATGTATTTCAACACATAAAATTAAAGAAAATTAATGAATACTTAAAGACTGGTTCATTTGTTTTGTGGTGAGTTGAGTGAACCCTTCCCATTGTATCCAATCTCCATCTTGCCCATGGCCTAAACTGTAGCACTACGGAAGCATCACTGTGGCTAGCCTTGTGCCATGCTGTCTCTGGGAGTCTTCAGAATGTTCTCATAAGTACTTAAAATTAATAGTAAGGTGTTTAAAAAAAAGAAAGTAAGTAAGAAAGAAAGAAAAAAGTGGCCATAATATTAACCTTGGCCTTGTCGTATTAAAGAAAGCAAATCAGATATCACTGCATTTATTTCGTAAAAAGTCCTTATGTTTCTGCAAAAGTAGCCTGAATTCTCTCTCTCTCTCTCTCTCTCTCTCTCTCTCTCTCTCTTTACACAATCAAACAAGAATGGCTGCGTTTAAACTCTCCTGATCGATTATGTCCATAGTATACACAATGGGGTAATGCATTGCCATGGCTATGAAAGGTGTATGTGCTTTGAAAATCTCTTCACAATGGTTTTGTGACATTCCTATTAGTAGGCTGTCATTGCAACACTATTATAACACTGTTTACGCAGGACTTGAAATTCTATCTGCTTGTTTAAATTTTTAAGCTCCTTTTCTCTCCTAGAATTGCAAGGAGCTATCAGGTTGATATTTTATTTGGATATGAAGCTGTTTATTACTTTTAGGTATAATACCCATATAATCACTAAAAAAATTTGAGTACTGCTCTGTGCTTGGTCTTTTGCTGTGTTGTGAAGGGTGGTTGGCGAAAGTTTTCCCACATTTATTAGTGATTTAAGAATCTTTTTTACTCCATGAATTCTAATCACTGTTGCAGGCTCTGTCATATTCGTAGATTTTTTTTCTCTATAATAAGAAAATGCATATTGAATAGTTTAAGGCTTTTCCATATGGCTGCCTTTATATGATTTTTTTCTTCATAAAAAATTATCTAAATAAGGGGAATGTTCTGATTGATGAATGTGTTTGTGTGTGTTTTAGTGTGTGCTGTTTGGATTTTCTTCAAATCTATGCAGCATTCAGTTGTTGAAAACATTAACGTACTGATCTAGTTAGAGACTTTGCCCTCAAAGAATTTATAATTCAGTAAGTGAGAGATCTGCCTCTTTCAAAATGTGTCACCACTTTCTCAATCCTTAGTTTGTGAAAGCAGTTTTTTGTGCTTTATTTCATTGTATCCCCAACTTCAGCATTCATGAACCATCCTTATGATTTCCACTATATTCACAGACCATCTGTACTATTAGGTTTCTGAAATATATATTATTATTTTTGTTTTTTAACACAAGCACACAACAATGACTGCAGTTAAACTATCCTAATCAATTATGTCCATAGTATACATAATAGGATAATGCATTACCATGGCTATGAAAGGTGTATATGCTTTGAAAATCTCTTCACAATGGTTTTGTGACATTCCTATTAGTAGGCGGTCATTGTATCACTATTATAACACTGTTTACACAGGACTTGAAATTCTATCTGCCTGTCTTAATTTTTAAGCTCCTTTTTCTCTCCTAGAACTGTAAGGGGCTATCAAATTTCTTTGATAATAGAAATAATAATGTTAAATCACTCAGTCAATGTGCTAGTTATATAAATTTCAAATATATTTTAATACAATTATGTCTACTAAATCAAATGCTTTTGTCTGTATACATCCCCAAATCTTGCCCTCAGGACTACATGCATACACTTGGAGAGGGTCTACCTGTAAGACCCACTTTTGAGAGTGAGACTTGCTGTGGAAAAATGAAAAAAATAACGATAACCACAGCAATGGTAACAAGAGCTATTATTTATGGAGGACTTCACATGTGCCCCTTAACTTTATCTTATTTCATTTTCACAGTAACAATCACAGTCATGTATATCCCAGAAGAAGAGGCAACGTGTAGGAGAGAGGCGACAGTGGAAGTAAAACTTCATTTTGCCTGTGGCAGCCATAACCAATATGTGATGTGATATTTTAGTATTTGTTCTTTCTCTTTAGTCAGTTGAGATTTCACACCTGATTATTATATAAAAATTGGAGTGTGGTGGGGGTGGCAGAATAAACATTTTCTTCATATATTTGCTATTATCTTTGTTATGCTGAACCAAAGCATTTGCTCAAAAGTCTTTGCTTTCTCTGGGAATAGTGCCTAATTAATTTATTATAATCTTCCAGCTCTTTGTTCAGAAATAGTAAAAATATTTTTATAAACAAGTTATCATAAAATATTAGAGGTATTAATATTAAGTTTTCTCAATTTACAGAGGAAAAAAAATTTGAAACCAAGCAAAAACTTGGAGAATTTCTCTGTGTTTCTATAATTGGTGTCACTATCATAAGATCTATAATGTGGACTTGTGTTTATATATGTTACTGAGTTTTGCTGCCAGTATATAGTGGACTTCAAGTACAAATCATGTCTTATTTATTTCTCATCTTGCATCTTTCTTAGCAGAGTGTCTTGTACTTAGTTGGTGCTGAATAATAATTTTTTGACTGAATGGAACAAACAAACCCTATAAACCTGCTTTGAAATTCTTTTCATGAACTTTTCAAGTATGTAAACTTCATTTAGCATTCTATTATTTACTTTCCCTACAAAAGTTTTTTAAAATTTTTGATTAGTTATTGATGGACCTTTATTAACTTATTTGTTTATATGTTGTGCTGAGAGTCGAACCCTGTGCCTCACACATGCTAGGCAAGCACTCTACCAGAACCCCAGCCCTAACTACAAAAGTTTTTATAAAAAATTTTTATTTATGTATATGTGGTGCTGAGAATCTAACCCAGTGCCTCACACACGTTAGGCAAGCACTTTACCACTGAGCCACCACCCTAGCCCCCCTACAAAGGTTTTAAAGGTAGTTTATTTCAGAGATACTTCAGTAAATAATAAAGACTTAGAGATCTGGAACAGTATGCTGTCTACTATCATTTTTATGTGTGTTGGGAAAAGACAATGTATTTTAGAATGATCAAAAATAAGAAAGAACAAAAATCAAAAGGCACGGGGCTGGGGTTGTGGCTCAGTGGTAGTGCACTTGCCTAGCATGCGTGAGGCACCCGGTTCAATTCTCAGCACCATGTATAAATAAATAAAATAAAGTCTATCAACAACTCAAAAATATTTAAAAAAATCAAAAGGCACATAGACTGTTAATTAAATATTTTCATCACATGTTTACATAAATATAGGATCTAAAAATAATGAATTTATTTTTAACAATTATTATAAAACAAATCAGCTAAAGATTATAAAATGCTTGGAAAAGATGAAAATATGCTTGGTTCTTCCTATAATTAAGTTATCAAACAATTGCTCTGCTTATTTTTCACAGTAATCTAATTAAGTTGTAGATGGTATACTTTAATGTAAACGCTTTGGGGAGTTTTACACTTGGCTTTTCTGTGTGAGTTGATGTATATGTTTTGTTATATTCCACAGATAACTGGATTATTGCACAGTAATCCTGTCTAACATCACTCTAGCTATTAATGCTATTTAGGGTGAGGTTTGCTTTAAGAAATATTGCATTTCAAGAGCCTGACTTCTACCTGTGAAGGTCAATGCATGCTCCTTTTTAATTCTCTGGCTTTTTTTTTTTTAATAGCTTGATGAAATAGGACATGCTTCTCCTACCTCCCCCTCCTTCCTGTGCCTCTTTCCCAAGAAGTTTTTTCTATTCCTCTTGGCATCTGGACTTCTTTTTCTGCCAAATGAGTCAGTTAGAGAGGAAATGTTTAACCCACATTTTTCATCTTGGCTGGGAAAAGGTTTGAAGGCAAAGGTGCCTGATTATGTTTCATTCAGGATCCTGATCCTGGGATTTTCCTGATCCTCTCCTGAGAGCACAACTCTACCTTCAAGTTAAAAAGTGCTAAATGATTCACTTTTTATCATGCGTACGTTTCACCAGATCATTACTGATTTTAGAACCTTTTTTTCTTTAAGGAGAAATATATTATATTTACTTTGGAAAATATTTATATGTTTCTGGGGTGTGTGTGGTGTGTGTGTGTGTGTGTGTGTATGTGTGTGTGTGTGTGTGTTTTCATAATATGTAGTCTTTTTCCACATAGGATTTGTTTTATAAACGCAAAAAATACACTAACATTAAGTATATAAAACTTAATGAGTAAAATTATAAAGTGAAAATTAGTTGTATTCCAGCATAAAATGGCAACTGTTAATGTTTATCATATATCAGACATTTTACACTAATCAAAACATCTGAGATAGTCTTTGTTTCAAATCTGTTAGATTTTGTAGATGTAGAAACTAAGCCTTAGGTTAGTTCATTCACCTCCACCCTGCTATTTAGTGGTGGAAGTAGAATTTGAATCATTGGTTGTCTTATCAGAGATGCAACACCTACAACCCCTTTAGCTTATCTTTTGACACAGGCATTTATTATGAATGGTGACACACAACATCGTATCAGCAAATGTTCAAGTAGCTTAGCTTCACTAGTCAATGTTTTTCTCAACTGTCGGTGCTTAGGAAGTGGAGTAGGTTGGGGGAGCGCAATAACTGTTGGGTCTTGGTGGTACTTGTGGTACTGATAGAGGAAGTGGTGAGAGACGCAGGCTGTCCATGCTCTTTGCCACAATGCAGGTCAAAAAGTAGATCATTCAAAGTATAAAGTTTTCCCTGGGGGTTATATTCTTTATCAAGAACTTGTTGTTAAATAAACCATACAGACTTAGAAATATGTCATAAAAGTGAAGAAGATACTATAAAATTGTACCTTAATATAAACTGCTCAAAATTTTAGTCTGAGCTTTTTGAAATGCTCATCAACTAGTGTGCACATTTATTAAACAATGTTTTATGCTATAATAATATAATGCCTTGTTATAACATCACAAATTGGACCTAAAATTAATTCATATATTATATTAAGTATTACATAGTCAACAATTTTATTTGTATTAGACTTAGAAGACAGGAACAAGGGCTGGGGATATAGCTGTTAGTAGAGTGCTTGCCTTACATGCACAAGACCCTGGGTTCAAACCGTAGCACCACTAAAAAAAAAGATAGGAACAAAATTTGGACAACCCAAATAACTTACATTTTTTGAGAAAACTCTCAGCTTCTTTGAATAATTTGTTTTCCTCCAAATAAATGTTCCTGTAGCAAAAAGGAAGTTATCAGAAGATTGATTCCCCAGACCTTTAGGCTATCTTAAAGTTCTGCAGTTTATGTACTTGATAGTTTATTGAGGTAGATCATAGCAATAATTCAATAAAAATGCACTGATTCTCATTATGTCTTAGACACTATGCTAAGAACTTTATGCATATGATTTTGTTTGATTTAATAACAACTCTATGATATAAATCATAATAACAAATGACCATTTTAGAGGTTGAGAAATGACATAAAAATTAAAGAAAGGACATAATTTGCTCTTCCAAAGTCACATTTTTGATGGAGGCATAATTGAACTCATGTACTTAGCCACTGGACTGACAGCCTGTCCCTCAAGGAAATGCTAAGGCTGTCACAGAGCCCTGACTGTGTATAAATAGTTGCTTCAAGAGAGGAAAAAGGCAGGAGAACCTGATGTATCAGTTTAAACTAATCATCAGTTCTGGAGTTGAAAAGTTGAACTACTGTATTCTATTTACTGCATGCAGGTATATCATATTCAATGTGTTTATTCTGCACATTTTCCAGAGTGACAAAAAATCTATTATGGAGAATTAGGACATATTTATTATATGTAGGTCATAGTCAAATTCCAACATTAACATCTGCCTCTCCTCTCTCCTATAACCAATCTCCCTCTTGATGTGAATTACCATAATTCTGACTCAATGGCACAAATCAAAGAGAAGACTTGTGTCTTCTTGACACATATATATGCTATCTGCACTCAAAGAATTGAGAAGCACACATCAGAACACCATTCCTTCAGAAAAAGAGGTAATGCAATGCTATGAAAGAGAATGAGGTGTTCAAAAATCACAGAGACTTAGGAACAAGCTCTAGGATTGACACATAGTATTGTCTACTTCTTTGAGCCCTTGTTTATTTTTATGAAAAATGAGAGTGATTAAAATTATGCCCACCAGGCTGGGGTTGTAGCTCAAGGATAGAGCACTTGCCTTGCACGTGTGAGCACTGGGTTTAATCCTCATCATGACATAAAAATAAATAAAATAAAGGCATGCTGTCCATCAAAAACTACAAAAATAAACAAGTAAATAAATAAAAATACAGTATGCCCAACAAAGGAACTGAAAAGATACTTCACAGAACAAGAAATACAAATGGTCAACAAATATATGAAAAAAAGTTCAACATCACTACAATTAGAGAAGTGCAAATTAAAACTATGCTGAGATTTCATCTCACTCTAGTCAGAATGGCAATTGTCAAGAACACAAGTAACAATAAATGTTGGCGAGGATGTGGGGAAAAAGGTACACTCATACATTGCTGGGTGGGACTGCAAATTGGTTCAACTACTCTGGAAAGCTGTATGGAGATTCCTCAGAAAACTTGGAATGGAACTGTCATTTGACCCAGTTATCCCACTCCTTGGCATATACCCAAAGGATTTAAAAACAGCATACTACACTGACGTAGCCACCCCAATGTTCATAGCAGCTCAATTCATAATAGCTAAGCTATGGAACCAACCTAGGTGCAGAGTTGAAAAGTGCCCTTCAATAGACAAATGGATAAAGAAAATGTGGCACATATGTACAGTGGGATATTACTCAGGTTAAAGAAGAATGAAATTATGGCATTTGCTGGTAAATGGATGTAACTGAAGACTATCATGCTAAGTGAAATAAGCCAATCCCCAAACACCAAAGGCTTAATGTTCTCTCTGATATGCGTATGCTGACTCACAATATGAGGAGGTGTGGTGGTGGTGGTAGTAGTAGGGAGAAGTGGAGATTCACAAGATTGAAGGAAGGGGGTGATGGGGGAAGGGAGATGGGAATGGGAAAGACAGTAGAATGAATTGGACATAACTTTCCTATGTTCATATATGAATACATGACCTGTGTAACACCACATCATGTACAATCACAAAAATGGAAAGTTATACTCCATGTATATAAGATATGTCAAAATACATTCTACTGTCATGTATAACTAAAAATAACAAATAAAAAATATGCCCAGAGTTATAATAAAGATATAAGGCAGGTAAACCAACAGGCACAAAATAAACAAGGAGTATCTTTTCTGTCTTTGCCCATGTTCTGTTCTTCCCTTCTCACCTCTCCTCTTTCTTTCCTTCCCCTTTTCTTCTTTTTTATTGTTCTGTACCCCACAATTTTCCCCAAGCCCTAGAGTTCTGTACACTTAATTCTGCAGCATCTGTGTTTAAAGGAGATGCTGCTTCTTTGCATCCATTTACATAGTTATATAAGCATTTTGTCCTCACAAGTCTTAGAAGGAAAGGATAGAGACTGGTGAACTGATGAGAAAGAAGCAGTTATTGTTGAAATGATTTTAGACCTGGGCATTGAGGAGACACCTTTCCCTACTGTTGACAATAACATTCTGCCAAGAGCAGATGAGCTGAATAATTTAGCACTTGTGATGGATTAATCATCAAAAAGTATGAAATGACTAATTTATAACACTGTGCTACACCAAAAATGCTAAAGTGTGTTATGACAATTATTATCAAGTGTATTATGATAATTATTATTCTTTATTATGTTTTTTATAACTCAACTTTATATTTTTGTACAAAGTTCCTTATATCATTATATGATGGTGTGGTGTGGTGTGTGTGTGTGTGTGTGTGTGTGTGTGTAGTTAATTAATGACAAAGATTATAGACTCAAGGGCCTACTATTACTCCTTTCTAAATATTTTTTCTTTAAGTATTTTTGGATCCAGTTTTAGACACTGTGGATGAGCAAACATTCATTTGGAGACCTAAAGATGATGCAATTGAATATTTTATTTTATTTTAATTTTTTCGTGAAAAACCAGCTCACATTTAATTGTGACATTTTAAAATTATGCAAGTATCTTGATGCTTGCTCCCTCCAGCCCATATTTAGTCTCTTAAAATGACAGGAAAACATCACCAATCACAGGTTTAATAAGTTTACACCTTTAGCTCCTGTTTGCAGCACCCAATATTCCTTGGAGATGCCAGTCAGACCCAGCAGTAACCAACAGTAAATTCCCACCCGCCAGAGTTGAAAAATGTCATTCTCTGAGCATTCTGTGTTACAGCGGCACTTGTCTAAATCTAGTGCCTCCCCAAAGGTGGAGGCCTTTAAATGTACCAGTGAGAAACACTTTGCTTCTTCGGCGCTGATGCTGAGTAAAGGAGAGAGGATAGAGGAGAGGCTTCCTCTGACATTGTATGAGAACTGCATTGCTGTGGGGAAAGCCAAGGGCAAACCAAACCCAAAGTAGTAAGGCCAGTTCCTTTCTAGGTTTGACAATCACTGGTGCCTTTCAATTCCATTATTGAGCCAATGACATTCAAACAGTACAGAGAGTAGAAAAGGAACATAAGCTGCAAAGTAACCAGCTGACCAACAAGATGGATGGGAAAGAAACTCACAAACATCCCTGAAGAGGAAAAGAGCCTGCAGCCAAAGGTTGAAGAGCACGTCAGCAATTATCTTACTGACACGTGGAAATAGATGAGGCTTCCTCCTGGTACCTCAAATGCTAGGTCAGCAATATATTGAAACCAAATGACATTCACAATTTTGCTAAGCACAAACCGGTGGAGCACGCCTAGAGCACTGACAATTAATTGATTTGAGGAAGAATTCCAGCCACAGCCAAACATCTCCATGTAGTGATGATCACCAGTAATTCAGGCTGTTACTGACTGAAGCACAGGAATAAACACATGATAAAACAAGAGGAGACTGAACCGGAATCCTCCATCATTCCAAGTACAGCAATGGAAAATTTGACTAACAATACATGACTCACTCAGGGTCTTGCTTCCGCTTTACACTTTGGTCTCTCCTCTGCACCAGGACACTACTTGCCCTTCTTCCAGGTTGGCTCCTCTCTCTTTATCTGGATTCGAGTGTCTAGCTTTGAGATGGTACAAATGTTCCCAGTGGAGTCTTTGATTCCCCTGCTAAGGTCCTGGAGAAAGGTTTTGACACTGTCAGCCATCTCTCCAACACCCAGACTATCAACTACACAGAGGAGAGAGAAGCACCCCCAAATCTGTTGTTGCCCACTGTGGGCTATCTCTCTACATGCCTAGCTGCCCACTCCCTGGGGCACTCCCTGACTGACTACATTTTAGACTTAGATTTTATCCGCTAGCTTGCCACTGTACTGTAAATGTCTGCAACTGCCCAGGCAGTCAGCAGCAGTGACTCTAAGATTCATGCTGGTATGAAATCTTTTAGGTTCTGGAGAGGAGAGAGCCAGCTGAAGTGCTCATACCAAACAAAGCTCCCCATCATGCTGACCTACCTCTCCCAATCTTCCAAAATCTCTTTTTTTCCCTTTTCTTTTGCATAACTCCAGTGGAACAGTTTCCACTGAATTGCATTAATCTGTTCATGGTGCTAGTCTTGCAGTTGAGGCTCTCCATTGGATTTTTAATGTTGTGTCATCAATTTCATACATTTACACATACACTTTCTTGGAGTCATCGTTCATTCTTTGGCCCTTTTAAGTTAAATATCTTCCATTGATTTTTAAAAGATCTTACTCTTTTTTTTTCTGGTTAATTTCATGAGATATAACCCATTACCAACCTGTGGCAGAAAGCAGTACAACTGATAGTAGATTTTGGAACCACCTTGGACAGTAGAATAAGAACATGAAGAAGTGAGGAGGTTGGGAGGGATGGACATGTAAAAATGTTCCATTTCTCTTATCTCAGGTTTACCCTCCTTTGTAATTTTGGTGGCCATTTTGATAATGAAAAATATGTGATGACAAACTTAGTCTTCTGATTGGAGAATGAAAACCACAACTTACCCCATGGGATATCATAAGATTTGCATGAAATAATTCATGTAAGAGGTATAGCACTATGCTTGCCATCTGTAAGGGCTCAACAAATATTAGCTATACACCAATTATCATTAATCTCAATTCTAAAATTCTATTATTAAACCTTCCCCAGTGGTGTTTCTAAATAATACCTAATAATCAGGTTGCTTTGCTCTGTGGTTTTTCTAGGGTTCAAGTATTAAGGTTAAGCACATTAAAAAGCTTCTCTAGTAGTGCTTTCTAAGACAATATTGGAGATACATATTTGGGGTGTATCTAATTCCAAATAAACTACCTAGGGTAACAGGTGGGTGAGAGACAGAAAGCAACAACCTTTCAGACACGAATGCTAGATGAATAAAAATTCCCAATTTATTTTCACATATGAAGAATAGTTGTAGTGTGAGGGGAATGGCTAAGGAGTTTAGGAAAAGTCCTTTCCTGTTCTGTCTTAATACATATCTCTTTGGCATTAACCAAAGAAATGCAACCCTTTGAAATGGGTGTAATCCCAAAGGTGCCTTTCTCATGACCATGCTTTTGTTCTCTGCTTTGGGAACCCTTCCCTCACACTTCTCCCTCTGTGTCACCCTCCAATAACCATCTGCCATCTGAAACAAGGGGCCACACAGAGACTGGCTCACACACCAGCCACATGGCCAGCTCTTAACAGCAAGGCAAAATGTCAAGCCTGGAGAAGGGGCAGAAAAGAAATGTGGCTTCCTCATTGAATAATAGCACATGCTTCACAGGATCATAATGAAGGAAGCAAAATAATACCTATGAAGTTCTGTGTAGATGGGCTAGCATCTGGCAAACACATAATAAATGGTAGTTATTATTTTTTTTGAAAACATTTTCTCTGATTTCTCAGCAATCATGAAAGTCAGTCATACGTACAGACTCCAAGACTATGTCTTAGAGAAGAAAAATGGTATAAAAAATTTGGACACACTCTTTTTATTTTTTGGTACCAGGGATTGAACTCAGGGGCACTTGAACACTAAGCCATATTTCCAGTCCTTTTCTCCATTTTATTTAGAGATAGTCTCACTGGGCTGTTTAGTACCTTGCCATTGCTGAGGCTGGCTTTGAACTCAAAATCCTCGTGCCTCAGCCTCCTGAGCCACTGGGATTATAGGCATGCATCACCATGCCCAGCTAGACACATTCTTCGTCTTTTCCCCTCAAACCAAAGAAGAAATTGTTCTAAAATATTCAGTATTGTAACCAGATAATAGCCAAATGCACATTTCACTTTTTTGAAATTAGAAAACTTAAAAAAATGTGCACATATCCATATACGGTGTGCATGTAATGCACAATAGAACTTGGCTGTCAAAAAGTTCCAGCTGACAAAACCAAAGAATAAAAGTATTTGGAAGCAGAATGGCTGGAATCCAGGTAAAAGTTAAAATCCTGTTGGGCAATTTCTCCTTAAGGACAATAGAAATCACTGTCACTGCCCTGTCTAGCCACTTTGTAAACAGCAGGGATGCTAGCAAGAGCTCCTGGTGGATGCTTCCTCAGGGAGCACTGATTGCTTTGGCTGGAGTCTGCTGTAGCAATTTTCTGGTGGTGAAGAGCATGTAGCCAGATAATTGAAGGTGGTAACCATTTTCTAATAACCACCTCAGGCTTTTGGCACCAAATTTCCTGGCACTGTCTAGGGAAGCTACTTCCTGTTACTTGCCAAGTCCACCTGCAGGTCTTATTTTGCTGAGAATTCTGGTGCCACCCATGAAACTGCTCACCCACAGTAGGATCCAGTGTGTGCCCTGAAAAATCTTCAAAGAGAGGTCTGATGGGTGGCACCAGACAAGCAAAAACAAAAACAAAAACAAAAAAGAAAGATATTGAAAAGTGGGCTGCTTTTTGCAGATTTTCTATTCATGGTTCCATTCTGTTGGAAATCATAATGTGGTCTTGAGTGAAGGACTCCAGGAAACACTTGGTTGCTCAGAATGCCTTCTTGGTTTTCTTGAACCCCATATGCACTGGCTTCATCCTGTTTCGGAGTCCATAGTACTGTGTTTTCCTCTCCATTTCCTGTGCAGTCCTTCCTCTGGTTTGTGGGCTGTGCACTTCATATTGCTCCTTTAGGGGGCACATCAAGTTGAGGGTGAAAGAGATTTTCTGTGGCTTCTGCTTTACTTATTATCCAATCCATTTCAGGTTTTCTTTCCCTTTTTTAAAAGTCCTGAAGTAACTCTTTTCCAATTGTCTAGAGCTTTATCTTTCAACTCACCCAATTAAGCAACAGTTAGGCTCCCTTTCCAAACCTTGATTTTTGTAATGCCCTGATTGTTAAAGAATTAGGTGTATTAAGACTAACATAAATATGTTATACTTGGTATTGATTTGATAATTTCATCAACCCCAGATAACTCCACAGTTTGTAGGTTTTTGTGAAAGGGCTTGCTGAAAATCTCTGTTAATCTGTCTGAATTTCCTGTAAAGGCAGTTATATACAAGGCCTCTTAACACTAATTCTCTGAATTTGCAGTTGGTAGCCTCCTACTGGAATACTGGAGAGCTAATAAGTCATGGAGATTATGTCTTCATATTGCAAGTATATAAGTCCCATCTAGGTAAAACCTACTTAAGACTGCATTTCAAGAAAGGTTGGAGAGTTATAAGGAGATCCATAAAATGCTGTCTTTTATGGGCTACATCTCTAGGTTATATTATACTCACATTAAAACATCCCAGGGATTTTGTTTTCAACCTGCATATACCATATATGTTTGTCATATGGATAGATAATAAACCATCTATCCAGGTAGATAGTGCTGCTGGAAGGTTTTTCATGAATTAGTTAGGATCCTGTAAAGCAGCACTTCACATTTTGCTAGCTTCATTTTGTAATAAACTTTACTTTAGTCTGGGGTTAAATGTGACTACAGTCCTCATAGCATGCGGGGTACTGGTGTCTAGATAAAGGGAAATCCTTTATTCTTATTTCTGACTTTCCTATAAACTTACATTGTGGCATAAATTGAAAGAAGTGTTGCATCTCTCAATAAATTGCAAATTGTATTAGTTTCTTTCAGCCAAGAAATAAAATTGTAATCATTTTATTACTCTTTCCAGTGTTCCTGAAATAAAGGCTGCTCTGAGATTTTCCTGAGAGCACAGATTATTCCTGATTGATTGAGTCACTGTTTTATCCACAGAGCCTTGCATGGTCCCTAGAGCAGAGTAATGGATGAAATTGAAATGAATGAACAAATGAATGAAAAGATAGAAATAGTGTTACATTTTTAGTGGGCTGTGTATTTTCAAGGTAATGTAGTATTTAAAAAGGGACAGTGGTAACACATTTCTAAATGTGGAGAGATGACAAATAATAGATTAACACTATAAAGAACCTCTCACTTGATCTAGGTTTTCAATCACGGAAGCACTGAGAAATCCTTATGTCTGAATACGGGTGAATCTTTAAAGTGCTTTGAAGGCCTGGGCTGACCTTGTGGACATCAGTATTCCCACAGAGCACTTTCCATAAAGAAAAGTGTAGGCTTGACATTGTTTCATCAGATCTCCTAGAATTTGGCGGACTGCCTGGATTGTCCCAGGATGTTAGTCAGCCCACAAGTCTACCATTTGTTTATTCAGTCCAGAGCAAGTGAATGCTGCCATTCTTCCATCCCCTTTGTTGGTGAGAGCTTTGTTACCCTGAATTGGGTTCTGCAACACAAAATGAAGTGACTAATCTTTTGGGGGTTCTCCCTTCTCAGGTTCTTATGTGAGCAGCTCAATCTATAGACCACACATCCCAAGCTGTCATTTTCCTCATGCTGCCCTTTTTTCTGATGGTTTCACATTGCACTTAATGAAAACAATACCTTTCAGAATGTGGCTGAACTGGCACCACCGTTAAAAGAAGGAGGTTACTGGAGGTCTTGGTATTGTGAGAAAATGTTAGAGGTAGAGGAGATGAGGTGGACTATTTATACTTTTGTGCTCTTCTGAATATGTGGGTCTGAAAGTGCAGGAAGGAGGACTGGACTATTAATATAAAATAATCACTTTGGATTATTGCACAGTTAATGTGTGTGAAATCTGGAATATGAAACTAAATGAAGTATGTTTTTTTTAAAATCATTGTGCTAGTTGTCTATCTACAAATATCTTTAAAAATTTTGGTTTCTTAGCAAAAGTTTGAGAATCTGTTTCTGAATGTCCACTATCTATGAAAGACAATGTGACTATGGAATTGATTATGGAAGACAATCATGGCACAGCATAGTGCAAGACAGAAGAGGAGGTAAAAGAAACCCTAAATCTTACTATTTTTCCATAAGCCCTTGCCATTTTTATAGCATGTTACACAGAGTGGCTTGGCAAAATTCTTGCTGATCATTAGGTCCATGGGAATTCTATTTGTTCATAAAGTTTTAATTTTGACTTGCTTATCACTGATAACTTTGTTTCTCTCTACCTCTCCTCCAAAACTTATCTAGAACTAACTTCTACTATTCTTCCCCTCCCCATTGTAAGAGAATGCAAGTATATGATGATGTTTGATGCAAAAACATTCAAGAATTTCCTCATTAACCTAACTTCTATTAGAAATATACTAGTATGGAGAATAAAAAGGAGAAATAAAATAACACATGTTCACTTTAAACTCAATTGCTGTGTTATTCCTGAGGCCCTGCCTGATGTCTTATAGACTGTCATTGCTAATTGTCATAGCCACCAAAGGGAAAAATAAGGATTTTTACCTAATACATAACAGAAGATGAGATGATGACATAGTGACAAAGCACAGGTTTGGAATCAGGCAGCCTAGGATTTCAAAAGCAAGTCAACCCATGACTAGGGATATTTACTTCCCTCCTTTGAAAAAGGCTCAGGTTCCTAATATGTACAATGAAAATAATAATTATAACATTGATATTTATTGTGCACATACAATATGCTGGTGATCCACTGTTTCCTTTAATCATTAGAGCAATTCTCTGAGATGAATACGTTATCATTTCCTATTTATAGACAAAGAAACCAGACTTTAGGGGAGAAGCTAAGTAACTTCCCCAAGGTCACACAGCTGGAATATGAACTTAGCAGTGTGATGCTAGAGTGCATGTTCTTAGTCACTGTGATACTTATCTATAAATCTAGACCACATAAGGCTCACAGGAGGGGCTCATCAATAGTGGTGAGTGTTACTAAATAAGACTTTATAAATGATCACTAGGCAATGTTTAAATTTTCAATGTTTGTTAGGACTTTTCACAGTTCAAAGAGCTGCATCTGATTATGAGCCCAATTTGTGCTGGGTACTTATTTTTAATAGTAATTGGTTGAGTTGTTATTAAAGAGAATTATTCTAATCTTTCTTTTTCTATTGAGGAAACTAAGGCTCAGAAAGGCTAAGAAGTTTGTTCAGTATTACATAAACAGCAACTTCAGATCTGTCCTATGTGAAAGCTCATTATTTTTTCTGTTCTGCTGTTTGAATTCTTTTTTAAAATGCTTATCAGCTCATTATTATGTATCTGATGCTTCTGCCACTTTACTTTCAAACACTTTTAAAAATTAAGGTATAGTTGACAAAATATTATATATGTTTATATGATGTTTTGTTGTATGTATGCATTGTGAAATGGTTAAAACAAGCTAATTAAGATATGCATCACCTGACATACTCATTTTATTTAATTTTATTTTTTGTAGTCAGAACATTTATAGGCTTCTCTTTTAGCAATTTTCAAGTATTCTAACCCAGAGTTTGTGTCAGGACAGTCTTGCAGCTTGATAGTTTGGAGTTCAGGGATTATAAAGGTGTTTCATCTATGGGGCTTTGGAAACTTGCTGTATTTTCAAACATGAGATTTGGGCAAAAGATTAGTTTAAATGGTCTTGAAAATAGTCATTAGGTTGGAACATAGGCATGTGACAGGACTATGCTTACATTACTGTGTTTTGTCCCTGTCATCAGATAGTCTTTAAAAAAGACGATTTTTAAAAATCTTAGTTTTTTAAACAAAATTGCTCCAATTATTTTTCTATAGAGGGTCAAGAAAATAGGTAAATAATTCCCAGGCTTGGTGCACATGATCCACAGGCTAGCAAACAGAAATCTGAAGTGTTTAAAGAGTCTTCCTTTTGAAAATCTTTGCCAGCCATGAGAGTTATGCTTTTGGACTTGATTCAATGAAAATCTTTATTGAGCACCCACTGCATGCCAGATATGCTGCTACATTATGTGGGATTTGGAGTCTATAATATATTGCTATTGGGATTCACAAAGGATGCAGAAAGAATATGCAAAAGTAATCCCAATCAAAATCCCAATGACATTCTTCATATAAATAAAAAAGCAATTATGAAATTAGTCTGGAAAAATAAGAGACCCAGAATAGCCAAAGCAATTAGCAAGAAGAATGAAGCAGGGGGCATCACTATACCAGACCTTAAACTATAAACTACAGACCAACAGTAACAAAAATGTCATGGTATTGGCACCAAAATAGACTTGTAGACCAGTGGGACAGAATAGAGGACACAGAGACAAACCCACATAAATATAGTTATCTCATATTAGAGAAGGCACCAAAAACATATATTGGAGAAAAGATAGCCTCTTCAATAAATCATGCTGGGAAAACTGGAAATCTTTATGTAGCAAAATAAAATTAAGCCCCTATCTCTCACCATGCACAAAACTCAACTCCAAGTGGGTCAAGGACCTAGGAATTAAACCAGGGACCCTGTGCCTAATAGAAGAAAAAGTAGACCCAAATCTTTATCATGTCAGATTAGGTCCCGATTTCCTTAATAAGACACCTATAGCACAAGAAATAAAATCAAGAATCAATAAATGGGATAAATTCAAACTAAAAAACTTTTTCTCAGCAAAAGAAACAATCAGTGAGGTGAATAGGAAGCACACAGAATGGGAGCAAATTTTCACCACAAGCACATAAGATAGAGCACTAATCTGAAGGATATATAGAGAACTCAAAAATCTTAGCACACACACACACACACACACACACACAAAACAACAACAACAACAACAACAACAACAACAAAAAACAACCAGTTCCTGTTCTGGAACTGAACAGACACTTCTCAGAAGATGATATGCAATCAATCAACAAGTATATGAAAAAATGTTCAACATCTCTAGCAATTAGAGAAATGCTCCAGTCAGAATGGCAGCTATTATGAAGTCAAATACAGTGTTTGTGAGTGAGGATGTGGGGGAAAAGACACACTCATAGATTGCTTGTGGGACTGCAAATTGGTGCAGCCAATATAGAAAACAATGTGAAGATTCCTTGGAAAACTGGGAATGGAACCACCATTTGACCCAGCTATCTCATTCCTCGGTCTATACCAAAGGACTTAAAAACAGCATATTACAGTGATGCAGCCACATCAATGTTTATAGCTGCATAATTCAGCACAATAGCTACACTGTGGAACCAAACTAGATGCCCTTCAGTAGATGAATGGATTAAGAAAATGTGGTATGTGTACACAATGGAATATTACTCAGCATTAAAAGAGAATAAAAACATGGCATTTGCAGCTGAATTGATGGAGTTGGGGAATATTATGCTAAGTAAAGTAAGCCAAACCCAAAAAACCAAATGCCAAATGTTTTCTCTGATCTGTGAATGCTGATTCATAATGGGGATGGTAGTGGGGGGCACATGGGAGGAATGGAGGAACTTTAGATAGGGCAAAGGGGAGGGAGGGGAAGGGAGTGGGCATGGGGGGAGGAAAGATGGTGGAATGAGATGGACATCATTACCTTAAGTACATGTATGAAGACATGAATGGTGTGACTCTATTTTGTGTACAACCAGAGGCATGAAAAACTGTCCTCTATATGTGTACTAGGAATTGAAGTGCATTCTGTTGTTATGTATAACAAATTAGAATAAATAAATAAATTTTAAAAAAGAATATGCAAAACTACAGTACAAAGCAGAATAAAATTTGACAGTGATTTGTCAGATACCGTGGAGAGTGAAAGTGTATTTTATTAGTGGAGTCAGGAAATGAAGTAATTACAAAATTGATGGCATTCTTGCTGTATCTTGAAGGTTAGGATTTGGACAGATGAGGAAGCGCTTTAAGGAGTAAAAGCACAGTGCTGAGAACATGGGAGGGAACTGTGAGTTTTGCCATTTAAGGTAGAAGCAGGTAAGTAGTGGTGAATGGAGTGCCACATGGGCACAATTGACTGTCCCTCCTTTTGAACAACTGCTTTACTCCAGAGTCACTGTACCCACCTGGCTCTTTGCTGTTCTGCCTGACTGCAGTTTTGCAGTCTTCTTTCCTAGCTCCTCCTCCTTGGCCTAAAATCTGCATATTGAATGTCATCAGCATTGTTTTATTTCCCCCCTCCCCGGATTCTGTTCTGCTAAGGTGATATCATTTAAATTTGTTTAAATATTATCTGTATGTCAGTGACCTCCAAACTTTGGATAACTTGTCTACAACCTGTGTCTTAAACTCCAGAACATTTATCAAAGTGTCTTTTCAACAATATCAAAATAGTAACTCTTGATTCTTTGCTTTCCCCTCCCCACTGTAAATACTGCTGTTCTAACTGTCCCCCACCCCTTACATCTTAGTCAACGGGCCTGTCATCTACCTAGTTGCTTAAGGTCTTCCAACTGGGAGTCATTCTAGATTTAACCTTTTCCCTCTCCCTTGCCATATCATAAGTTATCTTGAGTTCCCTTCTGCCCAACTCCGAATAGGTGACTGCTCTTTTGTTTTAAGGCAACAATGTTTTTTCCAACTGTATGTGAATTACTTTAATAGAAATAAATATTAAACTAAAAAGATTACTTTTACAGAGATTGTATTCTGACTCCTTTCCAGAAATTAGCTCATGAGTTGTCAAGAAGAGCCATATATTCTTTAGTTTATGTTAAGAATTTTCTCTCCCCATCTCCCAAGAGCCTTTGCATTCTCTTGTGTAGTACATGACCCACGTCCAATAAAATAAATACAGAGTACATGTTCCTACATATCTCTCATATGGTGAAAGTAACAATCACTATTGTCATCTTCCAAACTCATACTTTTAATCAAAATTCATTTGAAATCCTGAGCAACTGAATAGAGATAAATGTCATCTCTAGTGTAGATATTTTGGCTAGTCATACTCAGGAAGACAAAAAAAAATCTCTCTAGAAAGATGATATAGTACACAAAATAAATTCTATTTACATCACCTTTCTGGTTCATTGTCTATACTTTCAAGTAGTTTCATTTGGGAGGTGCTGATAAATTGCCATTTCTAATTTTTTTCTTCTTACATTCCTTTCTTCTCAATCCTCCAGTGAACACCTTCACTGCCATCAGATGTGTAAAGAGCGAAACCAGGGAGAAGCATGAACTGAAAAAAAAGGACAAAAGGACACTACTTTCCTTCTGAATTTGATAGTGAAGGTACCACATAAGCCCACACACAAACAGGAAGAGTTTGACTCAGTCAGGATCAACCACGTGTTTTAGTCAGCTTTTGTGTGACTGTCACCAAAACACCCTGTAAGAACAACTTAGAGGAGTAAAAGTTTCTTTTGGCTCATGGTTCCAGAGGTCTAAGTCTATAGACAGGACCAAAATGAGTCAGCACATGGGGGGGGGGTGGCGAGAAGGACCTGCGGGGGAAAGCTGCTCAGTCCATGGTCACATCAAGAAGCAGATAGGTGTGTGTGTGGTGGGATGTGGGCATGAAAGGGTCACAGGGAAGAACAACCCTTCCAGAGATCGCCACAGTGACCCACCTCCTCCAGCCATGTCCCATCTGTCTATGATTACCACCCAGTCAATTGGTTCAAACTAGGATGGACCAATTAGATTACAGTTCTCATAATCTAATCATTTTAGCTCTGAATATTCTTGCATTAAACAGGAGCTTTTGGAGGACACCTTATATCCAAACCATAACATTAAGTTATGCTGTGGTAAAAACCAATCCCCCAAATCTTAGTGTCTTAAAAAACAAAGGATAATTCTCATGCATGGCATGGATCCATCTATGGTCTGCCAGGGGCCCTGTTCCCTGAAGTCACTTGGGAGCTCAGGCTGATGGATCAGCCACCTTTTAATCATTATACCATGGTGATTAAAAAACAAAAAGATTTGGAGAATCTCATATTATAATTTATATCTGGTCTGGAAATAAACCAATTATTTTAAAAATTTTATTTGTTTAATTTTTTATTTGTTTTAATTAGTTATACATGACTATAGAATGCATTGATATACCTTACACAGATGAGACATAATTACTCATTTTTCTGAGTGTACATGTTGTAGAATCACATTGGTCATACAGTCATATATATACATAAAGTAATAATGTCTGTTTTGTTCTACTATCCTTCCTATCCCCACAACCCTTCTTCTCCCTTCCCTTCACTTCCATCTATTTAATCTAAGGTAACACTATTCTTTTTAGTGCCCCAGCCCTTATTGTGAATCAGCATCCACATATTAGAGAGAACATTCTGCCTTTGGTTTTTTTGGAATTGGCTTATTTCACTTAGCATGATATTCTCCAACTCCGTCCATTTACTGGCAAATGCCATAATTTCATTCTTTAAAGCTGAGTAATATTCCATTGAATATAAATACCACATTTCTTTATCCATTCATCTATTAAGGACACCTAGGTTGGTTCCATAGTTTAGCTATTATGGATTGAGCTACTATAAACATTGAAGTGGCTACATTACTGTAGCATGCTAATTTTAAGTCCTTTGGGTATAAACTGAGAAGTGGAATAGCTGGGTCAAATGGTGGTTCCATTCCAAGTTTTCCAAGCAATTTTACTACAATGGATTGGTCAGTACTAGACATATGGCACCACCCAACAAGTGCTGGGGGAGAATTAGATATTTGAAAATAATACCTATGGCCATTACAGTTGTAGGCTCTGTCTGTAACTCCTTCCAGGCTTCCCAGTTCTGGAACTCTGGAAACAGCCAACAATAAAGAAATTAACTCAATTTCCTTTCATTTTTTATCTTAAATCTAAAAAATTTATATGGAAGCGATGGCTGAAAATCAAGCCCATTGGGCCACAAACATGTATTGTTAACTAATACATATCTGAGCTGGATGTGATGGTGCACACCTGTGATCTCAATGACTTGGGAAGCTGAGGCAGGAAGACTGCAAGTTCAAAAACAGCCTGGGCAACTTAGCAAGGCCCTGTCTCAAAATAGAAAATAAAAGGGGCTGGGGATGTAACTCAGTGGTAGATAGTACCTATGGTTTCAATCCCTAGTACTGAAAAAATGAAAAATACAAACATAAGTGGAATTATGTTTAAAATGTATAGTCAAGCCTGTTAAATAAAGATTCATCTGTTAAAAGCACCTAATATCAGATTGGGAGTAGTTCTGTGTTTCACAGAGTATTTTATTTGGAAATAAGAATTAAGAATTTTATAATGAATATTTCATACTGTATTTAAAAATTAGATATGTCTACCTGTTTCAACCCTTAGAAGCTATATGACCATGGTTATTTCCCCTCTGTATTCCTCAGTTTTCTCCTGTGTAAAAAGGGGGAAATAGTAGCATCAATTGTATTGTTGTTGGGAAGGCTGAATTTGTTTGTACATATAAAATATTTAGCTTTGATGGGTACGGTAGCACACGCATGTAATCCCAGTCTCAGGAGGCTGAGACAGGAGGATCATGAGTTCAAAGCCAGCCTCAGCAACTTAGTGAGGCCCTAAGCAACTCAGAAAAACACAAAATAGGGCTGGGGAGTGTGGCTCAGTGGTTGAGTGCCCCTGAGTTCAATCTCTGGGTCTTGGTACCAAAAAAAAAAGAAAAAGAAAAAAAAAAGTAGCCTTGTGTAAGTGTTCAAAATTATCAGCTATTTTTTTCTCTCATTATTATGATCCTACATGATACACTCATCATTCAAAGTGAAAGCCCTACAAGAACTCATGAGTTAAATGAAGATAGAGAACAACCCACTAGAGAGTGAATTTTGGAAGAGTTCTTTGAAGTCTCTAGACATTGCCACAGATGTCCTGGGTGAACAGGTCTATGGAGGATGTCTCCTGCAGGCCCTGATATTTCTGTTTTTCTCTCTCTCTCTGTTCCAGAACTGGTTCAGATATTGTCACACCATCCCCAAACAAGGAGAATGCATGGGATTCTTGTTAGCAGAGTAAATGAGTTTCTCTTTTTTCTGGAGACAAAAAGAAGTTTCAAAAGGATCCTTAGATATGGAATTAAAGATACCACATTCTTTAAAAGGATATCTTTACTGCACACAGACCCCAATCCTGGTACCTCGCTTCTGGGCATACTTTGACTTGGAGGGTTAGTCTGTGGTCTGTGTGAAGTATATTTAGGTTGACATCATGTTCGGGTCTGCCTCTGTGGTAATCGTTACTCTCTTCTGGGTCTGTGGACTGTGTCCCTTGTGACTGGGCAGCCCTTACTGGTGTTAGAGGAGGAGAGCCTTCTTTATGTGGCTCCAGCCCTCTTTCCCTTGGGTTTGTGGTCATCCTGCAGTGACGTCATCTCATCTGTGTTTCTGGGAGACATCTTTGGTTCTAATGTCTCCACCAAGTGAGTCTCTGATTTCAAGCATGGAATTTGATGCAAATGGGAGTCTGAGTTGGCTCTGCCACCTACTTGCTGTGTGACATTGTGCATTTTCTTAACTTCTTTCAGCTTTAGGTTCCTCATTTGAATAGGACCATTTTTCATTATTTAAACAAAGAAAAGGAATTGGACTTAAGAGAAGGTTCAGAGTTAATATTGGTAGACAATGTTGATTAATTGGGTGAGGCAGGGGGAGGGGGAAAGGATGACTCCCGGGTTTCTATCTCAAGCACCTGTGCGGTCATATCTTTTGCTGAGGGGGAGATAGGAGTAGGGGTTTGAGTGTGTGTGTGTGAGTGCATGTGTGTGCATGTGTGTGTGTTTGTGTTGTGTGTGGGTATGAGTTTGTTGCACAAGACAGAGAAAGTCTGAGAAAGAGAGAGATCAATTTTGGATGTGTGGTTTTGAAGTGATTTTTAGAGGATGTGGATATTTTTAGTTGAAGTTTTAAGGGTGCTTGGTCTGGACTGGTAATAGAGATTCCAAAGTTCTTTATGTATGTGGGGTAATGTGACCTATAGACACACATAAGGTATTTCTCTGAAACTGAGGAGAAGGGCACAAGGTAAGCTCTGAGAGCTTCTTTATTCAGTGGTCTCAGATGGGGTAGAGAATTCTTCAGAAACACACACCTGTAATCTTAGCAACTTGGGAAACTGAGGCAGAAGGATCAAAAGTTCAAGGCTAGCCTTTGCAACTTAGCAAGATGATGTCTCAAAATTTAAAAAAATGAAATAAAATAAAAAGGGTTGGAACTATAACACAGTGGTCAAGAAGTGCTCCTGGATTTAAAAAAATTAAAAGTTCACTTTCAAGACCCCATACCCCTCTGACTTTCCTCTTACCTCTGAGGATATCACTCTTTTTTTTTAATAAAGAAGAAATTATGTTGTCTGCTTAGAATAAAGGGGGCAACCTTTTGCAGGATTCCTCAGTACATATGTATAGATTAGAAATACCTACCTGAGAGAGTAGAGAATATAGTTGGTCAAGTAAAATGATTGAGAAGATTTATTGCAGCCCTGAGATTGGAGACTGTATGTTTGTTGTGACAATAATCTGAGTGACTGTAACATTTTCCTCAGGAGTGCTCATCTTTGTAGGTGCCCAAAACACATTGATCCTGTGCTGGGAGTTTGCCAGGAGCATGCAGGAGAGAAACATTATTGAACCTGAAGGTGCTAGTGGGTGAGAAGTTCTGATGGCTGGATACTTGGAGTGTGTTTCAAAAAAGACTGATGGACTGTGGAGAAACTAGAACCCAAGAGTTGGAGGACTCCATGAGCTTGAAGAGCAGGTGAGGGCAACCAAGGGTTCTGAGAGCCCAGGAGGAAAAGCAGCTGGGTCAGAGAATGGAATATTTGCAGTTATAATTGGGGCATGGAGCCATTCTTGGTGAGAAAAACCTTAGGATGTGTCAATGACACTGTGTGAAGGTGAGATTTATTACAGTCAAGGAGCCTGGTGGGTCAAAGAAAGGGATTGCGAATGTTGGATGGATTGTGCATAAAGACACGGAAAATTTCTAAAATGATGATAGAAATAGGGGTGGAGAGGAGAGAGGACTGTTAGATCTGGAAGAATGTGACAGAGACTCAATAGGGAATAAAAACACAGATGTGTGGTGGTATAACCAGGTGGCATGAGTACCATGTGTGGTGGTCCCAAAGTGGCATTAGGGGGCTGGAATGTAGCTCAGTGGCAAAGCATTTGCCTCACATTCGCAAAGCTCTGGGTTTGATCCCGAGTTTCAAAAACGACAAAAAAAGAACCCCACCAAAAAGGAATTAAGGATCCATAAAGGATCCTGTTCTATGATACACAAATACAGAGCGTCATGTAGGGAGAAGGTGTGAGCTTACAGGAAAGTAAAATAAACCTTTATACCAGAGGGCATAAAGGTTTGAAGAGAGGAGAAACCAATGGGAGGAAAGACAGATCAATAAGGGGTTAAGGACAGGGGCCGTAAGTTGACTTGCTTTTTTGGCAAATGAAGATTGCAGGAATGGAAGCCTTAATTAGAATTAGTTGACCACAAATATTCCAGAGACAAAATGAGTCATTTGGTGACAAAGATGTCTGAGGGTCTGAGGTGGGATCCTGGGTGGGCTTGTTGTGGACAGAATGGAAGGGTCAGGCCTCTTCTCTCTGGGGTGGTCTCAGGATGTGCTGAGTGGCCACATGGAAGACAGTTTTCGTTTAACATCTCATTTCTAGTCTCCTGATATTGCTGAAAGGTGGACACAGCAGTAATGATACAATATCTACTACTCTTCCATTGTTGGAATTATGAAAAGTCAACACAATCATCTGTGAGAAAGCACTTTAACACAAGGGTCAATCACCATTCATAAGTTACATTTTGTTGTCACCCACAACTTTGATGCATTCCTCTGTGTGCTCCTCAGTGTATCTGGAACATGTGTCCTGGGGTAATGAGGACTTCCCTTTAACAAAGCCAAGATGGGCACCTGGGCAGATTCTCTTTTGTGATTATGTGGTCTTGATGTGGACTGGCATCTTTCCCTGGGATTTGAATACGTCTCTCAGCAACCTCTCATGGCCAGAAGCTTCATCTCTGTCTTCATATTACAAAGCCCAGACTTTCCACCCAGACCACCCACCAGGTTTTCTTTCCAGTCCTAAGATGCCTCTCGCCTCTGACTCCTTTGCAGAATGGAGCTGACTGGACGTGCTCTAAGCAGCTTGCCAATGTGGTCTAGTTTTCCAGTTTCCCCTTGATGATTCAACAGGAAGAAATCCTCGAGACTTTGAGAAATCCACTTTTACAATGTCCAAAGCCTTTTAGACATTCTTGAAGAGATGTGGGTTGTATTCTAACCATGAAATACAAATTCCTTTATTAATAAACTTTTGAAATTTACTGAGACTGTACTTGAACTCTTGGATGTTAGATTTTCTTGGAAGGAATAAGTTTCTGTTATGGAATGGACTTTTAAAAATTTTTATTTTTTATTATTATTATTTTTTTACTTTTTAAGAATGGTTCCAAAGCTGTTTCTGTCGACACTATTTTATTCACAATGATTTTTTTTTTAAGTTTTTTTAAAAATTTTTGTTACATGGCTTGGGCCATAAAGATTGTTCTGCAGAAATCACATCCCTTGGAATAAGTGGGTGAACCTATCTCCTTTGTTCTATGCAACACAGCACACCTGGTCATATTAAGATGTGCATACATTATTTTTAGTAAAATGTGATTCAATCTTGAGAGGAAAAAACTATGCTGTACGTCATCCATTGTCACTTGATTCACAGCATTCTGTGAAGTGTTTTCTTTCTACTCAGCATTTGTGTTCCTGTCTCTTTATTCTGAGCCCAAGAGTCACTTTTTGGCTCCAGGTAGAAACTTTGCCCCAGGAACATCCCCTGCATACAGAAGTTTTTTGATGTCACACTGATTTTTGTTTGGGGCTTTAAATGCTTCCCTAGGAGGCTGGTTTTCCTCACTGCCTTCTTCCACTAATAGCCCATATTAAATTTTCTCCAGTTCTCTAATTTTATCCATTTGAACCACCTGTAAATCTCCTTAACTTGTCTAGAATTAGCACCCTCAGGGTGATGAAGAGCTGACATTCTTGGTGAACGTTAGCTTGTTTAAAATTCTTGTTCCGCTTACATTTTCTGCCTTGGAATGCTACTTCCTAACTTCTTGAGAATTTCCCAAACCCTGTGTTTATCCTTTATCACATCATTCCAAACACCATGGAGAGTCCTTAAGAAAGCATAGAGATTTGGGCGGAGAAAAGTCTTGTAACCGCCTCCATCTCCAGAACCAGCTACTGTTAGAAAAACCCCAATTGCCAAAAATAAAGAATTTTTTGAAATCATCCTCCTTTTTTATTTTTGGTTGTTCAGTGAAAACTGAAAATATGAGTGTTATTTGTGGAATGGTTTCTTTGGTAGGAAAAACTACATGAGTTCAGATGGAGACTCATGTAGTTTTTCCTATCAAAGAAAACAGATCTAGAATGTTTTATCTTTTATTCAGGAGACTGGACTTACTCACTGTCATCTCAGGACTCAGTGCTGCTGCCAAGATGGTGTGGTCAGGGCTAGGGTGGGATGTCAAATAAGTGGAGCTGTGTAGCACATTAGAGGGGATGAGTCATGTAAGCAATTCTCTCAGCTCTCCTTGCCTAATTCAGCACCAGAATGTGTTGTTGGGATGACAGACTACTGACTTAAAGGAGAATAAAAGAAGGATGAACCCAAGCAGCTTTGTGTCTGGGAAGGATGTGGAGAGCTAAGACATGAGGACAGGCTTAGACATCTCTTTGAAAGTACACAGCCTATGGGAGTTAGAAAAATGCTGGCCACATAGCACAGCTTTCATAAATGTTCATTGATTGAACTCTCTTTTAAAGAATGTAATGATGTACAAAATCAAGAGCCCAACATGTCTTCATAAATCTTAACAAGTAGGTCCTTATGTTCCATATTCAGCTGTAAAACACAAATGTAAAAGCAAACAACAGTGTTCAGATAAATAAGGCAAAAGGAATCAATGAAATCTGCAAATGCTCTAATCCCTTTTCTCCCCACCTTGTTTTTCTCTCATTTCCCTTTTTCTATTTTAGAATCCAAATATTCTCCTGTTCATTACATTTTTGTTCTTTGACTCATGTAAGATTACAACTACATTCATTAAACCTGCAGCCACGTCTTCACAGCCCCCAAGCATCATAGTCCAATGCCTGACACATAAGAGTAGCTTAATATATATTTAGAAGTTCATTTTATCCATGAATCTTATTTCCAGATACTTCCCCTTCTCTATATTTGTATAAGCATAAAGAAGACTTCCTCTTCATTCTTCAAAGTTTAATGAGACTACTCCATACTCCTACTTCCTTGTTCACAACTGTTAACAAGACAAAAAGGGTCCTGGACTTCATAGACTTTATACTCAATCAGGAAAGGCAAACTTGAAAGAATAACTTCTGATGTGATAAGGAAAAACTCGGGATTCAAGGGGTACAGCTAAAACAGGAGATGAGGGGATGTGTCCCTGGGGAGTTGTGAATGGAAGGAAAAGTAAAGTTTGATTAGGGGAAGTTGAAGGATGCTGGAGGGGAAGGGTATCTCAACAGATGGGACAATATGTACCAAGCCTAAGTTTAAGAGATAACATGATTCACTGAAGGAACCTAGAAAGTAGCAGAAATGCATGGGTGTTTCTCTTTAGAGACCTGTGTTGAATTGTTTTCCAGTGGTGTCCTCTGTGATCTCAAAGTGACTTTGTAACGCTAATAACATCAGTATTGCAATGCTGAATTAACTCTTTCAGGTAACATAGACACCTGCTTTCTGAATCTGTTTTATTTCCAAGTTATGGACAGTGGATTAAGCAAATATTAGTCTTATCAGGATCCCTGAGCTACAAGAAACTATCCCAGTGACCCACACTTTGGAATCACCTTCTTGCTGGCATCTCTGTGACACCAGATGTGCATTTTCACATTCCTGTAACCAAGACAAAGGCAAAGCCCTGCTCCTCTTCATTGCATGTTATCTTTCTTTGCCTTTTCTAGGCCTTTTCAGACTCCTCTTTGAAAATTTATTTCTCTTTGTAAAAATAATGAGGTGGGGACAGGTGGAGTACACAAAATAATAACCCCACATCTAAACCTCTGTTTCCAGCTCCTATAAGTTATCTCTATTGATATGTACATTTATCTTTCTTTCTATTTTTTTGTTCCTTTTGCAGTACTAGGGATTGAACTGGAGGCTACATTACCACTGAGCTACATCCCTTGCCCTTTTAATTCTTTATTTATTTTTAATTTTTCCATATTTTTATTGGTGCATTATAGTTTTACATAATGGTGGGATTTGTTGTTAAATATTCATACATGCACATAATATAACAATATAATTTGGCCAACATCAAGCCCCAGTGTTTCCCCTTTCCCTTCTCTTTTCCTTCCCCCTGGTCCCTTTTCTCTTTAATTTTTTTATTTTGAGACAGGGTCTTACTAAGTTGTCTAGGTTGGCCTTGAACGTGTAATCCTCCTGCCTTTGCCTACCAAATCACTAGAATTATAGGCATACACTATCACGTCTGTCTATAAGTAATATTTTTGATTTTTTACTCTTTCAGCATAATTCCTCTGGCAAAGCCATGGGTAATAGAAGAATAGCAGGAATATTCTGATTAGCTACCAAATTTCCAAGGCATACAGACTTTTCTCAAATTAACCACCATAGGGGAGGAATTTAAATTAGTGACATAAATTATACATGCATCAAACTCCATTAAAATCTGTCCAGAATTCTCACTAAAGACTCCAAGACAATCATTCATTGAGATATATATGATTATACAAGTATTGGAAAGCACATACTCTATGACTAGGTGCCTCAGACTTAGTGGTAATGAATTCTCACCCCCTTTATGAAAACCAAATAAACACTTTTGTCCTCATGATAGTTAGAAAGCAAGATCAATTCTACTCTATGAAAATGTAAGAGTGCAAAACCATTCATTATCGCCAGGTAGTTGAAGTAGAGTGTAAGAGGGAGATGCCTTGTTTTAAATTGCATTTTGAGTGGAAGAATGAAAAGTCAGTCATGGTCCACTTAATAGGAACTAGAGTTCACTGATTACTTGATTGATTTTTTTTTTCAAATTTATTGAATGCCTACTGTTTCTGATACTGTATTTGACCCTGGGGATGCAATGTCTCATAACTCCTGCTCTCCAAGTGCCAACAGTTTTTGAGAGAAGACATGTAAATAAATGAATATGACAGAGCATGATATGTAGTCCAGTCAAGGTAGGTAGGGAGGTCTAAGTCCAAGTCAGTGATCAGTTTCACTTGACTGGAGGACTGTAATCAGGGAAGGTTTATGGGGGAAAGTGATGGTTGGGTCAGTAAGTAATATTTTCCAGAGAGGCAAGGAAGGATAAGTACATTCTCGGCAAGAATCAAGAGTGTGTATAACAGGCCTAAAAGCAATGAGACCAAGTAACCATGAAATGAACCTCCAAAGCTGTAAGTCAAGATAAACCTTTACTATTTATAAATTGTTTATCTCAGGAATTTTGTCACAGTGATGGAAAGCTGATTGACAAAGTTGGTTTAGCCAGAACCTCTGATGTTTTTTCTTTTGCACATGTATCTAGTATTTCAACTCTAATTATAGTTTCCTTTCTGTACTGTGCTATTCCATGTCATTTTGCCTAATATACACTCTTTTTTTCCTAATAAGGAAAAAATTTTAATGACTTTTTTTTTAAATGTTGTTTTTATATTTTTGGTTCTCCAGAAGGAAAATAGGTGTTTTTTTTTTAAAGAAGAAATTATCCAATGACACTTGCTAACCTATTCAGTAGCATCTTAATAAATATAGAAATCACTGCAATGGGTTCTTCCAATAGGTGGAAGAACTCAAGCTCCATTTTGAAAGAACGTGCCAGAGAGGCATGTTTGTTCAATGTAGTAGTTGTGGGTTTGGCCTGACTCAAAGGACTCGGACTTGGGAGGATGTAGAAAAAACATCTTTGCACAGAGAAGTGCCCAGAGAGGTGTTAAGTTTCCTTAGAACAGTTCAAACATCCTTATAACTTAACATAAACATTAATAGGAACACATAGAATTATTTTTTGCATATGTAAATGACTGGAGAGGCACATTTGTCCAGTGTAGTAGTGGTGGATTCTGCCTGACGAAAGGACTTGGACGTGGGAGGATGTAGACCCAGAGAAGCTGGTAGCCATCTGTGACATGTAGGCCCTGAAAGCAGAGCCAGTGTTGATGAACACAGTTGATAGAAGGAAGATTAGAGCCTGGTGATGTGTTTCAGGCTACTGGTTTTATACCACATTTGAAATGCATCTATTTATAGACTCTTCAGTTACAAGAGATATGTCAGTTTGAATTTTTGGCTGAAGTCAATTTGATTGTTTTTCTTCGGTCAGTTGCAACCTAGCTGATAATATCTGGTCTCTTCAATTTACATTTTAGGAGACTAATACCTAGTAATAGCAAAATGATTACCACCAAGTGGCTAGTTACACTTTGAGACTTGACTCAGAGGCAGACTTAATATTCAGCATTTTTTAAAGTGTCTTCATGTGAGGGCCTAAATATACAAGTACCTAGAAATGTGTTTTGCAGTAACCACATACTTTTTCACTGTGGATTTTACACACTGCTACATATCTTGAGGAAATCTTTCTTTTGAATTATTTTTCTTTTGTTTTGTTTTTGGTACCAGGGATTGAATTCAGGGGCACTTATTGAATTATTTTTGATATCAGTGAATTCAACTCCCTAAGTATTTACTGAACACCAATTATGGGCTTGGTATTGCAAATATGAATGGTTATTTTTATTTGACTTTTCTTTCTTTTGTATTCTCCAGTGCATTTTAATATTGTTTGCAGCTCCAAAGCATTAAATAATGCCTTTTAATTCAGCGAATGTCTGATCACAAATAAGATCAGGACTGGAGTTAGACTGCCACTTTACATCACTCTGAGAGGCAATACTGAAAGGGTTCAACTGCAGGAAAAAGGATAGAAGCAAAGTCCTAAGAAGTGTATAGGTGGATTAGGAACCAAGTATGTGCACAAGAGCACATTATTGTCTAAATCGAGTTGGATTTAGATCATAAATCTTCAGAAGATCAAAGACTTTGCTGTGGATAACTTGTGTCCACTGAGAGTGGGTGCCTCAGGATAACAACTGCTAACAGTTTTCTCTGCATGACCTTATAAGTATTTAATTACTTGATGAGTTCTTCTGGATAATCTTTTGGTAATGTAAAAATTAACTTGACTTAGCAAAGTAATTTTCTATCTCATGTAAAGACCAGCTCTGGACTATTTCTTAGTGTGTTTATGTTTGAGTAGCTCCTTTATTGGAAAAATGACCCTGGAGTGCTACAATCTCACTTGATAAGTCTTAGAAAGGGGCAAAAATGCTGCCCGAGCAATTTACTAGAACGAGGTCCCACTTCCTCTTTACTCATTTTTACCTGTGCGACCCTTCACACGGTCCTTAGTTTTGTCAGAAGTATATTGGGAATAGTGATATCTCCCTCCAAGTACTGCCCAACATAGTGATTATTTATAGCATAAGCTATGTTATCAGAGAATGTAATCTTAGTAAAATTTTCTTTGTACTGTATTGATGTATTACGTTCCAAAAATGCAAAATGTTAAGTGCATGTGATAGTCTAACTTGTAATGTTGACAGTATGAAGATGCACCACAGATTTATAATTTCAGATGACCAGAAGGTGAAGTGGTAGAATTTGTGCCTGGTTAACAACTGTATTTCTTTGTAATTGGGTGAAAATTAACTTTTCTACACTTATTTTTCTTCATGATTAAATTAGGAATACTATTCTTACCTTATTTCATGGAAACCGAAAGGAGAAAATAAATATGAAAATCTTTGTGACAGTAGAAAACACAAGTGTGAAAGTTTATGCTAATGTGGTACAATTGACATTAAAATAATATCATTGCAGATCATTCCTTTTTTGCATGGTGTAAATTTATTTTTTAATTTATTTTTTTACATGAGCTCTCTTATCATCATTATTATTATTTTTGCCTTACAATTCTTTTTTTAAAGAGAGAGAGAGAGAGAGAGAGAGAGAATTTTAATATTTATTTTTTAGTTTTCGGCAGACACAACATCTTTGTTTGTATGTGGTGCTGAGGATCGAACCCGGGGCGCACGCATGCCAGGCGAGCACACCACGGCCTGAGCCACATCTCCAGACCTGCCTTACAATTCTTTCTACCACAATTTATCATATCTCCATATACAAGATATGTACATCCACACTTGCCTCTATAACATATTAAAACATTATTTTTTCTTTTTATTGATTTCTGTGAAACTATACTGCCTTGATACTTTGTAAGGGGACCTAGGTAAACAATATTTGTCTACTATTTCAGGCAAAGGAGTAAAAAGTAAGGTATACTATTGAAAATAGCTAATTTCAAGAGTTTTTTTCTACTAAGAAAATAATTGATTCCCTATAAAGAATCATTAATCTTTAGGGAAATATTTTCACTATTCAAGAAAATTATCTGAGCATGTAAAAAAAAAACATTACTTACCTTTGCAAAATATTTCTAAGGTCCTTTGTGTTTCTGGTCTGGGAAAGCATGCAAAAATTAGCAAAAATCCCCTGCCATTTTCACATCAAGCCACGTGTAGTTAATATACACCACCTCAAAGAGGAAGATTACCACCCAAGCACTGTTTGGTGATGGCAGGCAGAGAAATTTCTAAGAATATATTGGGTGTAATTTTCTGTTAACTCAAAGTGATTAACAATTCGTGGAAACTGTCTACAAAATCTAACTAAGAAAACTATATAACCATTATGTAGTTAAGCCATTTGGCTACCAGAAACCCCCTGTTTACCACCCAAACTGCCTAACTCCCTGTGGAAATATTAGGCAAATTCTGTTTATTTGAACTTAGTTTTTTCTAAACCAGTGTTTATTTAATTGTTTTTAATATTTCAATGTAAAAGTTAGTTGAAATAAGATCATTATAAGTGAAAGTACAATGTAGTGTAGATCTAAAGGCATTGTACACAATAAAGGAAAGCAAATAGTACTTGAGGTCCTAGAGTATTAAAATTGCATTTACAAAGGAAGGAGTTTCACTTTATTTCATGTGTATGGACAATTGGCAACATTATGCTGGAATAAAATAGCAATCCCAAATAAGAAAGAGGACTTGGAAGTAAAAGCCAAACTGAATTAATTTTATCTGCAGAACTTGATTTAAGGAAGAGCCTTACGAAACTCTCTCTAAATAAAGTCTTTCATGAAAGGAATGTGTGGGGGTGCAGAGAAGCCCTTCAGAGATGCATCTGGCCACTCTGGGATGCATAACACATTATAATTAAATTTCAAACATCATGTGTCTATTTCCTAGTTAAAATTTTCATCTGGGCCAATAGTCTCAGCATGCTGTTTACATAGATGCCACTGTTTTAAGAGATGGAAGCTGGGAGTACAGTGGGTTGTAGAATGAGTTTCTTGGGACCATTCTGCTTTTTTCTGGACACAACCAAAGCAGAGAAAAGATCCTTGTGACTCAGTAGTTTTTGAGCTTTTGAGATTTAATTTAGTGGGGTGAGGGTGAGAAGAACCATCCTACCCATAACTTCATTCCTCAAACAGGCTTGCAAGTGTGTCTTGCTTGATGGTTATTGTTTCCCCTGCAAAGGAAGGAAAGAGCAGTCCCACCCATTGGTAAACAGGAATGGCAAAAGAGGAGGAACACCTAAGGGACCTCCACCTATGAAATAAAGGAGCAGGAATGAGAAGAAATCTGTTTTGCATTGAACATATTCCAGAAATGCTCTATTTTACTGTCTGGTGTGTCTTAGCACCGGCAACCTATGACATGTATTGAGATGTCTTACAGTCTTTTTTTTTTTTTTTTTTCATACAAATATTTGGCATCTGGTGAGTATTTTCTTAAGAACGTATCAATTAGGACATTAAATTGTCTGAATAATGTTTAGATTTTATAACATTTGCAGTTGAAAAAGTAGCAACTTTATTTGGATCATAGGGTAGAAGACAATAATCAAAATCATTTTTATAGATCAGTCTTAGCCCGTTTTCTTTTTTTTCCCCAATTAAAAAATATTTTATTTGGGCTGGGGATGTGGCTCAAGCGGTAGCGTGCTCGCCTGGCATGCGTGCGGCCCGGGTTCGATCCTCAGCACCACATACAAACAAAGATGTTGTGTCCACTAAAAAATAAATATTAAAAAAATCTCTCTCTCTCTCTCTTTAAAAAAATATTTTATTTGTTCTTTTGTTATGTGACAGTAGAATGTATTTTGCCATATAATACATACATATACATACATGGAGTCTAATTCCCAATCTTGTGGAATATACTGACCATGTATTCATATATGAACATAGAAAAGTTATGTCTGATTCATTCTACTGTCTTTCCCATTCCCATCCCCCCTTCATTCCCCTTTGTGTAATCCAAAGCAATTCTATTCTTCCCTACCCTAACTCTTATTGTGTGTTACCATCCGAATATCAGAGAGAACATCTGGCCTTTGGTTTTGGGGGTTTAGCTTGAGAGTCTCTAGTTCCATCCATTTACCAGCAAATTCTTAGCCCCTTTTCTTTCAAGCTGATTACAAGATAGGAACTGCACAGGAAGCTGTGTGATCAAAGTGCACTGGACAAAAGCACAAAGAGTTTTATCCTACACCATTCTTCATCACTAATTGGCTCTAGGATGTTTTTCTCTTCTGCAATTTGAAGAGAATAAGACTTACTTCTGGGCAGTTTTGGTTTTGGTTTTCTTTTTTTCCTGGTACCAGGGATTGAACCCAGGGGTGCTTAACCACTGAGCCGCTGTTTGGCAGCTGTACTCCCAGCTTCCATCTCTTAAAACAGTGGCATCTATGTAAACAGCATGTTGAGCAGAGTTCTCGCAGTTGCTTAGGTCTTCACTAAGTTGCTAAGGCTGGCTTTGAACTAGCGATCCTCCTGTTTTAGCCTCTCGAGGTATTGGGATCATAGGCGTGCACCACTGTGCCGGGAGGTCCTTTAATTTTGATCAATGGTTTATAAATGCTTGTCTGAAGAGAAATTTTTCCACGTGACACTCCTTTACAGATTTAGGCCTTTGTCATGAAATCTTTTCTCCAATGGGTTTAACCTCTCCAAGCCCTTCAGTTTCTACTCACCCTTGGGGGAGGCATGATTTCAGTTTCACTTTCCTGGGCCTTCTCTACTCAATATGTTCTACTGTGTCTCTTCCCTCTTAATTATGATGTCTTGAAGTGATTGTGATGTCATAGTATAAGACTGACTGAGGCAGTCATCGTCCTTGGCCTGCACCGTGCTTCTCTTAATGCAGTCCCTAGCTTTTGTATTTGCTTGCTTTCAGTTTTCTCCCCATTTTGGGGGGTAGGCACAGTAATTTGACAATTTCAAACTGATCCGTGGCTGAAACCCCCATTTACCCTCTTGTACTTTTTGGACTCGTTTTGTGGCACTTTCTGAAATGTTTTTTTTTGGCAAAAAAAAAAAAAAAAAAAAGAAAGAAAAAGAAAAAAGAAAAAAGGCTGGTCCTGGCTCTATACTATTTGGAGAAGTTAGGCCTTTTTCTTATCCTGTGCAACTTTTAAAGCCATATTGCATTCATTTTGAGCAGGAAGAGTAAAAAGGCTTGAAGAATCTTATTGTAGTGTGTCAAACATTAGCAAGCAGCAGCTCTACTAGGGATCTGGGCAAAATGCAAATTCTTACTCCATAGGTCCAGGGGACAGACAGTACAATATTTTACATTTTAAACCACTTTCCATTGATTACATTTTAAGTAACAAATTCTCAGTGTATCTAAAAATGTTTTATTATAAATGATTCCACTTCCATGTTTTTAAAAAAAAATTTTATAGTTGTAGATGGACAGAATGCGTTGGTTTTGTTTATTTTATTTTATTTTTTTATGTGGTGATGAGGATCGAACTCAGTGCTTCATTATGTGCTAGGCAAGTGCTCTGCCACTGAGCTACAATCCCAGCCTCGATGTTTCTTCTTTATCTGGTTTAATGTGTGTTTTCTCACTCTGTAAAACTTGCTCTGAGATCCTTTAAAATCTTAGCTGGGGTTTACTTACACAGAATTTTAGGACTTTCATCTTTGGGGAAGGAGCCATGTATGATCTTGTTTCGAGCTTCCCTGTGGTCTGCTAAGATTGAAGAGTGTTACTGAATGGTGCTGATTTTTGTCTTGTGTTTGTTTTTATGTTCTGAGACATCTGGAAAAGACCACAGTTGTGTGAGCCTCATCAGGCAGACAGGGCCAGCCAATTCCGAAGTCCTTGATTTTCTCTGAAAAATGCTTTCCCAACTGGTCTTCAATCAGATTTCATTTTCATTTTCTTCAGTTCTGATATATTCATTTTGTTAAAGTTAGAAAGAAACCAGTGAACAACGTATATGTTAGAAGATTGGGTGGTCACTGTCCTAGGTAAGAAAATGTATGGAGGAGTGACTTTAGGCCAGCTAGATGGTTTGGGCCCCTCAATAATGTTTGCACCTTCAGATGAAGACCCAAAGTGGAGCAAAAGTGGTTTTACAGAACAGAAATTTATTCCAAATTTTCTTACCCTTCTCTTCATTTCTTTACCATTCCAAGGTTTATGTTCCTCTTAAATGCCCAGTCCCACCTCTATCATTATAGCTTTTTTCTTGTGTTCATTTCATCTCCTATTTCATTTGTCACATTTCTTTGAAAACCGACAGTTTGTCAGAGTGTCTTTTTAGTAATTCAGACACCCCTCAACCGATACCTTTGATGTGGTTTCAGTACAGTCATACAGAGCAGCATTGCTTTATGGAAATGAATTCAACTGAATCTGCCTGTTCACCAAAGCAGGGGTAATGGGAGGTGGGAAAAGCCAGGTGCCCACCTTTAGACTTCTAGTAAAAGGAACCCTCTCGGGCTTCTAGTACTCGAAACATTATCTCACAGGTGGTGCTGAGTGAATTACAGTAGAAGGCATGAGATGTTAAAGCATTTGGCTGGCTCTTTGCAGTCAAATGCAGCTGGCCCTGTTTGTGTGTGAAAGAATTGGGTTTTCCCCAAGCCCTTGGTAATGTTGCAAGAACAGACTTTCCCCTTCTCAGCTCCCTGGAGTAAAATGGCTGCCAATGTATTTTGGAACAGAAATGAAAAAATGTACCGATGCCTGGAAGACAGTAACAAGGGTCCTTTGATACTTCCCATGTTCACTGGGATGGAGCTGGCATCTGTTTCCTTCTTAGGTAGGGTTTCTGATACATCATTGGCGGATGCAAGCTGTGACCTGGCCACTTCTGTTAAGAGACACTGTGGTGGGGGGCATTCTTATTTGGATTGGATGTCCTTAAGCAGCAGTTTGCAGATGATGGGTTCGTGAAGCCCATCAGGGAGAAGAAGGAAACAAACATAATGGGAAATATTTAACAATTAAAATCAGCCCTTGCCTGTGTGGTCCTGGATTTTACCACATCACTCTATGGAAATGGACTGCTGGGAGGAAATGTGGATTTCTGACAATTTATGGAGCCAACAAACCTGTTAAAGTCTATTTATAAGGTAGTGTGGAAAACGACAAAGCCTTAAACACTTCAAGGAAGTTATTATTTAACAGTTCTGATGACCACAGGCCACCAGACTGCTGGGTCATGGGGTCACAGCTACATGACGAATAACATAGGAGGGTGGGCTGAGTCAGACTCAGAGACGATTCCAAAAGGCACTATGACTTTCCAGGAAGCTAATTGTTTTAATATTAAAATTTTTGTATTGAGAATTACACTATGCTCATTAAAAATACCATAAATTGTCAATCAGAAAAACCAATAGTATAATTTCATTCTCACCACCTAGAATCAACTCCCATTCATACTTTCATGCATTCTTTTCTTCTTTTAGTTTTTTCCCCATGCTTCAAATAAAAACAAATCATCTCTATATTGTAGATGTAATTTTGACTCCTTTTAAGACTATCATAGTCCATTTCATGTCATTTCTTGGTTGCTATGTTGGTTTTGTCATGCAAGTTTTAATGGCTGCTTTTGCGGATTTGTGCCCAAAACTGTGTATTCATTTCCATGTTGTTAGATATTTGTTTAGCTTTTTTTTTTTCTTTGTATTATAACTAATGAAGCAATGAGTCTTGAGTAATTTGGATTAATTCTCCAAAATTTATTCTTAGGAAAGTTCTTTACTTTTAAGGGATAGAATCTACTGGATTTATGAGTGAACTCCTGTATGACTTGAAGGGATAGGATTATTCAGGCCAGAATCTGAAGTGGTTATATCAACCTAGTGTTGATACTTGAGTCACTTAAGTCCTTGGCTCCAGCTCCATATGTAAGTAGCAGGCCTCAGCTCTGCCTGGTCTGAATTGTTTTTTAAAGAAATGGGAACTAGGTGCTACTCTGAGCACAGTGTGCAGACTGATTCAAGTGAGTTCTTGGACAGGCCCATGCTCCATGAGCTAAATTACCCCTTTAAGGGCTTTTTCACTGGGCTCCTGCCTGGGGGTTTGCTTACTAGCTGTGTAATCTTGGGCAAGTTTTCCCAGGCTCAGTTTTCCCACCCAGCACCCAAGCAACCTCTTGTAGTGTTGTGGTGGTTAGAAGAGAAAATATGAAAGGATTATCATAACACCTAATTCATAATTCATACTTAACAAAACCTAGCGGTCATCATTATCATTATTGCTGTTGTCTCCTATTAATCTGTTTCCCCAAGAGTTTTACTTTGTTCCTGTCCTCCAAACACCCTAGCCACTAACTGGCATTCTTCTTCAACCACAACATATCTTTCTGAAATAAAAATATTTTACCTCTTGATAAAGATATTTATCTTTTACTGAGATGGCCAATCAGATCCATCTACCCTGAGAAAATTTCTTCTCTCTATACAGTACTAAGGTCTCTTGCTTACTCTAAATATTTCAGTTCACATAATGAATCACCTTCCTTAGTGTTGACCGGCCTAACTGTGGGGTTTATTTTTACAGTATGGTCATAGTTTTTGATTAAACCTTTCTTAACCAATTGCTCTGCTAGTTACACATCTTGAAAGCAGTGATATATCATGACATATCCATCACCATCATTATTGTTATTTTTACAACAATAGCAGGACAATTGTTTACTGAATGTTTCTTTTGTGCTAGACACACAAGTGTGCTAGAGCTCACTATTCACTTCAATCTCATGAGGAAATATTATTTTCTCCTATGAATAAGATACGTGGCCCTCTACGGAGACTCACAGACATCAAGTACCATGTCAAGATCACACATTAGAAAAGTGATAGAGATGATAGAGTCAGACTTGGAACTGAATCTAAAATATCTGCATCCAACTGCACTACCAAATTTGTTGAATAGAGGAAAGAATGAACATATCATTATTTTGAATTATAATATTTTCTTCTGTCTTAGCTTAAACCACTGGTATTGGTAACATGAAGAATCACTCAGAAATTCATTTTTAGGAAGGAATATATAATTATGTGTTTCATACCCAGAGTAAATTGAACACTATACAAAACATGCAGACGATAGTGTTTATTAACTTAATTTAGAAGTAGGACACTTGACTAATTAGTTGAGAGTTAGAAAGTCATAATTTGGCAGAAGGTAAACCAACTCACACAAGATATTCCTATTTGGCCAGGCCACATAATCTTGGCAGGCCTTGTGTGCGAGCCATTGAAAAAAATCTGAACTGACAGAACCTTAGAGGATGTTTTGCCACAGTGATTCCCTAGAGATTCAGGCCAGAAAAAGAAAATTGAATCAGAAATGTCTAAATGTGTGATTTGCTCACTGAAATGGAGTCTGGTTGCATAAGGAGGACATGAAACCTAAGAATTATATGATTAGATTTGTGTTAAAGTCTGGATTCAAATAAATGGATCTGTTCATCTTGGAAGAAAGGTATGGTAAGGTACCCATTCACAGAGTGATTTTAATGTTCAAGAGAGAGAAAGAGAAAAGAGGATCTGAGGTAACAGTACTAGAGCAGGGGAGAGGAAAGTAATTAGGTATTATAAGAAGGTACATCACAACAGCGTCTCCCAAGTCACCATAAACATCCAGTTCTCATGGAGTTTTATTTTTTAATGCAGATTCTATTGGCATACTAAAGGTCTTCCGAATCAGAATCTCTGGGTTATGGCTTGGTGTTTTTACAGAGCACCCTAGGCAATGCTGAAATTCTGCCAGGTCAAGAACTGTGTGGTTCAAGATCATAGCTATTGATCTTAATTTTGATGTTTGGGGCTGGAACATGAGATAGAGAGGGAGGACTTTAGGATGGCATCCAGTTTCTGAATTTTGTGACTGAGTGAATAGCAAGCATCCTTTAGTAAGCTAAGAAATATAAAAATAGATGTGGAGGATAGGGTGCTGAGTTGAGTTTTGAGATGTTGAAATGGACTGGTCTTGTGGATAGTTGAATATCAGAGTTTAAATCTTGTAGTAGAAGTTGAGGCTGTACATCTAGATATGGAGGATATGGTATTTGGGGGATGACTGCTCTATATTTTACATGGAGTTTGTGAAGTACCCAAACTTTCAATTTTCTCTCAATCATTAAATAATCACTCTGCATTTTAAGCAATTCCATTTTTTATCTTTGATTCTGTTTATTGCTTTAAAATTTGTTACCATTTCTTTATAGGGCCTTTAGAGTCATTCACTATTATTAGTATGTATTTGGACCATCTCATTATATTCAAACCAACAACTTATTAAGGTAAAATTTATTATCCCTGTTGTTTTAGATGAAAAAATTTGAAGAGGTTGTGTAACTCAGTGCAACACAGAATTGAGCCAGGATATGTGTGTGTGTGTGTGTGTGTGTGTGTGTATGTGTATAATTTTTTTTTCCTGAAGCTGAGGATTAACTTGGGGCTTTGCCCATCCTGAGCAAACACTCTTACCACTGAACTATTCCCACAGTCCTTGAATCAGGATTTGGACCTGACTCCAAGCTTGAAAATTTTAGGCTATGTCATCATAAATCGGTTCCTAGGTCAGCAGTCAACATTTTATTTCTTTCTATTCTAAAAGAAGCAGTGCAATGAATGGCCAGTACCTTATACAGGGTAATTCCAAATTACTTTTAAATACTGAAAAAAAAATTTGTTCAATACTTTTTGAGAAATGGGTTGCTTAGTAAATCATATTTAGCAAATGAGTTTATATATGCTTCCCAGGGATTTGTAGGGTTGGGCTGATCAAAGAGGCTTTCGGTCTTTGTCCAGCAGCATGTGGAGTGATCTACATTTTTCCTTACTTTCAGAGAAAAAGAGTGGGGAGGGGCATGGCATTGGTGTTTTGTCTCTGAAAATTCTCTTGCATGCTTTGGTTTCCCAATATGTTTGCAAGGCATATCCAACTTTGGGTTAAAACTAAAATGTGCTCTTGGTAAACCCAGATTGAGAATATGGCTCAGCAGTTACCCTGATTTTCTTTAAGTGTGAATAAATACATAAATTCCATATCTTCTTGGCATCTCTGAAAAGAATGAAGACTGGTGAAAAATGTGCTGGTTATTATGAAAACTGGTGAGTTAAAATCAATACACTAAAAGAATCTGCATTCTTTTTCCTGAGGTGATTCACAGAGCTGAAACTGTGTGGTGTGGTCTAGATCAACAAACAAAGTAGTGATATTTAATCTTCTTAAGTGACAGATACCTAAGATAATGCAGAAACCCAGCTGACAACTCAGATTACACTGGCCCAACTTTAATTATTACCAATCAGCTGTACTTACTAATATTCATGATAAAAAGTAAACTCTATCAGCACGTAGAAATATTTAGGCTATAATCAAAGAGGAAAAAAAAGTCTATTGTTAATTAAGAGTTAGGTAGCTAGTTTGCTCCAAGATCTATGTCAGTGTGAGGTAAGAGGAAACCTTTCTTGAAAGACAGCCTTACCCTAGAGGTAAGCTTTCCCCACCTCACCCTGACAAGTGCATTCCTTCCTCCTCAGATGTGCCGGTTATCCCCATGTCCCAGCCACTCCTATTCCCTATTCTGTCCCCATACAAGGAACGCACAAAAAGCCTTCTCTTTAGATTTCAGTGTATCTTGGGGTTACCACTGGTCTCAGACTTCCATCTTTTCCCCTACCACCTCTAGACAGGCAACCATTCTCTTGTCTTGGCACATAATAGTTGCTTAATGTCCAGATTTGGATTTTTGTTTTTGTATGTGTGGTGCTATGAACTGAACCCAAGCCCGTGTGCATGCTAGGCAAGCCTTCTATTATTGAGCTGTATCCCCAGCCTGTGAATTTGATTCAAACCTTGTTTTTCTATTCTTCCACATCTCTTAGCCCTAGTCCCTTGATTCTACCTCATAACCTCTTGATTTTGCCCTACAGAATTCACTGCACAAACCCTCAAGGATCAGGATTGTTGAATGGAAAGAATATAGGCCGTGGGGCTAGAAAGATCTGAGTTGAAATCATCACCCCACCAATTATCATCTTTGAAAACTCTGGCAAATTGTTCTGCTTTTTGGTCCTTTATTCTACATCTTTAAAATCATCACAAAAGACTGGGTATGATGGCACAGGCCTGTAATCCCAGTGGCTTGGGAGGCTAAGGCAAGAGGATCAAGAGTTCAAAGTCAGCCTCAGCAACTTGGTGAGGCCCTAAGCAACTCAGTGAAACCCTGTCGATAAATAAAACATAAAAAAAGGGTCAGGGATGTGGCTCAGTGGTAAAGCACCCCACTGGGTTCAATCCCTGGTACCTCTCCCCTCATCACAAAATTCTCTTTATCATATCATTTTTATTGTGATTAAAGTCAGAATAAATACAAAAAAATTGGTACCCCTCAAGTGTTCAATCAATAATTGTTTAATGACCCTGTCTCCTCATGCCTCAGAACAGATCCTTCTCAGCTTTTTATTTGAATCTGATCATTCTCAACTGGGAAATAAACCAAGATTTATGCTTAGAAACCACTGAAAATACAAATAACGTGAGAGGTGAGTTGGAGGTTTATATCCTGTCTCAAAAAAATTTTTTAAGCAAAATTTACATGTCAGTGTCAGACTAGAACACAGATTGTTATGTTTGGATCTGAAATGTTCCTCCAAAACTCACATGTTGAAGGCATGGGCCCAAGTGCTGCAAGGTTCAGAGGCAAGGTTTTTAGACAATGATCGGATCACGAAGGTTCTGATCTCATCAGTGGATTAATCCATTTGATGCAATAATCCATTGATAGCTGGATGGACTCCTGGAAAGAGGGAACCAGTAGGAGGAAGTAAGTCAGTGAGACATGCCCTGGGCTTATCTTCTCCCCACTCCCTCCACTCTGCTCCTGGACTGCAATGAGCTAAGCAGCTTTCCTCTGACAAAACCTTTGTCATGTTCTTGCTTTTCTTCAGGCCAAAAGCCATGGAGTCTATTGACTGTGGACTGAAACCTCTGAAACTATTAGCCAAACTAAGTCTTTCTTCCTGTAAATTGCTCTTGTCAGGTGTCAAGAGCCATTTATGGGCTATGTGTGAACCACAAATTGGCATCACAGCCAGTGAATAGGAGAAATCTAGTGTCTGGGAACTTCCAGTGGAAATTTTCTCTGGTCAAGACTGCCCTTACACATGTGAGCCCTGTTCAGCTCTGCCCCAGGTCCCACACAGCACCGGAGATGGGGTGACCTGCCAAGATGCCAATCAACCTGTTGACTGCAAGACATTATGAAGCAAGACTCCACCATAAAAACTTATCCCTGCCTTTGATGCTTCCCCTTCAAATAACCAAATGGAGTCATTTTCTAATATTTCAGCTTCAGCTTCTGTGTGGGCTGGACCTATCAGGTGCTCTGCTTCCGAACTATTTTTCTGGTTCTGCATCTTATTTCTCCACTAATTATTTCTTTTTTTTTAAAATATGTTTTTAGATGTATGGACCTTTATTTTATTCATTTATTTATAATGTGGTGCTGAGAATCTAACCCAGTGCCTCACACATGCAAGGCAAGCGCTCTACCACTGAGCCACAGCCTCAGCCCCTTCACTAATTATTTCTGACTTTTCTGGTGCCTAATTCCCTCTTGAGCATGATAAAGGACCCCTGGCAAGGCACTGGCAACCTCTCAATGGTCTGGTATTTTGGTTACAATGTAAAAAGCTAACACCATGTCCTATGCATGAAGTGAGATAAAGATGCCCCTCCAGATGTCCCACATGTAAGTTAAGATGCAAAAATAAATAAATAAATAAATAAATAAATAAAATGTCTAATAAAGTCCTCGTTTTTTCTACAAAATTAAAAAAAATGATCAAGTTCTCCGTCCCCCCCCCTCCCCGCTTTGCAGCAGGCACTTAACCACTGAGTCAAACCACTGGAAGAAGGAGACTCTGATGTGACATGTCTATGGATAACACTGACATACTAAGAATGGCAGAAGAAAACATGGCAAGAACCTGTATCCTTGATGAGGTTGCCTGAATCTGTTCTGGAGCCACTGAAAGCAGTCTTTACCATTTATGACACTTTTAGCTGTGTTTTCTATTACAAGAATCAGAAAGCTTCCTAACTAACCAATGTCAAATATATGTCACACATACATTTTATATATATATATATATATATATATATATATATATATATATATATATATATATATAGAAAGGCTTACTAGAAGCTTCTCTTGTTAGTTATATTTATTCTAAATAAACTGAATTTTCCCAAGACTGTCAACCTCTTTAGAAAAGAAAATGTGACTAGTAATTGTTTATTCCATGTTTCTCAAATTGTTATCATTACAAACCAACTTTTATGATTTTATTATATCCTTGTATCATCTGTACTGAATTTTTTCCTTTTTACTTTTGAAAGACCATTTATTTTAAAAAAGAAACTTTATAAATTGAGATTGTTGGGAGGAGACTAGGGAGTGTCACACAAGTGGTAAAATAAACCTTCCACCAGCGGGGTGTATTTCTTTGCCATAATCAGAAGAACTAAAAGAACATGTCAAAGAGGAGATCTTACATCTTGCTATATGAATTTACCTACATATCACGTCATGCCATCTAAAGTCCCCTCATGTACCACCTATTTCTCTGCTTCCCATGGAACTGACAGACACAGAGAGCCCTCTCCAAGGCCTGGCATCCCAAGCAGTATATACTTAAAGTAATCCTGAGGAGAGGACGCAGACCTGAAAATCAGACCTTGAATGCTGGGATTTATAGGGAGTCATAAGAAGTGAATGTTGAAATGTTTTATTATACTTGATATAAAAGAAACAGTGATGTTTAACTTTTTGGAATCATGTGCCCCTTGAGAATTTCTGGAAAGCTAAGGTTCCTCTGTTTAGAAGAAAGTACAGTTACACACACACACACACACACACACAATTTTCAGGGAAGTTCAGAAGGTCCCTGGCTGAGATCCAGTGGTCTGTGTGTTTTACATGTGCCCTCCCATGGTTCACAGTGTGATTCAGTTCACCTAAAACTGTGGTTGAGTGCAAAACATGCTTTTTAAATATATCTATTGATGAGTAAGAGTGGAGTGTTAATTTAAATGTATTAAACTGGAGAACCACTTTCCCCTCAATAGCTGCTTTGAATAGTCATACATATTTCACTGATTTTGCCTTCCACGAGGCTTTAGGAGATGAGGTCAGACTCTATAAAAAGAAAATCAACCAACCCTATAAAGTCATCTTCGTGAACTTTGAAACACCACTGAGTGTACCTAGTAAAATTGTCCCTGGGTAAGCAGACTCCCAGGCCTGGGTGGAGTTCACATGGGTTCCTCAGCTAAAGTAAACACAAGTGGCTGAGAACTTTGGATTGCCTGTGTCTGCATTTGAATGTCTGGGTGGATCAGCAACTGTAGTACCACACACCAGCTTGTCAAACCAAAGAGAAACCCAATCAGGTTCTTGTTCTTACATTGTCTACTGAGCAAAAAATATCATGATTTCAATTTATGAAGACCATTAGTCTTCATAAGAACACTCCCTCAAATTTTCCCAGCCAAATGATTTTTCCTTGAAAAGGCATAGGATGAAGTAGCCCATTTTAATCTTTAGTTTCGAAAGGTAGTGTTTAAAAATTCAACTGTAGCACTAACAAATTATATATGTAATTAGACCCAGAATTATTTTTTGAACAAATTTTAACGGACTTATGAAATCACAAAGTTGATAAACTTTTTAAATTCCTGCCCTTTAAGCTTATTATTAGATTAAGCCAATGTTTAATTTTAAACATTTGTAAATGGCTGAATTCAAACATGTTTTTACCAAACGTTGAAAAGAATGCTTGAATTAAAAGTAGTTGATCAAAGTAATGTTGAAAGGAGACCTTAAACTGGTGATGTTTGTGTGATATAAATCCCTATATAACAAAACTTAGAAGAATACTAGAAAAATTGCATAGAAGGACAGATGTTCCTTATTTTCACATGAATATACTTGTTTTTTATAAGAAGCATCCACCATTTTCCTCTGGTTTTTAGTTTTTCATGACTTTGCCTGAGATATCTCAAATTATCAAATGTCTCAAAAATGCTTTTTTAAGGCCAGTAATGATGAAGTTATCTGCTGTACTGGGTTGTGTGCTTAAATTTGTCTCTGGAAGTGTTTTTAGATTTTTTTAAAATAATATCACAAAGCCATAGTACCACAAGTAAAATATGAACATTTCAATTTTTTTTTTAATCTTTGAAAAGTCTTGGGCTGGGGTTGTGGCTCAGCAGTAGAGTTCTTGCCTAGCATGTGCGCCTCGAGGCCCTGGGTTTGATCCTCAGCACCATATTAAAAAAAATGAATAAAGTAAAGGTATTTTGTCTAACTATGACTAAAAATTTTATATTTTATATAAATAAATAGATATAAAAAGAAAAGTCTTTTCTCCAAACACACAAAAAAACAATGAACCAAATTTAGTTCATGAGAGGCATTTTCTAGTGATGTGAACACAGAATCAGTTTGATGGCAATTAAGTTATGGTGACTTCCTTTGTGGCATGTAAAAACTCTTTCCTCTCCAGCTTAACCTGTGAACTGGGACCATCCTGTGAAGTGGGACCTTCCAGGTGATGTCCATTGGGTGAACTTTGTGAAGTATATTAAAACATTCCTGAAGAACATGTGAGGAATACAGTTTGAATAAACAAGATTAGCTTTTTCTGGGTTATTGGAAATACGAATTCATTATGCTTTATAAAATAATTGGTAAATATTTGATGTGATCAAGCAGAGACTAAAATTAAAAATAGGCTATGTGAGATCATGAAAATAGGTGGAAAGTTCTTTTTTGGAAATTTCCAGCTACTGAGATTAATATTTGCATGTGTAGATGTATCTATCTCTTTCTTTATCTCTCTCTCTCTCTGTGTGTGTGTGTGTGTGTGTGTGTGTAAAACAAAAAAAATGTAATGTGTGTGTGTGTGAAAGGAGTGTCTATTTTTATTTTCAATGATTCAAATGTAGGATGTTTGCACAAGTGCTTTTAGTTGGTGAGCACTGATAAATATTTCCTAATAAATAATTCCCTTAAAGGAAAAGTAAATTTTAAATCTCAGTAAAATTTCTACTTAGATTCTTAGAAATTGTGTTGGTCAAGGTAATAAATACACTGATTTGATCCAGTGTTTTAATGTGGCACTGAAGTTCCCAGTTAAAACTTACACTAAAGCCAGTTTAAAATCTAGTTCTCTGGCTCTTGAGACCAGATGACTTTCTTATTGCCCAGAATTTCTGAGTGTTTCTCTGCTTTCTGAAATTTTATGTGTCCCATATTACTTTATGCACTAGAAAAGGAAAACCCTTGCACCAGAGGTTAGTTTCTGGAGAATCAAATCATTTTCCTTTCTCAAAGTGACAGTGAATAGCTTTTTCAGTTCTAAAAACCTTGCCATCGTAACCCGGCATAACTCCTTTTTCCTTATCACCAGTGTTCTCAATAGCTACTGCTATTTATTGAGCATTTACCATATGCCAGGCACTACACTAATTGCCTCTCAAACATGATCTCATTTAACATTCACAATGAGTTTTATGATTGCCAATTTACAACACAGAAAGCAGGAGATACAGTTAATACAGCTGGTAGAGCACAAAACAGAGAAGTAAACCATAAGGTTTTCAATGATGACTTTTAGGTGATGACCTAAAAATAGTAACAGGACTAACTGGGTGGAGGGCAGAGAGAAACAACACTGGAACTTTCAGTCAACCAGATTCGTTACATGGGCGGTTATATTTGCTATACTTAACAAACTGTGAGGTATCTATTTCTGTCTTCATATTACAGATATTAAAACCAAAACTCAGCAAGTTTAAATACTCACCCAAAGTTACACTGCTAATGATAGAAAGGATCAGACAAGAACCTCTGTCCTTCTTTTTCCCTGTTTTTCCACCAAACCCCAACTTTAGGCAATGGGTCAGACTATGTAAGTTAAAATCTCCATTCTGCCACATGCTAGTTTTGTGATTTCTCTGTGCCTCAGTTTACTCAAAAATAGGGAGAATGTAATATGACTATCAGATCATGTGTATAGAATATAAGTCACTTAAACCAGTGCTTCACGAATATAGCACTCTACAATATCAATAATTATTAAACCTTATGGAAACTAGATGTATAATGTAAAATGAGTAATCTTAGGGAAAATTGAAAGAGAAAAGTTTTCTAGTGTTTTTCCACATGCTTATTGGAAGAAGTGAATTGTGCACCATTTCTTTTAGGACAGGATGCTGGTATCCAGGATTGGAAAGAAACCTTTGCATATAAGGAAGGGTGGTCATGATTATACTCAGGAAAAAAGATACTTAGAGAAAAAAGAATGCACTGCAAGGGGGATTGAGTTCTTGTTTATAAAGAGGAAGGGACAGAGAGGTCACTGCAAAGATTCAGATTCAACTATTGCTTATAATTTAGATGCCAAGAAAATAATGATTATCACTAGAAAAAAACTGACAATAATTGAAATAATAACTGTGCAATAATTGAAAATGTGTGTTTGTCCCTAAAATACTATATATGGCTTTGACCTCTACAAGATTCTTACAGGATATTTTGAATAAAGACAGGATCTGGAGGGCAATTTAAAAAATGACTAGCTGTTTAATGAGACTCAGAACTTTTCAATTTGCAGACATGAAAGTTAAGAGGACAGAGAGGAGGTCACAAAGGCAATGGAGTTCATGAGTTCAGAATTACTCACCAATACCCAAGGACACATGCTAAAGGTAGCCTGAGATGACTTTAAAAAACAATATGAAAAACTTCTTAGATTTGATCATGAAACCAAACAACTGCAGAAGTGATAAGATACAAATAGATTCAAGAAATAAGACAATTAAATTTCACAAAGACATCGAGTGTCCCTTAGGATCTAGATCTAGATGGGAATCCAATTTGAAGAACTAAATTAATTGAAATGGTCCCTGCCCTCCAGGAATTCCATTCCAGAACTATATACAAAGAAATTATGATACAAAATGTGATGAATAAAATAAAACTCTTATAAATGAGAAGGTGCACAAGCAAAACCAAGGAGCAAGTGGGTCAAAAATAGTCTTTTGTGGATCAGCATGGCAGTGTGAGGCACTGGTGTTATAAATAGCTTCTCCCCAGTGAGTAAAATCTGAGCTGAATGTTGAGACATAATTAGAATTCACGAGCTAGACAGGAGATAGGGGCATGGAATTGCAATCAGAGGAAACAGTACACAAAAGGCAAACATTGTAGTGCATTTTGGAAAACCATACAATTTTTTTATTATAGGACAAGTCTTGGGGAATGTTTGGAAGATGGGTCTGGAGAGTGAGGCAGAAGTTAGCATTCATTCAAGAGGCCATGATCCATTACCTCCATTGTGCTAACTACTGCATCAGCATTAGGGACAAAAAGAGAAATGAGATTGTATACCATTCACTCATTCATTCATGACCGTGTACTGGGAATTATATGCAATAATGAGAAAGCAGACATCCTCCTCACCTTCATTGAGGTTACAGACAATACCTAATGCACTCTAGTATGGGAGGTGCTATGAAAACAGCACTGAAATTCATGAATTCTAAACTTATGAGTGGCCTTTCTACTACTTAAATAAATCCTGAGTGGCTTTCAGTAGTGTCTTCAAGTTAAGATCCAAGATCCGCAGCAAAATCTCACAAGGTCTTTTGTCTTCCTACTCTGACCACTTTTCCAGTCTTTTACCAATACTTTGTCCTTGTCCCATCGGTACTTCATCTTCAGTTACATTGAACTCTCTGGAGTTATTAAAGTGCCCTGTGTTAGTTTGAGATTCAGATATTTAGTGATTCAGCCTCTGCCCTTCTTCGTCTGACATCTCCAGTACACTCATGAGCCTGTGTGACTCAGGCCTCATCTGTTTGCCCTTATGATGCTCCCCAGTCCCTCTCACCTTGCTGGACTCACTCACTGCCTTTGCTCGCTCTCAGAGCTTCTTACACTTCCTTTTCTTTGCCTGAGGAGTTAGCAGTGCTTATGGCCTATGCAATGTAGGAAGTAGAAGCAGGCTGCCACTTGTCTGAGTATGTGTGGACAGACACAGTCCTGTCTTCCATTCCCATCTGAGACCATAATATTTCTGTCCTATCCCCCTTACCCATTCTCAATCTTCCTGATAATTTCTTTGCAATGTGTATACCTGACCCAGTGAGTCTGGGTGACAGCCATTTGCTGGGTGTGGGGGTGGTGAACCTGTTGCCCAAGCTGACTGACCCACTGGATTTCTCTTAACTGGTCTGTTTCTCTGCTCACATGGAGAATTTCATTCTGTACCCAGGAAAGTTAAAGCAATGACAATTTTGAGAGTGGGGAGCATAGTAATAAACTGGGACTATTCAGATGTGAGTTTAAGGACTGCAGACCATCAATTCAGTTGATAGCTGAAATTTAAAACAATCAAGAAAGGAAGAAAGGGAGAGAGGATAAGAGAAACCCGGGCCATAATCAAACTTGTCCACAAAATGAAGGTCTATTGCTTAAGATCCATGCCTGCGAACCCTTTAGTACACTTGTACTTGTAACTTCATCATTTCCGGCAATCGACATAACTGAAAGAGTAACTGTTTAAAGCCCAAACCACCTCCTTATACTACCTGCTTTAGATTTCTACTCAGACATAGTAAAAAAAAAAAAAAAAAAGAAAGAAAGAAAGAAAAAGAAAAAGGAAAAAATACTACTCTGTAACTGATCCCAGATGGAACTTATTTATATAATTCTAAAATTAATCTTTTCTTTTAAAGGTAAAATCTCACTGGAGAGCATGCCTTTTATGTGATGAAAAGCAGGTAGGAAACAGTAGTGCTGGAGACTTGTCTGAATATTTGTACTCTGTGCAACGTTTGTCTCATTTCCAGGCAGTGTATTGAGATAAGATCTTTGCAGCCCTTCAGTCTGCTTGCCTTTTTTTTTTTTTTTTTTTTTGACCGTGGCCTGATATAACTCTGTCTTTCACTGCTTTAGTCATGAAACTTCTTTGTGGTTCCCTTTAGAAAGAACTGAGGCTATAAGTCAAAGCTTTTACCTCTTATGGGTCAGATGTGAAGCAGTAGTAAAATCCCTCTCTCCACATCCTTGCCTCCTTGATTGGAATCCTGGGAAAATTCAGAGAATTGCAGAGCCATTTAGATATTAAGGAAAAAACAAAACAAACAAAATAGCATTCACGACCTTGAAAGAGTAAACAAGGTGCATTTTGTGTTAAAAAGAGGAAAAATATGTCATGTGTGCTTGCATTTATTTAAACAATAAAACACTGGAAGGATAAAAAATATTAAAAGCAACAGGGGTTGGGGGTGATGGTGTGGGGAAGAATTGGGAGTATATGTTTTTAACACATCAATTTTTGAAACATGATACGTACCTTTTTTTTTCAAAAATTAAGTAAAAATGGAAAAACAAAATCCAGTTGCTATTGCAACATGTGTCAGTGGTTTGATTTTTGGGTGCACAGAATCCATTTTCCAGCACAGGACATTCCAGTCGCTCCAGTGAAGGCTGCCATGTTTTGAATACCAGCTCTGTCGGTCACCTTAGATGCTTTCTCCCATTAGTTCTTTCATGAGCCCTTGGAGGCAGCAATATTGTTTATGTTTTTGGATGAAAAAATCAAATCTTGGAAACATTAACTGACCAAACTAAGATCACAGGGTTAGAAATATCAGAACCCATATCTGGCACCTTCTGACTTCAGAGCCAGTGTACTTTCCCCTGTACTGTGCTGACCACACCTTCCTTACTGAGATGGGTTGATTATATCCAGGGGCCAAAGGACACATTCATTCAACACATAGTACCAAATGCTTATCATGTTCCAGGCACTGACTGACAATTCTTTGTGATGCAGGAAAAATAAAAGTACTGAATACAGGCAAAGAAACAAAGAGGCCTAACACTAGGGAAGAAGTTCTTTGGATAGAATTAAGCACAGTGAGGGTGGCAGAACGGAAAGGACATTTCATTGAACTGGGGAAGCTCATGGCAATTTTCCCAGAGATGGGTCTTAGAGGACAAATGGTGTTTAGCCGGGAGGAAAGGGAGTTAAGGGTTTCCAGGCAGTAGGAACAACATGTTCAAAAAACACAAAGTTTTAAAAGAGCTCTCCATTTTTGAGGGATAGCCAATGGTTGGGCTTGTCTAGAACATAGGGTAGTGGAAACAAATGAGGCCAGAAATGGGAAGCAGATTATATGCCAAACTAAGTTATTTAGACTTCATCCTGTAGTAATGGGAGACAATAAGGGATTGGAAGTAGAGGAGCAAAGAGGAATGAAAATCTAGAACCTAGAAATATTACTCTGGCAGAATAGGAGACTCTGAATTGAAAGGTAGCTGGACGTGGTATTGGAAAACTGGTTAGAAGCCTGTTATACCACATTTTTAGATGCACATATGTGCGCTTTACGGACACTCTTTGAAATTGTGTTGCATTGTGCAACCAGTGGTTTGTCAAAATTTAACTGACAGCATTGTTTTTCTTTTTAACGGCATCTCAAATAACAGAGTGTACTATAACTGATGGAATCTCAAATTGGATAAAGTATAATGTTCCGGGAAAGAAGTGCTCAGACACTTGCCCAAAGTCCTGGAAGTAACTGGTAAAGAGGAAAAATATTTGAGCAATTTTATTTAGATCCTTATATTGCATTGATTATTAAGTTAAAAAAGAAAAGAAAGAAAAAAGGAACATGCAGAACATTCCTGCATGCACAATTGTAGTTTTTTATATGAAGTTTAAAAAGAGGTATGTGAAAAAAAGTGTGCATGTAGAATATTTATGTATGTATTCCTAAAATTTATGTGAATGCATACAGAGACTCTGAATGACACACAGAAACTAATAGCACTGGTTGCATTTAGGGAGGTGCTCTAGGGGCACTGAGGGAGTGGCAGTGGTGTCCTATTTTGTGTATTTTGTATTTTGAACTATGTGCTACACACTTAAAATATGTAAAAAATGTAAAAAGTAGGAGATATTTGATAGGGATAATTGGAAAATTTGTTGGCAGATGGTTATAAGTTAAAGGGGAGTGCTTTATAGGGCATGTTTTGGGTATAACTTACATAGTATAATATTAAATACATAGTCCAATAATTTTTAGTAAATTTACTGACTAGTGTGACCATCAACACAACAGTTCTGGAACATTGTCATTATCCTAATAAGATCCTTCATGCTCACTGAGTTAATCCCCATTCTCTCTTCCAGCCCCAGGCAACCATTAATCTAGTGTCTTTTTTTATGTCTTTGCTTGTTTTGGACATTTCATGTAAATAGAATCATATAACTGGAATAAAATAGAAGGAATCAATAATATGTGGTGCTCTGTATTCAGTGCCTTCCCCTGTGTATTGAATAAGCTAGCAGATGGATACAGCACATTTGATTTTTCCATTCTTCAGTTGTTTTTACTGTTGGGTATTCCCAAAAGCAAATTCTTTTTGCTTTTGGGAATAAGGCTATTAAAAACATTCATGTTTAAGTCTTTTTGTGGAAGTATTTTTTTTTCTTCTATTAGGTATACGTCTAGGAGTAGAATGTTGTATGGAAAATTAATATTTGACTTTTTAAGAAATCATCCAACTGTGGTTGTATTGTTTCACACTCCGGTCAACAATGCGGAGGGCTCCCACTTCTCATCCTTGCCAACACTTGTTATTGTTGATATTTTTGACAGAGTTAAACCAAATGGGTATGAAGTAATACCTCATTATGGGTTTGACTTGCATTTCCTTAATGACCAGTGATGTCCAACAGGGCCCTCTTCTTGGCTCTGTCATGAGCTTTCTTTAAAACTGTTAGAAGGATCCGTTGGCTTCAGAGGCTGCAACTGGCCACTTAGATCACAATTCAGCCTCCAATATGTTCAGTTTTGCTCATCAAGTGCCACTTGCCTGCTTAGTTTTTGAATCAACATGTAAAATGTAGGAGATTTAAAAGAAAAGTTCAATAAACTGGAATGATTTGGCTATTGTGACTTTATGTTTTCCCACGGTAGCAATAAGATGAATCAAAATGATGGGCACTTATTTTGGTTAGGACATAAATTCTCAATTTTGCTACAGACTATTTGCACTTCCCATTGTTTCCCTGCCTTTGGGACTATCAGTTTTAGTAATGAACAACTACATAAGACACTAAAAGCAGAATGTCCCCAGGTAGACAGTTTTCTCATTTCGTTACTCACATGATTCCTTACAAGGCATTTGAATTTTCAATTGTATTCATTTCTGTACCTATAATAATAAATTACCATGAGTTGATGTCCTTGAAGCAACAGAAATCCACTTATAGCTCTGAATACAATAAGACCAAAGTCAAATTGGTATTGTATTCATAGCTCTGAATACAGTAAGGCCAAAGTCAAGTCAGGACCTTGAACCCCAAAGAGGGACTAGAGGAAAATATTCCTCTCTTTGAGCATCTGGTGGATTCAGGCATTTATTGGCTCGTGGAGGGCTACATCACTCCAGTTTTTGCCTCTGTCTACATATGGACTTCTCTTTTCTTCCTTAGTCTCTCTTATGTATGTTATGAGGACACTTGTTATTGTATTCATTGTCCATCTGGATCATCCAGAAAAAATCTCATCTCCAGGTCCTTAACTTTTTCCAAATAAAGTCGCATTTACAGATTCTGGGGATTAGAATGTGAGCATACCTTTCTGAGGGGGTGGGCTAGATTAGCCTACTCTATAGCAACCAGACTGGGGAGTCCTAGAAGACATTTAAATAGAAGGGGAATTGAGGTCAATGTCATTTGCTAGGATAAAGAAATGGAGCAATAACAAGATTGCAGAGAATTAATCAAATCTTAAATCTTAGTGTGCCAAGGAGATCCAACAGCCTTAAATTCTGCACCCACACATTTTAGCAAGCTGAATTAGGGAAGACTTAGCTTCTATGAATCATAGATTCTACCTTGGCTTAAAGTACTGTGTAATTGCTTGCTTGACCTTGGTCACAGTTCTTACCTGGATATACTATCACTTATCTGCTTATTGCTTTCAATTGCCTAAATGCACAAGAACCATGTAAAAGATGCTGCAAATATGAACATTTTAATAACTTACAGCTAAATTTCTCTTTTTTGCTAAATGAGGAGATGATGCAGAGAGTAGGAAAGGGGATATGAAACTTGATGGTATATAAAAATAGGTACTTATAAAGCTACACCTCAAACTGTGGCTGGAAAGTTTGTCATGCCTCATGAGCATGAGGAAACCAATGATTCAGACAGCCCCTAGTTATCTAAGTTCATGGAATCATATAAGATCCCAGAGACAGTCTTGTCTGAGGCTTCAGATGGAATGGTCAGAACTGTGGGGGAAATGAGGCTGATCAGATAACCAGGAGTATGAAGCACCACACAACCACTCTGAATCCAGAAATCTTGCTCATGCCTGTTGAAAGATTACTTTCTGTACTCTGGTGTTTTCTTTCTGTGGGTACGTGTGTGTGTGTGTGTGTGTGTGTGTGTGTGTGTGTGTGTATGCATGTATGTGTGTATGTGTGATTTGAAAGAATATCCAGATAACCATACCTAGTCTTCCACATACCCCATTGCAACCAGTCAATTATACAATTATATTGCTATCACCAGAGTGTTCCACCATACAGCTGGAAGAAGTTAGTGGTGCCCTGCTAAGATTTCCATCCTCTTTGCTGGAGCATGGAAGCCAGGGTATCAAGGTAGGAGGCTGGTCAGAGGGTAAACTCAAGGGACTTTGCTTAACTCTGGGCTATAGCTAGGGCGGAGGGGGGTGAGGGGGAAGGTGGTTGCCAGAAAGTGCCTAACATTCTTGCATGCTGACATCAAGCTTTCAAGCTGCTGTCTCTGGTGAGTCAACAGCAAAAGGCTCACATCGTTCGAGAGCTGCTGCCCAATCAGAAGATGTGGTGCCATGCCTCAGAAATCTTTCCAAACCTCAGCATTCTGCAGTCTTCAAACAGCTCCTTCAGAGAAAGAATGTAGAAATGATTAAAGTTACAACAATCACAGAACGTAGGATAATAGCAACAATAAGATAAACTCCACATTTTCTTTTAAAGCAATTTATGGCCGTAGTTAGCCAAATCCTTAGCGTTTACTCATTTAAAAAATATTTTAAACTTTTCCTTTTATGTGGAGACAACAGGACATATTGGAGGACTAACTGGTACCCCGAGATATTTTGTTATTGAAATCAAGATGTACTGGAATGACATTGATGTACTGGGTAGCATTAACTGCTGTGTATTATTGCAATACAGCAGACATATCTATAGTTGAGTATCTTGTGAGACTTCGATGTAGAATTGTGCATATATGTAAATTCTATAGTGAAATAAAAACTAATTGTAGAATTTCTCTTCTCATTTTATTAAAACCAAGGTAGCATTGCTGTTTAGTGATTTCTCTTTTTTTTTACTGAGTAGAAACCAGTGAGGAGATATCATGCAATTAGGTAACAGGTAAATTATTTGCTTATGTAGCACAAACCTGCTCATCTGGTAAGAGCAGAGTCCCTTCCATAGCATTGCCACCATATGGTATTGCCATATCATGGAGTCCATAAAGGGGCATGGCATTGTAAAGATTAACTAGATTTTACTTGGCAAGGTCAGGTATCTAGATGGCATGCTATAAAATAATTAGAAGTGAAAAGAGACTCCATAGTTGGAAGCCATATGAGATTTGGAGATTGGTTTCCTTACAGTCCTGCCATCTGATTTGGATTGATATTATCAAAGGGGTTCACTTGGCCAAATGGGGATGCTCTGTGCATGGCTTTGGGAATGTGGGGGTCTGATAAATGATGTCTGTGGTACTATAGCAGCACTAGGAAAGAAAAAAGAATTAGATCAGATTGAAGAAAAGCATACAGCTAGCACCAAGACTGCTTCTGTAGGCCTGGAGACCTTTACCATCTTATCTTTTCTACATTATAATCTCCTAGATTATAGCTGCCTGTTCACCTGTCTGTTCATTCATTTGCTTGTTCATTTGTTTATTCATTCAAAAGTATATTTTGTATATTCTAGGTACCAGGAATTGGGACATATTCTAGGTACCAAATATTGAGGATATACTGTTATTGTTCTCAATGACTACTGATTTAGAGGAGGAAAAGAGAAATAGATATTTGTGGTACAACATAATCAGTGCTCTAATATATAGTGAAACATATATTGAACTCTTAATGAAACACCAAGAACTTTACTAGGAACTATAAATGAATCTCTGTAGTATGGCTAGGATGGAGATCATACTATTACTCCCTTTTGGAGGAAACAGAGGTCTAGAGAAATTAAGACACACCGCTTGGAAGGTGTGATAAACATCTCCCCCCCAAAATTAGACATTTTGACTTGAAATTTGGGTCCTTAACCACCCACTTGCACATTTGAGGAAAGATGACTGAAATTGCAACAGCTACAATGACTCTTAAACAGAAAGTAATCCTAAATGAGGGTATACGGATGCTGGGTAGGGCTGATAATGATTTGCAGGTAGAGGCAGTTGCACATGTGAAGACCATGCACTGTGTATCATCAGGGGAAATGAAAGTGATTAATCAGTGTTGGAGGTTTTCGTGGGTTTTCTATTACTGCATAACAAAACAATCCAAAATTCTGTGGCCCATTTATTTAGTGCATGAGTTGGAAATTTGGACAGGGCTTGGCTGAGCCAGCTCCTCTCTGTTTGATGTAAGGTTTGCCAGGTCCTCTTGAAGGATGGTTGAGCAGCTGGGCCTCCTTGTCCCTCTCTGTCTTTTTGTAATCTCTTCACATGGTCTCTCAAGCATGGCAGCTCAGGTAGCAGAACTCCTCATGTCACAACTTAGGCCTCCAAAGGTTCATGTTCCAAAAGAGTGAGCCAGACAGAAGTCATGTTGCCTTTGTGATCTCCTAACCTTGGAGATGACCTAGCCTCACCTGTGCTGGACTCAGTTGAGGTGGCCATAAGAACAGGAGGGGCATAGATAACATCTGTGAATAAAGAATGACCACATGCTGGAAAAGCATGTGTGACCGACAAGAAACACTGTCTGCCGCAGTCTGTCTGGGCACAAAATCACGAGCCACTCACAGCCTTGTAGATTCAAACAGCAATTCTTTATTCCCGAACTCTCACCGGCACTCTACAGGCACGTTCTGGGGAAAATGCACACCTCCACCGGGCTCTGCATCCCAAAATACTCTCTGAATCCTGGGAGAACTCAACAGGAACTCAAGGAGCGGGCGGGCACCTGAGGCAACAGGATACGCCCTATTCCCAGCAGGATACACCCTAAACCTGGAACCACCCTAAACCTGGATCCGCCCTGGTCCTTGAGCAGGCTCACCTTTCTCAACATTCATGCAATGTCACTACAGATGACCTGGGTCCAAGGCAAGCCCATTTCCACAATGGAGTGTCCTCCCTCTAAGCAACATTGGGTCGGCTGACAAAGAAATTGCCATGCGTCATTCCTACTTGGCTATGGCTCTCAGCAACTGTTGTAGCAGTGTTTTTGGAAATCGGGTGGTATTAAAGCAGAAGAGCATAATCATAAAACAGATTGGGAATATGCTAAACGTTGATTTTAGCTATTGTCTCTACCACTCCCTCTCTAATTTATTTTGATCAAGAGACCAAAGGCTTCACTTTTTTGAGTCTCTGTAAAATGAGGATACTACTACTGATCCTGAAGAGCTATTATTCAGGATATTACTATTATTCAGATGCTGAAACTATTGATAGGCAAGGCTAGAGAGAGTGAAGGGACTAAACAGTGAGATGCTTTTGTAGCTAATAATAGTAAATTGATGAAATAATAGTAATTATAACAAAAAGTTACCAAAATAGGTACAGTATTTAAGGTACGTCACTGAATTTTAACAATAAACCTGTGAAGGACTATTATTACCCTATTTAATAGATGAGTACATTTAGGAGGAAAGAAGTTAAGAAACTTTCTCAGTTGGTAAGTAGCAAAGACAGAATATGAACTAAGTTAATGATTTTCTCAGAACTTGTGCTAGAATAGTCTGAATTTTTTAAAAAAATTTTTGTTATTTTTAGTTTTACATGATACTAGAGTATATTTTGGCATATTATACATATATGAAGTACAACTTATTCAAATTAGGATCCTATTCTTATGGTTGTACATGATATAGAGTTACCCTGGTTGTGTTTTCAAATACAAGGCTAGGAAAGTTTTGTCTGATTAATTCTTCTGTCTTCCTATTCCCCTTCCCTCTCCCTTCCCTTTGTTCCTCTTTTTCTAATCCAATGAACTTCTGTTCTTTCCCTCTCCACCCTCCCTTGTTGTGGGTTAGCATTCACATACCAAAGAAAACATTCAGCCTTTGGTATTTGGGGATTGGTTTATTTCACTTAGCATGATATTCTCCAGTTCCATCCATTCACCAGCAAATGCCATGATTTCATTCTTCTTTATGGCTGGGCACTGTCATACATTGCTGGTTGGACTGCAAATTGGTGCAACCACTTCGAAAAATAGTAGGGAGATTCCTTAGAAAACTTGGAATGGAATCACTATTTGACCCAGTTATCCTAATCCTTGGTCTATACCCAAAGAACTTAAAATCAGTGGCACAGTCACATCAATGTTTATAGCAGCTCAATTAACAATAACCAAGCTATGCAACCAACCAACATTGACTTTCAATGGATGAAGAGTCTGCATTTTAACCTGAGGGCTATCAGAAGCCATTAAAAAGTTTTAATCGGGAATTCTTGTCATCAACCATTTTTTTAGAAAGCAATATGATGTGTGGATCAGTGGCCAACAGCAGGAAAAACAGAAGATGCCTGCTCTAATCTAGATGAGAGATATAGCAATATCTGAATTATGGAAGCAATCAGTACTTCGAAGCAGGTAGAGGAGATCTAGAAAACTAGTGACAGTCATCCTTGATTCCTATTAGGTGTAGAGAGAGAGACAACATCTGCAGCCATTAGTCAGCTTTGAGCATGGGCACTAACATGTGCATTATTACCCAGGGCTCTAAGTGGAGAAAGAAAACAATCCCAGGGTGTCTTCTAGCCTGAAGTGTATTTCCTAAGCCTTTGCACTCTCAGTCTAGACTAAAAACAAACAAAGCAGACTCCCCTGAAATGCTGGAAACCCTCCCTACTTGCAGCTCTCAGATCTCTTACCTTGCAATTCTAGCTTTGGAATTCCATGCAGAACTTCCTTTCCCACACCCTCAGTCCTTGTGCTGGGTATTACAATGTTCATTGTGTGTCCTAGATGGTTGCGCCTTCCACACTAGGGCCTTGGGAAGGTGACATACAGCTGCTTTCTCCTGTCCTAACTTCTTCCGCTCAGTCAATGCAACTATACAGGCAGTCGGCTGGCTCTTGCAGGGGATGAGTAACTAGTCCTCCCAGTCTTCCAATCCCATCAGAGGTTGGTACCATCATCTGGTCATCAGGCAGCCAGGGGGAATTGCCATATGAGGTATTTGTTGACTATATCAGTTAGTTTCATGTTGAATGTAGGAGGACAATACATAGTTAGAAGATCAGAGCAGGCATATGTGCCATTAGGTAAGACATTCCATGTCTCAGATGAAGAACTATGATCTATTGCCAGGTCAAGATTTGAGAAACAAAACAGCCATTCATGGGAAAGTTAACTAAAAGAAGCAAAAAAATCCAACTGATAGCCCCAAATATCCAGTTTTTCTGACGTGACAGTTTGTCTTTTTAAATTATTTTCTCCAGCTGGTAGAATTCATGAGATTGAAAAAAGTTTCTGTGACTTTTTCTGATGGATGTATCTCCTGTTGTTTATTTGTATGTATCCTCTCTTACCTCACATATGCTTTAATATTGAATTGATCTCTGAAAAGCAGTTTTACTTTATTCTGAGGCTACAGTTTGAATAAGTCACTGCTTCTCCTGTGGGCTATGGAATTTGGTGCTTTGTCCTTGGTTTTCCTTTAGGTTTAGTGGGTGCTCTGTTTATCTCTGAAAATAATTGAGTTTAGAAGGGAGTTTTACTCTACTAGTTCAAATTTTGGTGTATGCATGTGACTTAACAGTTATAGAATCCATCCATTGCAGTGCCAGTCTCTGAAATTATAAGTTAGTTAAGCTGTAGCCAGGTGTATTCAGTGAGTCTGGTTACGTCCTGCTTGAACACCTCAAACTTAACTTCCCTTCATCAATGGGGGTATTAAACTTGGCTTTGCACACTGAATCACTCCTTTATAGAAATAATCTGCTAACCCTCAATTACAGCCCACTTTTCACACACAAAGCAGGGGGGTTGGCGGGGGACAGCAGATTTCTGTTTTAGAAATCCATCAATGAATTGTATTTAATCAAATATTTCCAATGAAGCCCATGTCAATTTAATGAGTGAATAACTGATGAGGTCATACATTCTTGTCATGGGCTACTACAACGACTGTGGTGTAGCAACGAATTAGAATATAAAAGTTAGAGACAGGTATGGGTTTTATTTAGAACCCTTTTTTCCTTGTTAAAGAGGATCCAAAACCATTGACTATTAGGCCTAAAATAAAACAACAAAACAAATAAACCAGAGTTTGACCATCTAAATTTCTCTTCCTTTAGTTAAACCTTGTATTCAGGAGATTATTTTTTTTTCTCAGAAGGAAGCCTCTTGCTTCAGCAATTTAACCATAGTTTCCAAGCATATAGAGCAAATAAGAAGCAATCATTTGTCAGTCATAAAGATAAGCCAAGGAATGGAAATACTTTTGTAGGTCACGTCACCTGACAGAAACTTTGGACTGACTCTTTCCTGGTTCAAGAGTTCAGCCATTAGACCTACTTTCCCTATCAGCTGGCTTGAGCTGATTAGATTCTGAAGTAAGCAAATGTTCTTTATAAACTTTTATTTAATTGTCCTTGTGTGTGTCATAAGGGTTGGTTGGATTAGTCTTTACAGAATTACTTCTGGTTGGTCCATTTTCCTTTTAAAAAAATCTATCTCTCCTGATTGGACAGGGTAAATGGAATTTATTTAAAAACTTTTCTTCAAAATACTAGTACCTAATATCGAATTTTTATTCCTAATGGGTTTTTAGATTTTCTATTTATGGAAGGAATACTTATAAACTTACCGTTACACTGGTGATTGGCTAGGGATAAACATGATATAAGAGCAGAATAATTAGGTAAGAGCAAGTAATATATTTGATGTCCAAAAAATGTATTATGTGTAGGTGAGGAACATAAGCATGGGATCGCTATCTTCTCTTCCCACTGTCAGCACGTCTATATTCTTCCCAGGAATTTGGCACAAAAAAAAGTTTCATTCAAAAGTGTCCCCCAAAATGTGGTCTGGGAGGCCCATATTCCAGGGCAACTTTAATGCATTCCATGGCTCTGCACCTTTGACAGAAACTGAGTGTTGGATCTTCCATGCCTGATCTCACCCATTGTTCCTTCCACTCCCGTCTACCTCCCATTTTTCCTTCTGCTCTATCTGGTGAACACCAATACTAGGACACTTTCCATAACTTCCATCCTACTTGTGTCCTAGTGCCAACTGTGCCTCAAAGTAACTGTTGACCTACAGGGAGTCAACAATTTCCCTGGGTCTTAGTTTCCTCTGCTGTAAGAAAATAATTGAATGAGGTGATGTTGAATATTTTTCAAAGTGTAAAAAAATTCTAGAAAATTGCATTTTGTAGAATTTATACAATTATATCATTTATAAATAAGCCCTACTTAGAAGAGCTGGAAGTAGGAATTTGGTTCTGTTTGTTATTTTCTCTACTAAGGTGAGTTATTCATTAATTGATCACTATTTTCCTTAAAGGCTAGGCTTGATTCTCTGATATTAGGCATCTGAACACTTCATATTTTCAGGGCAGATATCTAGTGGTGCTTGATATTAGACTAACTGAATTCTTTGCTGTGATTGAAAACCTGTGTCCTTGCTGGTACTATGCTTTGGGTAAGAATAGTCTGAAAATCTTCAAGTTGGATTTTCTAATGAGACTGTAGAGTTCACATTGATCCCCAGAGGTCTTGTAATGCAATGGCAGAAACAGACAAAGATACACTTTTTGGCATTTTAAATATCTGCATCTCATAACATCATCATTGGGAGGTCTTTAATTGATAGCTTAATATGTAACGCTGCTAAACATGTAGACTCTTGTTTTGTTTTCTCAGAGTATGGTATTTAGTTAGTAGAATTATTGATTTTGTTTTGAAATTATCATATATAAATTCATCAAATATATACATAAATTTATAGGAGAATCAGAAAGCAAACACCCTATACACATGTTTTAGTCTGAGAAATATGTTTTAATCAGTCTTTATATGTCTTTGTGTGTGCCTTCTTAGTCTCTTCTCTTTTCTACTTCTGGATGTAACCAGTATCCTAAATTTTGTACAGACCATTAACTTGTTTTCCTTAGTTTTACCACCTATGTATGTATTCCTAGATAATATATGGTTTAGTTGTACTTGTTTTTAAAGTTGATTTAAATTAAACCCTATGGTATGCATTCCTCTAGAACTCAATTTATCAATATTTTATTTTAACATTAGTCAATATTGAAGTTTGTAGTTTTAGTTTATTCATGCTACTATTCATGAATAATATTCCACTACATGATTTTGCTACAATTTATCAGTTATTTGAGTTGCTTTCATTTTATTATATTTTTGCTATTGTGAACAATGTGGCCCTAAACATTCTTGTCTATGCCTGGTAAATATATCTATGTACATGTGTATGATCTGCCTGTCTCTCTCAGGATGTACCTGAAAACTGAGGTGGTGCAGAGTCATCAAGCAACTGGCTTAAGGTCACAATATGTTGGTGGTGGGACCAAAGAATGAACTCAGTGGTCTGTTCCCAGAGGTTGCATCCTTAACCACAATACTTTATGAATCTTTTTAGAGGTTGCATCCTTAACCACAATACTTTATAAATCTTTTTAGAGATAAGATATTAGAGAATTTAAAATAACTTGCCTAAAGTGCAGAGATTTAACAAAGGTTTGTCTTATCTATGTCTTCTACTATTTTTTTATTGTCCAAAGTGAATTTTATGTTGTTACTTGTGAAACATTAAACAATCACATGACAGCAAGTCCATACTTGGCATTAGTATCTCTTTTTTATGTGATCAGATATTAAAATATGAAAACTACAAATTTTGTACCCTCCATATGTATGTGATATAAATTTAAACAATTGTTCTTAAGAATATGAATTAAAATGAAAACTGTATTTACAGTAAAATAGATCTCTCTCTTGCTTTCTTTTAAAGCCTGCCAGGTCTTTTTAGCAATATGTAATGCTTTTAGACATTTAATTTCAGTTCCAGTTAAAAATATTCATCATTATATTAAATAAGTTATGCCACTGACAAACTATTGTGCTGGAATCAAGATAACATTAATAACTTAAAAGTGTTTGTACAACCATTTGGAAAGGAGCAGCTGGTGTGGTAAGCAAGAGCCATACCAGGAGTGTGGCAGTCAGTGTTAAATCCCTGCTTTTGACATGAAAAGAATAAAAATGGAAGCCTCTCTGAATCACCAGTCCTGGAAAAACTTGGATGAGTTTCTTGGCTAGAAGTTTTTCCCACTATACAATGATATTTTCAAAGGAAAACAAAATAAATTTTCTCTGTTTTATGAGTCATATCTCTGTTAAGTGGCTGAAACTCATTTTGAACTGGCCTAGGTAAAAGGAGAAAACTACTAGTTCATGGAATGCCAGGAAGGGTTGAACAATTGAGCTTCAGAAAGGACAGGGATGAACCTGGACTCCAGAACAACTGAAGCAAGGACTCGTGCACCCTTGCAGGTCTCTCACCAGCTCTTGCTCCTGCTTTCCCTGCTGAGATGGCTCCCTTCTCTTTAGATTGGCCCCTTGCATAGGGCACAAAATGTTGTTTCCAACACTTTCCAAGGTCTACATCCTATGATATTGTCTATCATTGGTAGTGAAATAATTTACGCTTTCTCTGGTGAAAAGTTAAAGATCTTTAGGAGAGAATCAAATTGTTGCAGTTTGGAGATATTTCCCATCTCCAGAAAAATTTAATATTCTCTGAGAACAATGGGGGCCCATGAATGTTTTCTTGGAAAAATCTCTCTTTTTTTTGTTTTTTATTAGTTTCATTTTTATATCTTTTTTAAAAATTGTTTTAAGTTATATATGACAATAGAATCCATTTTGACATAATTATAAAAGAACAGACTATATTTTGCTCTAATTCAGTCCCTAGTACCTCTCCTTCCATACCTGTTCCCCTCCTTCTACTAATTTTTCTGTGATTTGCCCATAGCTATTTTTAAAAAATATTATGTATGTGTGTATATATATATGTGTGTGTGTGTATATATATGTGTATATATATATGTGTGTGTGTATATATATGTATGTGTACATACATATATATATATATGTTGTCAATGGGCTTTTATTTTATTAATTTATTCATATGTGGTCTGAGAATCAAACCTGGTACCTCACACATGCCAGGCAAGTGCTCCACCACTGAGCCATAACTCCAGTCCCCATAGCTATTTTTTAAGTTGATTTCTTGTGGATGTACATGATAGTAAGATTCACTGTTGTATATTAATATATAAGCAAGTTGTATATTAATATAGGCAAGTTATGTCAGATTGGAAAATATCAATTGCCTGGGGGAACCACATTCTTAAAAGGGGTACAGTTTACAGAAGGAGGTAGAATGAACAGGTAAAACAGGAACACTTCACAAGATTGCTCAAATAAACCACATGATATTGTCCAAAAAAAAAAGGGCTTAAAAAAGTTCGTAAACTATTAGAGCAGAATTAATCTCATAATTTTTTTCTCAAATTATTATATTTATAATTTATCTGAAATGTTATTAAATAAGCAATCAACATGAGGAAATGAGAGCTTTGGCTTTTTGGAAAACGAGTTTAAGCCTACAGACTCAGAACTAAAGAATACAGATAAGGCCTAAATAAATCACTATAAGAAAGCTAAAATTCTAATTGGCATTGGACTAGCAAAGCTAGAAGTTAAGCGATGTGCCTTTTCAGCTTACTGCTGTCTATTTCTGTTAGCACTGTTTAAGCTTAAAGGGGTGTGGTGAAAATAGTGATAGAACCAGAAAACTAGGGTATTCATTTTCTGTTGCTATGTAACAACCATGGACATCGTGGCTAAAAACAATGTCCATTAATTATCTCACACTTCCTGCCGTTCAGAAATCTGGGCAGTGTGGCTCAGCTGGGTTTTCTAGAGTCTCACAAGGTCAAAATTTGGGCAGAAGTTGCAGTTATGACCAGGAGCTTGGCTTCCTTTTGAAGCTCTGGGGTTGTTGGCAGCATTCATTTCCTTAGAACAGTTTTACATGGCCCTTTTGTTTCTAAGACAACAATGGCCCATCAAATCTTTCTTGTGCTTTCAAACTCTCTGATTTCCCTTTCTGTCATATTTTCTCTCTTTTGTCTCCTTTGCTCTTTTGTCACCAACAGAAGAGACTTTTAACAGCTTATGTGACTGGAATACGTTCATCAGGATAAATCAACTTGCCATGAAACAGAGCCCATGGTGGAACTCAGCCATGTCCCATCACATTTGTACATTGCAGGGATTAGGGCGTGGAATCTTGGGGTCATTCCTACAAATCTTGCCTGCCTCCGCTTGGTTCTAGGCTTCATACATTTATCATCTAACTACCCAGACCTCAGTTTCATCACTGGTAAAAGTGAGCATTAATGCTATCTGCCTTTTTTACCTCACGGGGTTTGTGTTAATTTTAAGTGTAATCATATGCCAAAAAATTTTCAATTCAGTTTTAAGAACATTACTTTTTCTCACTGGAGAGACAGATTTTCACATACTTGAGGGTGTCGAAGGAATATAAAAAAGTAAGTTATTGCCTTTTATAATAAAGTGTGTTTCCATTGGCTGAAATTTTCAATATTTGATACAAATGCACTCTTTCAACTTTTCTAATTATGTAAAAATCTTATAATAAGAAACCTAAAAAATTGCAAGCCACATACCCCTAAAACTAAAGTTTATGAGGTCTTCTCAATAGGACTCTCTACAGAGTCTAAATAAAAATATGTAGAGTCCTCTTAAAAATATCCAGAATATATACATCAAACAGCACTATTGACGTTGCCAAAAACATTGAAATATCTTCAGATTCTTTAATTGGCCTTGGGAATTAGTGGAGCATCAGATATACAGAGGAATAATTTTAGACACCATACACTTACCTCTACCCCCACTATCATAACCACTTCTGACATGACCTAGTTATTCTCACCAAGTTCCTTCATATCTGGGTCAAACTTTTTTTGTGATTAGCAGGACTCTTCCTCTTCAACCAAATTATCTCAAATACATTAAATGGCCTAATTCTTCCTGTCTTCTAAATATATATCCAATTGGACCACTGTGTTAGTTCAGATTCTTTGAGAGCCAGATAACAAGATGGAAAGAGTTACATGAGAGATTCAGTTGAGGAAAACTTTGTGGGAGAAATTGCAGAGGGAGCAGTATAAAGTTGGGTAGTCCATCCGATCACTATACAAGACTGAGCCCTGTGAAGGAGGGAGAGAAGGAAAGGCTTTAAGATTTTCATTTGAAGAAACATTTGGCAAGGTTGATGGAGAATCTTTAAGGAAAGTTGACTACTGAGGAGAGTCCTGCATCTTGCAGGAATGGGCCTGCCCAGGCATTCTGGTTGTGCTTGGTCATTGACTGGAAGCAGCCACAAAAAAAAAAAAAAAAAAAAATGGCCTCAGATCAGCACTGATAGATTCCAGAGGGCAGCAGCTGGGACCATCAGTCCACTATACTCCCTGCAGTGGCTGCCATAATGACTACCAGATCAAACTGTTTTGGTACATTCATGAGATAATAGTCTTCTCTTTCTTGTCTTGAAGTGCCAGTTCATTGAAAGGGATAATTATTCAAATTTATGCTGCATTCCTGACTAAATACTTCATCATACTTTATTTTAAAATACTTTTACTAGGGCTGGGGTTGTGGCTCAGTAGTAGAGTGCTTGCCTAGCATGCATGAGGCACTGGGTTTGATCCCCAGTACCACATAAAATAAACAAACAAACAAACAAACAAATAAACAAATAAAGGTACTGTGTCCCTCTACAACTAAAAATTTTTTAAAAAAATACTTTTACTAATTTCCCTATGGTATTTAGTTAATCTAACTCATTCTGGTTGCCTTTTCATTCTTCTTGGTGTAGATATTTTTAAATATATGCAAGATGCCTAATCTTATATATTTTGCAATATATACAAAATGCCTGGATCCTGCTCTTCTATCAACAGTCAATGGTGATTCCAGATTCCAGATGGTAGACATACATCAGACACAGGAAACCTCACTAGGATGCTTTGAAGTTTGGGTACAAATACTTTTGTGATCTTTTTAGTGGATAATTGGACAACCACTGATCTGAGTCACAAGGGATCCTTTTCTTTGGTGGCTTGAAGTTAAGCTGGAAGGTGATATTTATCATGGTGTCTCTGACTTCTTCAATTTGATTCTTTCTTGTCCTTTTAAGGGGGAAGAAGGGTATAGAAGTGATCATAGATTATGCAATGAAAAGAGGCCATTCTTGACCTTTATGCTATGTGGGTGCAAAAACTAGGATAGTCCCGAGAAGGCTGGGATGTTGGTCAGTCTGGGGTCTCTCCTTTCAGGAGTGAGGGGGACTTATACCTCTTTTCTTACCAAGAACATGAAGTAGGGGGAAGACAACAGGGAAGTGATTCAAAAGAGAAGTCTGAAAGGATAGAATTTTAGCTTCTCCCTTACTCAAAAGTTCACACCCCCTTTATGTTAACTTGTTCTGGAATTTTTCCTCCTTGGGGTGAAGATAAGGGCAAATGGGCAGGGCAGCAGAGGGTGGGAAGGGGCTGTGCTCCCCTTAAGTTTCCTCTAGAATCATTTCTAGATGATTATCTGTTTGGAACACATGTTCTTGGGGATTCTTGGTGGTTTTCCAGGGTACACAGGGCACATCTTCTTGGAGGACACATTTTTTTCTCCAAGAGTTACAGGGGAAATTTCTTTCCTATTAAATCAAACCCAGATATATAATGGACTAGTATACAACCATCTGAATTTTTAAAGTAAATCATAGGACTTCAAAGCTTTTGTCTTTGCGGGGGGGCTACTTTACATTCCTGTTCAGATTCCCAACTAAGAATTATTATTCACTATTTTTCAGCTATTAGTTATATCTTATTGGAAAAGTTTGAAAAGAACTGAACAAAGAATTAGCAAGTACTCAATATTCTCTTTCCTCTTTCGTCTCTTTCCAAAACTGGATCAAATGACACTGGACACTGTGAACTTCTTACTGTTTTGAAAACCATCAGAGGATATCATGGTAATTCATAATTCAGGCTAGATTACCCAGTGTGTAATAAGTCCTACAGCAGCCAGAACTCCTTTTGATGGGTACAAGAGTTTTAAGTGTCAAGATGAGCCAGGATTATTCCTTCAGCAAGTATTTATTGAGTGCCTCCTATGTACTCAGCACTGTTCTGGAAACCATGATACAGCTGTGAACTGCTAAAGCCTTTGTTCTCATGGAGACTAACAGACCTGATGAAGAATGAATGTACACAAGAGTTAGCAAATAAGAAAACAAACAAAAGCATTCAGATAATATTGTAACTGTTAGAATTCAAGTAGAGCAGAAAAATGTTCCAGGTAGAGGTGGCCTCTGAGGAGATGATATTAACCTAAGTCCTGAATGAGGAGGGGGGAAATTGATGAAAGTAAGGGACGTAGCAACAGCTAGTGCAAAAAACATTAGACAACTTGGCCCACTAGACAGACAGACAGAAAGCCAGTGAGGACCACAGTGTGTGAGGGGAAGACTGGAGAAACAGGCAGCAAAGAGGCCAGACAAGACTCTGTGGCTGAGGAAAGAAGTTTGGATAATAGTCTAATGACAGTGAGAAGTAACTGGAGAATGTCAAAACTATCCAGATTTAGCCAAATAGTAAAACCAACTCTTCCTAAATATCTTGGCTAAAAATTATATTATGGCTATAGATATGCATGGAGATTAAATAGATATGGGGAAAAAAGATATAAACTAAACAATTTTAAATATGGAAAGAGGACCAAATGGGGACTGGGAGTATTAAATGATGTAAGGACAAGGTCTTAATCAGGAACAAAAGGTTACATTTTATTATGAAGAAAATGTTCAGTATATTATGCATGCAAAAGGAATTCCATTTAAAATAATTGCAAAATATATTGAGCATTTAAAAATGATTGATTATTTTTAGGGGAGAAAAAGTTCATTTGGGGCTCAAGATTTCCGAGGTTTTGGTCTATAAATGACTTGCTCTGGGCCTTAGGTGAGGCAGAACATCAGGGCAGACAGGTGTGGTGAAGGAAAACAGCTCAGGACATTGCAATCAGGAAGCAGAGAAAAAAAAAAAAAAGGTTAATCTTTTAAGACACATAGAAAATTCACATATCCAGAGCTCGATTTCCTTTTTTATCTTTATCAGTGTTGGATTTTGAGCCCAGGGCGTTGTGCCTGCTAAGCTAGAACTTGATTTTCATAGAGCTAAGGCTTCCTTGTATGTTATAGGCCATGAAATCTTGTGTATTCATAATTTGATCTATTTTGAGTCCAAAAAACACAGGGAAGTATTTAAAAAGTATGAACAGCACTTTAATATGGCCATTTAAATGGTTCCCTGGTTAAGAGCATCAGCACAATGTTCCTTTGGTAGGAGAACCCCTCCTCCAGGAGCCTTTAAATGAGGGGAGAAACCTCACCCTGAAGTGGAAGACTCTGTCTGATACCATATTTCCAAAGGAAGAGAAGTGGAACGGGAAAACAAACAACAAAGGCACCAACCCATTTGGAAGTTCAAGCGGGGAGGCAGGGAAGAGTTCACACACCTCAGACTGATTTGTCTCTGCAAGTGAATCATTAAAATAGAAAAAAAAAAACAAAAAACCAGACTGACTCAGTTCCATCTAGCTCTGCCGTCCCTGCTGAGCTCTGCAATGGATGTGGCCCCTGCCGCTCCCTCCAACCTTGTTTCCCTCCTCCTTTGTCACTGTGGAGAAACAGGAAGGAATGTTTATGAAAAAAGGCTGACTAGGGTCACACCCATAGCAATATCAGATTTTTAACCTCCCCTGGCCTTGAGAAGAGGTTCAAAGATCAAGGCCCAGCTCCTGGTTAGAGAGGCGAGAGCAAACCTCAGAGAAACAAACTCACAACCAGCCTTGCACAGGCCCCGGAGTTAAGCCACAGCAGGTCTGTCCACGTGAGGTCTTATCAGTTCCTCCAACCATTTTGGAGGCCACTGGAGCCTCAACCGAGGAGTGCCTGGACTCTGACTTTCTGATGCACAGGGCTGTGCCTCTTGGGATCATCCCATGCCTCCCAGGGTGGGCTGTCCATCCCAGCTTCCCAGTCGTGAACTGTTCTCCCCAGTTGCCTTTCACTTGCACCATGGAGTCACCTTAGCTCCAGTCACATTAGCTCCAGTGATGGATCACCCTTTACGTGACAACATAGAACTGTACTAAAAGAGGGAATGAAGAGACAGAGAGGCGAAGAATCTCATATTATGATAGTTCCCTTACCCATCCTACTCCACTCCTCTATAGGGAGAAAGTACCCAAGAAATTATTGCTATAAAAGGCATAACCAGGTGAATGGGTGTCACCCAGTCTGAAAAAACCTCAGAGATGTCAATAAGCCACTTGAGACAACAAGGCACCTGCCTTTCTGTCCTCATTCCTTATCAGTCCTTGGCTTTGGGAAGTGGGAACTTTCTGGAACACAAAGGACCTCCATGGAGTTATGAAGAGGGAAGTTTTGTGTACTATAACCTCTGAAATCAATCAGTGACAGTCATTTTATAGGCTGAATATTTTTTTCTTATCAATGCTTTTTAATAGCTATTTTATCTCAAAGAGATTTGGGAATCAAGTAACAATAGAACATAACTTATCCCTGAAGTATATTCATCATAAATTAACTCAGTGCAGTTTCAGCTCAAGTGTGGTCTGGGATCCAACAGTGAGTGACTGCTGTGAAATTTACATGTATGATCACCAACCACAGGGTTCATATCATCACAACAACTGTTTGATATAGGATTGTTTAAATGGATTGGGAAATTGATGACAACAATGAAACAAATCTTGTTTACTGGCACATACCTGCCTCTTTCAGCATTTTTCAGAGGCAATCAGAAACTTACCTCGAGAAAGTATTATAGTGCTGGAGTTCAGTTACTGGGATAAGAATACTTATGACACTGTTTTTTTGTTGTTATTATTCTGTGACATTGGGAAAGTTACATAACAATCCTATGCCTCATATGAGTATAATAACAGTGCCTATTTCTTACGATTATTGTGAGGCCTAATTGCAATAATGCATTATATCCCATGCCTGAAATAAAGTGTCCTTTAAGATGATGATGAAGATAGTGGAGATGTAATTATAATTTTCTTTATTTGGGGCCAAATATTCTAATTTAACAGAGTTGTTCAAACTTAATAAGATCTGGATTTCAAGACTGATTCCTCCCTCCCTGATTTTTGTGCTATTCCCTTTGGAGAGGCAAGCAGGTTCAGGCTGGCTAAGACTCTTTAGCAGCGTCTGTTATGCTGACTTCTCTCTCACATACCCTCAGGGCTATAATCCTTCACATCAGGGAAGTACAGAAATATGTTGGTGGAAAATAAATGAGGAAGAACAAGGAGGAAAAAAAGGGTCCTATGCTTATTGACTGCCAGAATGTATTATCTGGAACAATGACCATGCTTCAGATGTGTTTGTTCTCGGCTGTACTGTAGATATTGAAGAATTACCATTGCTCAACAGCTGCCTCAGTCACTCACCAGGTAAACTTGGGAAGTCTTTGTGATATGGTGACAATTTTGGATTAAAGCTGTCATGTGTGCCAGCCTGAGTCAGTTATGATTGAAAGATACTGCCATCTATAGGCTAGTTGTTCAGAATAAAATAAATTCTTTTTCCTCATCGTGTTCTTGGTAACATTTATTAGATAAAGCTCTTCAGAGAGCTTGAAGTTTAGTAGTGAAGTTAAACCAAAACATTTATTCAATATTCCAATCCCAGTAGATATCAGATCTCATTGAGGAAGATTGGAACTTGAGCTTCGTGGTTAACCAGACTTTCATTCAAATCCTGGTTTGAACTTAGTAGTTGAGTGATATTGGGCACTAATATTTTTCTATTAGAAAACCAACTCTGAAACATGGGCACCTAATTGGCTGTGAGGAGTCAGTGAGATATACATTATAACAATCTTACATTGCATAAATAGAAATGTCTTTGTTTTATTCCTTCCCCATCTCTTTCTTCCCATCTCTCAGGATTGTTTGGGAGGCTGGTTTTCATAGGTCTAAACTATTTTATAGAAAGCAAACTAGACAATGGGGAAGGATAAGCTACTCATAAACTACTGAGGACTTTGAGGATTTCTTTGAATAGAGCTGGGACCAGAATCAGTATTTATACTCTGGAGCACTCTGGTCATCTGTACTAGCAAATCAGTTCTGCTGAGAACACAGGAAATAGCCAGTGTGTCTGATGAGTTATTACATATGGAGTACTTAAAGTGTCAAGGGCTTGAGGATTAAGTAGTATTACCATCACTGTTGTCAGGACACATGCCTTCCCTTCTCTTTTTACAGGCTACAAAATTAAAGCACAGAAAGACAAAAAGTGATTTGCCCAAGCACATAGACCAGTGTTTTGGCAGAACTACAATGGAACCTATCTATCTTTCAACTCCTTGCTTTTAAAAGAAATAACCTTGTTATTATTTGTAAATTTCAAAAATATTAAAAAGTTCCCCCAAGAAAGGTAAACATGTGGATAAGCCAAATGAAGAAAATTCAAATTACCCTGAAATGATATATCAGCATATATTCTTCTGGTATTTTGCCTTGTATTGTTATGATTGTTGTTATTTTCCTAATTGTCATTGTCATCGTCATGATCATCATCATCACCATTGAAGCAAACATGTGGTACTTACATAGTGCCAGGTTCTGATATATGCATTTTACATGTGTTTGTATTAACTCACAGAATTCTTATCAGGTGGTTAGTATTATCCTTATCTTACAGACGAAGAAACAAAAGCCAGAAGTTGCACCATTGTTAAGTGACTGGGATTTAATCTAGTTAATTTAGTCTGATGCCAGAGTAGTGATTTTAACAACTGTTCTATATGCAGACACATTTAAAAAATGAAACTGGGCTCAGAAAATTAATGCAGTCCTTTTTTTAAATGTTATCATGATTTTTTTTAACTTCACAACACATCTTGATTAATTTCTTACTCTTTGAGAAAGTTTTAAAGATTGGAATACTTCACATTAAATGTATTGATTACATAAGAGGAAATGGTTCTAAAGTCAACTGAACTTGGGGATAGCTTTGGTACTCTCCTAAGGGGTCAATGATGGCAGGGGCAGAGGGCAGGAGAGTAGAAGTTGTTCTGAAAACATTATGATGTATTTCTTTTATAGTCAAGCTGATGAGAAAAAAATGACAAAACAGTAACATTCCAGGAAAAGCTGGGAGAAAGAGATGGATTTGCACTAGGGAGGTGAGGGTGAGAAAGACCTGAATCAGCAAGTGCTGCTGCCGGGGTGGGTCAAAAATCCAAATGGAGAAGAACTTTCCCAAATCAACAATAATGACAGCTCATGGCAGCAGTGGAAAAAATCATGTCTATAATACCTAGGTCTTAGTCACATAGACAGATGTGTAAGCAGAGGCTGGATAGTTATTTACTGAAAATGATGTAAAGGGAAATTTAAAAATTGCAGAACAATAAACATTGTACTAGTTCTTATCACTATATATATGTGTGTGTGTGTGCGCGCGCACACACACACACACAAATATACCAAACAGATAAACACTTGCCTTATTGAATCTTTTTTTTTCCAAATTTTTATGAGCATATATTACTTAAGTAATTTAGAATTTAAACAGTTTTTTGTTTTTTTTTTTAGAATTTGAAAAAGCTTAGAGAGATCAATTTTATTTTCTGAGGTCATGACTAAAAGCCAAAATTTGAATCCATCTCTGTCTGACTTAAAGCCTAGTCTTTTGTTGGGAAACCACAATCCCACATTTTGAGGGATTAAGAGGAAAATAGGCAGACAACACGTGGAGTTAGGAGTATAAAATACAGAGTTGTAAGAGATTAGGAACTTCTAAAAGAGTGAACCCCCTATTTGGGGAGTGTCACTGAAAAGTGACAAAGGAGACAGTTAAGTCAGTTGGAACTGAATTGTGACAGAAATGTCGCTGTTGGAGAATAAGCAGTCAGGGTGTGGTCATCCTGGCAAGCAGCAGATGGAGCATCAAGATAGAGTTGCTTCTCTTTCTGTCTCTTTCTCCCTCTCTTTCTACTTTTAAAATCTTGTATAACAAACAAAAATGTCCCCAAACAAATATTATGCTTATTTTTGTTTTTTGAAATAGCTTTATGTTTCAGTAACTTCTCATTATTTAACAATCTTTAGTTTTCTGAAGCTGAATTTTCTCTTTTATTTTTCTAGGTCAGACAGAAGTCGTATTTATTGTGTGTGACAAGAAGTGGTCTGTCTGTACTTGGGCATGGAGTGGAACATAGCCATGTTGGGGCCAGAAGGGGTCTTAGCCAAGTTAGAACCTGACACCATTATTTACACAAGAGTACAGTTTGCCTCCAAGAGACAGTGAGGTGTTTTACGACTATAGGTTTTATGAGTTGTAGCTATAAAATAATCAATCTATGAAAGCAAACATACCACAATGTCTACATCCAAATGGGAATTGTCCTTCAGAGCTGTGACCTTGGGAAACTTTTCACACATGCTGGTATGAAACATTTAAATTTTTCACTAGAAACATCCTCAGACCCAGTTTCTGTCTCTCTCTCTTTCACACAGATTGTTTTAGAAGACAACTCATTATTAACCAAACACATTTCATCTTCCTTGAAAACTAATTTTAGTTTCTGGATGATCTGGCAGAGAATGTTATCGGCTATCAGAAAAATCAAACCCATCCTTACAAGATAGAGTTACCACTTAAGAAAAAAAAAATGGACTACTGTCTCTGAAGACTACTCTCAAAGGAGAGCTGCAAAGACATTTTGTAAAATATTAATAGTATTCTTAGGAGAAATAATGACCTTCCAATATGCTTTTGAAGGATATGTTTAAATGTTTTATTATTTAAATATTTATCAAATTAAAATTATCCAAAGTTACTTCAGATCCCAACTTATGTGTGACATTTCTTATGTTACCTCTTCATTCTGAATTCACTACCTACTCTCACCCCTTATACTGAACACATGACTAATAGTTCAAAAGCAGCCACACCCAGAAATAAGGAAGTAAATATCGTGTTGATGTATATATGCAGAGGCAGCCGTGTTTATACAGTATTGGGGAAAATGCAAATTGGGAAAATAATTTGGAAAATGAGTAGAAGGTACCAAAATTCAAACTGCACTTTTTATTTTGTTCCATAAATATGAACTGAGCTTTTATTTGATAGATATGCTTACAAATGTGCATAAACATAAATGTGCAATTATGTTATTGCAATATTGTGATAAGAAAATAGTAAAAATAAACCAAATGTCCATCAGTAGGGAAATTGTTGAATAAATTATGGTTTATCTGAAGAAATAAATAATGAACTACATTTGAAAGAATAAAAGAGTGTATATACAGATCTGCCAAGATCTGCAAGATATACTGTTAAATGAAAAGGCTAGGTAAAAAATGATGCAAATTTCTCTTTTATCCCATACCCAAAGAAAATTCAGGAAAAAAAATATTTATTTATGTGCATGTTCATGCTAAATATCTGAAAGATTACAATAAGAAAAATGCAATAGTAGTTGCCTTTAGAGAATGAAACAAATTCTATTATAAATAAATGAGAAAACGTTTTATTGCATACTGTCTTGCAGGTTAAAATTGTTTTTATCATGTGCATATATTCTTTCTAAAATAATAAAAACCAATTAAAAAGATAAGGTATACAATGGGGGAACATATTGACTAAAGGGTGGTTGAGAACAAGCTTTGGTCTTCTATCAAAAGAGATGAACTGTATTGATTCTTGCTTTTTGGTTTTGCTCAAGTGGGGATTGAATGAGTGAGTGCTGGGGATTATTGAGAAAGTGATCAAATTAGAAGGTGAAGAAAATATCATAAACTTTTTATTTGTAGGTGAAGTTATTAAACCTAGAAGAATGACACTCAGATCAAATCTTTCTTTCATATTATTTGATCTCTTTTATTCAAAAGCAAAACAAAGACTTCAACATTCACCAGTGAGTAGCCTACTGAAGCTAAATAAATGTTTTCTTTCAAAGTGAAGTGAGTACTTTTAGATGTATTGTAACTTAGTAATTCTTGAGGAAGAACTAGTTTCATTAAGTTGCTTTCATTTCTCATGGCTGGTAGATTGATGAGATCCTGGGTTTATGAGACCGTTAATGGGGGAAGGAAGGCAATTCTTTTAGAGGAGGGAGTGTTTGGGGGAACTCTTTTATATTTCTGGAAGGGAACTTTGAGTTCATCCAGTATTCTGCTTGAGTCCACTGAGGATCTTAGGACAGAGATAAAGGAGACAGAAACAAGAGTAAGAAATGGAGACAGGAACAGTCCAAAGACCATTAACATCATGGTCACAACAAAGGTGCCTTCTGGAAGGGAAAGATTGTGAATTCATTGTGTGAGATGTCGAATCATGAAAAGTCTGTGAAAACTCACTTCAAACTGGTCCTTCCAATAGCAGAAGCCCTTTGTCTACTTCTCTAGTATTGAAGTGAAGGCAAGTGTCTCAATGTAAGGGGAGCAGTGTGCTGGAGTAAGATCATGGGTTCTGGGGTCAGGCAGACTAAGTTCAAGAGGCTTAAGACACTACAACTAGTTAGTCTTGGGTGAATTCTTTAATCCTATGCCTCCATTCCCTCATCTGGAAGATGCTGATCATAATTTGTATCTATTTGTAAATATTAGACATTATATTATAAAATTTCTGGCTCCTGTGCAGTTCATTGGATCAAAATATATTTTGCAATAAGGAAAAATCTTTTTATTTATTTTAGTGCTTGTTTCCTTAAGTGGTATTGTTTACTCTGAATTTGCTATTATTACCATTATTATTACTGTTATCATCAGTATTCTTTATGAAGTACATAATGTGTTCGAAGCTTTGCTGTGGTACTTCACATGAAGTATTTCTAAATCTAGCATCTGAAGTAGATAGCTCATGTTATAGGATGAGAAAACTGAAGTCTGGAGAGGTGAGGTCAAGAGTAAGTAGTTGTGTGATTTCACTTTCTCTTCCAAATAACCAAAACATGAGGAACCATTTCCTTAGGTTTCCAGGTTCCAAAGTGACATAGAGGAAACCTGCATGGTCAGTAGGCAGCAAAGTACGAAGCCACAGGAACACCACATACTCTAGCAGTGAGCTGCCAGACAGACCTCATGGCTAAGTGCTGGAGAGAGGTTGAAGTGTGGCTAGTAGACAGAGTTGAGCCACACCATGCTGGGCAAGAAGAAAATCTCCTGAGGGATTCCTCAAAGTTCTTAGGGTTAGAGCAGCTTCACCTAGAGGGAGACTGGCTGGGGCAAGGGACAGGGAACCTCACAAGTATGCCTCGAAATTTCACGGTTCCCGATCCTTGTTCTTCATAATTCTTTTCATTATTATCTTACCTCAGTTAGATGTTACATTTCTTGTGGCTCAGTCAGGATGTCTTTTATAATTATAACACTAAGCACTAAGATTTTACTTGTAGATACACTTCATAGAGAACTTTAAGATTTCCAGTGTTCCTGGGGTTTGCCATCATATCCCTGCCCTGCTACTTCATAGTTCCATAAAAATTACTGCCATCTTGGAGATTCCAGAGAGAGAGATTATGCTCAGGGCACATGGAAAGAGCAATTTTCAGAGAGCAAAGAGCTTCCCTTGTCTGGTTTCTGACTCAGAGAAGCAAAGACATCCTACTTTGATGTGTATAATATTTAGAGCTGAACTGACTTTTAAGACAGATGACATTTCTCTTTTATCTCTAATAAATAATGGTGCTAAAAGCAATGTGTGTTTACTGGTAACAGATTCCACCAATGGGTGTGGTATGAAGCTGAGTGCTTGTGGACTGTGCAGCTTCTGCTATTGTCTACAGCATTTCCTCTCTTGTCCCAGAGGTTCATACTTTCTCAGGCAAGGGTCTTTTTAAGTCCAGATAAATGTCTGGGTTTTCTTACTCCAGGGATGAGGAGGGGGTAGTGTTGGGGTAGCGGTGGTGGTTGTGGAGTTTTTTTTCTGTCATGGATTCCATTGTGGGGAAAGTCAGTCTTTTTTTTTTTTTTTTTTTTTTTGTTCTTTGTTTTAATAAACTGTAGTAACTAATCTCATCAGTTCAATCTTGTTGATATGAAGTGAAGAAAACAGGAATAACATTTGGGGGAAAGAAACTATAAGGAAAGAAGGACCTAGACATTGAAGAAGACTTATGAGACAAAGTACAAAGGAAGTGCAAAGGAAGATAATTTTCAATTTGACACGGAGACAGTGAGACAATCTTTTCCTACTGAAGCAAAATAAATTCCATGTGCCTGCTCTGCTCTGGGAGCACCATTGGTTATATTGAGTTCCCAAATAAAGATAGCCAAATATAACATATATAAGTGTTCCCTGCCCCTAGTGCTAAGGATTTAATCTAGGGCCTTGAACATGCTGGGCAAGCCCCCCACCAGTGAGCCCAGCCATATAAGTCTTTTAAATCCCATCTGGTGGTAAGAGGCCTGAAAATTGTAATAACCAGGATCAAAAGTCACAGTGTATGCATAAGAGGTGGTGTCCTCAAATAGGATTAGGGCTGTTCTGGCCACCTTCTGTTATGGGTACTGTTTCTCTGTCAATATTTGGTATCACATCAGTTCACCCAATTTTTGAGAACTGCTGGTCATGTTTGAGAAAAATTCAGTCTAAACAATAAAAAAAATATATGCTTACACACTTCATTTACATATAGCAAAACCCAGATAGTTTAGGTACGAATGGCCTTTGTCCTCTTTTCTAGTACATTAGGACGATGGTCAGCGTGGTCCAAGGAATAGACTGATCTGGGTTGTTGTGTTTGTGTTTCTTCCTGTCATCTGGGCTTTGAGTCACCTGAGGATCTGTGTGTATGTCAGAGTGCTGGGTCACATCTGCACCGTGTGTATTTTATTGGTCCCTTTTTGGAATCAAAGCCGATTTTCCACTTGAAAGAATTCTATCTCCTACAGTTGTTCAGAGTCCAATGTGTTAAATGTAGACTCTAAATCATATATATAGGTATTATGTGGGTTATTTCTTTTCCTAGCTCCAAATTCTCCAGCTATGTGACATGCTGGAAGTGTGGTTTCTCTTCTCCTCAAGGGTGGTTTGCCAAGCATGGTGGCCAACGTGCCTGCACAAACTGTCTGTGGCTGGGGCTGTCATGGGGAGAGCTTCACAGACATCCATAATTGTCCATGGGAAATCAGTTTCCTATTAAGAGTCACTCAGTCCTCAACACCTGTTTGTTCCTAGATCCATGTTACTTACCTCTGTGACTGCTTGGCTATTCTGAATACTGTTCTTTCGTGGTGTAGTAAAGACTTAGCTATTTTATTTTAAAATATTATGTAAATGTGTGATCATGCACACACACATACACAATGTGTGACTTGTAAACACAAAAGGTAAAAATTTGAATTTTAACTGTAGAAAAATCATCATTATTCATTAAAAGCTGGTTTGATGCTTCTTAAAATGGAAATTTATGAAGAAAATTTATTCTGAAGTATTTACTAACTGCCAGGAACTTCTTTCTTTTTTTTTTTGGTCAATGTGTGTGTGTGTGTGTGTGTGTGTGTGTGTGTGTGTTATAGAGCTTTAGGAGTATACATAGTAGTTGAGGTCATCCCAATAAACTCATACATACATTGAACTTTATTTCAGTTCATGATCCCCTTTTTCCCTCCTGTCTTTCTCCTTTCCCTTTTCCTTCCTCTACTGTACTAGACTTCCTTTCACTCATTAAATTTATATTTGATTGGTTCATTATGTAGTTTTATCCTTCCCTCCCATTTCCTCTATTTTATTCTAGCTTCTGTATATGAGAAAACATTTGACCTTTGAGTTTGGCTAATTTCATTTGGCATGATATTCTCTATTTCTGTCCATTTACCAGCAAATGCCATAATTTTAATGGCTATCTAGAACTCCGTAAATATACAGTTCTATTTGTATCTGTATCTCACTATTTCTTAATTCACTTATCTATTGATGGGCATCTGGGTTGATTCCATAATTTAGCTATTGTGAATCATGCTGCTATAAACATTGATGTGGCTGTGTCACAGTAATATGCTGATTCGGGAGTGCAATAGAAAGATCATATGGTGGTTCCATTCTAGTTTTTTGAGGAGTATACAAACTGCTTTCCAGAGTGATTTTACTAGTCTGCAATCCCACCAGCAATGTATAAGTGTTCCTTTCTCCCCACAACCTCACCAGCATTTATTATTGTATGGTGCAGGAAGCCATCTGTGAAATATATGAGGATCTTCTCTCAGCATGGTAGCCAGGGAGAGATAGGCCTGACATTGGGAACTTTTGGTCACTCTCCCATGGCAATAGATCAGCCAATGCGCATGACCGTTCCTTTCGCTTTGCTAGGAAGGTTCCTCATAGTAGCTCTGGAGATGGGTGTAACCCATTAGGAATGGAACAGCCCAAGTTTAACCTTTTTTGGGGAAGAACATTCTATAGAAGGCCTTTGATGTCCCTTGCTATAAATAAAACAGATGCTTGCCCTTGCGCCATTTTGCCAGAAGCTCCATCTGTCTGGTCAGCTTGCCTGTCCTGCCTCCGCTTTTGAAACTACTTTCTGTATTCTCTGGTTTTTTCACTGTTCTATTTCTCTGTGCTTTTATTTCTCAGCCAGCTCATTCCACCTAGGGGAACCCCATTTCCACCACCCACGCAGGTTGTGGGTGGGAGTATGGGATCTTGATCATTTCCATTTTGACTGAGTGAGATGAAATCTTAGTTTAGTTTTGATTTGCATTTCCCTGATTGCTAGAGATGCTAAAATTTTTTTTTCATGTATTTATTGACCTTTTGTGGTTCTATTTAGAAGTTTCTGTTTAGTTCTTTTGCCCATTTGTTGATTGGGTTATTTGGTTGTGTTTTTTTTTTGGTGTTAACTTTTTTTTGAGTTCTCTATATGTACACATATATATAGTTTTTATTTATATATAAAGTCTATTTATATATAAAGTTATATATAAAGTTTATTTATATATAGTCATAAAGTTTTTTATATATAAAGTTTATTTATATATAACTATATACATATATGTGTGTGTATATATATAGTTAAGTTATAGATAACTTTATTTTACATATTTATTTTTTGTGGTGCTGAGGCTTGAACCCAGTGCCTCCCATATGCTAAGCAAGTGCTCTTCCATGGAGCCACAACCCCACCTGAGTTCTTTATATATTCTGGATATTAGTAACTACCTATCAGAGGGGCAGCTGGCCAAGATTTTCTCTTTCTGTAGGCTGTTTCTTCATGCTGTTAATTATTTTCTTAGCTGTGAAGAGCTTTTTGGTTTAATGGCATTCCACTTATTGATCGTTGGTTTTATTTCTTGTGCTTTGGGTTTTGTTAAGGAAGTTTGTGCCAACACCTATATGTTGGAGGGTTGAACTTTGTTTTCTTCTAGCAGTTGGAAGATTTCTGATTTAATTCCCAAGTCTTTAAGAGATAGGGGTCTAATTTCATTTTTATACATGTAGCTATCCAGTTTCCCAGCACCATTTGTTAGAAAGGCTGTCTTTTCCCCAAGATACATTTTTGGCACCTTTTTCAAATATCCGATGGCTGTAGGTTTGTGGATTTGTCTCTGTGTCTTCTATTTAATTTGTTTGGTCTTCATGTCTATTTTGATCCCAATGCCATGTTTTTTTTTTGTTGTTGTTTGTTTATTGTTGTTGTTACTAATAGCTTTGTAGTATAATTCCATATCAGGTATTGTGATACCTCCTGCTTTGCTTTTCTTAGTACTGCTTTGGCTGTTCTGGGTCTTCTATTCTTTTAAATCAATTAAGAATTGTTTTCATTAATTCTGTGAATATCATTGGTATTTTTATGGAGATTGCATTGAATCTGTATATTGCTTTTGGTAGTATGGCCATTTTGACAATATTCATTCTACTGATCCACGAACATGGTATGTCTTTCCACTTTCTATTCTTCAATTACTTTCTTCAGAGTTCTATAATTTTTATTATAGAGTTATTTTGCCTCTTTGATTAGATTAAGTCCCAAATATTTTATTTTATTTGAGTTATTTTAATAGGATGGTTTTCCTGATTTCTTCCTAAGCTCAATTGTTGTTGGACTATAGAAATGCTATTGATTTATGGGTTTTGATTTTGTATCCTGCTACTGTGCTAAATTTATTTCTAAGCTCTAGAAGTCTTCTGGTGGAGTTTTCTGGGTATGCTAGATATAGGATCATAATCATCAATGCCAGGAACTTTGTAGCAGCATTTCTTATTTAATTTTTAACAAGTATTCAAGACAGAGATGCCTTATATTGAGGAGAAGCAAAAGGGATTCTGCCATGTCAAGTAAATTGCATAAACCATGGTAAAAAGGAGGTGGTAAGGAGATGCCAGGTGCCTGGTGTCTCTGGTACTTGAGATCACACACTCTGGGTAGGGTTTCCATTAATTTTCAGCTTCTTGTTACATTAAATTCAGAATCTAGTTCTCTTCATAGCAAAACAATAGTAATTTCACAATTATCTGCAGTGGTCATTTGATTCCTACCTGAAATCCATTTGCATTATATATAATTTCATTATATATAATTATAAATAATATAATTTCATTAAAATTCAATAAGGAATTCTCATATCTGAGGAGCACTGCATTGCTCTGGTTTATTAATTTCATGTAGTCAGTCTCTATGCCTATCATTGTCTATACAAAGTGAAGAACTTAAACTGACTTTTGCAAAATTCCTTCACCAAGATTAAAAAATGGTTAGGTATTTTTTTTTCCCCAGGGCAGGAGTTTCTTAATGAGAGAGTGGAGATGAGAATTCACGCCCTTGATAGAGAGTTTATTGTCCTTTCTAATATTCCACACTACCTTATGTCTAAGCTGTCTAAAAGCATGAGTTTCTTGTATATTAATAGCCTTTATATTAATAATGTATGGTGGCATTGGATATGCCAAGATGTATCTGATGTTTTAGAGAACTGAAAAAGTTTGCAAAGTTATGTTTAAAAAGTGTTTGGAGTTTCTCATGTTCTGTAATTGGCAACTGAAACTTGACAGGAAGGAAATATGCATGCATTGGGCATCTATTATTTGCCAGGCAAATCTGTGGGCACTTTACATATAGTAACTTTGTGAAACTGACATTAGCTTTACAAGGGATTAAAAAGAGAAATTAGTAATTTCTCTCAACTGTGCAGACAGCAGGACTCAATCTAATTTGTCCTCCACCAAAAACCTTTCATACCTTTCTTCTCCCTACCTCCATCTAGTCTGAAAAATCAAGCATGTAGCATCTCTCTCACTGTGGGTACTCTCACTGTAGTAACTCTTCTTCTGTGACTTCCCAAGGTTGAAGAGTGGAACCTTGAGCATTTTTCATTTTTCCTTTTCCTTTTCTGTCTCTTGATTGTTTCTTGATCACATTTAAAGTTTAATGCCTTTTATGACGGAAAGTATCAAGAATACATTATGGAGAGAAAATACTATAATGAAAAACTGGCTACCTAAATCTGGCTTCAATAATTGCTTATCTAATTTTGTGCTCTATATAATACAATACTTACCTTTTAAGCCCTAGTTCTTACCCAAGTACAGGATGGATGTTTTTCTTCCAATACAAAATGTTTAATGGGTTATTAGCAGGTACATTTAAAAAAGACCAATAAGAGAGACAACAATACATTATCAAAAATAACATAAAGTACGGTTATAAATATTTCACCTTGGAAATAAATCAAAGTCAGAAGAGTGTCCAGACTGAAGATTAAGAACAAGAAATCAAAAGGCCTTTGGGAGCCATTCTGTTCCCATAAGTGTATGTGTGCTGGTTCCTTTCAAGGTTGGCAAGGGCAATAAGAGAGTATAACCCTCAGATTGAAACAAATGGATTATCTGAGAGACACAGGTGACCTTTGCCCCATGGAGTGTCTATCCTAGGTATCATAGCTCATATGCTCCAGGAGAAATAGAGATTCAAGGAAAGAAATTTGTTACGCTGTCATTTTTCAATTACCTTCATAAATGTTCAGGAATAAGGTTATGGATTAAAAAGATGGAAAATAATAAAATGATTTGTATTGACTTTGGAAAGCATTGTTATACATGCGTTTGTCTAGAGGGTGGGCCTACTCTGGTCATTCTTTGAAGAAGTCATCTGTTGTGATCAGACCCTGTAAGATCTGCTTTCTTGTTCTGCAAAGCTTAAAAACTTCAGCCACATCTCTCTCTCTCTCTCTCTCTCTCTCTCTCTCTCTCTCTCTCATTACTTTAATGGCAGGATCTTAAAAGGTCCTTATTTAATATAAACACACATTTAAAAGGTGGACAAATTTGCAATTAAGCAGATAAGATTCTAAGAGTTAAATTGGGATATTCTAAAACAATTTTGTTAACAGACTCGAAAGCCCTTGTCAAATCTATCTTCAGATACAATCACTGAAGATTTTAGGGCATTTTTTCCCTTTGTCAACGGGGTCTTAGGTTTATCAACTGCTCAACTCTAGTTTTCATGTGACAAGTCTATTTTTTTCCCTGATCTGTCTTCTGGACCCTCCATCCTGGAATTGAGAAGATTTTTGTTTTCCCCCCTTCCCATATTATTCTCAGAATAATTTCTGGGAAGTGAAAATAAGGTTTTTATTAAGGGAACCAACCTAATACGCTAAATAGCTGTCTATATTTATGTATCCCACACAGGCAAGAAAAAATAATTAACTTGTCCATTAATTCAGAATCCTACTCCAAACAAATCAGTTCTTTATCTAACTTGTGTGGATCTAATATTTTCTTATCTGAAAATTGAGTCTACATAAAAAGTAAAGCAAGGATTCGTACAGTGATTTCTTCATCCTGAATCTTTTGATAGAGATTTTTATTTTAATGCTTCTCTTTCTTTTCTAAGTTCATATAAATTTCCAGGACATCTGTCCTGATTTTTAGATCAAACAGTTTAGTCACCATACTTACAGGGTGATACAAAATAATATAAAATGTATTGCCTTTGCATTGAACAGCATTGCTTCAGTTGAAATGATAAATATAATGAAAATAATGACTAATAGGTATTTTGTGATTACTCTGCACCAGCACTGTGTTGGGTGCTTTACTTGTCTTACCTCATAATATCCTTGTTGGTAAATTCTGTTATAATTTCCACTTTACAAATGGAGACACTGAAGCTTACTAGTGATAAGCTCCACAGTAGTAAGAACAGACTGGGATTCAAGCCCAGGATGAGTAACTCCAAAACCCAAATTCTTACACAAACACAGAACAACTGCTGATGACAGTTCCAAAGCAAAACAGGAGCAGTGGTGATTGAAACTGTAATGCTGGGGTGGGGTATCATGAATAGGCTGGGAGGAGTTAGTCAGGATGGCTCGTGGGCCAATATCAAGGAGAAGGTGGCAAATGGTGGTAGAGAGGAGAGAATGGGCACATAGTGATTTAGGCAGATAAAGGTAGTAGGAGAGTTTCTTGTATAAGAAAGAGGTTGGAAAAGGGATAACAACAAAAATACTCACTCTTGATACTGATCACATTAGAAGACAGTTTATTGCCTTGCTTTTTAGTAGTAACAATACCTTCAAAAAGATGAATGGGAAACTATGCAATTCATGAATTTTGAGGTTTCTATCTCATAGATGAATTAGAATTGGATTTGAACTTCCTTTTCTGATGCTGTTTTCTGAGAAATTTGTTTCCTATTATGTTTTTCTTTCCAAGCACCCAAGATTGATTGAGGGGAGTGAAACCCACCTATCCTTTTTATTTTGGTGAATAACAGCTATTGCCATGTCTTGCTAATCATAAGTTCTTCTTTTTTGAAATCTTATTTGAAAGCTTATTGGGTAGGCATATAAAGGTGTAACCTTGAAAGTATTAAGATGTCCTCTGTAGCTAATCCTACGATATTTTGTAATTTAACATTTGATAAAAGGTTTTATTTACTGTGATTTTATTGGAATAGATAATTTATCTTTTTCAAAGGTACTTTTAACCTTGGTACTAGGCTAAATATCAAAGAATTGTAGATAGGAAAGAATAATCTTTGAAAATAATTACCATCATATATACTTGCATTTAAGGTATTTAGAGTTGACTCATATTTTAAAATATGTTCTAAAATATAAAAACTATCACATTTAAAAGTAACTTTATCAAACTGTTTAATAATACCTATTAACCTTTAAAATCTTGGTCTATTCCACTGGGGACAAATTAATTTGTTTTTCATTATTAAGTCTTTGTGTCATATGAATTATTTTCATATTTAATTTTCATATAAACATGTTACTTCAAAGAAAAAAATTCTATGAATGTATAGCACTTTTAGAATTTAAGAATCTGTTTCCTATTTTAAGACAGAGAAACATTGATTATGAATAATAAAATGCTATGTTGAAAAGCAAATTAAGAATACTGATGTTTCTCTGCCAGATAGTACAAAAACTAAAAACACCACAGGAATTTTTCAACATTATTAACCTCTTGACAATGTGTGGGTTGTATAAAGGACAAATGAATGTTTTTGAGGGACTGAGAATGCCAATTTTAACAGACTGTCCAATCACTGTAGACAAATATTTGTGTTCCTAGGGATTATTTGATTTTTATCAAAGCAAATTGAATTGGAAACATAGCATATATTAAGTCATTGGTACTTATTGTCTAATTCTTTTTCCCATAGAAGTTTCTATGGTCTAAAAGAGCACTAAGTCATCAGTTAGACATACCATGTAATGATCCTTATCATATCCAAACAAAATAAAAGCCTTTTAAGAAGCTACTTCACAAGACAACTGCATAGCTTTCCTCACAGGAACTTGTTAAACAAATAGTGATTATTAAAGAGATTGGGTCAATCTCTTACACCAGTTTAACGAGAACAATTCCAAGATGTCTAGCCCATTCCACATTCCATGTGACTAGCTATGGTATCCAGAGCATGGAAAACATTCAAGCAACTCACAGTGTCTTTTCTTAAAAATGCTTTACAGATACTGACATTTAAGGAAAGTGATAGAATTAGGTTAACAAGAGGAGGATATTCAAGGCATACCAACTGTCATAGACCCATCCTCTGAATGTTCTCATTTGTATCTAGAAGTTGTTTAAAAGTTTCCAAAGCTGAAACCTTGCAGATTTAACTACTATCTGCACTAAAGTTGGCAAATGCCTAAATCCTAATTGTTGACATGGAGGTTGATTGTATCCTAAGAGACAGTTGCACTAGAAGTCTTGCAAAAGCTGCCAAGAAGAGGCTATTGTGAATGGCAATAATTAACTTTAGGAGATGTGTTCATGTTACCCACCCTTCTGGGCTTTAGTCATGTCAAGATAGGGTTAGAAGAAAGATTTAAAGTACAAAGATAGAATAAGAGACAGGAAGGACAGAACTTGAGACAAATAAGGACTTTTAGATGTTTATGATCAGTTCTGTAGTTGTAAACCAAAGCAAAAGGAGCAAAAGTTATTATAATATTCAGCACACAAGGGGTCAAGTTCAGGAAGAGCCAAGGAGGAGGCTAGTTGATTTTCTAGGTCCCTTTTTTTTTTTTTTTAAATAAACAAAGCCTGGACTCCAGAACTTTGGAGAGCTGAGTCAAGAACCCAAGATAAGATATTTTAGAATAAAGTGTCAGTAATGCAGGTAAAGAATCTGCGTTACAGGACCAGGGACCCCTGCACCAGAACTACCAGTGACCCAGGCCAGAATTTCTACTTCCTGCTTTGTGACCAAACTTGTGAAGATTTTTGGAAGGCCTAAGTCAACAGATGTTTTTTAAACTCAATTTACATTTACTAGGCATCTATTATCTATTACGTACTGGCATTGCATTAGGAAGAGGGACTATTAGTAATTAGCTCTACAAGTATGTTTTTATAAAGGAGATATGCAATAAACCATAAAGAAGTGAACAAATAACTCCAGAGGGAAAGAACAGGATGATGAATCTGTAGATATGGCAAGTGTTTTAGACAGGATGGCCAGAAAAGCCACTCCAAAGATATCATGTTTAAGAAATTAAAACTGGGTTTGAGAATGAGTGGGTATTTGAGGAGCTGAAGGAGTCTCTCTGCCTGGGAGCACAATTGGAAAGGACTGGAGGTAAGAAAGGCCTAGAACTTGTTTTAAGGCTCAGAAAGAACTGGGGGATATCAACAAAGGAGAATGGAAAGAGAGTGAGGATAAGGCAGCAGACAGGAGCCAGATCATACAGTTGGAGGGGAAAAGCCACTTGGCTGGAGTAAAGGGTGGGCCAGTTAATGTTCTAAGAACAGATATGAGCTGATTCATTCTTTTTATAGTTTTAAACTGGAAAGTAGATTTTAGGGACTGAAAATTCTGGTAAACAGTCCACACTTTGTAAAGAGTCTGCTAAGGACATATCCTAAAACAGAGATTGAAATGTAAGTCAGACTATTTGTGCTAAATTGTAGTGTACAAATTGGTTTCTGAAGGTCCCAGGATTAAAAAACCACTTCAGGGCAAAGCAGGGCAGTCTAAGAGAGTGGTGGTAGTAGCCAGAGGGTTTTTCTTTTGGATGATGAAATTGTTCTGCAGTGGGAAGGGGACTGAGGTAGTGAGTCACCCGGTGTGGGCTGATGTGAGACAGAGCACTGTGTGGGTGAGCCTGGGAGGTACTTGACCTTGAAGAGCAAGATGGAAGAAACAGAAACGCCATCCTTCTTACGATTTCCTTTCTTCCACAGAATGAGCAAAGCCATACATTCCCTGAGGTCTTTAATTGGTTAATAGTATATCATACTTTTCCTTTGAATTTTTAAAGTAAATATGAAAATTTGTTACCAATAGTAACCAAACAATAATAGCAATATCTTGACCCTTATTATAGGCTGAATTGTGTCCTCTAAAAGATCCACTGAAGTTCTAATATCTAGTGTCTCAAAATGTGATCTTATTTGGAAAAGGGACCATTACAGATGCCATTAGTTAAATTATGATGAGGTCATACTGAAGTAGCATGGCCCTTGATCCAAATGACTGGTGTCTCTATGAGAAAAGGAAATTTGGAAACAGAATCACAGGTAGTGGAAAGATGGTTACATGGAGACTCAGAGACACCGGAGAATGCCCCATGAAGATGGAGGCAGAGATTAGAGTAACGCATGTATAACCCAAGGAATGTCAAGGACTGACAGGCATCATATGAGGTTACAGAGGGCCCATGGAAGAGATCCCCCCTCAGAGGCCGAGACAAACCTTGCCACAATATTTGTCTACCCTACACCTTTACTCTCCAGAGCAGAGTGACAATAGGTTTCTGTTCTTTTAAGTCACCCAACTTCTGGTATTGCAGCCCTAGGAAACTAAACCACCCCTTCCTAGTCCTTTGTCATCTTCCACAATTTTCCTTTTTCCTTATACACCATGGTCCATGAAAACCAAATGATTTGCCTACCACTTGTGCTCTTTCTGAATTCCCTGCTTGCTTTCTTTTGCCAGCCACCTGTTTTAAAATAATTAATTTTTTGAGTCATTAAATTTTTAAAGCTTATACAAATAATATCAGACAGCAGTTCTTCCAACAACTGGATTTATTAGATGTCTACTTTTGCCATATCTGCTTCAAATCTTTTCTTTTTTACTCTAAAAGGCAAATATTACTGATAGAGCTAAAGCATCCTCTCACCCTACCGTTTCACTCCAGTTTTTATCCCTAATTCTTACTTATTTTTAAATAAGGACCCTGCACATCACTTTGCTTGTTAACCTTTCCTGATATCACCCAGGATGAATTAATTCTTATCTGTTCCCAAATATTTTATACAGTATACTTATAGCAAATAAACTTACAGCAATAATCATATTCTACTTCAATTGTAGTCTCTTTAAGAAAATAAAATGGCCAGGCATGGTGGTACATGCTTATAATCCCGGCAGCTCAGAAGGCTGAGGCAGGAGGATCAAAGCCAGCCTCAGCAAATTTAGTGAGGCCTACGCAACTTAGAGAGAGATTCTGTCTAATTAAAAAAAAAAATTAAAAAGGGCTAGGAATGTAGCTCAGTGCTTAAGTGTTCCTGAGTTTAATCCCTGGTACCAAAAAGAAGAAAAAAAAAAAAAAGAGGGAATGAAAATGACTTGGTCATTTTCATTTATTATCTGGTTCCTATGCAATGCCTAACTCTTGGGCAAACTGAATTTGAATTTAATAATGTCAATATGAAAAACATTTGACCCATACAAGAGCGTTGGCACAGACAAGGCTAGAATTTTTATTTTTAATTTCCTAAAAGCTGAAGCTTTATGGATTTCACAATTCTTCATTCCCTGATCCTTCTCACTACGGTATACTGTTGATAGTCTATGTCCCCACCCTCCTGATCTTGGCCTTGATCATGTTTTTTTTTTTTTTTTTTTTTAGGCCATGGAACACAGGCAGTTCTAGGCTGATTCTTTATGAGGCTCCTGTGTTTCTGCTCTCTTCTTTGAGCTCCTATCCTTTATGAAAACACACCCTGAGCAGCTGCTGGTTCCAGAACAGATTTCACACTGTGGATTCAACTTGAATCTAAACTGAAGATTAAGTTCTGCCAAGACTAGCAGAATCACAGCAAACCTGCAGACTTGTAAGCAGTATAAATCTTTGCTGATGTCAGTTACTGAGATTTGAGGGGATTGTTACCCAGCATTATCACTGTAGAAATCTCACTGAGCCACCTAAGGAGCTGATGAGAGAGCCAGAATAAGGACGTAATTGTCTGACTGGTAATCCAAAGTCTTTCAACTGAATTATTCTGCATAATCAACAAATAGTTAATACATATGTACTATGGAAAAGAAGTATAACACAAACCAAACCATGGACTCTGCCCCTAGAAAGAATACATTTCTGGTGAGGGCAATAGACAAAAGCAAATTTAAGCCACACACACACACACACACACACACACACACACACAAATGGCAACCTCTTATAATAGCACAAATGTCCTTCTGAGGGGTAGAAATTGGTGGAAGAAGGAAAGGAGATGACAACTTTCAGGCAAGTTGGGTAGGTAGGGTTCCTTCAGGATAGCAAAGCCAAGCAGATTCCTTTCTGGAATACTCTTGAATAATAGCTTCATTTTTCTTTATTTTTGTAGTGTCAGCCCAACTGTGTGCCTTGCTAGCTAGTTGTCCTTGGTTTGCATCCTACCTATTCAGAAAGCTATTGGGTGGTTTTGTAAGTTCCTAGAGTAAGACTTTAAAAGGCTCATTTTCCCTTTTCCACAGGGAGCAATTATATATTCACCAGAACAACAAACTTGAGCCCCAGGCTGCAAACAAAATCTGATTTCTTTCAGGTGAGAGGTATTTTGTATATGGAAAGTTTAGAGAAAATTGTGACTTTAGCAATACTGCAGGGAGCTGTGGTCAGCATGGAGCTGATAAAGGCTTTTGTTTCCCATGTTTTGATTGGCTGGGTGAGAAGCCTGAACTGCTCACACACCCATCTGCATCCCTATTAGTGGGATTGAAAAGTGCTGACACAGGTTGCAGGCCAGCCCCTGTGGCTTGCCAGGGTAAACTTGTGTAATGCACCGTACATCCCCCCTAACAACAGTGGTTCTTTTGTCACTTAAACAGAGGCTGTTAAGAACATGAGTCATTAAAAAGTGCTTTACAAAAGCAGGCAATATTTTCCGTAACCATGTCTTTAGGTGATCTTCATAAAGTATCAGAAGCTCCGGAAGAAGTGAAGCATTTCACTAATAATTAATGATAGAGTAGAATCAAAATCAGAATCAATTAGGAAAAAAGGAATATTTAAGTATAATTTCTAAATGTTAAAAGAAGTTCATTTTTATGGAGAATTGGGTGAAAGTTGAACTATTTGTTTTTAATCTACATGATTATCACAAATAAGGATACTTCCAAATCTTAAGTTGGTCTGGGAATCTCTAGCTTACTGATAAAAGCACAAACCAAGTAAACTGGCTAAAGGATTCCTTCACCTTCCCCTCCCCCTCCTCCTCCTCCTCTCCCTTCTCCTCCTCTCCCTCCTCCTCCTCTCCCTCCTCCTCCTCTCCCTCCTCCTCCTCTCCCTCCTCCTCCTCCCCCTCTCCCTCCTCCTCCTCCCCCTCCTCCTTCTCCCCCTCCTCCTTCTCCTCCTCCTCTTCCTCCTTTTCTCCTTCTCCTCCTTCTTCTGAGACAGGTTCTGGGTATGTTACTTCTTTTGGCCCCAAACTCCTGGGCTTGAGTGATCCTCCTGCTTCAGTCTCCCAAGTAGCTGGGATCACAGGTGTGTGTGATTGTGCCCAGCTTCTGTTTTTTAATACACAAAAGAAAACTGCAAACAGAATGATTGGGAAAGTTATTCCACTCTTTAGAGAAAAAGCTGATTATCATTTTAATGGTTTCTGCTAGCATTTTTTCTACAAACACATTTTATGGAGTTGAGGTCCTACAGTGTATGTAACTTTGTTTTGTGCATTTTTCTTTCACTTTTGTTATTCTTTCCTCCTTGGTTAGAAAATATGGCTCGGGAGCCAAATATGGCTTACTGCTTTTTTGTTGAAACACAGCCCTGTTTACTTATTTACAAACAAAAGCACAAGGGGTCGTGATAAAATCTGTGTGGCCCCACAAACTTAAAATATTTACTTTTGGCCCTTTACACAAATAAGTGGTCAAACTCTAAGATAAATTATTAGAGTTGCATATGAACAACATTTTTAAGAATTTGATTTACTCCCTTTTTTCTCCTTCTTCTGTACTCATTTTTCCATTGATAGATTGATTGACTGATTGATTGTACCAGGGATTGAACTCAGGGGCTTTCTATCACCGAGTCACATCCTCAGCCCTTTTAATTTATTTTTTATTCTTATTTTGAGACAGGGTCTTGCTAAATTGCTTAGGGTCCTCCTAAATTGCTGAGGCTGACCTTGAACTTGTGCTCCTCCTGCCTCAGCCTCAGAGCAGCTGGGGTTACAGGTGTTTGCCACCCCACCTAGCTTATTTATTTATTTTTGATAGTGCTTTCTATGTATACTTAAAGGTGGAAATTATTTAATCCATATAAAATTTCCTCTGATTTCTTTCAAAGCTAAGTTTAGAAATTTATCAGATATATTTTATTTAGGAACTATATTATAATTTTCAAATGTATAAGGATTGATATTTTATTGAATAACTATTCAGAGTCTACTGATTTTTTAAAATATGCTTTATTTTTTTGTAACTATTTTGGATTTACAGAAAAACAATTCTGAATATAAATCAGAGTTTCATATATATCACACTCAGTTACTTGTAGTATTAACATCTCTAATTAGGTTTGTATATTCATTACAATTAATTAACCAATACTAATAATTTATTGTTAATCAAAGTCTATATTCTACAGTCATTTCCTTAGCTTTTATCTATAATACCTTTTCTGTCCCTCTTGGACACCACATTACGTCTAGTTGTCATATCTTCTTAGGTTCTTGAACTTGTGACAATTTCCCAGACTTCCCTTGGTTTTGATGATTCTTACAGTTTTAAGGAATATTGGCCAGGCATTGTGTAGAACCTCTACCTATTATCATAGGTCTGGTGCTTTTCTCATGGTTGTACAAAGGTGATGGATAATTGGGAGAATGACAATTGAGGTGAGGTACCATTTTCGTCCTATCATATCCAGGGAACATGTTATCAATATGCTTCATCCCTGTTGCTATTGACTTTGATTACTGGCTGAGGTGGTGTTAGAATACTTTTTTTCACTCTTTATTTATTTATGCAACAATTTATTTACTGAATATGTATTCATGAATATTTATTTTATAATTTGCGTTATAATGTGATACTTTATTTTAAAGTCAGTTGTTCTCACTTGGCCTTTGGGAGCTCTTTCAGTTGACTTGTGTGTTCTTTTGATATCCCTCAGGGAATATAGAGTTTGGTTTTGTGTTTGTTTTGTTTTGTTGGTAATAGGGATTGAATCCTGGATACTGGGGATTAACCACAGAGCCACATCCCCATCCCTTTTTAATTTTTTTTTTTTTTTTGAGACAGAGTCTCGATAAGTTGCTTAGGGCTTTGCTAAATTGCTGAGGCTTTTGAACTTGTGATCTTCCTTCCTCAGCTGGGATTAATAGGGATACGCCACCTGCCTGGCTGGTGTGTATGTGTGTGTGTGTGTGTGTGTGTGTGTTTTCCTTTAAAACTTTTTTTTTTTTTCCATTTCCATTATAGCAACACTATAAGTTGCTTCTGACTCATCTTGCATTTTTCCTGGCCTGGTCCTAGAATCAGCATTTTTATTTTTTAGTAGAAAAGAAGATCTGGGTAGAATATATGTTTATTATTACTAGACTATAGTTGCTTCTAGGCCTTCTCAGCTGACAGAGCAAGGAAACACGTGTGTAAACTAAGCTGTGCGTGCTTTCTCTCTCACATACATACACACTTATATGCAACCATCTGTGTCAATATTGAACTAAGTCTGAGTTCATTCTGATGACCCTTCACCCTCCTCTCATTTTAGGCTTGTTCTCTGGCTTATTTGTAAACTCTCACTCCAACAATGAGAACCTTGCTCCTGCCACCTGTCAGTTTCCAATATGAAAAGCAGGATCAGCCCCATGGTAAACAACTTTATCATCTGGAGTATACTGCTTACATGTAATTCCTTTTACTTTTAGTCTCAGAGACTCAACTCAATTCCACAGTTATTTAGTGCTGTCTTCTGATGTTAGGTTCTTTTTTTTTTTTTTTTTAATTTGGTACCAGGGATCGAACTGAGGAGCACTCGACCACGGAGCCACAATCCCAGCCCTATTTTGTTATTTATTTAGAGATCGGGTCTCACTGAGATGCTTAGCGCCTTGTTTTTTTGCTGAGTAGGTTCTATTTTATTGCATTTTACATCCAGGTTTATACCCTCTTCCCAGTTGTCAGTCCTGATGCTGACACAATGACATAGGGAATAGGTGGTATATATGAGAGATTTCAAGTTCCTCAAGCTCATAAGATGTATGTTATGTGCATATATTTAAAACAAACCTTTATCAATCAGAAAAATTAATAATTACACTGTTATTAACAAATGATACTTGAGTCAATGTATGAAAGATGATATGTCATGAGCTTTGTAATGTTTTGAACAACCAATAAAAAACAAAACAACAAAAAAAACAAATTATATAAAAAAGGTTTATGTAGAATTATTGCACCTTTTCAATATATGTGAAGAAAAAAGTTGGCTGGCAGCTGTGGGCATGATAATAAAGTATTCTTTCATGATAATAAAGTATTCTTTCTCTTTAAATTTGCCTCTTGTCTGTTCTTAGCAAAATAAGTGTAACTTCTGTACATTAGCTTTCAGCCATGTCTATTGCTGGCTCTTGGAAACAAATATTGTATTGCAAATATAAAGGGATGTGTGAAAATTTGTTTTAAAATTTGTTTTAAATTTAAAATTTTAAATTTAATTAAAATTTGTTTTAAAATTCAGGTACTGCACATATAAAAGAATAGCACATCTCATGATAAGTCACCTCCTGAAATGCTCCACAGGTGGGACTCAAGCCCAAAGTGGAGCTGTCTTCCTCTGGGAGTCCTCATACTAAGAAGGCTGATGGGAAGGAGACTGAGCACCGGTGATTCTGAGATAGCACAGTTCAAATCAGACTCCCAAATCCCCTGCTCCATTTTCTGCTCTCTTTCCCTCCTTATTTTTCTTCTTGCCTCAGTTTACTTTCTGCTTTTCTTGGATGAGATTCTATTTGATTATTTAGAAGTAACAAGGCATCTTCTTTAACGAGTTCATAAATTATTAGTTATATAATATCCATTAAAATAGTTGCTACATCTTAACTAAAAATATTTTGAAACTTAAATCTATGTTATATAATGGCTGGAAAAGCTTTTTAAACAAAATAAAGAAACCAAAAAGAAAAAAAAAGTCTTCAGTTCATTGCATACACACAATAACTCACACTGCTGCCATATTATTTTTGATTCACAAAGCACATGCAGAACCTGGCACATATTAGAATAAGAGGGAACTCTTTGTTGGTCAGCTTAATGAACACATGTCTGAGTGAATAATATCTTCCTCAACACTATTATGTAACACATGCAGTATCCTTCTGTTATAGTCAGCTTTTTATGTTGATGTAATCAAAAGACCTGAAAGGAACAATTTGAGAAGGAAAAGTTTATTTTGGGGATCATGGTTTCAGAGGTCTTGATCCATCAATGGACAACTTTATTGCTGTGTGTTGGAGGTGAGGCAGAATATCAAGGCAGAAGGACATGATGCAGGAAATAGCAGCTCAGTACATGACAATCAGGAAGGAGGGAGAGATTTCTCATTAAAGACAAAATATATACCCCCAATGACCCAACTATTCTAGCACATCCTACCTGCCTACAGTTACCACTCAGTTAATCCCTACCAGGGAATTTATGCACTGATTAAACTAAAAACTCAAATAACTCAGTCATTTCACCTCTAAACTTTCTTGCATTTTTTTTTTTCACACATGAGCATTTGGAGGACACCTCCAGCAGCTGTAGGAAATCTCCATAATGATTTTCTGTACTTTACTATCCTAGTTTCTGTCTTAATTCATTCTCCCCAGTATCATCCTTGCAAAGTACAAACATAATTAGGTTACTGCTTTGTTTCAAAGTCTTCCTCCTTTAACAATGAAAAAGTTGAAGTTCAGAGAGATTAAGTGAATTATTTGAAGTTAGAATATTAATTAATTGCTGAAGTCAGAACACAGATCTAGACCTAATCATTAGAAGGGTATGAATCACTTCTGTGTTACTAAATGATGGTAACAACACACATGTACTGTGGTACACAGTAGTTTCTCATTAAATCATATTGAATAAAAGAAAATCCAAAAGTGTGTTATTAGTTAGGTATTTGGAAGAATAAAAATTCTATAAAAGAAGCTGGGTGCAGTGACACATGCCTGTAATCCCAGTAGCTGGAGAGGCTGAGGCAGGAGGATCATGAGTTCAAAGCCAGCTTCAGCAAAAGTGAGGTGCTAACCAATTCAGTGAGACCCCGTCTCTAAACAAAATACAAAATAGGGCTGGGGATGTGGCTCAGTGATCTAGTGCCTCTGAGTTCCATCCCTGGTACAAAAAAAAAAAAAAAAAAAGAAAGAAAGAAAGAAAGAAAATAAAAGAAAAAACCTATGAAAGAGAAGAAAGGTGTACATATATTATTCAATAAGTTCTAATAATAGCTAATAATAGCTAAAGAGATGTGGAAACTAGCACAAAGACATATCAGAAGTGATAAACTGAAATTACAAGATTTTATAGATTTGCTTCCAACTTACATTACTGTCATGTGCATGCATAGACTGGTGTTCTCAGCACTTCAGTGGATTTTGGTTTGCTCCTGCAGAATCCTTTCCATACATTATTTTTTATTTCCCATTTATGCCATTAAAAAACCTCTTTTTCAAGTGTACTCTACATTTTTCTGGACATAAGAGACAGTTTTTTTTGGCATGCATGTGTGCCTAAGGAGGAAGTTCTACTTCTTTTTTAATTTTAAAGTCTTCATTTCCTTCCCTAATTTTAGAAGCTAATATTGACTAACAGCTCCTTTTGAAACATAAATAAAGTCACAAAATTAGTCATCTAAAAAGCAAAACTGAAAAATTACGTAATTTCTTCTTTACCCACGCAGAGCTAACACAAGTCGATTGATTGATTAATTTCTATGCATTGGCCTAACTTTAAAATCATACTGATTCAATCAACAAATTCCATACCACTTACAGGTATTGGCTAATTTTTAACACTTTGTAATATTTTTGGCCAAATTTTCAAAGGAAAGCTGTTCTCAACTTTCTTCTATTGATTCAATATCAGAAATAGCTCATTATCATTCTACTGACAAATTAGAATACATAAATAAATTTAATAAAAAAAGAAATATCTCATTACTTCATTCCTTCCTTCACCTCAAATTAAACTACCTTAGTGCTCCAGCAGCTGTAGGAAATCTCCATAATGATTTTTCTGTACTTTACTATCCTAGTTTCTGTCTTAATTCATTCTCCCCAGTGACATCCTTGCAAAATACAAACATAATTAGGTTACTGCTCTGTTTCAAAGTCTTTAATATTCGCTTATGTTTTACCAACTTAAGTCCAAACTCCTGGAGGAGCTCCTACAGGTTGAATCAGAGTCTGTGTTGCCCTGACTTACACCCTCAGGGCCTGACTTCAGATTCCAGCCTGGATGCAATGGTCCTTCTGGGTTGACTCACACTGCCACAGAATCTTCTCAGGTGAACACCATACCCTGTTCACTTTTTTCCTCACAGCTTTTCCAATACTACAACTGGGAGTGGGATTCTACTTACTAAGTTTATACATGGAGCCCCCAAATTTATGGAAGTGAACTGAGAGCAATCCTAAATAAATGAGGGTTGGAATCTTAGGAATAAGTGCTTTCCCATGGTGTTCTAGCACACAGCTCCTAGATACATTCTGTATGTTCCTTATACACCAGAATTAAGCTGCAGTATCCCAATGATGTAATAGAAAAATGTGTCTTTGTATAAGTTTTTCCGCTTTTCTATTCCTGTTATGATCTCTAGGGTTAGATCCTTGACCAAGGCCTTGTTTTTTGGTAGAAACCAAGCTTAGACTTATAGTGCTAGACTCTCACCAGAAGTGATTTAGGTTGAGATGTTAGAAACTGAAGCCCTGGGCAATTGGAGATAGCTAAAGTACTGGAAAAGTATGGGTCAAGCATGGGAATTTAGACACTTCTCAAAAGAAGTACAAATGGCCAATAACTATACGAAAAAATGCTCAGTATCTTAGCCATCAGGGAAATACAGATCAAAACTACAGGAAGACACCATCTTCTACATTTAGAAAGGCTATTATTATAAAAAACAACAACAACCATAATGAAAACCAAATACTGGAGAGTATGTGGAGAAAAAGGAACTCTTATATACTGTTGATGAGAATGCAAATTAGTACAACCTCTATGGAAAATAGTTTGGAGGTCCCTCACCACACTAAAAATAGAACTACCATATAATGCAGTTCTACCACTCCTGGGTGTATATTCCAAAGAAATAATGTCAGCAAACAAAAGAGATGCCTGCATGCCCATGATTATTGTGGCACTCTTCACAATAGGTAAGATATGAAATCAGCCTAGGTGCCCATTCACAGATGAATGGATAAAGAAAATACTATGTGTATACAAAATAGAGTATTATTCAGCTATAAAAGTAAAATTCTGTGATTTGCAGCAAAAATGAATGGAACTGGAAGACAATAAGACTGGCAAAAGAAGCCAAACACAGAAAAACAGCTCTAATATGTTCACTCTTATATGTGAAAACTGAAAAAAAAAAAATTTTTTTTTTGACCTGAAAAATAGAAGAGTGACTATTACGGCCTGGGCCTGGAAAGGGTGTCGGGAGAAGGAAAGTGAGAGAAGGAGGGGGGGGTGGATGAATCTAATCAGTACACACTATATAGAAATATTACAATGAATTCCATTAATTTGTACAATTAGTATATGTTAATGAAATAAAGCATCATGTGAATTACAGCAATTAGAGCCTGAGAAGAGCAAGGTAGCCCTGGGCTTAGACTGTTGAAGGTCTGTGTCAGCCAATTAGTTAAGAAATTAGACAAGTATAGCCAGGTGCAGTGGTACATGCCTGTAATCCCAGCAGTTTGGGAGGCTGACACAGGAGGATCCCTAGTTCAAAGCCAGCTTCAGCAACTGTGAGAATTCTATGGGAATTTAGACACTTCTCAAAAGAAGTACAAAATTTTATTTATCTCTAAATAAAATGCAAAAAAAGGGCTGGGGATGTGGCTCAGTGATTGAGTGCCCTTGAATTCAACCTCTGATATCAGAAAGAAAGAAAGAAGAGAGAGAGAGAGAGAGAGAGAGAGAGAGAGAGAGAGAGAGAAGGAAGGAAGGAAGGAAAGGAAGGAAGGAAGGAAGGAAGGAAGGAAGGAAGGAAGGAAGGAAGGAAGGAAGGGAAAGGAAAGGAAAGGAAGGAAGGAAGGAAGGAAGGAAGGAAGGAAGGAAGGAAGAAAGAAAGAAAGAAAGAAAGAAAGAAAGAAAGAAAGAAAGAAAGAAAGAAAGAAATTTAAACAAGTAGAAATTCTGGCTGGGTGTGAGGCAAATCTGATATGGATGTCGGAAGAAGGAATTGATAAATATGAAATATAACTTCAGGACCAGTTGTAACATTGAAGACTTATCTTTCTCTATTAATATTTGTCTACTTAGTCAAATGTAGAGATTGTGCCACCTTGAAGACTTAGAGGTGTTTGGGATTACTGTAGGGCCTAGGGACAGCTGAGTGGTGTAAAACATGGATCGTATGGGATGTTTTGGGCTTCCTGACTCATATCCTCTTGGCCTCTTTGATTACAGGACAGAAGCAGTGGCTAGTTTGGTTTACGTCATGCTGACATTTTTCCTTGAATACTAGATGTTTTGTACTTTTGCCTTCAAGCTTTCCCAGTGCAATAATTGCTATTGGGAAGCCCTCTGCTCAAGTGGGTATGGCCATTCTGGAAGTTTACCAGAACTTCCATCTGAAGACAAACCTAAACTAATAAGGTATGTAAGCTGATGGACAAAAATGGTCAACTCTCAGGTAATCAGTTTTAAAAGGTATTCCACCTACACTGTAGAAGATTCTGGGCTTGACTGTAGGTTGTCTACAACAGTGATGTTAATAATGCATTTATGTATTTGCTTTTCCAATTCCCTCGCTCTTCTCAGTCTCTCACTTCTGCTCCCTCTTTGTAAGACTTTCCCCTAACCCCAGGTTCTGCAAAACTCAAGCTAAAACAAAAGGCTTTAAATCCCAACAGGCTTCTATTTTGCATTTTCTACTTGTGCTGCTTCTCCCCGCTTCCCTGACATGTGCCAACCAAATAGAGAAACAGGAGAATGGGACCATCATCAAATAATTTGGTAGAATTTCTAGAAGGCTTTATGCTGCCAAATTGAAAAGGTCCATTTAGGTCAGGCCCCAAATGGCTGTAGATAGGCTCCCTTGCTGAGGTTTCTGGTGGGCTATGTTTTTAATGGGTACTCAAGGTCATAAACATTTGCTTGGAGTATGTGCCCACTTATATAACCTGTTGGCAATTGCCTTTTTTGTCTGGCCTACATATCAGAAAGGCCTAAGGAACAAATTAGAATAAACAAATAAATAAATATTTTTTAAAGGCCTATGGAAAGGACCCAGGGGGTTAAAAGGAACAGACTAGGGGCTGATGCTGGAGCTGGGGCTGGTTAGGGGCTATTGCTGCCTCTGAATGACACAGGTCTACTATTTCAACTGTGTCTTGCATCTTCTTCCACCTTCTGGGATCCCAAATCCGTTTCCTGGGTCTGAGCCTCCACACAACAGTCCATTAAGTAGCTTGGAAAGTGATTAACACTGTTGTTTTGTATTTTTTTTTCTTCCTAAATAAGTTGTTTTTAATCTCTACATCTGGTGTACAGCTGTCCTCCTGAAATGTCCCTTTACTATTTTCTCATGCCGAATTTTTAATTTTGTGTATCCCATGCTTTCTTTATTGGAGCACCTTCTAAATAGTCTTAGAAAGAATTCATGGAAGGTAAGTTTTAAGTGTTTTTTTTATTAATGCATTATAGTTAGACATAATGGTGTAGTTCATTTTGACATGATCACAAATAAATGAAAAAAAATTTGCTCAATTTCAGTCCCCAGCACTTCCCCTTTCTCTCCCCTCCTCCCTCCCCCTGTTCCCCTTCCTCTACTAATCTTCCTTCTATTTATTCATTTTTAATTGGTACTTTATAGATATACATAAAGGTGGACTTCATTGTGGTATATTCATAGTAAATATTCATTTACTTAGCATAACTGGGTCAGTTTCATGCCACTATTCCTCCCTTTTCCTGACCCTCCTCCCTCCCCTTCAATCTCCTTCCTCTACTCCATTGATCTCCCTTCTATTTTTATGAGATCTCTCTTTTTATTCACTTTTCTCATTCTAGCTTCCTCATATGAGAGAAAACATTCAACTTTTGACTTTTTGGAGTCTGGCTATTTCACTTAGCATGATATTCTCCAGTTTCATTCATTAACCACAAATGCCAAAATTCCATTTTTCTTTTTGGCTAATACTCCAATCTCTGAGACACACACACACACACACACATACACACACACACACACACATATATATATACATATATATCCATTCATGTGTTTAAGGCAACTGAGCTGGTTCCATAACTTCACTATGGTAAATTTGCTCCACAAACTTCAATGCGTCTATATAACTTTAGTATGCTGTCGGTATATCTTTAGTTCTTTTGGATAAATAATAAGGAAATAACAAGGAGTAGGATTGTGGGGTCATATGGTAGTTCCTTTCCTAGTTTTTGAGGAATCTCAATACTGTTTTCCAGTGCTTGTACTAATTTTCAGTCCCACCAACCATGTATGAGTAGACCTTTTCACCATATCCCATTTAGACAAAACCAATTTTTCTCTAAAATACTGAAGCCAACATAAAGGCAAATATATTTTTAAAAATTTATAATAACATGTAAAATAAAAGTCAAAGATAATTTTTGAGACCTTGAAAATCTGGAAAAAGTTTTCATTTTTTCTTTTTACATGATTGAATAATGCAGAGTTACAGGATTAGAAATAATTTCCTTCAAGTATTTGAAAGCAAAATTTTTTTTATCTGCAGTGTTGCCAGTGTGACTCTAAAGGAATTCTTTTTATAATCCTATACACACGTTGTTTTTCCCTCTCTGGAGAAATGTGGTTTTCTTAAGTCCCCAGTGTTCTGAAATTTCAAATGAATTACATTGATAATGGTCTGTTATTTTATTTTTGACCTTTATGTTAAACACTTCCACAGACTTTGGTAATCCTTGGAAGTCTTTAACTTTTCAGTTTTATTCTAAATAAATTAAAAGAAAAAATTATGAAAGCCATCTTTGTCTTTATTTTTGTGTAGTTGCCATTTCTATTGTTCATTGTTTCTGCAGCTGCATGTTCATCTGATGTCATTTTCTTTGACCTAAACAATTTCTTTTATAACAGATTTGCTATTAATACATTTTCTCAGTTTCCATTTACCTGAAAAAGTCTAATTTATCTTCATTTTCAAAAGGTATTTTGAGATATCTGGATATAGATTTTAATTTTTGATGGTTCTTTAAATTTTTTTTTTTCACTTCAGTACTTATATACATTCTATTGTCTTCTGTCTTTATTGCTTCTGATGAGAAGGCACACTCTGTTTGGATCAGTGTTCTTTGGAGTATAATATGTTCTCCCTGCCCCCAGGTGTTTTCAAGATTCCCCCTTTATTCTTGTCTTTGTTTTTCCCCTGTAGTCTGAGTATTGTTTTAATCCATTATTTTGTTGTTGTTGTTGTTGTTGTTATTATTGTTTTTGCTTCTGTGACCAGAAGACCTGACAAAAGCAATTGGAGGGGGAAAAATTTATTTGGGAGCTCATGGTTTCAGAGATCTCAGGCCACAGACAGCCAACTCCATTCCTCAGGACGTCATGGTAGAAGTGCATGGCAGAGAAAAGCAGCTTGGGACATGGCACTTGGAAACAGAGAAAGAGTCCTCTTTTCTTCACACACAAAATATAAACCCCAAAGTTATGTCCCCAATGACCCACCTCCTCCAGCCACACCCTTCCAGTTTACTGTTACCACCCAGTTAATCCTTATCAGGAAATTAATGTACTTATTAGGTTAAGGCTCTCATAACCCAATAATTTCACCCCTAAACTTTCTTGCATTTTTTTGCACATGAGCTTTTCAGGAGCACCTCACATTCTGCCCTTGGCTCCCAAAGGCTCATCCCTATCTCCCAATGTAAAATACATTTAATCCATTTCAAAGAATGCCCATAGTCTTAACGGTTCCAGGTTTGTCAAAAGCTTTGAGTCCAAAATCTCTTCCGAGATTTTTGCAGTGTGAACTCCTGCAAAAATCAAAAGCAAGTTTCCTGTAACCAATATATAAAGATACAGAGTAAACATTCCCATTCCAAAAGGAAGAAATAGGAGCACAGAAAGAAGGGATGGGACCAAAGCATGGCTAAAATCCAGCTGGACAAACAGGTTCTGTAGTTCCATGTCCAGCATCTTGGCCACATGGCATTGTGATATTCTCTCCAAAGGGCTTGTGCAGCACCAGCCCTGTGGCCTTGCTGGTTGCAGCCCAGATGGACTCTCAGTTGGTTGGTCTCTGCTTAATTCCTGCAGCTTTCCACAGCAGGAACTCCTCAGAACCGGCATTTCTTAATCTCAGGAGTCTCTACTGCAGCTTAGGCTTCCTTCTTATGTCTCCACATGTTGCCCTTGCAGGGGCTGCCCACAGGGACTCTGCCCTGCTTTATTTTGCCTGGCCTCCCAGGCCTTCTTTAAAACCTTGGAAGCCTTCGTGACTCCCTACCTCCAGCATCCTGCATTCCTGCAGAATCAGCACCATTTGGTTGATACCAAGATGGTTGCCATCTCAAGCAGTAGCCAAGCCTCCAGAAACCCTGGCTCCAGCAGCCTCCAGGTACCTGGGTGACTAAGCATGGTGAAACCACTACCTAGGCCATGCTGTGCGGGCAGGGTGCCCCATGGTCTCTTCTCAAAGGAATTTTTACTTTTACACTCTTGATCCAGAGATGGGTGTGGTCTTTCTAATTCCCAAGATGCCATCAAGCTGTTTTTACTATAGTTTCTGGATAAATTATTTAACCGTATCTCCTTAGTGACATAGTGTCTTTAACAACTGCAACTTCTTTAGCCTCAATTTTACTCCCACTTTTTAAGTCCAAGTTTTTCAAATCTTTCTGCTCTGCTTTCTGCTCCTGATTATTACATAAACTTGGCTAAAAGCTACCAGCAATATCCATGGCATCCCCTGAAGTCTGTGCTGTCTTGAAATTACTTCTGACAGTTTATTTAGTCCATTGCCTTTAAATTCAGTCTTACAGAAAGAGTTGGGACTTGCAGAGTACTTCTTAGCCAGAATATAACAGGAACGGTCTCTAGTCCAATATATGGAGTCCTCCTTCTCCTCTGAAACCTCATGAGCCCAGTCACAAGTCTTATTGGCATTCTGGTCTTCTGAACTTTCCACGGAGTCACCCATTAATGTCTGCTTACAACATTCTTTTTCCACCTTGCTTTGCTAAACTTTTCAAAATTCCTCTCACAAATTCCAAAAAGTTTCTGAACCACATGGTCAGGTTAGTCACAACAATGACCCCAATTCTCAGTATCAATTTCTGTTTTAGTCAGCTTTGTCACTGTTGTGACCAAAAGTTCTGACAAGAACAATAAGAGGAGGAAGAGTTTATTTGGGAACTCAGGGTTTCTGGGTCTCAGTCCAAAGATGGCTGACGCCATTCCTCAGGGCCAAAGATGAGACTGAATATCATGGTGGCAGAGTATGGCAGAAGAAAGCAGCTGGGGGTATGGCACCAGGAAGCAGAGAGACCTCTCCTCTCCAGGGACAAAATACAAACCACCAAAGCAAACCCCCAGGGGCCCACCTTCTCCAGCCACACCCTACCTGCCTACCATTCCCACCTAGTCAATCCATTCAAGAAGATTCATTCACTGATTAGGTTAAGGATCTCATAACCCAATAATTTCACCTCTAAACCTCTTGCATCATCTCACACATGAGTTTTTGGGGAACACCTCACATTTCCCATACAAGAGTGATGTTCTTAGTCTTCTTTACATTTATCTTGTCTATAGTTCACTGAAATATTAAATATGCAGATTGATATTTTCAACAAATTTGCTAATATCAGGTCATTATTTCTTCATATGTTTTTCCCTATTTCTCTCTCGCTTCCTCATTCAGGACTCCAATCCTATGCACATAGACCTCTTGATATTTTCCATGGTCAGAAAGTCTTTGATCTTCTTCTTTTTTTTAATAGTTTTTTTTTCTTTTTGCAAGTAGGTCTTACATTCACTGCCCTGCTTTTGAGATCTCCAATCTGTTGTATGCTAATTCAGAATTTTTTTTCACATCAAACATTATACAGTGTAGTTCTATAATTTTCATTTGTTCTTTTTGGAAAATTTTTCAGTTTTTGTTTACATTCGGTATCTCTTCCTTCATTACATCTATAATGTGGCCTCTGTCTTTGAGCATATTTGTAGTGGTTGCTTTAAAGACCTTTATTTATTTATTTTATTAGTTATGACAACTTTATCATTTAAAACGATTTTTTTTTAATGATGATGTGTCTTGGGTGTAGGTCACATTTTCCCTTCCCTTCCAATTTCTAGTGATTTTAAAATTATATACAATGCATTGAAGATAATTTACAGAGATCTTGAAGTCTGTGGACTACTCTGAAGATTGTTATTGCTTGTTGTGGCAAGGGGACTTCAGATGAAGTCTGTCCAATATTTCAGCCTTTTGTTGCTGGGCTGCTTCGAGTCTCCCCTGTGCATTCGCAGTTCAAGGATTTGAAGGAAATTTATTTGCAGATTTGGCAGCCTTCCTTATTTGTGACTTCCTCCTTTCATGGATTTGTCTGTTCGATATCCAGTTACTCTGGACCCTCTCAGCTCATTCTCTCTCAAGTCAGAGAGACAATGTCTTTTTAAATGAATTTTAGCCACCCTGAATCATGTGTCATGGAAAGTGCCCTCAGTAGAAAAGCTATATAAAAACAAATCTTACACAATACAGTTCCCATCTTTTAATAATTGAATCACCTCTTCTGGGGAGACATTCGCGTTTTTCTTGAGTAACTTCAAGCAATGATTTTTTAAAATTTATTTATTTTTTAGTTGCAGCTGGACACATACCTTTATTTTCTTTATTTTTATGTGATGCTGAGGATTGGACCCAGGGCCCCACACGTGCTAGGTGAGCACTTTACCGCTGAGCCACAACCCCAGCCCCAATGATTTTTAATATTAGGTCAAAATTTATCATTGTTATCTAAGGCAGGGGGTAGTCTAATCCAAACTAAGTATGCTGCCATTTCTTGAACCAAACTCTCCTCTTGATATTGTGTGCCTTACCTTGTCATGTGTCTCTCTAAAACTTTCCTGGAACTTCATCATCTACAAAAAACAAAACAAAACAAAACAAAAAACTTCCTTAGATTGCATTCACTCTATTTTTTTCATTGTTCTTTTGTATAAATGCAACAGACATATATTCCAGCTAGACTGATCTGCTCTCCAAACCTTCTGTTTCACTGTGCTATGCTCTTGCAATTTCCCACCCCACCCTCCAATACCATTTCTTCTGTATTTGAATGCTCAAGTCCTTTAAGGTGTAACTACAATGTCAGCTTCTCTGTAAAAATGACCTTTATCTCTCCCAGTTTGAAATGCCCTAAATTTCTATTTAACCACTTTATATTTCATTGTTTTGCAAATTAAGTTAAGTCATTCAGAAGCCAGGGAATCACAAGGGGTTAAGAGACAGATAAGATATAGTTGGATAAGATAAGAGTGTCCACCTGTGAGAAATCTCTGCTCTTAACAGTGGTAGAGAAATTCAATTCCAAGGTGATAGGTACCGGGTGTGAAAGCAATCAGGGTTGGGGAGGAGGTCCTGAAGAGAGAAGGCCAGTCTAGAAAGAGCAATCTAGAGAGACCAGGGCAGCTTCTTGAGTCAAGCATTCCTAGATCCCTTTCTTGTCTTTTTTCCTTTTATTTTTGTACTGGGAATTGAACCTAGGGCCAGTGGCAGTTTTTTGGCACTAGAGATCGAATCTAGGCATGTATACTATTGAACTATATCCCCATTCCTTTTTACCTTTTTATTTTTTAATTTTGAGACCAGAGTTCGCTAAGTTGCTCAGACTGGCCTTGAATTTGTGGTCTTCTGCCTCATCATCCTGAGAGGCTGGGTGCACAGGCATACTCTACTGAGTCCAACCACCTCAGTCTTGAAAAATGAATTATTTGGATTAGCTTTGTGGACCAGAAGAGGAGAAACATTCCTGAAAGAGAAAAATGCAAATTTGAATGCAGAAAGGTATGAATGAACACTGTCATTTTAAAGGAGGTGCAGAAAATTGTCCTATATAATTTATAAAAAGTGGTGTATGAGTAAATGAAAAAAAAAAAAACAAAACCTGGCCATCATCATTTTCATCCTTTCTCTTTTTGTTGTGTTCTGTGTCAAATAGATCTTACATAGACTTAATGTTTATGTCCCTTGAGAATTCATATGTTAACTCACTCCTCAGAGTCAGGGATCTTGTGAGTTGGCACTGATGGGAGGTGATTCAGTCATGAAGGTAGCATCTGTGAATGGGATTAGCGCCCTTAGTAAAAAGACCCCAGAAAACTCCCTCATCCCTTCCACCATGTGAGGCCACAGCCTAAAGATGTCCATCTGTGAACAAGGAAATGGGCCTTCACCAGAATCCAACCAAGCTGCCGCTCCGACCTTGAACTTTGCTGCCCCCACAATTATGAGCAATAAATTTCTGTTGTTGATAAGCCACCCACTTTATGGAACTTTGTCATAGCAGGCAGAACAGACGAAGACACAATCTGCAAGTACCTTATCTTCTCTTAATTTTCCTGGTACTATCTTATTCCAAACGATTGCTAACTCTCTCTCTGGACTTCTGAAACACCCTTAAAGCTGTTCTTCCTGCTTCTGTTCTTATGCCCTTAAACTTCACTCTTTATACAGCAATCTAAGGGGATCTTCAGACTATGTAAACAAAACAATATTATTTTCCTGCATTTTTCCCTAAAGAAGGGCCCTTTCTTTCAATTATGGTCCTTCCCATGACCAATAAAGCCCTTACAAAGTGCAGGCCCTGCCTACTACTCTGACCTCATGTGTTACTTTTCCCAAGAGGCCCCCTATCCCTTGAGACCTTCACCTTGCTTTTCCTCCTTCCTGGCACACTCATTTCTTTAAGCAAGCTCTTCTTTAAGTTTTTAGCAAGAATATTATCTCCTCAGAGAGGTCTTCATCTCCTCAGTCACATTCTTGTTTCAAATTCCTCAAAAATGCTTATAATTATATTATCTATCTATTTGTGTAATGTCTTTCTCATCAAGGAACCATGTTTTTACCTCTAAGAGCTGCTTCACCTGGGTTTCCTTGCTTTCCAGCTTCTAGCAGCATTCAACTCTGGAGATGAGAGGACAGGAAGAAAGGTTTGGTGGTGGCTGCTTGCTCTCAAGGAAGCCATAGCTGTTTTCAGATGTGCCTCTCCTACAACTCAGGTCGTGTGATGATCTGTTTTCCCTGATCATTTGTTTCTATTGTGGTAAAGTTCCATTACTTGGCTTCTCTCCCTGGTCCTTCTGACTGTGGTGGTATCAGGATGCTTCTTTTTCCTTTGTGTTGTCCACACTGCTCACAAATACAGCTTTTATTAAACTCCCAATTATCTGTTTCAAGTATGCTACGTTTTTCTTCATTTCTGGAACCCTGAATAATGTTCTTCAAAGTATCGCCAGTAGTTCCACAGAACTTTTACAGGGTAATGTTCGGCATGAGTGTGTTGAACAAATGGGTAACTGGCTCTTTGTTCTTCAATCTTAGTTCATTAAGATGAACTTCCTTAATATTTTAAAATCATGATTCAATCTTAGAAGCTAAACTTCTTAAGAAGTTTATGTCTTGGGCTGGGGATGTGGCTCAAGTGGTAGCGCACTCACCTGGCATGCTTGTGGCCCGGGTTCGATCCTCAGCACCACACAACAAAGATGTTGTGTCTGCCGATAACTAAAAAATAAATATTAAAATTCTCTCTCTTTCTCTCTCTCTCCCTCTCTCACTCTCTCTTTAAAAAAAAAAAAAGAAGTTTATGTCTGTATCATTTAAAACTCTCAGCATGAAATTAAGGGAAGATAGGTATTTTCTTAAAAAAAGATGTTCAGATTTTAGAAAGATAATATTATTTTTAATATTCTCTATTTCCTGAAATCTGAATATATCATAAACATAGGATTTTATAGGTAAATAAACTGAAGACCAGACCTGAAGAGAAAGTTGTCCAAGGACACTATGGTACTGCAGCCAGTGGTATCTTTCAGGTTTCTGCTTCCTTGAGGTGACTAGACTGCTTCATCAGTTATCAAGTGAATTCTTAGGTAAGACTTAACTTACCCTATTATGTATCTCCTATAGTTTGGATCTGGAATGTTTCCCAGAGGCTCTCTGGGTTTCAGGCATAATCCCTAACCTGTGACTCTATTGGGAGGTAATGAAACCTTTAAGAGGTGGGGCCTAATGAAAGAAAGTTTAATCATTTGGGGGTATGTCTTGGGAGGTGACATTGGGACTCCAGCCTCTCTCTCTCTTTTGTTTCCTGGATGCCATGATGGGACCAGCTCATCCTACCACACATTCCTACCATGTTATACTGTGCTGTCATAGTCCCAAAGCAACAGGCCCAGGAGACCATGAATGGAAAGCTCTAAACCATGAGCTAAAATAAACCTTTTTCTTTATTAAGTTGATTTTCTGAAGTATTTTATCATGGTGACTGAAAGTGGATGAACACACTCTTTTTTCTGTTTCTACTATTTTGCCATTTCATTTTTAAAAAGTTCTTTTTTAAAAAAAAAATTCAGAAAAGATTTGGTAACTCTACCAAGCTCAGACTTTTACCACATTTTCTCCCACTGAAGCCCAGTTAAACTGGATTGCACTGAGTATTCTGTCTTCTGGTATTCTGGCCTCCTAGTAGATGGTAGATACTATGGTAATTTATTCCAGCTTCATTCCCCACCTCATGATCTGCCAGGCTTCTACAGGATCTGCTCCCCTGGGGTCCAGCTCTTTCAAAGTACCTATATGTTTGCACAAAATAAGTAGATGCCAGGATCATTTATAGAGTATCCTCTTCATTCTAATTAATTGGTTGTTTGTTATGTCATGAGCTGATTGCCAGCTGTTTATTACATGCTTTGAATCCTTAGAACTTAGCAGAATGCTTTGGTACTTGATGGTCAATCATTTAATTCTGTTGAATAAAAAAGGAAATTATTCAAATCATAAACTTTATATCAGCATTGTCAAAATTGCAATGATAAGATAGCTCATTCTAAACATGTTCTTGGTTGTGAAACTGAAGAGTGAATCTAAAATCTTGGAATAAATTCCATAAAATCACACATCATGGTTGCAGTGATATAGGCATGTGTACAAAAAAGAGAGGAGAACAACAAAAAAAAAATCATAAATAGATCGTTTTGGTGTCATAAAATTACTGAATAATTTTCACTTTGTTATTTTTAAATTATTTTTAAAGTGTATTTTAAATAAATACAAGATCAGAGAAAGAAAACTTGCAAGAAAACCACAGGTGAGTAACAAGATGACTGGAGAGTTGTAAACAAAGACAGTTATGAACTGGCTTGCACAGTTTAAAAAGAGCCTAGTGTGAGGAGGCTGATCTATGAAGAATGATGATGATCTTCATTAGGGACCAGACAGGAGGCAGCAGGCTTAAGTTGCAACATGAGGGATTTAGATAAGAGAACAGGAGAAATTTTCAGACAGTGAGGTTTGATAGACACTGGAATGTGTATCTGGGGGAAGCCTGTGGAATTTCCTTCTCTTGAGGTCTTTTAAAAATAGGAGAGTGTCTCATCTGCCCGAAGGATGGACTCTATTTGACCTCTAAAGTATCTCCTGAGCCCAAAAGGTGATCCACACCTTGAGGAAGAAAGAGCTCAAATGACCTTGGGTAGCTTGAGTCATGAAAATAAGGTGAGCAATTTTATATATATAATTTAATTCCATGTGTCATATATGTAAATTATAATCGCCACAATTCTTCTTTTTCTTTTGATCTACTGTTTTCATTTTTAATGCCGAGAGATTAGGGTTTAAGTAAAAATATTATAAGAAGTGGGGGAGGAGCTCTTTAATCTTACTTTGGAGCATATTTTTATAGGAACATAGGCAAGGAGAAGAGGATATTTTGGACATCTCTGATTTTGATTTCATATCCTATTCTAAATTTAAAGTAAATATTACCCTTTTCCTTGACTTCAGTATTTTACAGATAACCTTTTAAAAATTAATTTAGTCTAAATGTTTCTCACAGTGGGTTGGCAGGACAAGTATCCCAAACTGGAAAAGGGTCCCTGCATTCAATTTCCTCTTAGGAAGTTTTACCTTCAGAAGTCCAAGTAGAGGTCAAGCTGTGGGTTGCCGGAAATAGTAATGTCTCCTACCATCTGAGCACCAGACGACACTTAATGAAACCCCCAATTTTGTGGACATTGGTAAGGATTAACATGCTTTAGCTGCTTCCTTTTCTTTATGATTGATGGTTTTTCTATTCAATCTCATAAAACTCAGAAAAAAATTTTTATGTAAGTAAGAGGATCTGTATTCTCTGGATTCAGTTATAACTGAAGATTTCTAGTTAAATGTGATAGCTACTTTTTTTATTCCCCTTGTTTGTTTCTTAAAAAACAAAATGATCTCCAAGCCAAAAGGGATGTAAGCATTAGAACTCCTTATCAACTTCAGGCAAAACAATTTCAGGGTTACTCTAGACTTAATTTTTTCCAAACCTTGTTTTAGTTGGCCTAAGGACATTCACAGGTTAAAGCATATAATCATATAACTTTGTATATTTGTCATAGTGCTTACTAAGCTAATATCTAATTTGAACTTAAAAAAAAAAAAAAGCCCTGTGAATGTCAGGATATTATACATGAGAAAATGGAATTTTAGAAAGAACATATAATTGTTCAAGATCACAAAATTAGAAAATACAGAGATGGAACTCTGCTAATTTCAATGTCTACATCTTTTCCTCTGCACACTGCTATGCCGAGAATCAGATTTCCTAGGATTTATTAATTTTGTTATCAAGGAGGTCTTTGTCTCATTCATTCTGAATAAAAATGTTAGGTGATATGACACTAAAGTCATCATTGCCAAATAGAAAGTTGTGCTAGCATTCTTATGGAACAAAACATAAAGGCTTTCAAAATATCCTGCCTTTCCATATAATTTCATGTAAATTTCTGGTGAGATTCCTAAATGCGATTACAACCCATACTAATTCATGATAGATATGAATTACTAAGGGACATTTTCTTTTTAACTACAAAACCTATTTCAATTATTGCATCAGTTTCTGGCAGAATATTGTCTGCAACTCCCACACTCCCTGGCATTCTGTCCTGGGTGTCTTTGGGGTACAAGTGGCTTTGTTTCCTTCCCCAGCAGTTCGGAAGTTTGTTTAATACTGACTCAGAGGAAGCATTCTAGCTGAGTACTCACATGGTCTTGTTTACAGCTCCGGAGTGTACATAATAGATAAGCAACTGACTTCCACAAGACCCCTGCACTTCCTGGGTGTGTGGGCGTGTGTGCTTGTGCAATCTCCCTGCTGGCTGCGTCAGGTTGCAAAGTCATTTCACATCTCTTAAGTATTCCTCTAGCGAGCCTCATATTTCACAAGCTAGAGACCACTGTACTCCATGAGAGGTGGGCTGGTAACTAATGATTAACACTAAGAAGCCTATGAATTTATAGCAAGATCAAACCTGATAGGAGGCAGAGGACAGAGAAATCTGCTTAAGGAGATAGCGTGAAATAAAGCTGCAAATGGCCTTCTCCAGGATTTCTGTTTCAAAATCTAAATTGAAACTACTATTTATATAGAACCTCATCTTAGCAAGAATTTTTTTTTCAGGCTTACCATCATTGTAGTTGATGCTAGTGGGGGTTTTAAAAGGTAAATATAGCATGTGGACACAGGGAAAAGACCAGAGAATTCAAATAACATGTCCTACATTGCACTAATATCCCTCTTTGGTTCCTTTTTAAAATATGACTAATTGTAGGTTATAAAAGTTATAGTAGAGCTCATTAGAAGAACTGCTTCCGAATCTTAGGAAGGTGGGCTGAGGATATGTCCATCACACTGTTGAATGTTTCAGAAAAGGTGGATCAAAATCATAAATGTCACAGATACATCAATTAGTCTCACCAAGAAAAGGAAATTTAATATATGTGAGTTGTGCATAGTGCTGGAGTGATTAAATCCATAGAAAGAAAATACTGAGTATTAAACATTAAGAAGCAAATTTCCTCCTACCAACTTTTTTTTTTTAATCAAAACTAAGCAGTTTTTATTATCTCAAGATAGTACTTAATAAATTTAGGGATCTTTGTAAATCTTAGTTTTAAAAGGCATCATAATTCTTTCCTTTGTTTTCTCTTTCCAGCTGCTGCTGCTGCTGAATTATGAAGCCTGCCATGCACCACTTCTGCAGAGACTAGCTTTGTTTTTGCAAAATGCATGGAATGGAGTTTGTGGGTATATAGATTGCAGGCAATGAGAGACCTGAGTGAATATGTGAGAATGACCACAAGCCACCAGATGTGGGTGTTCATCCGTTTGCCTCATTACTAAGAGGTTTTAGTTCTAAAAAATATCCGGGAGGATTTAGCTTTGCGGAAGTAGGTGGGGAAACAGAATAGAATAAGATTTTTAAAATTTTAAACAATTTATTTGAGCTCCCAATTGATATATTCTAACTTCTTTACACTGGAATCAGGATTTCCTAAGAGGCAGTGGGGGAAAGATTTTATCAGTGCCCATAGGCATTAGAAATTGATTTTGAAATTTATTTAGTGTGTCATCAGGATGACATTTGATTGTAAAGAAGCTGGGAATTGGAAAGTTTAGATATAAGTTATTAAAACAATAATTAAGACTTTCTGTGGGCCTGGGCATATTTTGTCTTGTTGGCATATGTTCTGCTCCATTTGCAAACTAAGCTGTTGATTCACTTCTGTCTGGTGTTCTGCTCCTTATTCATGTCACTCAAAATGAAGTCCACTTCACTTTTTTCAGAGACAGCATAGGACAGTATCAAGAACAGTTCTGGAGTCCAGCTAGTTGGGTTCAAATCCAGGCTCTGCCTCTATCAAGATTTTTGATCTCAGGCCAGTTAGTAAATCTCTCTGTGCTCCAGTTTCTTCATTTGTAAAGTGTGGATGATAATATTTCCTATTTCATGGGGATTAAAATCAAAGAATCATAATGAGTATTTGGTGATAGTGAGAGATCAATAAATGTAATTTTAAAAAAAACTTTAAAAAATTTACATATGTAGTATTTACTTTTTTTTGATAAATAGTTCCATGAGTTTTAATACAAGAATAGATTACTGTAACAAACATTGTAACAACATAACAGGATACAGAATAATTTCAATACCCCAAAGAATTCCTTCTGCTACCTATTCATAGACACAGATCCTTGTCCCTTGCTATCACTGATGTTTTCTGTTCCTATAGTGTTGCCTTTTCCAGAATACTATATAAACTGTATCCTATTGTTTGTAATCCTTTGAGGTTGACTTCTTTCACTTTATACAGTGCCTTTCACTAGTGTGGTACAAACTTGTTTCCTAGGATCTTACTTGAAGTTCTGATTTTATGAAAAAGGAGTTTGATGAGAGTTTTTCTGTTGTTGTTATTAGTTTTTTTTTTTTTTGTATTATTAAGGAAATGAAAAAACTCAGATTAATTATTATCCAAAAGAAAAGTCTGGGAGCTGGGATTGTGGCTCAGCAGTGTTCGAGGCCTTGGGTTTGATCCTGAGCACCACATTAAAACAAACAAACAAACAAACAGAGTGAGCTCTTAAATACTATGACTTTAAAAAAAGAGAAGAGCCTGTCTCAGTATGATAAAGGAATTTTTTTCAGTGTTATAGAACAATTAAAAAGGATGCACCTTTAAGAATTAAAGTAAAGTATTTCCCTGTTCAAAAGGGTGTTAAGATAAAAGCTAAAGACTCAGCAGGAAAAAAATGTAATATAAATTAACCGATAGAAAAGTGTTGATGGTGGTGGTGGTGTATGGGGGCTGGAGGAGGTGATGTAGGGCAAGGTATCGAACAATAATAAATAATTTCTAATAATCTGTAAATTTAACCACAGAAATTGAGTTACTTGTTGTTGGGTATGGTAGAGACTTGAATTTTTGTCTCTTCCCTATGAACTGCATGAGCAGAGAGTTAGATAGCAGATTATAAAGGAGGAAGAGATGACCAAGTCTTAACCAGGACTGGGGAGGGGGATGGCAAGAACACACGGAACAGAGCAGTGGGGGAGGCTGACGGAGGAAACTGCAGCTGGTGGGGATGGAGACATAGGTGAAAACACTGCCTATTAATTCAATAAGCAATAATAATCATGATTTTTTACTGCACAGTCTCATCACCTATACGCATGTTTAATGAACTATATTCACACAATGTGTGTGAATGGATTTTTAACTGGATCCATCTTTAATCTGCCAATCAGATAACTAGCTCATGAAAAGGTAAGAATTCACCCTATCAGCTACTATATTCTGGGCACGTACTAGAGTGTTGATCCTTGAGTCAATGCTCTGTGAGAGCAATTACTCTTTCCACTGTATAGAGCAGGCAACTGAGGACCAGAGAGGTGATAGTAAATATAGGCAGAGTTAGGAATAGTCCTAAGGACTTGTGTCCATTTTTAGAATCCAGGCTTCTGGCTTTGTGGAACTTTTGCATTTACTTTCTGCTTGCACATGATGGTGAGCATGGCTGAATTTTGAGTCTTCTTTTTTCTATTTAAAGCCAATGATCAATTTTAAATATGAGAGGAAACTGTATTTTATTTTATTTTGGTAATGAAGATTGAACCCAGGGGCACTTTACCGCTGAGTCACATTCCCCAGCCCTTTTTGAGACAGGATCTTACTAAGTTGTTGAGGCTGGCTTTGAACTTCTTCTCCTCCTACCCCAGAAACTGTGTTTTATATGTTCAAGTACACAGTGATATTTCTCCACATGTTTTGGTGCTATTAGCTGAACTGAGCAAGAAAGTGATGGAGCAGTCTTAGAGGACTAAGCTAAAATTTCAATTAAGCCGCTTGACTTCTTTCAACCTTGTTTTCTATGGTGAATTTGATGTGTTGTTATCAACTTCCCAGAGTTATGTGGTTGAAATGAGAAACTTTATGGACAAATCATGCCTAGTTATGCTTATCACATGCTAAGCACTTAGAAATTTGAGATAAGAAGAAAATATAACTAAGTAGCATATAGTGAAATATAGCTGACGTCTAATTTCAAGACTTAAGTACATGAAAAAAAGTTTGGATTTATTTATTTGGATTGTGGTCAGTTTGGGATTCTGGTTTGTTCTTAGTGTCGTTTGGAGAGTGTACACATACCAGTGTTTTGTTTAATTCATCCTTACAGTTAGATCAGTGGGGAATACACTGAATAAAGTCAATTTACATTTGGGATGGTATATAGATTCAGTTTCTTTATGATAGCTTACACATAAATAATATACACGTTATACAATTCATCCTTTCAATTGCTCTCATTTTAAGAGTAATAAACTCCTCTGGAGATCTCGTGACTAAAAGCTAAAGAAGTCAAACTAGATTATAAATTATTTGTACCTGCTTTATTGTAGCACATGTTCTTTTTTTCTGAAACTTCCTTTCTCTGATCTGAGAAAAAACCCAAGTAGGTTAGGGAATGGTGCTCCACTAGAACTCAGGCTCCAAATCGTTTACTGTCTGAGGCTGCAAGGTCTCATTGTGAGATTGGCATCTTTCACTTTAGCTTTTTAGTAGCATTTTTTTTCCCTGCAATTCATTTTAAATTCAGTTCTGTTCATCAAATGTTTATGGAGAGTGTGCTCCTAGTCACGTGCCAGGTGCTGTGTGCCACTTGTCGACATGAGGATGAAGCCAGGCACACCAAGGGAGACCACAGATGCTAGGGAAGCTGGTGAGGAGTCAGTGGCCGGGTCAGAAAGAGGAGGGGAGAGGCCAGTGTGGCCAAATTGATGGTCACAGGGGAGCAGGCACTGAGCTGTAGGCAGCGGGGGAAGTTGTTAAAGCAGAGGAGGAAGGGCAGGCACTTCAAATTACTGCTATTGCTGTGGTCCCTGCTGTGTTTCATTCTTCCTTGCTGCCCTACTGTGTGCTTCTTTTATCTTTTAGGCACAGGAGCACAGTTTCTGACAACATCTGCCCAGGAGCACAGATTTCTTAGAATCAACAGCATTTATTCAAAGTTTGCTTGTTGAAAGTACTTTTTTTTTTTTTTTTAAGGCAATGACTGCATCTTTTTTTTGTTAGGCTTTATTTTAATGTGGTGCTGAGGATCGAACCTAGTGCCTTGCACATGCTATGGGAGCCCTCTACCACTGAGCCGCAACCCCAACCCAAAAGTACTTTTAAGTACTTACTATTGGCACAATATCTGCCATTTTTGCTTGTTATTATGGTGAGGATTTTGTCCTTTCTATGTGCAATTTCTCATTATTCAGATGCATCCAAACTGACTGTGGGCAAAGTTACAAAATAGTAAAGTTAGATTTTAGTCTGTCCCAAGTTTCAGTCAAATTGGCCACATAGAATTGATTGCAAAAACATTGTAATTCCATTAATGATGAACAGCTCCCACCCACAAGCTCAAAGATCTTTTGTGTGTTTTGAACTCCTTTTATCATAGCTGGCATCATATTTGCCTTAAAAGTGAACATCTTTATTGCATAAATCATGGAAAAAGACACAGCAAACATCTCCAGAGTCTTCCCAGTGAAGTTATTAATAGTTTAATGCTCCCTTAGCCCCCATATCATGACCATTATCAAAATTTCTGTTTAGAAAATGACAATTCACTGTTTTATACCTTATGAGGACTTATCAGCTACCTCTCACCTATATTTGTACCTTATAAAAACTTGATGAAATAGGTATTATTATCTTCATTTTGTAATGGAAGTGGCAGGATCAGAGAAGTTATGTGCTTTGTCCAAGAATAAACAGCCATTAAGTAAATACAACTAGATTTTGAATCTGTGTATACTGACTTCCGAATCTTTGCTCTTCCTCCTAGAGCACATGGCTTCTGTATAAATACGAATTATTGAATGATATAGACAATGTATGCTGAAGTGAAACTATTATTCATTCAGTCATAGACTCTTGCCCTCTCCTTGTTTTATACATCTCCTATTCTAGTTTAACTTTTTTTTTTTCTTTTTATGATCTCTAGTTTAGAGATGAGAAACCAAAGTACAGAAAGTTCAAGCAATTTGTCCCTGGTCCCATGACCAGTGAGCAGTAGAGCTGGAGTTGGACCAGGCCTGTGTGCTTAACCACTAAGTTGTGCACATTTTATAGGTACAGAGATTAAAGCTTAGAGACTGAAAAGGACACCTATAAGATGGCTCAGTGAGCAACAGAGGCGAAAACTCTGTTCTAACTGCCCCTCCCACACTGTCCCAGTTCCTTATCCCCTAAAACCAGACTATGTCAGTGTCCAAATGAATGCAGATTTTGATAGCAGATCTACAGGCTTGAGGGTAGAAAATAAGAAGGAAAAGACAAAGACATATGTCACCTCCCTTGACCTGGCAGAGGCAGGACCAGCTGATTGAAACCCTACGTAGCAAGCTATACCAGAAAGAGCACACACTTCATTTGGCACCAGCCTATTCTACACACAAATCTTGTCACAACCACTCAGCAATTGTGGAACCTTGAACAAGTTATTCATCTTTTGTGAGCTCTGTCACCTGCTCTGCAAAATTATGTTAGGAACACTTCCTTCTAGCATCAGCATGAAGACTTGAGTAAGAGCCATTTGCAAAACAACTTGCACATAGCTGGTGCATCCTAAGTACTTTATAAATATTGGTTCCTCTCCAAAATACCCACCTCTCCTTAACTTCAGTTGGAGCCAAAAAGGGGCCTTGAAATTTGTACAACAGTGTCTATAGTAGAATAAAATAAGCATGCAGATCTAGAGGATTGCCCAGTTACTGAGGAGCAGAAACTTCCAGACATGCATGGCAAATTGGGCAACAGTTACCACAGATGTGCACCATGGCCTCACTAGTGTTTCTGGAAAGAAAGAGGCAAAATCTGTGACTCTTGCATGAGTCACAGAAACCCTTGCATCTTCTGGAAGAGGGGAGGCCGAGGCTTCCGGCTGGGGAACCAGTGGGGGCGCCTGACCTGGCAACTTCAATTGTATTTATTTAAGTAAGGCTGGCTTCATGCCCAGCCTGGTGTGTTGCAAGGGTAGATGAAAATTCACTGTGGAGGTGCCCTGAGAGGTGGAGACAGGGACAAAGAGCAAAGACTTGAATAAAGAGAGAGATCTCTTTTTAATTCTTTCAGCTTGCATTTTAACTTATTAGATTCCATTTTTAAACCTATTTAGCCTTATTGGGGGGCTATTTACCACACTGTAGTTTCTTCAACTAAAAGGTGGGTACTGAAAACATCATGGAGCCCTCAAAGGACCTCTCTGGGCCCACTTCCTCCAAGGTGGGATTTTAGATCTGGAGGAAAAAGAAAAAAAAATATTGTTCTGGTGTTCTAAAATAATTAAGTCAGATTCCATCTGACACCATAGGCCACACATCAGAATGAATTTCAGATGGATTGAAATGTGAAAGTAAAAAGTAAGTCATTTAAAAAAAATTTAAGAACGAGAATAAATACTTCAACTTGGGAGAGAGTGGATGTTTTAAAAAGAGAGGCAATGAAAGAAAGAATAGATACATCTATAGACACATAACTATGTTAAAAGTTTACTTTTAAACATCCATAGCATGCTAAAAAAATTAAAAATGAACAAACATATGAGAAAATATTTGGCATCAGATAAAGGAAGGTTGCTATTTTTAGTATAAAAAACTGAAGACAAAAAAACAAAACAAAAAACAATCACTAAGACTGCAATCAGAAATGGATTAAGATTATAATTAGAGAATTCAATGAAGAAGAAATAGAAATGGACAATTTTATTTTATTTTTATTTTTTGACAATGCTGAGAATTGAACCTAGGGCCTTGTGCATGTGAGGCAAGCACTCTACCAGCTTAGCTATATAACCAGATCCTAAAATGGACAAATTAATTGAAATATTTCAATCAATTTTGTAAGGAAAATACTAATACAAGAAATACTTTATCAAATAGGATGAATATTTCAAAATATATATTCAATTTTGGTGATGCTTTGGTGAGATTGACACATACATATTCATGGGGCTATAAACTGGTACAAACTTTCTGAAAAGTATTTTTTAAATAGTTTTAAGGAACTTCAAGGAATTTTATGCCTTAGACTTCATAATTGTCTGAAAACATACTCTGTGGTTTCAGCAAAAATTTCAAACAAAAACATTTTAAAATTTTTATGTCAGTATTTTGAAAAGGTTTTTATTATGGAATATTTTACCTCAATATAAAGGTAGAGATGATATTATTATAAATATCTATGTGCTTTTTACCAAGTTTCAGAAAATTATTAATATTTTCCCAGCTTTGTTTCATCTATTTCTTCCTGTCTCTTCTTTCTTTCTCTTTATTGCCCTCTCTCCTTCTCTCAATGAGCATTTAAAGCCAATTGAAGGCATCAGAGTATTTTATTTGTAAACCCTTCTGTGTGGTAAAGCTTTAAAAAAATAGCCAAAGACCCTTTTTTGAGCCTAAGAGAATTGACTAGGTTTGTGTTCAAATTTATTGATTGTCTCAAGGATATCTTTTATAATAGTTCACAGTAGAACCCAAACAAGGTCAACACACTACACACTTCCCTCCTCTTCCTGCTATTTATATATGATAAATGAACATATGATATATGATATCCTACATTTTAAATCTAGCTGATATCTGCTTCATGATGTCATTTGATGTTTTTTTCTCTTTCCCTCTTATTTCACGGATACAAGTGCTTACAGTGAGAGGCTTGATTAGAATCAGGCTCATTTTTATTTTGATCTTTTTACAAGATACTATGTGTGTGATCTTGAATTCTTGTATTACATCAGAATACATGTCATTTTTGGTTGTCCCAATTTTAGTGATACAAAGATCGGTTAGTACATTATGACAAATTCTCCATGAACAAGTTTTTCATTGATGTTTTACATAATGGTCATAATATTCACCAGTGATGATTGCCTAGATCCATTATTTCATTAGAATTATGAAATGATATTTTCCTAATTTGTTGTTGTTGTTTGGTACTGGGGATTGAACCCAGGGGTACATTTCCACTGAGCTACACTCACAGCCCTTTTTATTTTATTTTGAGAACTATATTACTGAAGCTGGCCTCAGATTTGTAATCCTCCTGCTTCAGTCTCTGGAGTGGCTGGGATTACAGGTGTATGCCACCACTTTAGGAAAATTCTACCAATTCTTTTACACAAATTAATTGGTCACTTTATGTAAAGAAAAACTTGTCCCCTTCAACACGTTGATTTCCTTAAAAAACCTCATGCTGGAAAAACATGAATAGACTCGATTCTTTCTCTTATTTGTGAATTTTCAGAGTGATGAGTTGGTGCCCTTGCAAACTCCATTTCATTGGCTTTGGTTTGGGTTTGTTTGTTTGTTTGTTTTGTAGTGGTCCTGGGGATCAAACTCAGGACTTCATGTGAGATAGGCATTGCATTTTGCCACTTCCCCAGCCCTCCATCTCATTGATTTATAATGGTGAAAACTGGTAGTAACATTACTGCCCCAAAATATACTGTGGTATGACGATAGATAGGCACATTTTATAAATATCATTTGGTCTTTAAATTTCAAAGAATGTTTAATAGCAAAAAGTATCCAGGAAGAAACACTAAGTGAAAGAATAAACCAAGATATTTATACAACGTGATCCAAATAGTATCTAAAACACAGGAATTATAAAATACTGTATCAGCCTTAAATATTGACATGGTTAACCTTAGGATGGTGAGTTTTAGGGCCTTCCAATTTTTATCTTTATTTTCTGCAGATTCTTCTATAAAACATATCACTTTTATAATTAAAAGAAAATGTAAATTTGTTTAAAGGAAGGTCTCTGGTCAGATATGGTGGTGCATATCTGTAATCCCAGTGCTTTGGGAAGCTGAGACAGGAGGATTACAGGTTGAGTTTTAATAATTTAGCAAGACCCTGACTCAAAAACAAAAATAAAATAAAATGCTTGGTATGGAGCTCAGTGCTTAAGCACCCCTGAGTTCAATCCCTAGTACTGAAAAAAACAAGACAGGTCTCTTGACAAGCCACACATGGAGAGATTCGTGCACACTGAACTTGGCTCTGGCTTTGACTTCCTTTGTTTCTTTGGTCCCTCTCTCTTACATTAAAATTAGTCTTTATGATTCTAAATAATTGAAGGGATTAAAAACATGCTCAACTCTGTAAACACAAAAATCTTTTTCACTAAACAGAGCCCTCTCCATTGACTCACATGATCAAGAGTAGGGTCTTTCCCAAGTATGACCAGTTCAAAAGACAGCTGTACTTAATTGTCTTTGTTTCATTTGAGTGTGTGTGTGTGTGTGTGTGTGTGTGTGTGTGTGTGTCTTTTACCAACTGGCCCACTGGTCCTTATCTGATGAACAGATGGACCATAACATCAAGGTTGGTCTTCTTGTCAAGGCCAGTTTAATGTAACCAAGCCTGCTTGTTGCTCAGTTTCTGAATGAAATAAAGGGAACAAACACACTGGCTTTGATTTTCACCAACTGTTTGCAATACACCCCCCCCCACCACCACCACCAAATAATTTGATCCTCTAAAGACTTCCTGGAGGCCTAGTTTCTACCTCTGTAAAATGGAGATCAGATGATTTGACTCACAGGGGTTTTTCTGGCACAATGTCTGTGAAATTCCTGGCATAATCCTTAGGAATTAACAGGTTCCTGACAAATGCTAGTTTTCTCTTTTCCTAAAAACAAGGAAACAGTTTTTCTCTACTTCTTGTATATTCTGATATTAGAGAGCTGATTCCAACATCAGGCTATCCAGATTCAAGCCAAGTTCCATTCTTGGCTTTGGGCAAATGATACAAATAAGCTCTGTGTGCCTTGGTTTCCTTAACTGAAAATGAAGAATACGAATGGTGCTGCCACACATATTAAATGAGCTAGTAAATGTGGAGTGTTTAGAACTTTTCCTGGCATAAAAATGCAGGAGTCTAAGCTACTGTATTTATTATCTGTCTAATGGAATGAAATTTCCAAGCTCAAAGTTCAAGCACTTCCCCTTTGGAAGATGCATGAGATACATTGACCAACGTCTTGCTTTCTACTTCTCTTTTTCTATGTCCTATACAGACCTAGGTGAAGCCGCAACTTCCAGACATCAATTATGACTAACTCTTTCTATAGATTTTTGCTTCTGTAATGTTACATTTTACTAACATATCTCTTAAAAGGTAAATTTTGCCCTCTGCTTGGTGAAGGATGGGAACATGATGATCTAAGCTCTTGAAACTATGTTGACAACAGAAGGATTATTAGACAGATTTATGAAATGCTGCTGTTTTTCAGAGTAAGGGACAGTCCATGTGGTAACATACTCAAGGAATCTGATGCCTAATCTGTGCACAGGGAGTGCTGGATTCCAAGTGAGAACATTACTTTCAGATCATAGAGACTGGGTCAGAAAATATTTCCCATTAAAATTGAAAAATATAAAGACAGATCCATAGTAGGTATAAGGTAACTCTCTGAGCATGTAACCTAAGAGAATTTGCAAAATACGCTGCTGCGAGCCCAAGTTGCCCCTCCTATTGAGTCACAGGCACCAGGTATTTCTCAACTCCTGTCAAACATCAGGTACACACCTTAGGAAATAGGACACACCAATGTTAGATGGAGGTATGGAAATGGAGTTCAGAGAATCAAGCACCAATGGCTAAAGACTTCTTTGAAGCCTCTAGCCCTGAGCAGAAGGAGATCTGATCTGAGGCCCCAGTTGAGGTGCACTTTGTTCTATTGGCTGTTCATACCCAACAGCAGGAAGTGATTTGGAGAAAAATGCCCCATGACCATGATCCTATCAGATGAATCTTCTGTCTGGGGAAGATCACACAGGACCTCATAAGCCATGCTAAGGGTCCGGGGGATGGGGTAGCCATTTGTGGGTTTAAAACAAAGAAGTGAGAGGAAAGTGTGCTATTTATAGATTTATAAAACAAGAAATTGGAAAAACCATCTACTTCCATCTACTTTAACTATTTCAAGTTATATTGAAAGTCACTTGCTTTCCACTCCAGAACTTTGGAAATAACTTAAGGTAACAAATTAACATTCTCCACAGTTGGAAACAAATGGACACACACACACACACACTGGCTCATATGATTGTGAGCGGTGAGTCTGTAGGTTGGAAATTGAAATGAGTTGATGTTACAGTCTTGAGTCTGAATTTTCAGGCAACAGGCTGGAGACACAGGGAGGATTTTTGGATTGTATAGTCTTAAAGCAAATTCCTTTCTGTTCAGGAGACCTCGGTTCTTGCTGTTACAGCCTTCAAATGATTGACGGAGGCCTACCCCTATTACGCAGGTTCATGTGTTTAATCGAAGCCTACTAATTAAATGTTAATCACATTAAAAACATAGCTTCACAACACATTTTGACTGTTGTTCTACCAAACACTTGGCAACATGGTCTAAACAAGTTGGCACATAAAATTAATCAGTGTGGATAATAAAGAATTTATGAGGGGCTGGGGATGTGGCTCAAGCGGTGGCGGCGCGCTAGCCTGGCATGTGTGCAGCCCGGGTTTGATCCTCAGCACCACATACAAACAAAGATGTTGTGTCCGCCAAGAACTAAAAAAAAATAAACATGAGAAAGGGAAGATGGCCGCGAAGGGAGTGCAGTAACTCCGAGTACTGCGTCACTGTGAGGGAAAATGATGAGTTAGAACGGCTAAAAGCTATCTGGTTAGGAATTTCCAGCAAAATTGGGGTGCTCCAAAACCTAGTGGAAGGATTTTCATCGCACGAGGATCAGCTTCAGGGGCTCAAAAGCGAGCGATTTGTCCGTACGGAGCGCTTATTGTTCGGCAGATCGCCCTGCGGCTGGAGTCTGCGGAGCGCACTGGGAAACGACGGGCTGGTGGCGCAGAGATACAGCGATGCTGATTCTGCGGGCTCCTGCCAGCTAGGCATTTGCTGAGCTCGGAGCTGAATTCTGGGTTGGAGACGGGGAAGGAAACGGTCCAGTTCGGTTCTCCACACCGGTCAGACCACGGAGGAAGCCAGCGGCCACCATCTTGGAGAGCTGACGTCACCATCCTTGTTTTTGACTGATTGCAGCTCTTTCAGCTATAGAACAGGTAATTTCAGGCTGACAATTGTCTGCGTCTCGCAGACAAATTGCTCAGACTTAGTGCTAAATAACACGCGGAAACTGCTTCTTGGAGCCTGCTCCTATCAGAACACGCACCGAGCCCGGAGCGGCGGAGCTCCGGCTACCGGAGCTGCTCTGGCCCAGGGCTATAGAACCCGCGGAAACTGCTTCTTGGAGCCTGCTCCTGTCGGAGCATGCACCAAGTCCGGAGAGGCCGAATTCTGGCTCCCGGAACTGCTCTGGCCCAGGGATAAAGAACCCGCGGAAACTGTCTCTCGGTCCGGGTCCTGCTGAATACTGTGAAGGCCAGAGGGGCGGAGCAGAGCCGCCGCCAGAGCCCGGAACAGGCCTAGCGACCTGCCGGCGTGGTGTCGCGTCGCCCCGGCTAGAGCAGGGGCCGAACAGAGCCGCCGCCAGAGCCCGGAACAGGCACAGCGACCCGCCGGCGTGGTGTCGCGTCACTCCGGCTAGAGAAGGGGCCTAACAGAGCCGCCGCCAGAGCCCGGAATAGGCACAGCGACCCGCCGGCGTGGTGTCGCGTCGCTCCGGCTAGAGCAGGGGCCGAACAGAGCCGCCGCCAGAGCCCGGAACAGGCACAGCGACCCGCCGGCGTGGTGTCGCGTCGCTCCGGCTAGAGCAGGGGCCGAACAGAGCTGCCGCCAGAGCCCGGAACAGGCACAGCGACCCGCCGGCGTGGTGTCGCGTCGCTCTGGCTAGAGCAGGGGCCAAACAGAGCCACCGCCAGAGCCCGGAACAGGCCCAGCGACCCGCCGGCGTGGTGTCGCGTCGCTCCGGCTAGAGCGGGGGCCGAACAGAGCCACCGCCTGCACCCGGAGCAGGTCCAGAGACCCGCCGGCGTGGTGTTGCATCGCTCCGGCTCGAGCAGGGGCCGAACAGAGCCGCTGCCAGAGCCCGGAATAGGCCCAGCGACCCGCCGGCGTGGTTGTCAAGAATCCCCAATTGGAGTAGGGGGAAAGCAGATCCTCCACCCGCGTCCGCAAGGTAGGCAGGCCTGTGACAGTCTGGCAGAACAGCCCCAGCGGCCTGCCGGCGTGGTAGACACGTCACACCACTTGGGGGAGGGGCAGAGCAGAGCCGCTCCCCGAGCCTGGATCAGGCCCAGCAGCCCGCCAGCGTGGCAGTCACATCACTCCATTTGGAGTAGGGGCAGAGCAGAGCCGCAGCCCGCGCCCAGAACAGGCACAGCGACCTGCCGGGGTGGTAGTCACGACAACCCAATTGGAGAAGGGGCAGAGCAGAGCCGCCGCCCACGCCTGCAAGGTAGTCAGATCCGCGACTAACTGGTGGAACAGGCCCAGGGGTTCACGGACGTGGTGACGTGGTAGACACGTCACACCAATAGGAGGAAGGGCAGAGCAGAGCCGCTGCCCGCGCCTCCAAGGTAGGCAGACCTGCGACCGACCGGCAGAACAGTCCCAGCGGCCCACCAGCGTGGTAGACAGATCACCCCAATTGGAGGAGGAGCAGAGCTGCCGCCCGCCCCTGCAAGGGAGACTTTTCAACTATACAAGAGCAATATAAATATATAGGGGGAAAAATTTCAAAAACACAATAGTTTCACTAAGCAGAAAGAAACACGAGCAATATGAAAAGACAAGGAAAGAAAGGACCACAAGCAATGCAGGTCAACTCAAATTTAGAAGAGGTTATAGCTACAGCAGATGGAATGTCAGATAAAGAATTCAGGATATACATGCTGCAAATGATCTGGAGTCTCAAGGAAGACATTAGACAGCAAAATCAGACAATGAAATATCATTTCGACCACTTCGACAATGTATTACATAAACAAATCCAAGAAGCAAAAGATCAACTATACAGGGAGATAGAGGTAATAAAAAACAAACAAACAGAAATCCTAGAAATGCAGGAAGCAATAAACCAACTTAAAAACTCAATTGAGAATACTACCAGCAGAGTAGAACACTTAGAAGATAGAACATCAGACAATGAAGACAAAGTATTTCAACTTGAAAAGAACATAGATAGCTCAGCAAAACTGTTAAGAAACCATGAGCAGAACATCCAAGAAATATGGGATAATATAAAGAGACCAAACTTAAGAGTCATTGGGATACAGGAAGGTATAGAGGTCCAAACCAAAGGAATGAACCACCTATTCAATGAAATAATACGAGAAAACTTCCCAGACTTGATGAATGAGACAGAATCCCAAATCCTAGAAGCATACAGGACGCCGAATGTGCAAAATCATAAGAGATCCACACCTAGACACATTATAATGAAGATGCCCAACATACAGAATAAGGAGAGAATTTTAAAAGCTACAAGAGAAAGGAAGCAGATTACATTTAGGGGTAAACCAATCAGGATAACAGCTGATCTTTCAACACAGACTCTGAAAGCTAGAAGATCCTGGAATCACATATTTCAAAAACTGAAAGAAAATGGGTTGCAACCAAGAATCATGTATCCAGCGAAATTAAGCTTCAGGGTGGAAGATGAAATTAAAACCTTCCACGATAAACAAAAGTTAAAAGAATTTGCAGCTAGAAAACCATGTCTTCAAAACATCCTCGGCAAAACATTACAGGAAGAGGAAATGGAAAATAACAATGAATACCAACAGTGGGAGGTAGGACAGTAAAGGGGGGGAAAATAATCAAAAAAGGAAAACAAACCATGTTTAGTAACATAAATAAACAATTATGGCTGGAAGAACAACCCATATCTCAATAATAACCCTAAATGTTAATGGCTTAAACTCACCAATCAAGAGACACAGACTAGTAGAATGGATCACAAAACAAGACCCAACAATATGCTGCCTACAGGAGACGCATTTGATAGGAAAAGACATACATAGACTGAAGGTGAAAGGTTGGGAAAAATCATATCACTCATATGGACTTAGGAAACAAGCAGGAGTGTCCATACTCATATCAAATAAAATAGATTTCAAGCCAAAGTTAATCAAAAGGGATAAAGAGGGACACTACATACTGCTCAAGGGAACCATACACCAACAAGACATAACTATCATAAATATATATGCCCCAAACAATGGTGCAGCTATGTTCATCAAACAAACTCTTCTTAAGTTTAAGAGTCTAATAGACCAACATACAATAATCATGGGAGACTTCAACACACCTCTCTCACCACTAGACAGATCTTCCAAACAAAAGTTGAATAAGGAAACTATAGAACTCAATAACACAATTAATAACCTAGACTTAATTGATATATATAGAATATACCACCCAACATCAAGCAGTTACACTTTTTTCTCAGCAGCACATGGATCCTTCTCAAAAATAGATCATATATTATGTCACAGGGCAACTCTTAGACAATATAAAGGAGTGGAGATAATACCATGCATCTTATCTGATCATAATGAAATGAAACTGAAAATCAACGATAAAAGAAGGAAGGAAAAAACATGCATCACTTGGAGAATGAACAATTGGTTACTAAATGATCAATGGGTTATAGAAGACATCAAGGAGGAAATTAAAAAATTCTTAGAGATAAATGAAAGCACAGACACAACATATCGGAATCTATGGGACACATTAAAAGCAGTTCTAAGAGGAAAATTCATTGCTTGGAGTTCATTCCTTAAAAAAAGAAAAAACCAACAAATAAATGATCTCATACTCCATCTCAAAATCCTAGAAAAAGAAGAGCAAAACAACAGCAAAAGAAGTAGAAGGCAAGAAATTATTAAAATCAGAGCTGAAATTAATGAAATCGAAACAAAAGAAACAATTGAAAAGATTGACAAAACTAAAAGTTGGTTCTTTGAAAAAATAAATAAAATCGACAGACCCTTAGCCATGCTAACGAAGAGAAGAAGAGAGAGAAATCAAATTACTAGCATACGGGATGAAAAAGGCAATATCACAACAGACACTTCAGAAATACAGAAGATAATCAGAAACTATTTTGAATCCTTATACTCCAATAAAATAGAAGATAGTGAAGGCATCGATAAATTTCTTAAGTCATATGATCTGCCCAGATTAAGGCAGGAGGATATAGACAACCTAAACAGACCAATATCAATTGAGGAAATAGAGAAACCATCAAAAGACTACCAACTAAGAAAAGCCCAGGACCGGATGGGTATACAGCAGAGTTTTACAAAACCTTTAAAGAGGAACTAACACCAATACTTTTCAAGCTATTTCAGGAAATAGAAAAAGAGGGAGAACTTCCAAATTCTTTCTACGAGGCCAACATCACCCTGATTCCTAAACCAGACAAAGACACTTCAAAGAAAGAAAACTACAGACCAATATCTCTAATGAACCTAGATGCAAAAATCCTCAATAAAATTTTGGCAAATCGGATTCAAAAACATATCAAAAAAATTGTGCACCATGATCAAGTAGGATTCATCCCTGGGATGCAAGGCTGGTTCAATATACGGAAATCAATTAATGTTATTCACCACATCAATAGACTTAAAAATAAGAACCATATGATCATCTCGATAGATGCAGAAAAAGCATTCGACAAAGTACAGCATCCCTTTATGTTCAAAACGCTAGAAAAACTAGGGATAACAGGAACTTACCTCAACATTGTAAAAGCAATCTATGCTAAACCTCAGGCTAGCATCATTCTGAATGGAGAAAAATTGAAGGCATTCCCTCTAAAATCTGGAACAAGACAGGGATGCCCTCTCTCACCACTTCTGTTCAACATAGTTATCGAATCACTGGCCAGAGCAATTAGACAGACGAAAGAAATTAAAGGCATAAAAATAGGAAAAGAAGAACTTAAATTATCACTATTTGCAGATGACATGATTCTATACCTAGCAGACCCAAAAGGGTCTACAAAGAAACTATTAGAGCTAATAAATGAATTCAGTAAAGTGGCAGGATATAAAATCAACACACATAAATCAAAGGCATTCCTGTATATCAGCGACAAATCCTCTGAAATGGAAATGAGGACAACCACTCCATTCACAATATCCCCCCAAAAAATAAAATACTTAGGAATCAACCTAACAAAAGAGGTGAAAGACTTATACAATGAAAACTACAGAACCCTAAAGAGAGAAATAGAAGAGGATCTTAGAAGATGGAAAAATATACCCTGTTCATGGATAGGCAATATTACCAAAAGTTCTCTATAGGTTTAATGCAATACCAATCAAAATCCCAATGGCATTTCTTATAGAAATAGAGAAAGTAATCATGAAATTCATATGGAAAAATAAAAGACCCAGAATAGCAAAAACAATGCTAAGCAGGAAGGGTGAATCAGGCGGTATAGCGATACCAGACTTCAAACTATACTACAGAGCAATAGTAACAAAAACAGCATGGTACTGGTACCAAAACAGGCGGGTGGACCAATGGTACAGAATAGAGGACACAGAAACCAACCCACAAAACTACAACTATCTTATATTTGATAAAGGGGCTAAAAGCATGCAATGGAGGAAGGATAGCATCTTCAACAAATGGTGCTGGAAAAACTGGAAATCCATATGCAACAAAATGAAACTGAATCCCTTTCTCTCGCCATGCACAAAAGTTAACTCAAAATGGATCAAGGAGCTTGATATCAAATCAGAGACACGGCGTCTGATAGAAGAAAAAGTCGGCTACGATCTACATACTGTGGGGTCGGGCTCCAAATTCCTCAATAGGACACCCATAGCACAACAGTTAATAACTAGAATCAACAAATGGGACTTACTCAAACTAAAAAGTTTTTTCTCAGCAAAAGAAACAACAAGAGAGGTAAATAGGGAGCCTACATCCTGGGAACAAATCTTTACTCCTCACACTTCAGATAGAGCCCTAATATCCAGAGTATACAAAGAACTCAAAAAATTAGACAACAAGATAACAAATAACCCAATCAACAAATGGGCCAAAGACATGAACAGACACTTCTCAGAGGAGGACATACAATCAATCAACAAGTACATGAAAAAATGCTCACCATCCCTAGCAGTCAGAGAAATGCAAATCAAAACCACCCTAAGATACCATCTCACTCCAGTAAGATTGGCAGCCATTAGGAAGTCAAACAACAACAAGTGCTGGCGAGGATGTGGGGAAAAGGGTACACTTGTTCATTGTTGGTGGGACTGCAAATTGGTGCAGCCAATCTGGAAAGCAGTATGGAGATTTCTTGGAAAGTTGGGAATGGAACCACCATTTGACCCAACTATTCCCCTTCTCGGTCTATTCCCTAAAGACCTAAATAGAGCATGCTACAGGGACACTGCTACATCGATGTTCATAGCAATCACAATAGCAAGACTGTGGAACCAACCTAGATGCCCTTCAATAGACGAATGGATAAAAAAAATGTGGCATTTATACACAATGGAATATTACTCTGCATTAAGAAATGACAAAATCATAGAATTTGGAGGGAAATGGATGGCATTAGAGCAGATTATGCTGAGTGAAGCCAGCCAATCCCTAAAAAACAAATGCCAAATGTCTTCTTTGATATAAGGAGAGTAACTAAGAACAGAGTAGGGACGAAGAGCATGAGAAGAAGATTAACATTAAACAGGGACGAGAGGTGGGAGGGAAAGGGAGGGAGAAGGGAAATTGCATGGAAATGGAAGGAGACCCTCAGGGTTATACAAAATTACATACAAGAGGTAACGAGGGGAAAGGGAAAAATAATACAAGGGGGAGATATGAACTACAGTAGAGTGGGTAGAGAGAGAAGAGGGGAGGGGAGGGGAGGGGAGGGGGGTAGTAACGGATAGGAAAGGCAGCAGAATACAACAGACCCTAGTATGGCAATATATAAATCAATGGAAGTGTAACTGATGTGATTCTGCAATTTGTAAACGGAGTAAAAATGGGAGTTCATAACCCACTTGAATCAAAGTGTGAAATATGATATATCAAGAACTATGTAATGTTTTGAACAACCAACAATAAAAAAAAATATAAAAAAAAAATAAATAAAAAAAATAAATAAATAAATAAACATTAAAAAAATTCTCTCTCTTAAAAAAAAAAAAAATATATATATATATATATATGATCTAACTTTGTTAGCCCAGGAGTCGAGTGAACATTTTTGCTTTAGGCCCACAATCAATCAGAGAGAGATCTCTCCTTATCTGCTTCCCATTTGGAAAAGTAGGCTAAGTAACTAGAGTGTTTTATAGCCCCTCGAACTCCAAGGTGATAAGCACCTTTTTCTGCACAATTCCTTTTTTGTCTTTTGTCACACAATCTTTGTATTGACAACCTTGTGATAAGAGCTAAGGCCCCTTAGGTTCATTATTGACATTACAGAAACCTACTAATTAATATCTTATTAATTAACTGGAATTTTCCATTAAAAAAAGAAAGAAAGAAAGAGAAAGAAAAGGGGAATGCCTTCATTTCTAATGACCGATCTTTTCTTCTTAGGAGACAATATTTACAAAACTCCAATGACCATGTTTAAAGAAGTTGAAAAAGGATATTGGACTGGGTTCTGAAAGATCACTAACAATTTATGTTAACAGCAGAAAAGATGTGATTTTCTTCCTACTTTCTAGCTTTACAAATCTTTCCCTTATATGTATGATATGTCAAAATACATTCTACTGTCATGTGTAACTAAAAAAAATTAAAGAAAATTCTAAAGACAAAACACAATGAAATTAAAACAAAACAAACAAACAAACAAATAAAAACTTTCTCTCTGCATTTTGGAGCATTGGTAAAAAATAGACCAACAAACAGAGGAATATGTGTACTGTCCCAAGCTCATTAAATGTCATCTGAGAATGATAAGAAAACAAAAACCTAGTTTCTTAAGGGGAAAATGGCTCACTACTTCATTTAATTACAGGAAATTCAAAGGTCACTTTGAGATTTTTCAAAGTAAAAATAATCATAACAATTTAATTTAAACTCTAACTCTAAAACTCTTTCAACTCAAGTTTCAATAAAACAAATATCATCAAAGGTTAATCATTTATTATCAATTGTTAGTGTCCAATGCTAATGAAAACATAGTTGTAATTTAATTGCATAAAACATGGCATAAAATACAAGGAGCCCCTAGCTTTGTAGGTGCTCAAAAAATGTGATCGATTTCTTATTCATGTATTACCAGATGTGTCTTCCTGGACTCAAATATTGTAGTGAATTCAAAATCTTGATTGAGCTAGGCATTTCCAATTATACTTTAGCAAACTTTCTACCAGGGCATCCACTATTCCCTTATCTCTCTTCCACTCCTACACTTTCACAACTTACATGTTAACAAACAATAAATTATCTATAGTAGGACATCAATGACAGGGATCATTCATAAATTCCAGCTCTCCAGTAAGTAACAATTGGTTCTCTGCACATTTGCTGTTTGGATTATATAGTTGCCTATTTGTGTTTTATGTTACTTATCAGTTTCAAAAATGTAGCTCATCTTCTATAAGATTTTAAGTTTAGAAGGATTTTTCAGTGAAAATATTAGCAGCTTTACCTTCTAGAGCTGCTGTGTGAATTAAATAAATAAAACAATACAATTGTGCTTAGCATAATGTTACTAGCATTCAATAATTTAACTATGATCACTATGGCAGTTACATTTCCAGTAGTTTAAACATATTGTCTATCAAATATTCCTAAATGGAATAGACTAATTAGGTCACAAGGACAACAGGTTTCATGAAATAGATGAGTAGTTTAAAAGAAAATGTTTTAAATTACACAATGTTTGAATGCAAAAATGGGGGATCTGGTCAATGGGGCTAGGCTTATGGCTCAGTGGGAAAGTGTTCACCTAGCACTCGTGAGGCACTGGGTTCAATCCTCTGCAACATGTAAAAATGAAATAAAGATATTGTGTCCACCTACAACTAAAAAATAATTTTTTAAAAGAATCTGGTCAACTTTTCTGGTCTGTGATTTGATTATGTAAAGTTAGAGATATTGACTTGCCGCAGTCTGCTGGGCACAATTCAGGAGCCACTTGTCAAAAGAAACGAACTTTATTTTTAGAACACACACACCACACAGCTCCTCAGGAAAAACCACCACCGCCTTCCCACAAGCCTCTCCACCTCCCCCACTCCTCCTGCTCTTGAGGCCGATTGCCTGGGTCCTGTGGGCAGAGCCAAAAAAAGTCCCCCAATGAGCAGCTCTGTGGTCTGAAAGGGCAGGGAAACAGCCCAATGAGCATCACCGCAGAGGAGCCAATCAGTTGGCAGCTAGAAGTTTGCTGGGGCCGCTGTGAGCCAATCATAAGCTGGCAGTTGGAAGTTTGCTGGGGCCCCTTCGGCTGTGGCTCTCAACATTGACTCAACTAAAACTTGTGGTTTTAGATTCAGGTATATGTTTTACTCATTTTTCTTCTTGTCAAGGAGTGCCGGCACTGAGAGTGTGAGGGAGAAGTCACACTTTCGAAATGCATGCAGACCTATAGGTGCTCCACTATCTCCACAACTGTAAATGATGCCCACATCCTTTCCTTCTGGCCAAGGTGATGGTAAAAATCACACCAGAAAATACACTTTACAAACATTTGTTTTATAAACCTTTGTCAAAGGGATATTATGCTAGTCACATGTTCAGGGCTAGTAGATGAGATAACTGAAATTCTGCAGCCTGAGTACCATCAGATAACCAGGTCCAAATTTATCTGTTTTGGGGTGTGAGAAGAGGGGAAGAAAGTGGAGAGGTTAGAAATACTGAGGTTGGGGAGGTATGTTGAATACACTAAAGTCAAGGTTAAGGCAGTAGAGAATAGCTGAATAGCTAAAAGCATGATGAATGAAGCTCTGTTGGGGAATCTAGGGTATAATCACTAGGGAATAAACTTATAAAGCAGGCCAGGCAAGGATGAAGTCCTTTTTAAAGAGTTGAGAATCAAGAGCAGAGTAAGGACTATTAAAATGTGCGACAGAATCAAACAAATCCAGTGATCCAAATCCCACTGTGTTTGTAGGACACACAGGCAAATTTAAAAACAGACCAATTAGCTTCTGGATTCTAGGCAGGGCAACCTACCAACTGAGACCTTGCCATATGTAAGCTGAAGACTCAGATCAGTTTGAAAGTGATTTCAAACTGAAATAAATATAATGAAAGCATTTTATGAACAGGAGTTTCATCTTCTATGATATTTCTGCACTGCCTCCCCATCTCAAATCTATTGCAGAATGAAAGTCCAAAATTAAAAGAAGTATCCCATCCCGTCTTAATGTCCTCTCAATCTTTGTTCCTAGCTATGGCAACAAGGATCTTGTGACAGGATAGACCATGGTAGAAACAATTTGGGGATGGTACATTTTGTAGACCACTGTTGATACCAGTTATACAAATAATTCTTTATTTTCAGCTATCATTGATGGGAGTACTGAGTTGTTCAATTAAAAAAATACTAATAAAAATATAAAGTGCAACCAGGACTCAGTGTTTTTTTTTTTTTTTTTTTGAACATGTGATAAATAGCATTAAGATTTTTTAAGGTTTTTAAAATCTTGATTTTCACCATGACTCCTAACCTACTCCTGGAATTTATGTTAATAGAAAAGGGAAAATATGAGGGATCCAGAGGAAGGCCGATGACTCAAAAGCCATTTCTGAAAAGCAGGTGATATTTTATTCTTCTATAGAAAAAAGGATATTGAGGAAAATTCTATGGCTTTTCAAGGTGCCATACTGTCTCTTTTCTCTAAGAAACAATTCATCTGTAAAATAAAATGTATTTATTAGTAGGTGCCCAAACTATTTACATTGGCATTTTAAAATAATTCATTGTGAAAAATATATAAAACATACACAAAAGTAGAGAAAAAAGTGTAATAAATTTTCTTAAGCTTATATCAATTTTAAGAATTAGCAGTATTTTGATGATCTTGTTTTATTTTGTACACCTTTTGAGAGGGGGATGAAATATTTAGCAAATTCTAGACATTGCATGATTTAATTCATAAATACTTCATTAAGCATTTCTAATTCAAAGAATATATGTTAGGTACAAGCAATGACTTTATTATAACCTACAAAATTACTAATATTTTAATATGATCTAATATTAAATCCATATGCAAATTAACCATATTTTCAACAGTATATAACATTGACTATAACTAAGAAAGGTGAAATGGAAAGTTAGTAGCTGGAAATCACAAAATGCACTTATTTGAAGAAACATGTATGTTAATGATACATAACAAAATGATATGATGATAATGATATTAATGATAGGCCTATGATCTATTGTGGCAAAAAATAATTATTGTCTCTTGGATCAGCTTGCAAAAATCCCCAGTTTTAAGTCAAATAATATTTCAAAAAGAATTTAATTGCATTATGAAATTTTTTATAAAATTTCATTTGTTTTCCTAAGAACGTTGAATAACATTTTTGTTCTTTTGATTTCTACTTTATTATATTTTATTTTTCTGGTTGTGAAAACAATATGTATTCTTCATAAAAATCTTGGAAAAATAATCCTGATTCCATGACCTAGTAATGACCACTCAAATTCTGAAATACATCCCATAGGCCTTTGTGTGCCCAGGTGCATATGATATATACAAGAGTACATAATGTGTACAATCTTAGGGTTTCTTTGTAATTCACCTACTTCAATTTACATTTTATTTTATGCATTCCTTAAGTCATTGGACAATGCTTAAATTTTAACAAACTTTTGTGTTAATTCCTGTCTATTCCATAACACAATTCCCTAAATTATTATGTTAAAAATATAAATACTTTTAAGATTTTTAGTATATATTTTCTGATTATTTCCCAGAAATTGTCTTCTAGTTCAAGTCCAGAAAATGAATACTTATTTTAATTCAACTACATCAGTATGAAATATTAACATGTTACTATTTGTGGGCTGGGGCTGAGGCTCAGTGGTAGCACACTTGCCTGGCATGTGTGAGACACTGGGTTTGATTCTCAACATCACATATAAATAAGTAAAATAAAGGTCTATCAACAACTAAAAAATATTTTTTAAAAACATGTTACTATTTGATTATGTATAAGACATTGAGTCTAATGGCCAGGCAGGGTGGTACATGCTTGTAATCCTAGCACCTTGGGAGGCTGAGGCAGGAGTATCTCAAGTTCAAAGTCAGCCTCAACATTTTTTTTTAAGAAATGTACTTTAATTCCCAAAAAACATTAATCCAGAATGCACTGTGTTTTCTGTTTCTACTCATGAAGTAAAACAGTGAAAGTAACAACTTTCTATAATATACAATGTAGACTCATTTCTTTTATAAATATGTAATAAAAGTTTCCTTATTTATGTATTCTACATATGATCATTACAGCTTAGATTTAAGAGTCCTAGTAGGATTAGAACATCTTCTTGAACTATTGCTTTATGCCTAAGGGTAAAAACCTCATCTGAACTTGTAATGACCTCCTATCTTAAACCTGTTAGAGTGTCCTCTGAATAAATTTTCCATAAATTCTTTTTTTTTAAAGAAAGAGTGAGAGAGAGTGAGAAAGAGGGAGAGAGAGAGAGAATTTTAATATTTATTTTTTACTATTTGGCGGACACAACATCTTTGTCTGTATGTGGTGCTGAGGATAGAACCCGGGCCGCACGCATGCCAGGCGAGTGCACTACCGCTTGAGCCACATCCCCAGCCCCTCCATAAATTCTTAATGACCTGATTCCATTAAAAAAAATTGGTTTCAGAAAATGTGAATATAGAAAATCCTGCTATTTCTTTGTGAATTCATGATATAAGGAGGAAAAAGAGATCTTGCATTTCTCTATGGAAAAAATAGATTTGAAGAAGCGTTCTGATAGGTAAAGTATCAAAAAGCCTAAAAGCAGACCCCTTGCTCAAGGTAACAAAAATGACTTTAATGTGTTCATCTTCTGAACTGCTCAGTAACCCCAAGTGATTTTCAAATTGGGAGGCAAATTACTGGCATTAAGTTCATCAAATTTAGATCGATCTTGGACAGGGACATTATAGAAATCAAGAACATCTCTGACCCTGCACATCTGGTAGAGCCTGAATAGCCCAAGTCATCAGCCAAATGTGCCAAGAGACTGGACTTCATATGACAATCTTTTCAGGGAGATATCTTGCCAATTACTAGGAAGGGATGAACCAAAAACTTCTTTCATATGAAATTCCAAATGACTCTGAAAATCTTCAGGAGGTATGTATGTTTGGCTTCATAAGGGAGGACACACCAGAACAGGCTGTTGTTTCAATTGTTACTTTCACTGTTTTACTTCACTGTTTTTCTTCTACCGTCTCAGCCTCCACTGGCTTTTTTTCTTTTCTGGATGGAGACCAAAATACTCTGTGTGTCATCCCTAAGACTATCCACGTCAAGACTCTTCTAGCAATGTCGACATTTTTGCGGAGTGCTTGCAACCTCCAGCATCAGCAATTTAACAAGGCCCTAAGTAACTCATCAAGACCCTGTCTCTAAATAAAAAATATGAAAAAGAGTTGTGGTTGTGACACAGTGGTTAAGTAACTCTGGGTTCAATCCCCAGTACCAAAAAAAAAAAAAAAAAAAAAAAAAATTGAATCTCTGTTTCCTGACTTTTAACTTTTTTGTGAGAATTTATTCTTTTCCAAGTGTTTATCATCATAATTCTTTTTGACTATTCATGTTTGCCCAGGTTTTTATTACTGGGCTGATTTTTCTGATTTGTAAAGCCATATCTATAAAAGATACAAATGCTGTATATCTTAGGTTATTGAATATTTTCCTACCTTTTTCATTTAATAATATTTTTTGTCTAAAGAATTTTTAGAGGGGGTTTTAATTGCTATTTCTTTCAAAGATTTTATTTTAGAAAGTCCTTCCCATTCTAAGATCATAAATGTATACTTATATTTGCTTCAAGTTGATTTGTGATTTTTAAAAAAAATATTTATCCCTGTATTTCTTCGGAATTAATTTTGAGAGTATGGGGTTAAGAGGCACACTGATAATTTTCCAATTATTTCATTTTCATATCATATAGTGAATAATCTTTCCTTTTCCTACTGATTTTCAGTAGCAACTTTATCATATACAAACTTTTGTTCACTTTGGCATATAACAGTGCACTGATTTGCATGCAGTGGGCTCTCTGTGTAGTCTCTCCTCAGTAGACTGTAGTCTATATCCCACAATACTTAGAACACCACAGCCATAAAAATTTATTGTACGAAATGAACAATTAATGAGTCATTGATACCCCTGGAAAACTATTAACTTAAGATAAATAAATGTTCTGTTTTGACTGGTTTAAATATTTAACTTTTTGGGGAAAAAAAAGAGTGCAGGGCCTGACAGGTTTTTTAATGACCTTTTCAGTTTATAATTCTTTCACTTAACTATTCAGACACTGTCACTTCCTGAGTCAGAGCATCAAGCTAGCTCTTATGGTCCTTAGAATCTTGTCCAAACTTTGGATCCAAGGCATTTTAGTTAAATATTCTTTCAAAACAGATGGAATGTAGTGAGAGCCAAGATTTCTCAAACTCCAGTAATTCAGACACCTTTTGCAAAAAATCTTTGAAGATTGAAGTGTCTTGTCAATCTAGCAAGGTTTCCACATGTACCACCCAGGTCTGGTACATCTCAACAGCATTCTCCTAAACTATTTGCTTTTTGGGAATTCTATTCTAGCATTAACTCATAGTTATATTTATATATTTAATATATATTTAAATATATTTATATCTTTAATTCTGCTATAATTTCACTTCCTGCAGTATTACATCTGCTGTGCAGATGTTTGTGGCATGAATGAGCCCACACCCCCTGTAGTCTTTTTTTTGTCACCTGGCTATAGAACCCATATCAGGTCTTGAAGCCACCTCCCATAGGCTGCAGAGTCCTGCAAGGTCAGCATTTCTAGGGCTCTGTGGCTGTGTCTAGCCAGACTTGTCCAGGCTCTAGGGAGCGAGTGGGGCTGGCTAGACACAACTGAGGGTTGAATGCGAAGAGGCACCTGGACAGACCTCTTCCTGACTCCTTTCCCCTCCTTCACAGGCCCATTTGCAGTTTGACAGGATGAACTAAAATTTTTTTTTTTTCTTCATTACCTGATTAAATAAGTTCATTGCCTCTTAGTGAAGGCCTGTGGTATTTGACCCTCAATGACCATTAAATCCCACAGGGGGACTGAATAAATGGGTGATTTTCAAGCTGGAGTAGAATCCCTAGATATGAAAAGCAGCCTCAGGTAGGGGCTGCTTAAAACAATCTAAACAAACAAAAACCCAAATAAAGTGATTAAAACCACTGGAACATGTAATCTTTCATCCTTCTCTCAAGCCACATGCCTGCTTTGAATTTTTTTTTCCACTGTCATTTCAAGGCCTAGAAGCAACGTGTGTGTGTGTGTGTGTGTGTGTGTGTGTGTGTCTTTTTCCAGATGTTATGATTGATTTTCAAAAACTGGGAAATTTGCTTCAACTATTTTGTAAAAATATGCTTTGGGTAATACTGTGTTCATCATATTCATTAGTGATTAAGCATCACATAGATTCTGTTCTGGAGAAAAGTCTAGAATCAAGACCAAAGATTAGAGTTTTAGTTCCAGGTGTGCCACTGTTTCAGGCTGAGAAATTCATTTAACCTCATTTTTCAATTTCCAAAGAATGAGCTAGTAAAGCTAAATGGAATCCAGATCTCTGTCCTGAGTTGTCCTCCCCACACCCATCACCCCACCATGTTTACTGGTCAGTACAGGGGGCTGCAGGTATAGGTTTGGCTAATTGGAGGATTCCCCTTGGGCTTTGGCCACTCCTTTCTTCATTGACCTTATCAATGGGAAACAGGGTAAGTCCCTTGCTGCTGGGTTGGTGGGTTTGCAGTGCTCTTGTCTGATGCCATCAAACCTAGATCCCAGCAGAGAACATTGATCTCACCCATGAGAGGGGAAGCATGCCAAGATCATGGACTTCCCCCTTCATGATTAAGCCACTTTTCAAAATCCACTAATCTACTAAGGCTGCTAACTACTTTTGACAAAGAACTGTTAAGTTTAGTGCCAAAAATTTTAATCAAGTGATAGAATGCAATACCAGAAGATTGCCTGGGGTGAACAAAAACCAGCAGCTGGAACCTCCTTATATGGTCAACTTCCTTGGGTTTTTTTTTTTTTTTTTTTTAATCTCAACTATTCTCAAAGAGGTCAGAAAAAACATTAATAACAAACTTGCAATTGAACACATAGGCTAGAGGTTTTCCTGAGTACTGGCTACCTAATCCATTAAAAGAGTGTTGAAGCAAAAGATAGATGTGTTTTCCATATTAATGCTGCTCTGCATGCAATTATTTATTTCTTAGTTTTTTCAATGACATCAGTATAAAAAAAGTAGTACATATCTAGTCATATTGACTTCTTTGTTGTTCTAAAACCCAGTAAACGCCAATCAACAGCTTATTCTTATTTTGAATTATAAAATAGTATTCTTAAATTTTGAACAAGTTATTTGCCAAAATACTCTATGAATTTGATTTGATTTAAAAATATTAAAGTTGTAGGTTCTTATATACCATGAAAAAGAACTTGGAAAGCACTTGGTGGTCTTTAATGATTAATAGTAAGAACATGCCTTTGAACAGCTAAAGTTTTAGTTTGGGCAGCTGAGTGAAGACTGGTGTTAAGAAAACTGGTTCCCATTAGTGGGAAATGGTATTTGAGACTAAAGTCTGGGCAGTAGACATGTTCATTGCTGCTGTGATATCTTGTTTAGGTATTTTGGTGGACCAAATTAAGAAATATATTATACAAGTGTAAAGACATCCATATATGTGTACTTGATACATATATATATTTTACATGCATAAATAATAATGAATAAAGACATTTACATGTTCACATATATATGCATGTGTGTGTGTGTGTGTGTGTGTGTGTGTGTGTAACTGTTGAGTCCATCCTTATACCACCAGTTCAAGTCTATACTCACTTGCTTCTTGCCTTCCTATTTCATATTAGTTTGTCACCTTTTCCAGAGTGAGAAAACTCTGGCTGCCAGGAATTTTGATACACTTATTTACTTTAATCATTTTTTTAACATGCATTCTCTTTTATTTACATACAATAACATGTTGAATAACCAGAGTGTTTGCATTAGGAAAAAAAGGGTACTGAAAAAGTATGGCATTCATGATATCACATAATCCAGATTAAGTCACTATCAATAAAATTTTTCTACCAATAATACAAGAATTAAATCTAATATTACTATTTTTATTTAGTTTTAATTAACTTTTATTGGTACAATAAAATTATATGTAATAGTGGGATTCATTGCTGAATACTGGAATAGATTTAAAATAATTTCAGAATTGCCTTGCTCATGCCATTAAAAAACAAACCTATTAAAAAAAGTCAGGATGTGTTGGTCGTTTTCTGTCCTCTATCCTACACTTTGCCTTATCAAGGTTGAAGTCATGTAGTTCAATGCTCAGGCCCTAAGTTCCTCAGTCATTCCTCTACTACCACCTTATTCTGACAGATCTGTCACATTTAAAAAAAAAAAAAAACTTTGGATTCATTGTTGTAGGTTGTTTTCAGTTTGGATTTTTTCCCTTTTATTTATTCTTTAAAGTTTTTTTGTTTATTCTTTGAATATGTAGAATATTATGATAATTTCCAGTCAAATTATCAGAGAAAATTCTCAAAGAAGTGGCATGCCATGCATATCCTTTTCCCTCTTCTCCTCAACCCTCTAGGATTCTTCTTCCTTGTTGATTTTTTGAAAGATGCACAGATATATGATTTCTTATGTCTTCATCTTACTTATACAAAAGGTGTCATAAGACACATGTCCTTCTGCACGGTACTTTTAATCACTTAATATCTCTGAAAAATTGCTTCACATCTGTTCATAGAGATCTTTTTGAATTCTATTTTTATAACTGCGTGGAATTTAAGAGAAGAGCAAGTGAGAGACTCAAGGAGAGAGAGGGGAGCTACTGTGGCCAAATGTGGGGACTTGGGGGATGAAGATGAGTAAAAAAGCATTTTTGGAAGTTTTTCTCTGGGTTGTGAGGTAAGTTTCACTGTTCTTCCCCATCCTCTTAAAAATGTCAATAAGAGGTCACTTTTGTGTTTTGTGGATTATGTCACTTTGGTGGAGTAAGTTCGAAAGTAGAACAAGAAGTTTTGATTTGAATTACAGGAGACCATCAGCGATATAATCTTTTGAGTCATGTTAAAATTGCTATTTCAAGTGTGGTTAAACTGTAGAGTGTCCTTCCAGGTCTGGCTTCATAAAGAGGGATTGCAGATGTCCAAATTTCTGTCCTCTGGGGATTTCCAGACTGGCCCTAGGCAGGGAGATTTTTCACCCAGGACAGAAGAGACTACAAAATTGGCCAAGTAAGCAGGGCCACGGAATCAGCAAAGCATAAAAATTTCAGTGACAGCCTGGGACCTGGAGGGTTAGGTACAGACGTCAGAGCTGGGTTGTTATGCCAGAATCTGAGAACTGAAGATGAAAGGAGGCCCAAACATTGCAAGAGTCAACAGGGAGGGACTCAGGATGATCTTCCAGCTAGAACAAGCACTACTGTTCACGGCTTCTTTGAAGTTCTGCTTAGGGTGTGGTGTATAGCTCAGTGTAACAAACCTGGACACAAATACATAGAAATTTCACTTCTGTATTTTGGAAAAAGATCTAGGATGGGATATGATAAAGCAGGCTTGTTAAATAACACCCAAACTCAAACTGTCCTGTAGAAACACCTGATTTTAGATTTTAAATGTTAGAAGGTAAATGTAAGGAATTTACTTCCTCACAAGGTCGAAAAAAGGCCCAATTTTCAATAAAAATTCTTACATGAGTGATTTGAAATTAACTAAGAGAAAGTATAGGCATTCAAATATATATGTTTTCTTTTTTGGTAAGACAGGTGGTAAGACTACAATAGCTCAGTAAATTGCGAAACACCTCTCCCACCTTTTCTCTTTCTCTTCACTCCTTTCCTCTTTAACTATTAAAGTTTTAATAAACATGTAAAACAAAGTCTGAAATAAATATATCGTTAGTCCAACTTGCTAAGGGACTATATATTTCAGGGTTAATTTTCAGCATTAAAAAATAAAAGGGAAAATTAATTTTAATTTCAAATTTTAAGTAGCCATTACATTATATTTTGAGTTTAAAATTATGATTAAAAATAATAATTGTGCTTATTTATGGGGTGCAATGTGATGTTTTGATATATACATTCTTTCTGAGTTTATTTTTGGAGTATTGTTCTTAATCTTCTTTTTGTCATGGATGACTTTGTTAGGTGAACCCTAGGGATGCTTCAAAGAATAATTTTTAAATGGATAAAATAACTTACATAAGATTACAAAAGCAGTCAATTACAGTAAATAGTTACCAAAAAATGAAAATAAAACCATTGTGATTAGTAATATATTCACTTTTTAAGATGAGCACATTAAATAACAAGGAATCAATCTATAGTTCTTTTATAATAAGTAACATGATTCTGATGAGCATAAATAATATTTGGTGACATCTGCAATAACTGTTTTATAATATGAAAACATCTGAGATTTATATGGAAGAAAAATCAAAGTTACTATTATCATGTCTATGTGTTGTACATTATATTTGAAAGAAATGCTAGATTTCAGTTAGTTAAAAAGGTAATGTAAGGAATTTACTTACAAAAGAAAGTAAATTTTTTCCTATTCAAGTTCTTGACCATCTGAATTCTAGGTGTTATGGGACACCCTTAAGAAATTTTAAGGAATTGTTATATTTTGTATCTTAACATTAAAAATAATGGGCCAAGAATACAAGATTACTAACTAAACCAGCCCTCCAGTGTTAGCCAGCCAGCACTGCAATGCATTTCTAATTTCAGTAATAGCATTTTTAATTTCTAGGAATTTTATTTTATTTTTAGAAATATGCATGGTAGTTTTGTTCCTCATTTCCTATTATATTTTTAGACCTATTTCTTTCTGTAAAAAAAAATTATCACATTTATATAATACTTTGTTGATTTTTATTATTAATTTAGTATTTCCACTGGCTTTAATTGATTGGGGCTGGTTTCATTGTGTGTTCTATTAGTTTTGATTGTCGTTTCATATTCACCTTTTAAGTGAGAAAATTCTCAGAAGTAGATCAATTATTTTCTTTTACTGTCTCTGCCCCATACTGTTCAATTCATTTTCAGTGTTTTATTTCATTTTAATCAAGTCACCTCATGAGATTCCTTCATTTCAACTTGCCACAGTGGACTGAAGAGCTCCTTGCTCCGGTGTCTCCCTTTGCAGGTGTCTCCCTTTCCTGCAGTATTCTTTGTAGAGATTAGTCAAAACAGAAATGTGATCTTAGGCATTTCTTCTGCTGTGCAGCTGACCATGAAGCAAAATAAAAGGGCAAACTATTTATAAGTCAGGCCGTTACAGGTGCAGAAAATAGATAAGAGTTCAGCTTTGTCCAGGTTGGCAGACCATTCTTACTGAATTTCCTTGTTTGGGTTGTTTTAGTGTAGTTTCAAATTTATGGACAGGTCTTGGGATTAAAAAAAAAAAAGTACCTGAGCTGAACTTGGTCCTACAGAAGCTGCTTGAGAAGTCTCATTATCAGTTCTTACCACTGGTTGATGTTTTTGACCATTCAACAACTGTTTTAAAAGTACCTGCTATTAAGCATGCCAGAAAATGACAAAATTACCAGGGAAAACAAGGAAATCAATAATATGTAAGAATACTTGCTAGGATTGACATGTGGAAACAGCCTTGGGAGCATTCAGCAGAGAACAATTGCCTCTGGTGGAAACAGAGATGGCTCTCTTACGTTCCCCAGTACCCCCAGATGCGGTCTTCCTCAACATTTTTTTCTGCATTCATTCTTTTTCTCCAAGTCTGGATTTATATTTACTAAATATTAATAGATTTTACTAATTATTGTTTAGATTAAAGAGCATTTTGTTCCTCCAGGGAGAGAGAGGTCTGTTTCTACCTCCTCCTCTGTTCTCTCACTTGATTTACTTTAGGTATTTTCACATTCATGAACTTAGGAATCCAAGTTTTGTTCCTGAAATGCTCTATTTATTTATTTATTTATTTCTGGATTCAGCCAAATATGGCTTTTTAAATTTTTTTTTTATTGTTGGTTGTTCAAAACATTACATAGTTCTTGATATATCATATTTTACAATTTGATTCAAGTGGGTTATGAACTCCCATTTTTACCCCATATACAGATTGCAGAATCACATCAGTTACACTTCCATAGATTTATATATTGCCATACTAGTGTCTGTTGTATTCTGCTGCCTTTCCTATCCTTTACTATCCCCCTCCCCTCCCCTCCCCTCCCCTCTTCTCTCTCTACCCCCTCTACTGTAGTTCATGTCTCCCCCTTGTATTATTTTTCCCTTTCCCCTCGCTTCCTCTTGTATGTAATTTTGTATAACCCTGAGGGTCTCCTTCCATTTCCATGCAATTTCCCTTCTTTCTCCCTTTCCCTCCCACCTCTCATCCCTGTTTAATGTTAATCTTCTTCTCATGATCTTCGTCCCCTACTCTGTTCTTAGTTACTCTCCTTATATCAAAGAAGACATTTGGCATTTGTTTTTTAGGGATTGGCTGGCTTCACTTAGCATAATCTCCTCTAATGCCATCCATTTCCCTCCAAATTCTATGATTTTGTCATGAAATGCTCTCTTTAATATATTCAATTCCAACAATTCTTAGCTGCTCATCTACTTTTGTTTGTTTGCTTGTTAATTTATGCCCTATTTGCTTGTATTTTATTGCCCAGCAACAACTTCTTAAGTTACAAAAATAATGAATAGACCAGTCCTGGGTAAATTACTTGTTTGATCCTCCTAAAAATCCACTATTTTTTTTGGGGGGGGGAATTTTTTGTTTGCTTTTTTCATATGTGAAACTTTTCCCAATTCTTTCAAATACAAGGGTTAGATTTTACACACACACACACACACACACGTGTGTGTGTGTGTGTGTGTATAAATAATATATATGTCATTGTACACAGAATTATTATATATGTCACTGTATACAGAATTGAGCTTCATCTATTTTTAGATGTAAGATATTAATATATACAAAATAATATTAATAGAATAAATATTGATTTTCCAGAGGTCTGGCTTTTTCTTTTTCTTTGGATTTCTGCAATTGTATATTCATTTAGTTTTAATTTCAATAGCAAAAAATATTCCAACTATCTTTGTTTCTAGCACTTTGCAGGCATGGGGTTCTACACAAACTCATAAGGTTTAGACTTTGCTGCGGAGGATGAGAAAACATGCTGCTCGAGTACATCAAAAACCAGGTCAGGTTGCCAATTTATAATTGAGACCTTTATTTAAGGTCTGTGAATCATCTATCACTTTTGTTACTGATTCGAATTTCTGCCTCGGAGCGTTCAGCTGCTCCAACAGACATGTTGGATTTTCAAAAAGTTTGAGTAAGGGGCTGGAGTTGTGACTCAGTGGTAGAGTGCTTGCCTGGCATATGTGAGGCCCTGGGTTTGAATCTTGGCACTACATATAAATGAATAAAATAAAGATCCATCAACAATTTAAAAAAAAAATCATTCTTTAAAAAAAAAAAAAAAAAAAAAGATTGAGTAAGAAAGTACTTGAACAGGGGCTTAAGGCAGTGCATTTGAAAAAGTTGTTTTCCCTGTAAGGGAACAAGCCACTATCTCCTGACCCCAGGCAAGGGATTTTGGATACAGTGAGGAAATCTGTTGATCTTTGCAGCCTGTGATCTCTGAGTGTGACTGAATTGAGTTGAGTAAATATTTACTGAGAGCCCACTAAAAAAAAAAAAAAAAAAAAAAAAAAAAAAAGTGAAAAAACAACAACAACAACAACAAAAATAAAGCCTCCAGTTTCTGCAGCAGGGTTGGTCCAGAGGTGGGCTCTAATAATGGGAAGAGGAGCCATCAGAAGAGATAGAAGTAAACTCACAGGGACAAGAGAACACTAGAGGCCCAGGGACCGTGTGCTTTAGGGGAAAGGAAGTTGATAGACAATTTCTGAAGGAGCTGGAAATAGCATGACCTACATGTCATATGTACTTGGCTTTTCATCCATAGTTGAGTCAGGCTCTGATATGCTGGGAGTGCTCTACCAGCAGACACAGAAACCTTAAGAGTCTTCTGCATCTGATCCTTGGTTATGATATGATCAGGAGGGAGCAGTTTGAATTGTAGTGCTCCCTGAAGACTTCAAGTTGAGGTCTGCTGAGGAAGTTCTGTCCTGGAAGGTTTGAGGGCTCATGAGAGGCCATGACCCGCCCAGGTCCCCATCTATCCTCCAAATCCCAAAACACTCTCATTTGTTTCTTGTGGCACTTCAGGTTACCTATGGAATACAAACACCATGTGGGTACACGCTCTTCTACTTTGCAATGATATCCATTGAAGGCAGGAAATATGGTTTTGAAGGTCTTTGGCTAGTTGGCTTCATTTTGGGACTTCAATCACTTGCGAATTTCAAGACAATGCAAAGATAACCTGTCATCTATTAATAGAGGAAAATCATGGGTTGTGGAGATATTCTTTATGTCTGTCACAATTTTAGCATTTTTATGAAGGTGCTAGCAGTTATAACCCCAGGAGGCCTTCAGTGGCTGGTCTAGGTCAGTGATTTTCAAATTAGGTTCTAACAGGTGGGAGTAGGGGTATAGAAGTGTCAGTGGGAGGTTGGACCCCATGAATCCTAAAGCATTTAACTTGTGTTCCGTCTCTCTCTCCTTCCACTCCCCGCTTTCTTTATAACAAATATACCTTAAGCACCTACTATGTGCTCACCTGCTATGAGGACTCTGTGCTCATTCTTGTAAAGAGATGTAAAAATACATGGTCTTTTTCTGGGATTTGAAGGTTTTTTCTTCTTTTTCTTCTTCACTATTTTTTAAATGAAAATCTATGTCATTTGAGTACATGAAAAAAAGTATTTTTTTCTGACTCAACTGCTTCAGACTAGATTTGAATAAATTAGTTCATGATAGTCTTTAACATGAGAAAAATATTTTATTTTGGATGAAGCACATCACATCCTGTTTCCAGGTAGCTTCTATCATTTGGCAGGCATAGTTTGCTGTCCTTGTTTTGTGTATAGTGACTCAAAGGCGGGGTAACTTCATAGTAGCTGGACAAGATGAAGAATCTGAATTGGGAAGAGGAGTCTGCTGCTCTTCCTCTTGCATTACATTTCCTGCATGAACGTCAGGTGGAGCTGCCTGCTGGTATTCTTTTAAAACTCCAAAGTGACTGCATCAAGGGGCTGTTGTTTGAAATATTTTTAAGTTGCCTGCTTATATCCTTCCTCTATAAGAAAACGGAAATATGACACATAAATATAATCAAAGATGACGTGTACCTTGATCTGAACACATGTCAAAGGTTTTGAGCACCATGTAACTACATTGATAACATTGCAAAGTTGTTTATTTTTTGTTAGGGCTTTTAGGGATATAGATTTTTAAAGTCTGGCATTGTTGACATTTACTTTACTTTAAAATTCATTTTTGGAAAAATCCAAACTCCCCAGTTTTATTGTACTGCCATAGTACTTATTGATTAGTTATTGTGTACCAGGCACTGTTAACATAGATTACCCTTTTAAACTGTCACAATAATCCTGTGAGAAAACTAATATTATTGTCAGCTGCCGTGGCACATGCCTGTAATCCTGGTCATTCAGGAGGCTGAGGCAGGAGGATTGCAAGTTTGAGACCAGCTTCAGAAATTTAGTAAGACTGAGTCTTAAAATAAAAATTAAAAGATCTAGGGAAGCAGTTCAGTGGTAGAGCAACCCTGGGTTCAATCTCCAGTACCAGGATAAATAAAGTAAGTAAGATCATTTTTTTTGATTTTTATAGATTAAAAAAATGGAGGCACAGAAAAGTTAATGACTATTTCAAGTCTATACAGCTAGCAAGTTGGAAAATTGGAATTTGAAGTTGGTTGGATTGACTCTAGAGCCTGTTTTTTTAACCACAGAATTATTATGCTCTGTCTCAGCACTACATTGATGAGGCAGGTGGCCTTTCTTGGGTCACTTAATGAGTTTGGTCTTCAGATTCATTATTCAGAAAACAAAGAATGCTCTGAATACTTTATTTTCTGAACAGTATCTCTTGTTTTCAAGAATGCATTTCTGGACATAGGTATTATTTTTATGAACCTGATTTTACATACAGGGAAATTCAAACTTAGGTCAAGTAACAGCTAATGATGGCATAGTTGGTGTAAACACTGACATTTAAACCCAAGATTTTAATCAATATACATTACTACCTTTCCTTTTTAAGGACTTTGGCTGCCTTAAAATTCCATGTATTGAAGTCCTGGCTTTTTAAAGACACAATGGCAATATGTTTGTTTCATAATGCCTCTCATTTATAGTTCTTCCAAGTCTACACAAATAATAGCTGTTTTAACAATGAAACATTGTGCTATTAATATTATATTATTATTTCTTTGAGGAGTCACGTTAGTGTAACAAACAGGATGTAACCGGACATGTTAGGCAAGCTGTTGCTAACCCTGAAGACTATACCGGGATTAAATTCTCATTATTACTCACAGTTAGTCCCCAAATATCTGTGTATGTTCAGTTTCTCAGTTTCTTCAGTTTGGCAGGAAGTTTTAAAGAACCAAACAGCATGCCCTTCCGTCCTTGGCATATTCATAAGCTATTTTGGGGTGAGTCATCGGAATTCTGTGGTTTGTATATCCTGAAGGGAGAGAGGAGACACTGTATGGTTAGCATTTATTTGAAACAGCTTGTTTTGGGGGGGGAGGGGAGTCCTTTGATAAAAGTTCAACATTAGGTAAGAAATGCCGGTGGAAGAACCTTCATTGTTGCAAAGATTCTGCTTGTGTTCCTGTCCCTGGGAATATCATGCAAATTCAAATATGCTTATGCTTGTTTCCAGCTTGACCCAGTGTGTGCAGAAGAACTGATCTGGTGTTTAGTTGAGGTAATTCTCAGAGAACAAACAATTGGCTTCGAACCTTAATGTCAATCAATGCTTTAAGTTGGATAGAGCTGTTGGTATATGAAAATATAGAGGCTAAGCCACACCTCTAAGGTCCATTGGATAATATCACCAATATAATTGTGGATTGTGATAAAATCATTGTAATAAGAAACAATGAATGAGAATTGACAGATCTTTCTTCTTATAGGCTCAAGGGAACCCCAAGGGAACTTTCAATAATGAAAACATATATATATATATATATATATATATTTTTTTTTTTTTTTTCTATCTCATCAGGAAAAGAAACTGATTATTAATGGAAGACAGAAGAAAACTCAAGTTAGTAAGTTAGTTTGGGTACTTAGTGTATATCAGATGCTGCAGTAAATCCCCCAAATATCACAGAGAGCATTGAGATATAGGGAAAATATTACTTCATAAGCCTAAGAAAGCCTATGATCTCTAGCACCAATGGTCATAAGACAAGGATACAAGGAAGGAAGGACTGAATTTAACACCTGTGCTAGGAACAACTGATTGGTGACCAGAGACTGGCAGTCATAGAAGACACATGCACATTGCTCCCCAAATTAAGAGAATTAAAATGATGCCCTATTTTTAAATATATAGAGACACTACTGTGCTGTCCTTAAAATGATTTTGCATGGAACACAAATTGGGCATTAAATAGCATTGAAATATATAACAAGAAAACTCTTTTAAATTCCCTCTTAATTGTCTAATTCTGCCAAGTAGAAAGTTTCAGTTTGGTGTTAGTAAAAATTTGACTCTTTACAGAGCGATAATAATATGTCCCTAGACTTGAATAACAACTTATTCATCGCTCTTCCTTTTTACAGATGCATTTTATTTCTGGCAACTGAAATTAATTTTTCACTTACATAGAATAGAGATTAAAATATATTTATATGAAATATTAGTTATTTTTAAAATAGTAATTAAATAATAATCTATGTGGTGAGTTGAATAAGCAGAAGGCCCATCCTGAAAACCTTATAACTTTGATGATGAAGAGGAAGATGAGGGCTGGGGTTGTGGCTCAGGAGTATAGTGCTAAGCACTGGGTTCAATCCTCAGCACCACATGAAAATGAAATAAAAATACTGTGTGTCCACCTACAAATAAAAAAATAAATATTAAAAAAGAGGAAAATTATTCCATAAACAAAAACAGAAAACACAATTGTGTAAGACCAACATATTACCCAGAATCTTTAAAGTATCTTTAAAAAATTTTTAAAGTATGGAGCCCATAGATCAATGATGATGATCTGTGAGCTGTTAGCCCATCTGGAAGTAGATAAGTGTAGAAATTGCAAGTAATCATTTAGAAACTTTTATAGCTTATTGATATGGTTTTGATATCCAATTATATGAAATGATTTCCAGTAAATTATTTTTATCATATTTTACAAAAGTATTATCCTGTGACGGATTAGGAAAAGAAAACAATAGTTTGAGAAGCACTGAATTATATAGCATATGTTTAGAAGGAGAACATAACTAAAGAAAGTGACAGTGTAAGCAATTATGATTAAAAAAATACATGTTGGTGGAAAGTACATGATTGTCATGCTATCTAGAATGGGAATAAAGAGACTAAATAATAGTACATTTGTGAGGATTGAGACTGTCTTGGTTTTTCACGTTTGTATCCTAAGGATCCAACATGGTTTTCAGCATATTGTAAACATTCCATAAATGTTCGTAGAGTATCTAACTGAATGAATGCACCATGGTGATTGACAGACAGGTCTAACACAATAACTAGAGGATATGTGCTATTATAATGCAATAATTCTTCATCATGCTTTTCTTCATATCTCAAACACTCTTTATTCTCCTTTTCTCTCCATTTTACGTTGTTCTGGTTATATAAATGCTGAGTCAACTTAAGTCCTAATTAATTTGTCAACATATCCTGACTCCAAGAAGGTGGTGCCTTAATTTAAAACAAGTAATTTAAAATTTAGAGTTGTAGGGCTGGGGATATAGCTCGGTTGGTAGAGTGCTTGCCTCTCATTCATAAGACCCTGAGTTCAATCCCAGCACCACAAAAAACAAAATAAAACAAATTTAGAGTTGTATACCACAACAGGAAGCTTAGGTGGAGGTAATGTTTTAGTAAAGAAACTACTTAAATATCTTAGTGGCTTAACCCAACAACTATTTTTCTTTCTTTCTCACACACATCCCACAAAAGTTGACAAAGGGCTTTGATTATTTCAATCATCTCAAATTGTTTTCATGATAACCATAGTAAAGGATGTGGCAAGTCAAACTGCCTCTTTGAGACTATACCTGGATACATTTCATTTTTATGCATTTTTTATTCTTTCTTTCTTTTTCTTTTCTTTTTTTTTTTTTTTGGACAGAACAATAGTTCATGTCTAATATCAGCGGGATGGGGAAATGTAATTCTACCATGCAATAGAAAAGTGGAGAGTCAATAATATTTGGTGGAGTATGCTCATAGCCAACATTTATATTCACCTATTATGAATTAAATTTATCAGAGTTCTTCCTTTACTAATTGATTTTATGTGAGTGTACCAACAGCAATGAGTTCCATCCGTTTTAGATCTTTGGACTGAATTCTGAATGTAGTAATTCCATGGGCATAGTGCAACTTCTGCCTGACTTATCAGTTCACTAATTTAGCAGGTCCTTTTACTGTGCTTTGTACAATACTGAATATGACCTATGCTCCTTTGGTTTGCATCCTATCTGCACCAACCTTCACTGCCAAATACATCTTCCCATAAGAAGGAAATTGATTTCCTTACATCTTAGCCAGAGAGATTTTTTTTTTCTAGTGGCGTTTAAAAATGGCTGTGAATACAAGTTTTTTGAGAATATTCTCATGTGAGATTGTTAGACTGAATCAACTTCCAGGAAGCTGATCAATTCTGAGAAAAATCAAGCATATCAAGTTTTAGGAAACTTCTGAGCTATAGACTCTTCATGCTATGTGAGCTCAACATTATCAATCATCTTTTTATGTCTAAATTATCATCACTCTATTTGCCAATGCAATGTACTAGATATTTGTATATCTAGTACATATCTAAATTAGAAAGGGTATTTTTACTCTGTAAAGGAAAATGAAAATATCTCCAACCCCTTATGATTTTTTTTTTTTTTACAAATCTTACTCCATTTTATGAGAAAGGAGGATTTGCTTTAAAAAGATATCCTTTTCACAGATACTTTCAATATTGTTTTGACTTCCAAAATTAGTGAGAGCTGAATACAGGTGGGTGAAATCTGATAGCAGACTTGAAAAGGTACTGACTTTCAGAACTGAAAATTAAATTGAAATGTCAAAGTTCGCCTCTGTCTACAAAAGACTTGAAGAGGTATGGGCTTGAGTTCTCTAAGTGTGATTGGTATAAGCAGTCAAGTCAGATTACTGAGCTTCTCCAAAGTCACTTTGAAGAGGCTTCCCCCTAGCTTTCTGTATTAAACACAGTAACAGTATCATTTCCAGGCCTTTACAAGATTGCAATGGTGGACGGAGACTAATCACCCAGGTGAATGATGAGGGAGGGATCTTTTATTACTTCTCCATCAGCTGTTGCACATCTAGACATGTAGCTAATCACTTATTAGCCTCTAAGTTTGGAGGCTGCCTTCAGGTGATAAGCCTCATAAAATGCTAATAAAGAGATGCCTTTGATAAGCTGGTAGATCATTAAATAGAGAAGTAACCAGTCTACTTATGATTTATGAGAATACATTTTACCATGAAAGGTAAATTTCTATTTCTTTTTTTTTAGTAGTGATATCCCTGCTGTCCCTTAATAAAATTAAAATTATACTATAAAATGCAAAAAAGAGACTCCCCTTCCCCCTAGTTTCAGAGATTCTAGTTGAGCGGCAGTACTAAAATTCAGAGATCTCTTACAATTCTCAGAGTCTTAAGTTCCTTGAAATGAGGTCTGTGTCTCCAGAGTCAGCAGCTCTGATTGGCATAGCAGGTGCTCTGTTACTATTCATTGGCTGTGAGCATTATCCTGTTTTTTAAAATGTATTATATAGACAAAATATTACTGAAACATAAGAGGTTAAGTGTATTTTTAAATATCAAATGTATCCTTCCTGTTACTGTTTTAGGACCTTAGCACTTACCATTTCTTCTATCTGGAATGCCTTTCTCTGAGACATTCCTGTAACCTGTTCCTTGATGTCTTTAAATGTCACCTCCTTCGAAAGATTTTACCTGGCTACATTATCTATAGTATCACCTCCCACTCTCTCTGGCTCTGCTGTTCTGTATAAAATGGAGCAGTACTTACACATTCATTTGTCTACCTACTTATTGTCTTTATTAGAATGCAAACCCAATAAGATAGGATGGTAGTATAGGTAGTATAGGAAGAATGTCATATTGTCCAGCTCTAGATGGCTGGATCACTGACTGACAGTATGTCTTATGAAACCCTTGGCAGAACTGCTCTACCAAGCTGCTTCCAGATTCCTGATACTTTGGAACTGGGAACAACTTTGTCTATTTTAAGCAGCTAAATTTAGGGGTAATTTGTTATTTGGCAAAAGATAATTAACAAAATGTCATTTTGTGTATCTACTCTAATTTGGATCATTAAACCTTTTTTATCTGTCCTCTTCTGGTCTCTTAACCTAACATTTTCAACTCTGCCTGTGAAGCATTAAATATAATTTAATCGGGTCAAGCTCCTTGTTCAGCAGTTCTTTCTTCAGCTCATTCTAATCTGCTATGTAAATCATCTAGTTATTTTCTAATGTTGGCAATTATATTTTTTTCATTCTTGGAAGTTCTATTTATATTTTTCTCCCATCCTTTTGCTCATTTTTTGATGTCTTTTTACTCCTCATTTTTGTCTGATCATATATATATATATATATATATATATAAACTTCTGGGGGGATTTGAATGAAGATGCTTCAAGTTCCAGAAAAGATCTTTTTGACAAGATTCTGGGGTGTTATCACTCTAAGAGCACATTTAACTTAATAAATTGGCTTAGTGGGGCCCAGGCTTCCTAGAAGAATAAGTTAAGCCCATCTCCTTCCTTCTGGGAAGGATAAATTTAAAAATTGGGGGGGGGACTTTTCTTCACTGAGCAATGGCTTAAGAAAGACCAATTACAAATTATACTTGCTCATACTTTACTTGATGTAAGATGCAGGCTGACTGTAGAGAAATGAAGGTAGGGATTTTTCCACAGCCTATCTGTCTCCAATAAGGCGGGTCAGTCCTTCCTCGGGCAGGAGAGGAAGGCACTTCTCAGAGTTGGCCTCTTTGGTTCAACTGAAGAAATGCTCACAGGGCTCCTTCTTGTATAGCTCTGAATCAGAAAGGGTCAGGTACTTTGTGGCCAGGCAGCTGGAGCTTAAGAAACATACCATTCTTTTTAAAAATATGCAGCTAACAGCCAATCACACTTTTATATTTCATTTCAAATATAGTATTAGCACCTAAATCCAAAAAAGTACTGTTACATGCATCAATTTGTTTTATTTTTAAGGTCTACAGGCTTAAGAACTGCAGAAAATGGTATGCTGACAAAAAGAAAATACCTCTTTATAAGTGGCTTTTATTTAATGATTCTTAGGCTCTCTAAGGGTGACTCAGAGATGCCAATTAAGACCCTAGGTGCTTTAAAAAAAATTGTGGTCATACATCAATTTTCATTTTGTTCAATCAGTTCTCTTTCTCCATTCTCTATTATATCTATTACTCTATTTTCCTTCTTAGTCTTGGTTTTAACTCACCAAGAACAAAGTTCATCAGGTATTGATGTAATTAATTAATTAATCATTCTTTTTGTTGGCACTGAGGACTGAACCCAGGGCCTTATGCATGCCAGGCATGTGCTTTATCCCCAGCCTGGTGTAATTTATTGTTTCTCTTTTTCTCCTTTGCTAATATAAGTATTGAGAGCAATACATCTCTGACTACAGCACTGGCAGAATCCCAGATTGAGTTGTTTATGAAATATTCTGCTTTGTTCTAAATGTTTTTCCCAAAAAAGGTTTATTAAGGAAGAATCCATTCTGTTGAATGCAATAAGGAACAGAATTGAAACAGAGGTCCAAGAAGAGGAAAGAAACAGATCTAATATAAAATGATTAGTTTTGACAACTTGATATTATGCCTAAGGTAATCAAGTGAAAAATTCTCAGAATTAGTAAGTTTAGTTAAAGTGAATAGATAGAAAATAAACATCCACAAATTGATTCCTTTCTTCTATACCAACAGTTAGAAATCAAAAGGGTGCAGAAAGACGCTGGTATACAATAGTCACTGCGAAATTAAAGCATTCTGTAGGTTAGTACCACTATAAATACAAAGGAACAGTAAGCAAACTACAAAATTTTACTCTGAGTTATAAAAAGAAAATAGAGGTATATTATGCTCATGGATAAGAAAGAATATTGTGTATTTATTTTCAAATATGTATAACATGTTTGTGTATTTTTATTTTTTAATATTTATTTTTTAAAACTTATATATGACAGTGGAATGGATTACAATTCTTATTACACATATAGAGCACAATTTTTCCATATCTCTGGTTGTATACACAGTATGTTCACACCAATTCGTGTCTTCGTATCTTTACTTTGGGTAATAATGATCATCACATTTCACCATCATTTATAACCCCATGGCCCCTCCCTTCCCCTCCAACCCCTATGCCCTATTGCCGCAGTCTGGCTGGGCACAATGTGGCTCTCAACACCCTATCTAGAGTTCGTCTATTCCTCCCATGCTCCCTCTCCCTATCCCACTATGAATCAGCCTCCTTATATCAAAGAAAACATTAGGCATTTGTTTTTTGTGGATTGGCTAACTTCACTTAGCATTATCTTCTCTAACTCCATCTATTTACCTGCAAATGCCATGATTTTATTCTCTTTTATTGCTGAGTAATATTCCATTGTGTATATATGCCACACTTTTTTATCCATTCATCTACTGAAGGGCATCTAGGTTGGTTCCACAGTTTAGCTAATGTGAATTGTGCTGCTGTAAACATTGATGTGGCTGTGTCCCTATAGTAGGCTGTTTTTAAGTATTTAAAGTAATTGTCAATCAAAATTTCAATGGAACATTTTGGGGGAGAAAATGGGTTCAAATGAGTTTGGAGCTTATGTGGAAAACAAACAGAAATAATGTCCCCACTTCTCCTTCTGGGGAGGAGGAAGTACGGGCTTGTTAAGGGGGAACATCTATGTCAATAAGGTGAGGAGGCAGTTGGGAGCAGGAACATCCACCACTGGGTTTTGTAGTCTCTCAGCTTTTAAAAATGGTCCTAGGAAACTCCTAGATAGGTCCTTGGGCATTTTCAACTGAATGAGTGCTTTCAAACATTTGACCAACATTCACTGAATGTCAGATGTGATTCTAGAAGTAGGAATGAAGCAATAAACAAAAGAGAAGCTACTTTGGGGGAACTTCTGTTCTAGCTCGAGAAGAAGAAAATGAACTTGAATTTTATGGAATGATTCTTGAGCCTTATTAGGGAGACCTGCAGACACTAGCCAAGAGGCAATTGAAGCCTCTTGGTGCTTTCTAAACAGTTTGTCGTAAAGGATCAATTTCTTTTGTTTTTGTTTTTCAATCTGTCACACACTCTAATACTTTTGAACATATAAAATCTTTTGCTTGGATGATGTGGTATTAGAAGAGGTTTTTACACATGTCCAATTTTTGTTTCTATCTCAGGAAAGTGGGGTACCCAGGGTCTAATTAAAAATATAGACCTATAGAAATAATTAACACTCATAGCTGAGTGTTAAACAATTCATGATTGGCAGAGGGCCTTCAAACACATTTTGAGTAGCACTGAGGTAAACAGCATCAGGGAATGTTTTGGGAATAAAATATAGAACTACAGACAAGTTAGTTCTGAATGGGAAATGGAATCTGCTGGAACAGAGCGTAGATTGTCTTCTGGAATAGAAAGAGATAAAAATTGGAGAAGGTCAGAGAGTGTTTCAGTTTTTATTTCAATTTTGTTTCCCAACAACTCATAGGTCTTAATCTCAACTACAGACATAGGTAAGAAATCCTGGATACCTCAGTTTCTGAAAATCTCAAATTATTAAAAGTTTAATTTCCCACCTTAAATTCTAATTCAGTTTTTTTCTACTTCCCAGATCACTTAAGCTCTCAGGCATGCTTAGGGTCGTGATCAGATTGTGTCAGAAGAAACTTCTATTTACTTTCAGTAAAGTTCCAAACCTCTGCAGACATTAGTTTTAATATCTGTTACTGGATATTATAATCATGTACACTTTACAGGACTGTTGAGGAGTGTTAACTGAACTAACACTTATAGAGACCCTATAAGGAATCAAGAATATTTTAAGAGTTCAATTAATGTTAGCTGTTGTCTTAGAAACAAGAATTAGAAAGGCAATTGTTTGTTTGTATATGTGGTTTAATTCTATATGCAGAATATCAACATTTACAATTCCTGTATATGCTTTCAGAAAAGATCTTGAGTCTTCTTTTCTCATTTTCATACAGAAAGAAGAAACATGATGATATGTAATTATTCCTATGCATCTATATTTTTAATCAGACCCTGGGTACCCCACTTTCCTCTTTCTCTTGTGGCTTGCTTTCAGAGATGATAGAAAGATGATTCAAGTCAATGCTGAGGGAAATGAAGAAAACAACAAGTCCCCAAAGGTCAACCTGGGGCCAGGGAGGTGGGCGAGGGTGGGGGGACTCCTGAGAAGCTGGGGATCTAGCTTCCCCAAGCAGATCGGGTACCTTCCCACAGCAACCTCAGTTCTTTGTTGGTCTCAAATAAAGTCATCTTTGACTCATTTCAGTCTCCTGGCCTAGGCAGAGGAAAGCTTCAGTCCGTTCTAATTTATCCCTTGATTTGGAAACACTTCCCCGACTGTCAGACACAACTATGTCTGCAATTAAGATTAAGGCTTGTGAGTCTTTGGGGGAACAAAATGGAAATAAAAGCTGAAAATTCCCCTGCCTACCTTGAAAGGCTACCCTGGAGCGAGCGTTGTTTTCTCGGGTAGGGTTTATCTTTGCAGGTGTTTTGTAGAAGCCTACAGAGTCAGCCAGTGGGTATGAGTCATGTGGCTGTGGTAAGATTAGAAATTCCTAAACCATGATATAGGAGTCCAGAGTCTGCGGCAGAAAAGATGAAGGGAAGCAGCTCTCTAGGGCTCCTGTCCCCTGCTTCCCACCCTATAGCTTTATTTCCCTTCTTAAGTTTGGGATAGGTACTTGCTTTCTAATCTTTCACTCCCCCTCCTTCATTCTTCTTTTTTCACCTTTCTTGACTCTGCAAAGCTATAAAATGCTTATTATTTCATGGGTCATAGTCAGGAAATAGATTGTTGTTATTATTGCATATAAAAGTAGGAGACTCAGATACTGCTGAGGAGCAAATGGAAACAAAGAGACAGGAGAAGTTGAAACAGGGAAAAGAGCTTGAAAAGAGAACCAGCCTGGAGGGAAGGGCCTGGGTGAGGAACCTGGTGGTGAAAAGTACAAAGTCCTTTGCTAAAGTATAATCCAAAACAAAGGCCATTTATCCCAGCTATTCCTTTGGGGGAAAAGCAACTGCAGTAATTCAACTAATTTAAAATTTGTTAGATGATTAGATACTAAAAATTTGCACCGTAGTTTCTGTGTGTTTGACATCGCTGGGCAGCTAGAGCATGGTGAAGCTCTAGAAGAGGTGCCCTCTCCTCCATGATGTTCTCCAGGCCATTGGTAAATTTTGTTGAGGGGAGTGTTTTCATACCCACCATTTGAAGTCTCCTTGCCTGCCTTCCAGAAGCAGCAATAGAAATCCTAATCAAAAAGGAAAACCAGCTGTTATTGGATGCCTCTTCCTTTATGTGACTCCTTGTCACCCACAGAGGTCGGCTGTTCCTCTCTAACTACAGATCCCACTCTATCCCTAAGAGTCCGGGCTCAAAGAACCCCACAAACAGGTCAATTTATTCTCAAAGTACAGAAGGCACCGTGTCCTGTGATGACTTTTACTTTGAGGACACCTAGTGGCAGTTTATTGTGTGTGTTCTCCAAAAGGAAAATGAAAGAAACTTCAGGATGTAGTAATGGTGGGGCAACCTATTTTTCTCAACTTTTAAACTGGCAGCTGGATTTGTCCTTAAGCTTGGAGACAAAACTGCTATGGCCCAGGGTAACAAACAGGCCCTTGCCAGATTGTGGGCCTGAAATCTCACTGCCATCCTTCGTTGTTACCAGAGAAAATTCCCTTCACAAATGGGTTCAAAGGAGCTCATTGTTTATTCCACAAAAGTAGGCCTTTTTTTTTTTTTTTTTCCTTTTTAGATCCGAATGGAAGGGAGTTTTTGACCTCTTTGTTCTGTTTGACCTTGAAATTTTTAGGGTATCCTCTTGATTTGAAGAATGGGGCCTAGTCTTCAAATCCTGGCGATGAAGTGCCCTTTCTAATTGTATCCTCAATCAGTCACCTAATACATTTGTGCTTTTCCTCATCTCTACCACTGAGCTTCACTCCTAGTCCCTTCTACTCAGTTTTTGTGATCTGTTTAATTATTGCTTCCTCAGGGAATTCTTTGCTGACTCCAAACCAAGTTTACTCTCTTCCCTTATTCTCTCTTCTCTTATTTCTCCTTTCCTAACACCTACCATCACTTTCTATTATGTGCTTTTATTTTGCTTTATTTATAAATAAAATTATTTCTGTGTCCATCCATAATGTGTACTCAATAAGAATGGGGGTGTGCCTGCTTCATTCATTTTGTTTCCTGTGCTTAGCAAAATGCTTGGTTCATATGGGGCATTCTGTACTGAACGGATGAAGCCTAGCCCTTCTAATGAGAAAAGCCTGTGACTCTATGACTCATTTACATACACACCAACATGTCCTACATTTCCCTTGACAAAGATTTTGTCTTGTTCAGCAGTCTCCTGGGGAATCCCCTTTTTCCTCAGATATTATTTTTGTTTGCTGAGAGTTTCAAATGAATAATAGCTGGTTTCTTAGAAAGATTCTTTATAAGATTCTTTCCACTGTTCAGAAAATCCTTTTTCTTTTTCTTAAAACAGGCAATTCAATTTATGCTCTGATATACTTCTTGTGCACCCTTTTAGTTGCTCAAATCCCATGGGGGAAAAATTCCCATCACAAAGGATATCTTTGTGTAATAAAAAGGTTTTTCAAGCCCTTAGTTTGTGGGCTGAGGACTGATCCGAAAGGTCTGAGCTTGCTCCTGAGAGTCTTGTTAGTGAATAATGCACAATTCCACAGACCTGACGCTTCACATGTGGCCGAGCCTTACCTATCTGGAGTTATTAAGAAAGTATTAAGGATTGCTAAAATATGGTATCCATACCAGTGCATTTATATAAAGTTTATCAAGGATTTAAATTTCTCCTTGTTTTGACATATCTGATAGGCATGCTGTCTTAGCAATTGCAAAACTCCCAGGTAACTGAAAATTTCAGTAGTACTAGTGCTAGCTATTGTAGTGTGCTTTTGAAATTTGTTTTGTGTTTCATTTCCTGCTAATATTGCTTTCTTAAAATTATAAATTGCTGTTCATTGGGCTCAATACTTTTCAATTTTACTTTTTGTAAATTGTTCAACCCCACAGGATGTTTTGATCACTAGCTTTTTTAGCTCTTATTTTTTTAAAAACTAGACTTTTAGATTTACATACATTATAATTAGTATATGAGTCATTCTGTTTTGATTTGACTTCCCAGAAAGCAGAGCCTGAAAGACTTTTGTACAAGTAGATTATTGAGTGAGGGGACAAAGAAGGTGATAAGAAAGGAAGAATGTCCAACATGAGGGTGTGCTACGGAGGTTGCTACTGTGATTATCCAGATGTAGGTCCCTCTGTGACCTTGAGAACTCACAAGATCACCTTGGGCAACCTACCAGATGATTTCTCCTACCCACACCTTCACTGAATTCCCAAGTCACACTGTATATATGGATTGACCCCAGGGTCTTTAGGACAGTTCTGGGCTATGCAATTGAGGGTCAGTGACTGTCTGAGACTAAAAGTACAAAGAACCACAGGATTTTGTATGGAATGGTCCACTAGAGATGGGCTGAAACCAGATGTGGCCCCAGGGATTCTGCTGTGGGTACTGTAAGTGGCTGCTAGCTATACTTCTACTGATAAAATAAACATATACATAACTAATTCCATAAGCCAGAATGTACAATAGTTTCATTGTTATTTGCCGCAGTCTCTGGCTGGGCACAAATCACGAGTCACCACACAGCTTGTAGATTCAAACAGCAATTCTTTATTCCCGAACTCACACCGGCCGTCTACAAACACGTTCTGGGGGAATCCATGTTCTCTGCCCAAATTCCACACTCTGCCCAAATCCACACTCTGCCCAAATCCACTACTCCTGGGCTTCTGTCTCCCCAATATACTGTCTGACCCTAAGAACTCAAGAGGAACTCAGCAGCAGGATACGCCCTATTCTAAAGGGGGAACACCCTAATCTCCTATTATGCTAAACCGCCCTATTCTAAAGGGGGAACACCCTAAACACGGATCTGCCCTGGTCCTTGAGCAAGGTCACCTTACATGCAATGTCCTGCAAAATGTCCTATTTCCATGAGTCCTTCCACTAAAGAAACATGGGGGTATGCTGGCAAGGAAATTGTCATACCTACTTGGCTGATGGCTCCCAGCATCTCCCCCCTTCTGATTAATTAAACAACAAGTAATGTGGCTTAAGGACCATGCCTGGTAGGTTGTCCAGTTCAACATATGGTTCTTACCCGTCATTGGAAAACTGACCTTTAGGCGTCAGCCTCCTGTCTTAGGTTGATACCACTGCAACTGGATCATACCCGTCACTGACTACCGGTCCAGCATACAGCCATACTTGTGGATAGGTCTATGCACCAGTGGGGGGGTGAGGTTCTTTGCCTCACCTCTGTTGGCCCCCAAATTTGGCCTTGGTGCCAGTGGGGGAGTGAGGTTAATGTGGCTTAAGGACCGTGCCTGGTAGGTTGTCCAATTCAACATATGGTTCTTACCCGTCATCGGAAAACTGACCTTTAGGCAACTGACCTTTAGGCGTTAGCCTCCTGTCTTAGGTTGATACCACTGCAATTGGATCATACTCGTCACTGACTACCGGTCCAGCATATAGCCATTGGCCCCCAAATTTAGACCATCACTAGCAGAAGGGAGGAGGATACAGAAATGCCACGACACCAAGCCAATTGACAGTTCCTTTGGAAAAATTGCATCACTGGTGATACCTTCAGCAAAGATATGCTAGCATTACCACAATTAACATGTGGTGCACTGGCAAGGAAATAAATATTGCATCACTGGTGACACCATCAGCAAATATATGCCAGCATTACCACAATTAGCTGCACTAAACATAGTTACATAGTCCAGGCAAGTTCTGCAAGCGGTTCAAAGTGGAGGAATCTATCAATATGTCCGTCTCCTCCCAAAGTCCGTTGCCTCCCAAAGTAAGTTGACTCCTTGATTGAGCATACTTGTTGAGTTATATTCATTGGGATGAAGATAGGAATTCTGGCAATGATGCTAAAAAGACATTATCCTGAAAAGAATTATTAAATATAATGAAAAGGAAAGGTGAAAGTAAACAAACAGATCTGTTAACCTCCTTAAAAAACAATCCTTAACAGCTGTTTACCTAATTTAAATTAGTAAACAAGCAGATCTGTTAACCACCTTTAAAAACAATCCTTAACAGCTGTTTACCTAATTTAAATTAAGCCATTTAAATCACGTGAATAAAAAAAAAATAATTCAGATCCATTTTCTCATGAGCGCTCCTCATATATGAAATATGGACATACGCACACACATACAACACAAAACACAAATGTGCAAACAAACGTACAACACATAAGATAATAATAAAGGCCTTGTAGCTTTACCTAGGTGAAATCTCCATTGCAATGTTTAAAAACTGCACAGTCAAAAAAATAAAACTGATCAGAAAAACATTAACCTAGGTTTGTATGAGCTCAAAAAATAAAAATAGAGCCTATGATGTGGAAAAATGTAATAATAAAATAGATATTGAAAAAAGCATCCTGGTTAATCACAGTCGCAGATGTAAGAATGGCCAAGCTGGAGTTCTGGATATCAGCTGTTATGGATTTGAGTCAAATCATCTTCTTTTCGATCTGTAGAAATCGTTTTGGTTAGTCTTTCTGGAATCCAAATCGGCTGCTGTTCTCCCTGTGGAAACACGCAAACAGAGCCCCGACTCCAGACAATCACTGGGTCAGGACCTTTCCATTGTCCTGTTAGAATATCTTTCCAAAGAACTTTAGGCTTATGCACATTTTTTGGATACATATGCCTTTCCGCAGCACTAAGTCCTGATGAATCCAAATTTAAAAAGTTTAGAGTAAAAAGTGTTATTTTAAGTTTATCTTTGGGGGATATATACCCCTTTCCAATTCCCTCTTTTTGCTTTAATAAGTACGTTTTAATAGATTGATGAGCTCTTTCAACTATGCCTTGTCCCTGTGGATTGTATGGAATTCCTGTTATATGAGTAATACCAAATGATGAGCAAAATTGTTTAAAAGAGGTAGAGGGATAGCCAGGACCGTTATCAGTTTTTAACTGTTTTGGAACGCCCACAGTGGCAAAATTTTGTAAGCAATGAGCTATAACATCTTTAGTTTTTTCTCCGGCATGAAGGGAGCCCATCAAAAATCCAGAAGAAGTATCAACTGTAACATGTAAATATTTTAATTTTCCAAATTCTGGCAAGTGTGTGACGTCCATCTGCCAAATATGGTTAGGTATCAGTCCTCTAGGATTGACTCCAAGATTAACTTGTGGTAAAAAGGTCACACAATTTTGACATTGTTTTATTATATGTTTGGCTTGTTCCTTAGTTATTTTAAAACGCTTTTGTAAAGTATTAGCATTAACATGGAATTTTTTGTGAAAATTCGTAGCTTCTTCTAGTGTAGAGAAAATATGTATGTCATGTGTAGTTATTGAATATTTTTTTATTGCAAAGTCAGAATAATTGGTGTAGGGGCCTGGCAATCCTTTACCTTCAGATGTAGTTGCAATTTGCACAACTATGATTTTCCTACAATTGAAACTAACCAGTTTAAATTCCCTTCCAGTTGTTGCTCTTACACCCCTGGCTTGTGCTCATATGAACTTACCCATTCTCAAATACCTCATTTCAAGCAAGACTTTCCCAGATTCTTCCAGTCAGAAGTAATATTTCCTCTTTTTTTTTTTTTCCTACCTTTATAGTCCTTTGTGATATATTTTTATTAGGATTTATCATAGTGGATTTTTCAGATATTTGGCTACTTGGCTCAACTCTCATTTCTATAATGCTTCTATTTTCTGAACTACCTTCCTCCATTTTTAAAACCTGGTTAATTCCTAATTACTTTGCTCAATTACCTCTTGTTCCCACTAATCCTTTAAGATTTAGCATGGGCAACTCTCAAGGTGACCCCTCTCCTGTCCCCTCATCTTCCTGACACACCCAGATCACCCATGCATCTCTATTGTGGCATTAGCTACACTGAATGTCTAATTTGGTGTATTTCTTTTTTATGTAATTTTTTTATTTATATATGACAACAGAATGCATTACAATTCTTATTACACATATTAAGCACAATTTTTCATATCTCTGGTTGTATACATAGTATATTCATACCAATTCATGTCTTCATACCTGTACTTTAGATAATAATGTCCATCACATTTCACCATCATTAATAACCCCATGCCCCCTCCCTTTCCCTTCAATCCCTCTGCCTATCTAGAATCCATCTATTCCTCTCATGCTCCTCTCTCTATCCCACTATGAATCAGCCTCCTTATATCAAAGAAAACATTCAACATTTTTTTTTTGGGGGGGGGGGATTTCTCTCACAAAAAAAAATCCTAATTCTCAAGGAAAAGTGGCATGTTTTCATTTCTGAGTAGCATTGCCTTTATATAACACATATCCAATAAAATTAGTTTTAGTTCCTCATCTAGACATCTGAAGTTCTTAAGTTTCTATTTCTTTTCTTTTAATATTTTTTTTACTTGTAGATGGACACAATATATTTATGTATTATTTATTTATCTTTATGTAGTGCTGAGGAGCGAACCCAGGGCCTCACACATGCTAGGTGAGTGCTCTACACTGAGCCCTAACTCAAGCCCCTGACTCCTTAAGTTTCAAGTTTATTCAACCCTGTATTTCACCGTTTAGCACAATGATTTGTAGAGTACACGCTTTAAGAATATTTGTGTAATGCTAAGGGAAAACCCCTAAAATCTCTTGTCTCTGTAAGAAAATATGACTATAAAGGCATCTCTGACTCATGTTGTTGGGCTTCTACAGATTGCATTTCTATTCAAGAAACTAGGTATAAAAACATCTGTGACTCAAGTTGCTAAGTTTCTGCAGATAGCATTTCTTTTTAAAATTTTAAATCAAAATAGTGACTCATGCTGTTTCAACAGAAGTGAAAAATGAGAAAACATGGAGATTATACACCAGATGAGTCAACTTAGATTTATGACTAGAAATTAGTTCTCAAAACCTATGTAGTCATACCTGTCCAGGATTTCTCCTATTGTATTTAGCAGTACCTACAAAACAAAGTTGTCTTGAGATGTATTTGGTCAATCAAAGAAAGTGATCCCACATATTATAAAAGGGAGGTTTTGAATTGATTGTATTATAATAACCTTTATCAGGCTTATTATGTTTTCATACAATCCTTATTATGTAGTTCTATTTTCCTTTGTTTAATTTTTATACCTCAGATTTGATGGAATCTGAAATGTTCTCATAATATAAAGTTACATTTCAATTTGTGGAAAAATAATATACAGAGATATGATAGAGATAAGTTTAAAAACTAAATTCTTAGTGTAAAATAAATCATGCTCTTGAATTTGGACCCACTCTCCTTTCTTTAAAGAATCTTGCTGTCTTTGGTTCTTATAGAATAAACAAATTGCACATGTTTGAAAGATGTCTTGAGTTTTTTTTAACTGGGGTGGGGTTGGGGGGGAAGTTTACATTTCATAGTAAAGGGATGACTTGTAAAGCAATCTCCAAGGAAAGTGACATCTGAATTTCATCATAAATGAAATGATAAATTACTAATATGTGTATTTGGTTGTAGAAGAGTGTTCTGATTTTCAGGGTATTGGTTGTCTGAGGTTAGTAAAGATGAGATTGCAGAAATGAGGTGAAGGAGTCTCAAAAATTATTTGTATTTCATTCAAGAGTAATTCAAATTAACAATATTTTCAAAGTGACATATTTCTGGAAAGATTAGGTGTGTGTGTGTGTGTGTGTGTGTGTGTGTGTGTATTGTAGCATATACTGCTGGGAGAAAATTCTAGCTCTTCTTTATCTTAATGTCAGATATTTGCTCGTACACAAATGCATATATACACAAATACATATGGATTGCTTTTATTGCCTAGATGAATATGGGTACTTTGAAAGGCTAGTTATTTAGACAGATATGTGAGTGGAGAGGGGGAAGATACTTTTGAGCCTGGAACACCTCGAAGAGAAGACAAGCCTGGTTGATCAATCATTCTGAGGCCCTTTGGGAAACTCAATGGTTCACAGGAGATCGTGAATGTAGTGGTTAAGATGTAGTAGGCAGCTGGGGATATAGCTCAGTTGATAGAATGCTTGCCTTGCCTGCACAAGGCCCTGCATTCATATGGCTATCACCACACACACACACACACACACACACTCACAAAATAGTAGTATCACAGTTTCTCCACTTATCAGCTATGTAACTTTGAGCATTATATCATCTCCCTGGGCCTCAGTTCCAGTTTTCTCATTTGTAAGGTATGAATAAAAATAGGATCATCTCACAGAAGTATTTGCCAATGATATGAAATGAATACATCTGAAGTCTCCAGACAAAAGCACTAACAAAATACTGGTCTCTGTCCTTTTCTTTCTCCTTTTTCTTCTGAGTCCCCTGGTGGTTAAGAATGTGCCAGGAGCAGGGTATGGTGGTGCACACCTGTAATTCCAGCTCAGGAGTCTGAGGCAGGAGGATTGTGAGTTCAAAGCCAGCCTCAGCGAGGCTGAGACCCTGAGTGAGACCCTGTCTCTAAATAAAACATTAAAAAAAGGGCTGTGGATGTGACTTTGTGATTGAGTGCTTCTAAGTTCAATACCTGGTACAAAAAAAAAAAAAATAAAAGAATATGTTAGGAGATAGAAGAAACACCAGAAGATGAGGTCTGTTTATCTTAAAAACCTAAAGAAATATCACACATTTTGGTGGCTGTTTATCACACTTTGGTGGTCTGTTTACCACACTTCTATGTCCATCCTGTCATTCCCCCTATGTTCTGATGGAGAAGCTGAGGAACCACAGAGGTCTTCATCCTGAGACTGTCAGCTCCACACAATCTGTGAACCCTTGGTCACATAAGGACTGAAGAGAGCTTTAGCGGAATTTTTACTCACACTAGGGCCTCCAGGTGAAAATCACCACCTCTGAAGCACCTGGTTCCCTAGAATTCCCCCTCATGTCCTTAGATAAATGGAATAAAAGTGTTGTTTTGAGCTTCACTGGGAACTGCATGTGGAGGCAGAAGCCGTCTCAGTTTCCTTTATTCCCAAAGCAATTATTTGTGCATCATTTTGTAATGGCTCCCCTCTCCAGTCCATAAACATTTATACTCCAGGCAAAGAATTACAACTAATAAATCTTGGTGCACTATGCATCGGGGGGTCCTCTAAGCAGATTCTGTACATTAGCTTCTTCATCCTCACAACAGATATTATGGAAGAGATACTTTTATTATTCCATCTTAGCCAACGAGAAAGCAGAGGAAGAGAGAAGTGAAATCTTTTTTTTTTTTTATTGGTTGTTCAAAACATTACAGAGCTCATGATATATCATCTTTCATACATTTGACTCAATTGGGTTATGAACTCCCATTTTTTACCCTAAATACAAATTGCAGAATCACATTGGTTACACACTCACATTTTACATAATGGCATATTAGTAACTGTTGTATTCTGCTACCTTTCCTATCCCCTACTATCCCCCCTCCCCTCCCCTCCCATCTTCCTTCTCTACCTCATCTGCTGTTGTTCAATTCTCTCCCTTGCCCCCCCCCTTTCCCCTCACAACCTCTTATATGTAATTTTGTGTAACATTGAGGATCCCCTACCATTTCCATATGCTTTCCTGATTCAGAGTTACCTCTTAACCTTTGCATCCCCCAGAGCCCCTGCCATTCTCCAATCCTTGAAGGTCCTCTCACTGTCCTTAATAGCAATCACGGGCCTATTTATTCTGCATCTTGAGCCTTTCCCTCTTATTCTTCACTTGAACACATCCTATTATTATTAAAGGTCAATGCAGGCAACAAACACCTATTTTACTCTACTGTATTTGATTATGCATTTCTCTTCTCCACGTTTCCTACCCCTGGTCCATTGAGAAGCACCTAGTACAAAGGAAGTACTCCATAAGTCTGTGGAGTGAATGACTCGTGTTGTTGGGCTGAAATTTCTTTCAGGATATGAGTGTATAAATATATCCAACTATGTAGGGTGTCATAAACTTTGAAGTTTATAATGAACTAAAATTTTTCACAGCTTCTATTTATGGAGAAGCTAAAATTTCCCCAGGTGGTAGCTTGCTTTGCTACAGAAAGGAAGAAACCAGCAGTAAGTACAGTTAGCATTTCCATCGTATTAATGCTCTCATTATTGATTGGTTGGCACTAGGTGGAGCCAAGGAGCTTTACAAGGAAGCTCAAAAGAGGCATGAACTATCATTACCGATTTTATGTTGTGCTCAAAATACTTTAAAGATTAAAAAATAATACAAAAAGATTTGCAAATGTGTACATTATTTGAGCCAGTCATTTAATTACATTTATTCCCCAATGCATTTTTTTTTTTTTTGCTTCATTGGTTATCTTATTATTTTTGAAGTGGAAAGGTCTTATAATTTGTTTCTTCCAATTTCCCAAAACTTAGAGACAGTTTTCAGTATTTAGGTAAAAGCTTTATTTGGTAGCTGAGAAAACATCCCCACATCTTTCTCTATTCCTCACTAAATCCCTTCCGTTTTAAAAGTGCAATGTGGTTACACACTGAAGATCAGGCATGTGTGAAATAAAATATGGACTCTGAACTGCAAAGACAAGTTTTCTAATTCTTTTTATTCTTTTTCTTTTTATAAAAATGTTTTTGTAGTTTAAAACAGTGAATATTGACAATTGCAATTGGTTCAATCTAATAGTTCTGACTCTACCTTTGATTTTTTTTTTTTTTTTAACTGACACATGAATATTGTATATACTTTTTGGTGGCTCATGCCTGTAATTCCAGGAAATGTCTGTAATCCCAGCAGCTCTGGAGGCTAAGGCAGGAAGATCAGGAGTTCAAACCCAGACTCAGCAACTTAGCGAGGCACTAAGCAACTCAGTAAGACCCTGTCTCTAAATAAAATACAAAATAGGGCTGGGGATGTGGCTCAGTGGTCCAGTGCCCCTGAGTTTAACTCCCAGTAACAAAACAAACAAACAAAATGAAAGAAAGAAAAAAAATGTACATATTACTAGGATATTATGTAATGTTTCAATATATGTATACGTTTATAATGTTTAAATCAGATTAAATACATCTGCCTCTTCAAACATCTATATTTCTTCATACTGAATACATTCAATGTTGTTTCTTCTAGGTTTTTAAGATATATAGAACATAATTACTATCTACAGTCACCCTACTGGGCAATAGCAAAAAAACTTTTGCTCCTACTTTACCATAACTGAGTACTCATTGATCAACTCTTCCCCATCTCTCCCTTCCTTTACTCTCCCCAACCTCTGAGAGCCACCAATCTATATTCAACTTCTTTAAAATCAACTCTTTTTGGATTTCATTTTTGAGTGATACCATTTGATTTTTGTCTTTGTGTACCTGATTTATTTTACTTAACATGATGATTTCTAGTATAACAGGATCTTTTTTTTTTTTTTTTTAATAGTGTGTATATGCACGTATTTTCTTGTGGTCACTTGGGATGTTTCCATGATTTTGGTAATGTGAATAGTGCTGCAATGAACATGGGAGGGCCGATGTCCCCTTCACAGACTGATTTCAGTGAAGTGATACCTCCCTGTGGTTTTTGATTTGCATTCCTCTAATGGCTAGTGATGTGGCACATTTTTTCATATCCCTTTTGGGCATTTGTATGTCTTCTTTTGAGAATATCTGTTTGGATCCATTGCCCATTTTTTAATTGTATTATTGGTTTTGTTGATATTGAGTTGTGTGAGCTCCTTATAATATCTGGATATTAACCCCTGGTCAGATGTATAATTTGTAATTTTTTTCCTTCTGTGAATTGTCTCTTCATTCTGTTGACTGTTTTCTTTTTTATGCTCTGGCTTTCACGTGGTGATCTTGGTATATCATCTGTCCTGTGTGCACCTCACTTTTTTCATCTGGAAGAAACAAATACTGAGTTGAAAGACCCAATCCCCTCCTCCTTTTTTTCCTTTTTAGAAAATTTACTAATAATAGAATAATTGTACATATTTGTGGGGTGGAGTATGATGATTTGATATGTGTGTATAATGTGTAAGCTCAAATCAGGGTGATGAACATTTCCATTCCTTTAAACATTTATCATTTCTTTGTGTTTGGAGCCAGGCTCTTTATAAAATATGTAAGTTTTAAGCTATGATCACCCTACTCTGCTGGAGGACGCTAGAACTTACCCCTCTTATCTAGCTCCAATTTGGTGGCTGATATCTAACCACATTCTTTCTCTCCACCTCCTCATTTCTTAACCTCTGATTTTAATCTTCTATTCTCTTCTTCAATTAAATCAACTTTTTAAGCTTCTACATAAAAGAACTTGCAGTGTTTGTCTTTCTGTGTCTCACTATTTCACTTGTTAACAGAATGCCCTTCCCTTCCATCCATTTTGCCTCAAATGACATGGTTTCATTCTTTTTAATGGACAAATGATATTCCATTGTACATGTACAACATTTTATTTATGCTTTCATATTCTGCTGGACATTTAGTCTGATTTCATATCTTGGTTATTGTGAATAGTGCTGGAGTAAATGTGGGAGTGCAGACATCTCTTTGATATGCCTGTTTCCCTGTGTTTTCAGAGGTCTTGGACTTGGGCAACAGTTGAAATGCATTCCCCTTCCTCTTTTATGTGTGTCCTTTGTGTCTAGTTATTCTTTTTGTTCTGGGACTTCTCTCTTTTTTTGATGTTTGAGTCTGTGAGTGAGACCTGAGGTTCCGCTCTGGTTGTTCCTTCTTGGGGCCTGGTTAGTGGTTTGGGGCTTTTGTCTCTCATATTCTGTGTGGAAGTATTGTTGAGGCTTGAAGGTGACTAGATCATGAAGTTCACTGTTATTTGACTGAGTTGTGTGTATTGCTTGGCAAAAGGATCTCAACTCTGGGTACCTGAAGTGTCCAAATCACTTTCCAGCCCTTCTGAGAGAAAGTGGGGACCTAGGAGAAAGCAACGATGGTAGAAACAGATTCACAACCTTAAGATAAACCTTCAGTGTCTGTCTCGACATCTGTAACATTGTGTAGGAGTGGTGGGGTTGGCATTTGACATCAGTGCCAACAGTTCACAACCACAAATTCGATGAGACATTAAACCACAGGTATCTATTATGTCATCACTGTATCAATAATCACAACAGCATGAATGTTGTATGTGGAAATTAAATAAACTATATAATTCTATCAGAGAGTGGAATTACAGTTTCTTAAGTAAAGAGAAAATTGGGTGGGAAGGTGAGGAAAAGTTTGAAATATTTAAAAAGTGAACAGAAGAGAGGCAGGAGATGGCAGCAGAAGACAGTCAACAATAAAAGTAATAAAATAATGAGAGAGAGGAAGGGGAAACAGGAAAATTTGATTATTAGTGAGGGAAAGGAGTAAAGAAGGGCAATAAGAGGAACTAAAACCAAGGTAAACAAATCAAATGTAAGATCAAAACAACTCACACCCACTTATAATATTACCTCACCTGAGTCAAACCAAAACTAAATAACAAGTGGGCAAGGAAGAAAACAAGTAAAGTGAAAGTCTTTGCAGTTGAAACACACCCCTCCCACAGAATGGGAAAAAAATAATAAGTAATCAAAAAGGAGTTAAATTTTTTAAAATTTAAAAAATTAAAATTAGAGAGTAAAAAATGAGGATGGAAATAGGAAAGAAAAAGCTAAAAATTCTTCATTAGAAATAAAGGACTTGTTTTCCATTGAGGACAAAACTGTTGGCAAGAATGGGTTTTCATTCTTTGTATTTATTTTTGGGCTCTGTAGCACCTGGGTCAATGGTTTGGAGGTTGTTAAGTACATCTTTGGGTGCCTTACTTAGCTTCCAGCCATGTGGCTAGAAACCAAAGCTGGTTGTAGTAGCTCCCAGCTTCCCCTTTCCCAGTGTGGGATGGGATAGACTGGGGAGTGCTGATAAATGGTGTACTTCCATAGTGGGGCTAATGCAGAGTTCTAAATTGGAAGATCCAGTAGTTGGGATTTAGTACAGGCTAACCATTGGTACTTTGTTGGTAGGTATTTGAGATTTGATACACACACCCTAGAATTGCTGAAAAGATGTTGATCTCAGCTGGACATCTGGGTCTCAGGGGCCTCTCATAAATTCCACTTTAAGGGTATGGAGTCTGAATGTCCACAGGTTTCATATACACCACTGTGGATGTGAATTACCCCGGATCAGCCTTAGCATGAAGGTGCTCCTGTGTGGTCATTGTTGACATCTTCCCAGTAGGTATTTTGGAGGTTCAGCAGCAAAGGGAGCTCTGTCTCCTTGGTATCCCAAGCCTCCATGCCCTTTGCAATTCTCTTTGCTCCTGTTGCAGTCATATTGGTCTAGGCACACTCTGAGTCTCACAATAGACAACTGCTGGGTCAGGCTGGCAACTTCCTTTCTAAGTTCCCAGCCTCCTGCTTCTGTTCACTGCCAGGTGGTGCTTATAAATGGTTCCCAAGCCAGCAACCCTGGTTTCCATCCAACTCTCTGCTTGTGGGCTGAGAGATTTGGGTTGGTTTTTACTAACAAGTTACCCCACTGACTCTGGGTCCATCAAGACCCGCCTCCTTCCCTATTCCACAGGTTTCCCAAGGACAGTTTTCCCATTGTGCTATCCTCTCTCTCTTCCTGTGCTCCACCTCCCCTCAGCAGTCACAGTCATTGCTGCCACCACTGCCAGTCAAGATGGTGCATTCCTAACAAATTATTTTTAATATTATGTTTGAAGTTTCTGACTTTCTCTATCTCTTTGGTTTCTTTTATAGTTCAGTATCAAATTTCAGTGAGTTTCCTTGGTTACACATTTTGTTAAGGAGCCCTCTTCCCACTTTTAAAATCTTGAACCAAGAAACTGCTGGGAAAGACACTCTCCCTCTATTTGCCATCTTCTCTCCTGTATGAACGTTTTAACAGTATGGTTTTTCCATAAACTTGGAGATCTTTCCATTTTTATGTTATATTGCTCAATTTTTTCACCAGTTTTATAATTTTAATTGTAGAGCTCATCACATCCTTGATTTTATTTATTCCTAAGTATTTTTGTAACTATTTTAAGTGGAATTACTTTCTTGATTTTCTTCCAGCAAGCTCGTTATTATTGTATTAAATGCTACTGATTTTGTATGATGATTTTTGTATTGTGCAACTTTATTGAATTCACTTATCATTTCCAACAGTTTTTCTGTTGAGTCCTGAGGTTTTTCTGTACATAAAATTGTGTCATCTGCAAACAGGGGTAATTTGACTTCCTCACTTCCCATTTAGATTTCTTTTATTTCTTTCTCTTGCCTAATTACTCTGGCTAAGTCTTCCAGTATTAAACCAAGTAAGAGTGGTGAAAGTGGACATGTTTGATCTTACAGGAAATTCTTTCCATTTTTTTTTTTCTCATTCTCCAGTTTAATTTCTCATAAATTTGGCTCCTGAATTTTTTTGAGGTATGTCATTGACTGGTTATCCATGCCCATGCTTATTGGTGGAGGGTTGTGGGGTGGGAGATGTTGAACCAGGGATTAAATTTAGGGACACTCAACCACTGAGCCTCATACCCAACTCTATTTTTTGTGTTTTTTAGAGATAGTGTCTCACTGAATTGCTTAGCACCTTGCTTTTGCTAAAACTGGCTTTGAACTCTCACCTTTGAACTCTCCATTCTGATCGTCCTGCTTCAGCCTCAAGAGCTGCTGGAATTATAGGCATGCACCATCATACCTGGCTCCATGCTTCTTTTCCAGCATGTGTTCTTACCTTTTACTAGATGTTATTTAATTATGAACTTTGTTAGGTAAGGACTACTGGGGCCCTGAAATGAGCTCCTTATATAGTCTTGAGTTCTTGTTACTTTCATAGCATAAGTTCATTACAGAATACAGAATTACTACAAAGCCTATTTAGTTCAATTAAAATAATACAATAATAGAAATTCATGTTTCATTACAGTGTCACCTGGATTTTTCCCTTTATAATTAGTTTAGTGAAGTAGCTGATGTGGCTTCTAATTATTTCTGTGGAGTATGTGATGATCTCTTTGCAGAGGAATATTTTACTGTGGTATTTGCAATTCCTCACTATAAGATCATTAGGTAGGAAAGTTGAACAAAACCTTAACTGTGAAAGTTGAACCAAAACTTAAATTTTTATTGTACCATCAGACTTGAGTGGGATGTTGAGCCAAATCTGTTTTAATAGGTTTTCCTTTTTTTGCAAATTTCAGTGGTCATAGCAATTAATACATAGTTTTCATACCGTTTGTACATGGCACTATACTTAATTGGAAAGAAGCTAGATGCTGAGTTTTCAATGGCTAACCTCATAGGTGTTTATAACTAATAATAGTACCATCTGCTGTACCACTGATTCACCCCACAAGTTTGTTGTCAGTCAAATCCTGAGAAACTACCTAAGAATTTGATTAAAAACATTACCTACTATAAGGGGGTTGTTTTAATCAGCTTTTAGTCACTGTGACCAAAATACTTGACAAGAACAGCTTAGAGGAGAAAAAGCTTGTTCTGAACCAATGATTTTAGATTAGTACCTATGACCATGGATGGAGCCATCATGCTAGGCTCAAGGTGAGGCAGAACATCATGGCATAAGGGCATGGTGGAGGAAAGCTGCTCACCTCATGGTAGCCAGGAATCAGAGAGCAAGGAGGCACAAGCAACAAAACCCTCAAATGCATGCCTCAGTGACTGATTTTTTCCAGTCACACCTCGTCTGCCTACAGTTATCACTCAGTACAGTAATCCTTTCAAATTATTAATCCATCACATGGGATAATCAACTGATTAGGTTGCAGCTCTTCTAATCTAATCGTGAGCTTTTGGGGAACACTTCATATCCAGACCACAACAGGGGTTCACAGCAAATAGCATAATAAAGGTTTGAGAAGGTCTGAAGTAATGATTCTTGTTCAGCTCACCTATCATTTAACAATTTCTATGACTCTTTCTTCCCATAGTTTTATGCTGATTCTCTCTAACTTGTAAGATTTTCTACAAGGTAGGTGTTTATATAAACTTCCTGTTCTAGCCAGCATAAACATGTGACCTCAGGACCACAAATGAACCCTTAGTACTTAACTGCTCTTTGATTTTATTTGCTTAGTAATAAATAAAGGTAAAATTATATTTTGAAATCGAAGTTTCTTCCATTTTGAGAGGAATTTCCATGGTCAAATTTCTTTATTGGCTGACAGTGGATCAGGTAGAACCATTTTCTATTCTAAACATGATGGAAGAAGGAACTCAATTTTGAACCAAAATTGTGATCTAATTTATCCATGTTTCTCATTTCCTTGATGATAAACCTCTTTTCCTCATATCTAATTGAGATGGTCCTGTTACTAAGCCCCCCATTTGAATTCAAATACAGATTCTCTGTTCAGTGCCCCATTGCTAGCTAACTAACCTCCCGGCACATTATTCTCATTGTCTGTGAAGTAAATATGAGTAACACGTTGTGAGAACTAGATGAGTGGAGTGCTTTCCACTTGGAGTGCTTTCTGCATGTCCACAGAGTCAGTCATGATGTCAGTGCCCCTGAAGCTCTGCTTGGGTGGTGATGAAGACCTGATGCATCCACCTCTTCCCAACACCCTCATCTGTAGAACGCAACCTCCCCCACCATAAATATGTAAATATTAAGCTCTTTTTTACCAAGGCAAGAATTTCCAGGTCACATTATGTTATTTAGTCAAAGTTCTATTTTTCCATCTGTATATTCTAAATTAGTTAATTACATATTCATTTACTATCTCATATATATTGACTGACTGACTGCTGTGAATACAGTGTTGAGCAAGTTAGACATAGCTACTCTCCTGATGGACATCGGACATAGAGAAGAATAAGACTCTGGGGGCTTTGTGTGGGGAAGTAATGAGAATAGACAAGACTAATACAACTTGGGGTAAGGTATTGTGGAATTTTCTTTTCTTTATTATGACTATTAATGCCTATTGGTTGTACAAATTAGTGGGTTTCTCAGTGACATTTTTATACATGCATATATCATGCTTTGATTATATCTTTTGTCCCTACTACCATTTATTACCCTCTCCCCCATCTTCCTTATCCCCTTCCCTTTCCCTAGTAGTAACTCTACTACTTTCTGGTTATCTTTTTTTTGTTGTTATTTGTTTGTTTATTATATCTAGATTCTTCAAGTAACAGAAAACATGCAATACTTGTCTTTCCATGCCTGGCTTATTTTGCTTAACATGATGATCACTAGCTCCATCAAATTTCCTTCAAATGACATGATTTCATTTGCTTTATGGCTCAGTAATACTCCACAGTGTATATATATACCATATTCTTTATTCTTTCATCTGTTGATGGTCACCTAGGCTGATTTCATAGCTTAGCCATTGTGAATCGTGCCACAATAAACATGGGTGTGCAAGTATCTCTTTTGAATGTTGATTTAACTTGCTTCTTTCTTTAACTAGGAAGCAGTACCACTTCCTAGAAGTGGTACTGCTGGACTAGTAAATAGTTCTATTTTTGATTTTTTGAGGAACCTCCATACTCTTTTATAACTGTCCTAATTTACATTTCCACTGACAGTGTATAAGAATTCCTATTGGGGATTATGAAATTTTCATGGAGGAGGTAATATCAAAGTTAAGATTTTAAAGGTGAATCAGAGTTGCCCATTTAGTGAGGGAACAAGCAAACAACTCACGTGATGGTAGGAGAAGGGAGAAATTCATGTTCAAAGAATTGAGAGAACTTCTGTGTGATCCATGGATAGACTCAAATTTGTGGAGGGGGAGGGTGTGACGAGAAGTGATGCTAGATTTCATTTTTCCACATTAACTAAGGTTTTTATGAGTTGCAAGGTAGAGTGGTATCTGGCCAGCTAATATAAATTCACAGCCAGGCAAGAGATTCTCGTTAGAAAAACTTTCAGGCTGCAGGAAGGACCATTTTCGAGACAATTTTTCCTCGTTTTTTATTATAATAAAATACATAAAATAAATTTTCCATCATTATCATTTTTAAGTGTACAGTTCAGTGGTATTAAACACCTTCGATATTGTGAAAGCATTATCACCATCCATCTTAATAATTCTTTCCATCTTGTAAAGCTGAAACTCCATAGCCATTAAACAATGTATATGCACCAAGAACCATGAAACTCTATCAAGGGTTTGCAGAGTTGGCCATAGGGTGAAGCCATCTAAGATTCAACTGAGGTGGTAGCTGAGTCCAGCTTAGCTCCATGCTAACAGTCAGAAAATGATCAAATCCCTTAGACTGTGTTCCTCCCAAGGGACTTGTTCAGAGTTTCCATCTGCTGGTGCCTGGGGAGCCAGAGAAGTGATAGAGTGTCACAAATGTATCCATGGTTTTCATTGGCATTTCACTGAAGAAATGACTTCCTCTGTTATGAACCTGAGACAGGGGTTGAAAACTGTTTATGATTTTGAATCTTTGGCCACCATTTTTCTTTTAATCCACTTTAAAAAGCAAACACATCAATCATACTTTTTGTCACTTTTAGCAGATATGTTCATTTTATTTCCTAGTATTTTAACTGTTGTGAAAGACCAGTTCATAACTAAACCCAAGTGTCTCCTGACTGCACTGCATAATCACGCCATGGGGAATATCATTGGGAGGTCAAAAATAACATAATTAGAGAAATAATGTATGCTTAGTTTGCAACGTGTGTAGTAGAATACTGAGAGATGAACTTGGAGAGGTAGTCAATAATTTTTTATAATGCTAAAGTTAAGGATTTTTCTCTAAAATTAATGTAGGACACTGAGAGATTCTAGACATGTCATAATGAACATATTCTTTGAAATGATCACCCTCAATATTGTGAAAAACACATTGGAGATTAATGAGAGTAGAAACAGGGAAAGTTGTTAGAAAGGTGTTTCCATAGTTATAAATAGTTTGAGATGATGGACTTCACAAACAGAATGACTGATTAAAAGTAGGAGAAAGGGGAAAAAAAGGAGTCCAGGATCATTTTTCAAATGGTTGGATAGTTGGTGTCCTTTATGAAGGTTGGGAATATGAAAAGAGTATGAAGTCTAATAAGGAAAATATGTGAGTTTGGTTTTGGGCATATTGAAGTTGAGGTGAGTATGGAACACACAGGTGAAAGTGTCAAAGTGATGGCTGTCATCAATAAGAATTTAGGAGGGAGATTAATGATACAGGTAAAGATTCCAGAGTTGTCGAAAGACAGTGGTTGGTTGAAATTATTAGAGCAGAAAAGATTACCCAAAACAATGAAGAGAGAAGAGTCCAGTGAGAAAAGAAGAGTTAAAAGTTAAAAAATTGGAGAGCATGATGTCGCAGAGTGATCTGACATGTAAAGAACTAAAAAGATCCCTATGAATTTATTAAATAGAGTATTACTGATTACTTCAGTAAGAGCAGTTGTGATGGAGTGGCGAGGTTGGAAGCAGTAATGCTGTGGGTTGAATGGTGAACAGGAAAAGAGAATAATACGACTTTTTATTAAAATGTTTGGATCAAAAAAATGAAGAAAAAAATAGGAGAGAATATAATGCAGCACTGGGGTTCAAGAAGGAGTTCTACTTCCTCCCTCCCTTTCTTTTTTCTTTCCTTCCTTCCTCCTTCCGACCCTTCCCTTTCTTCTTTTCTTTCTCTTCTCCCTCCTCCTCTCTTCCCAATTTTCTTCTTCTGTCTTCTCCTCCTCCTCCTCTCTTCCTTCTCATTTAGTCCCTCTTTTTCTACTAATTGACTAATAGTGCTGTTATGATTTGAATGAGGTGTGTCCCCAAAGTTCATGAGACAAGGTTGCAATCAGTGAAATAATTTGATTAAGATTTGATTAAGACAACACTATCCTCATCAGTGAGTTAATATATTGATGGATTAATAATTGGAAAGGACTACTGTACTAGGTGGTAACTGTAGGCAGTGGCTGGAGGAAGTAGGTCACTGGGGACATGACTTTAAGGTTTTTATATTGTCTCTGGCAACTCAACTGCTCTTTCTGCTTTCTAGGTGCTGTGACCTGAACAACTTTCCTTCACTACCCCCTTCCACCATGATATTCTGTCTCACCGTAGGCCCAGAGCAATGGAGTTGGCTCACCATGGATTGAGATCTCTGACAGTAGGAGTCCAAACAAACTTTTCCTCCTCTAAGTTGTTCTCATCAAGAATTTTAATCACAGAGGGATCAAAAAAGCCAACTTGGGTTAGTTTGCAAATTGGGTTGGGGAATTGTGAAAAAAGCCAACTAACACAAGCGCTGGGGAGAATAAGCTGCCGGTGACAGAGACTTTGAGTGAAAACATTTCATGAGATTATAGGATTCAGGGCACAAATGGAATCTGCTTTTTCCTTTGAAGACTAGGGTCAAGGACAACATTAATGTCATGCTGCTGTGAAACTCAAACAGAGATACCATTTGTTAAGAGGAATTTTCCACAGGATCGTCCTCTACCAGTTAGTTATTGCTGCCCTTGCTACATTGATCTGTCATTCTGAATACAAATGTTAAATTGCAGAACTATTTTCCCTTATATTTAATTTGAAATATTTTTCTTTCTAAAACTCACAGGCTTGAGTTATGATAGTAACTTTCAGACTTTATGAAGTTTTCTTGTAAAAGCAAAGAAAGTGATACCTCCTAAAGGGAGAGAAATTTTTTTTTTCCTGATCCAAAATGACTTCATTTGCTACTGTTCCAGAGAATTTCATTTTAATTTTAGTTCACAAATGCCTTTAACAGTGTTAAGCTGAAGCAATGGAGACAGCTTTATTAATTGGAATGTTTCATTACAGTCATGCATTCCTTGCTAGGGAAGCAAGGGGCTTGCATTTTTAAAAATTCATTAAAATACCATGTACATCAATCAGAGAAATTATTTCAAAAATCTTTTCATCTTAAAAATAGGGTGAAAAGAACCTCCACATTCATTTCTTTGTGCCAAGAAGTTAAAGCTCAATTGAGTTAAGAATGTGCACACTGACTAGCTCAGTTTAATACATAATTTTTCATCATCACTTGAAATTATAGAGTCAAGTCAGAGTTTAAAGAACTTCTTACATAAAGGAAGAGCATGTTTGCTGACTGTTTGCCAACTTGTCCTTTACAGGATAAAGGCAAATAAAAACTGCAATTCTTACAGGAGTTTTGACAAGCCTGAAATCCTCACTCTTATTTAGCCTCGGGGAGTAGATCTTACCTTTCTTGTGAGTTTCTTAGACCATCTTGGGAGCCAAATGACAGAAATGGATGCTGTCTCTAGAAAAATGCTCATGTTTACAAATTTTTTTTTGCACTACTTTGCAGCATCTTGACACACCACCTTCCTGCCATGTTTTAAAGTTTTAAAGTTATTTAAAGTTTTAATGTTTTAAATTTTACCTGCTGAGCTACTAGCTCAGCAGATCTGAAAGAACACTTTGAATACAGTGTTTGGGCTTGGGTATTGACAAAATGCTCTGTCACACTTTCTTTGAAGGGATCTGAATCCCAGGATGGTGAGATATATACATTGACTTTCCCACTGGGATGAATATATGCTTTTCCTAATCCCTCGGACAAAAGATGTAATCTTTCCATCTAAACTTATTTTCAAAAAAAAAATCAATTAAAAAATTAGATTCTCAAAAAAAAAAAAAAGAAAAAGAAAAAAAAATTAGATTCTCAAGGGATTTGGATATCGGGAATAGAAAGATGTTTAAAGAGTACAAGGTCATGGATGTGTTTGGCCACTCATTCACTCCCTGGAGGAGTGTCCTTCCATTTCCCAGCTGGAGGACATGCACCTTAACCCTCAGCCCCAAGAACAACAGGAAGGGTTGGAGGCAGGGAAGGGAGCCCTGGGTTTCATCCCTGGCATGTGTTTTCTGTGTAAATGCATGTCCTCTGTTCATCTTCTAATTGAAAAATTTGTTTTCCACTTTTTGCCTCAAAATAGATCTAAATATTTGATTTTTTGATTTTATTTTTACAATTCATCACATTCTTTTTCTTCATCAGGCATAGCTAGCACCATCTTTAGTTTGGTTGAGTGGAATTGAGACTGAGCACATTCCTAACACGAGTTCTGGTTCTGGGAAACTTGCCCTACTTAAAATAAATACAGGTGGTTTTATAAGAAGATACTCCAAATGGCAGCCAGTGTACTTCCCTGTGTTTATATAGCATTTTTTATTCATGAAAGGCTTTTATACTCAAGGCCATAATTTGAATTAAATGCAAGCTTTCCTCCATCAAACTCTTGGATGACAAAACTGAGGTTCTCAAAGAGCTGAGACAGACAGTTTGTAAATAACAGAGCTGAAATTTCACCCTAGGCCTCCTGATCTTTATTTGGTTGAATAAATTCTCAAATATATTTTTAAAAAATCTGTTTCATAATTTTATACTTGTAGTAAATTACCAAAAGCATATAGCTGTTTAGCAGTAATATTATCATGATGAATTAATATGAACCCAGATCCATTCCTGGCCTTGTTTCAGTCTTGCTATGGCTAACCACCTATCTCTTGGATGAATTCTCAGCCAGAATTAGTGTGAATTATGCTTCAGAACCAGTCTTTTCTCATGAGCAAAGTAGTCCTTTTGTTTTTTTTATGATCTCTATATGAATTACTGCTTCTGTTTGATGTCACTTCTCAGAAGAATAATTCATCCATGAAAGGTCATTACACATCAGCCTTACAAAAGAATAACCTAATTTCACATGAGCTAGTTGTATAAAAGGGTTATAGTTATAATAAAAACCATTGCCAAGAATGCCAGAAATGCCTCTTGCTTGCTAATGCTGTCATTTCTACATTCCTAGTGCCTAGTACAGTGTACAACCCTGGGGTATCTATTTAACTGATATATTTCAAAATGTTGCACTTTGTGGATCAAGAAATCATTTCCCACCTTTACAGCAGTCTTGGCCTGCATTAAGGAGAAAACTCTTAAACTTGAAAAGTTTAAAACTGTAGAACTTTAAAACATACTTAGCTCTAATATCATACATGAAACAAAACTAAGGAAAAAGTAGAAGAAAGCTCACCAAACACATAAATTTGTTATGCATTCACTGGGCATGTTGATGAGCAACAAAATCAAAGCCTCTTTTTTTCCTATATTTTACATATTTGCTTTTAAATGATGATGGGTGCCTTTAGAAGAAATGTTTTTGTTGCTATAAGTTCAAGCATGCACACACACACACACACACACACACACACACACACACTGTAATGCTGACAGTAGAAAATGCATGCCTCCATGGTCTTAACAGCTCAAGCAATACCTTTCTTTCAATTTTATGTGGAATAGTGCTGCACCCTTCTTCTATATCATTAGGCACTAATTGCCCAATTACAGTGCTTTGGGACACCCTTAAAAATTGTGCCCCGGGCTTTTCAGCAAATTCAGCTTTGAAGCAAATGATCCCAGTAGTCAAAATTATTTACTAAACACAGTACAGAGTTTCTTCTAGGAAGATTATTTAAGGCCTATTACACTTACTAGATCCTTATATTACAAAATACTTGGATACTTTGTGAGCCTGTTGCCACCTCTCATGAGACCTCCCCTGTCCCACCTCAAAATAACATGTAATGTATTTGAGTAGAGCAAACTCATGCAGATATTCCTAACCTGAAAGCAGTTGCCTTTATCATAGGTCATTTTAAAGAAGGGATAATGAGTTCCTCCTCTTCGTCACAGTATTATTTATAAATACAGTTAAGAGGTTTATTTCAAGAAAAATACTTTTTGTGTTAAAAATGTATACATTCATTTTTTTGTAGCTTATTTTATAAGCTACAAGGGATTTGAATGTGTTCTAAATTGTTCTATTATTTGGACACACTCATTTAAAAATCTCTATGTGGGAAATTTTATCAAACACTTTAAATTATTAAAAACAAATAATAACCCTTGGGGACTGTACTAGACATTTTCTCATATAATTCTCATTAACTTTCTCAACAGTGCTTAGCTAGCTATTTCAAATTGCATTTTTACAGAAGAGGAAACTGAGGATTTGGATGGGTAAATAACCCACCTAAGATCACACTATTGGTATGAAGCAGGAATAAGTATTAAGAATAGGGTAAAATAAATTAAAAAAAAAAGACTAGGGTAACAAAAATGAAAACAGTGATACACTTTATAATATTTACAGAAGATAGGTGGCACAAAAGGGAGTTTCAAATACTAAAATAAATATACCAATACACTGATAAAACTTGAATGTAAATATATTTAAAAACTGGGGCATATTTTTAATGAAATACATATATTTTAAAGGGAAGAGTAAACAGAGTAGGATTTGTTTAAGAGAGAAAAGAAAAGTTAGAAGTCCTGTAATGTGGAAAGGGATCTAATAGCAGGTGAATCCTTACTGAGACATTTTAAAACCCTATGATGAATTCTTTCAAAAATCACTTTTTTTTTTTTTTTTTTTTTTTTTGTCGGTAGGTGCAAGATACTCAGGGGCACTTGGCCATTGAGCCATAACCCCAGCCTTGTTTTATTTTTTATTTAGAGACAGGATTTCACTGAGTTACTTAGCACCTCACTTTTGCTGAGGCTGGCTTTGAACTCATGATCCTCCTGTCTCAGCCTCCTGAGCTGCTGGGATTATAGGCATGCTCCACTATGCCTGGCCTAATTTATGTTTTATAGTAATCTGGGTTTTCTGCTATCAGATTTGCTTACTGTGGGGCCCACCTGCGCCATTTGGAGCTGACTCCATGTATCCCTTGGGAAGGGGATCATGCTTTACCACACACAATCTATAGAGTTCTCCACTTGTGGTCTTCACAGTTAATGGAGATTGGGGTGATCTTTATCATACTGATGACTTAAAATGACACTTAACATCAAACTAAGGTGGCCCTCAAAGTTCTTTTTTTTTAATATATATATTTTTTTAGTTGTAGATGAACACAATGCCTTTATTTATTTGTGTGTATTTATATGTGGTGCTGAGGATGGAACCCAGGGTCTCATATATGCTAGATGAGTGCTCTACCACTGAGCCACAACCCCAGCCCCTACAAAGTTTTTTTTATGCCTTCTTCAGATCTATTTGAATCTATAGTCAAGCTATACACATACTTATGTAATTCAATTCCAACATAAAGAAACGTCATTGACCATTGTGATTAATTTTTTTTTATCTTTGGGGATATTTTTGAAAGATCACCTAGACATATTTTTAGCTTAGAGAAAATCCAAAAGGTGATTACTTTACTTAAAAGAATCACCTTTGAAGATACTGTCTAGGTATATTTAGTTCATAAGGCCAACCAAACCAAACCAATCAACCAACATACAAAACAAATACTCGAGGGTAAACCCCAAGGAAAAAATTGCTTTAATGTGGTTTTAGACTTGCCTTATACATACTAGATACACACAAAACATTTGTTACTCTGAACTGAATACGCTGTCTCTTGTGCCAGGGATATTTCTGCTAATAATCCTGCAGTGATATGTGCTTCAATATTGTTGCAAGTTAGGCTCTCCAGGAAGCAGACTCCTACAGCAGGCCTTGTGCGGGAGATTGGCCAGGAGGGGTTCCCTGGGACAGAGTGAGGACTGGGAAGAGGGAAAAGTTAAGACTGTGAGAATGCAGTCTGACTCAAAGCTTCATCTCCACACAGCCCCCGTGACCCCTGCCCGCAGAGCTTTAGGCTCGGTTGTTCCTTCTGGTTTATGTTCTGTTATGGAAAGGGGCTAGACTTTCATAATCTGACCTTGAGCAGTTCATTGCATGCTGGCTGCTTCCCTCCCTTCCCAGGGGTGGCTTGACCATAGGCAATGCAGCTCTCCAGCTAAGGGCAAATTCTGTACAGGGCCAACCACAGAGATGGCAGCGTTTCTAACAACTGGTAGAATAAGTCCTGATTCCCTGAAGGGGATCTGAGAGGTGCAGCACAGACACTGTGGCCAGAGAGAGAAATAAAGCCAAAATAGCAAAAAAGGGATATTGTGAAATAGTGTTCCTTCCCCACATTCTGTCTTTCAATCTTTAATTCTGTTAAAGAACAGGTGTGTGTGTGTGTGTGTGTGTGTGTGTGTGTGTGTGTGTTCCTTTGTTGATTTCAACTCACAGGTAGACTTGTGAGGTCTGACTTGGCTAATTATTCTGACAATTTCCTATTCATTATCTCACATTGCAGGGAGCCTCTTTGGACCATCAAGCCTGTAAATTTACAATTGCACATTAATCAGTGGAATATAATTGCTAGCTGCTGCCTTTGGGCTTGGGGCACACTGTATAAGCCAGGATATATACAATTAGCCCCGAGGTTTGCTTAGGCACGTTAGCCCATCCAACAAGAAAATGAGCATTACAGTAATTGAGAAAATGAACACCTTGGGTCTTTCTCTGACTGGCAATAGTTGGAAACTCTTATCATTGAATTGCTCTGCTTTGTTTCTCATTATTTCTGAAAAGCATTGCTAGGCAAGAAGCTATTTGGCACATAGAATTTTAGCTTGTTTGGGGTGAGAAAGATGAAATACAAGAGGAGGAAAGGTTAAGTCCTAATGCCATATAGATTGAATGTTCTGATTCTCCCCATCTCCATACATATATATGTTCATATATAAGTACATATATAAGTACATATATATCAAGCTTATATAAAAAGTATATATATATATATATATATATATATATATATATATATATATGTATATGAGAATACTCATACACTCACACACTTTTCACTAGATGAGGTAGGAATGAATCTTACCTAGGAGTTTCTGGGAACTTTCTAAAAGTGTATATATAATACACAATTTTGACTGTAGACAACATCTGTCTTAGTCTGGTTTCTATTACTTTATCAAAATACCTAGGAACAGGTAATTTATAGGAATAGAGATTTATTTAGCTCTTGGTCCTGGAGTCTTGGAAGCCCAAGAACATGGTGCCAGCATCTGGCAAGGGCCCTTTTGCTACATCATGATATGGTGGAGACTATCATACAGCAGACAGAGCAAGCCTGCCTGGAGTTTCTCTTCCTCTTATAAAGTCACCAATGTCACCATGGGTGCCTCTCCCTCATGATCTCATCTAATCCTAATTACTTCCTAGAGGCCTCCAAACACCATTAACATACAAATTTAGGGATTAAGTCTCCAACACATGAACATTTGGGAGACTCACTCAAACCATAGCAACAACTGAACATTTTTTTTTTCTTTTTTTCTTTTCTGAGAAGAATATCTGTAAATGTCATTGAGCGCTGAAAGTGACCTATGGCACCAAACATTTAAGAACTAGTGCATCAAAATAAATAAATGAATAAATAAAACAAAGAGGCCACTTCAGTCTCTGATTTTAACTTATTTCTATATCTGTGCCTAAAAATGTATTTGGACACTCAACAAGCACCTTCTTCAACTCTTACAACTAATTCATCACAAGTGGGACCTTTCACTATTTTATCTATTTCTGCTAATATTATCACACTTATTTAATTGTTCAATTTAGAATTCTAGGCATTAGTTCCTCCTCCCCCTCTCCTTTGTTCTCTGCTTCCAAGAGATGTATGTAATGACATGACTGAAAAAGTATCTTCTGTCCTGCAAATCCCACCTGCCTGCTGGCCTTATGTTATGCCCTTTCTCAGAATATTTATGAAAGCTCTTCTAACAGCAATATGATTTTAGGATAAAGTGATTGCAAAAGAGAAGTAGAAAGTAGTTCTTTATATTGGGATAAAAGAACAAGTGAGCTCTAATTTGTGAGAAATTTCTTGGATAACTTTTTGCTTTGAGGTGAATGGATTAGGAATGAGCCTTTTACAGGTAAGTTTAAATATTGACACTTCAGCTATACAGTAGTGATTAGGAAGAGGAACACGCATGTGCTAGAATGAATCCCAGATGGGCTGTGTTTGGGATGCCTATAATCCTTGAAGTGATGTGACCTCTGATCAGTAGCAATGCTTATATCTAGTGAGGTAAAAGGACTCATTCAAATGCATAATTTTTGGAGAATGCAAATAGCAGGTCAGGCTGGGGAAATAACTCAGTGGGTAGTGTGCTTGCCTCGCGTGCACAAGGCCCTCAATCCCCAGCACAACAAATGCCAGGTCAGCAAAGCAAAGTCAGTGTAGTAGAGTTCCTGATCTCGCCCTTAGAAAAGTTACATAGACTGCAATCTGTTCAATTAGAAAAATGAGAAATTATACCCCAATGATTCAAATGTATGAATTGCCGAGATCATTGTGATGTCATGTGTAGCTAATTTAAAAAATTAAAAAAAAAAAAAGAAAAGTTACATAGAATGGTCCAGGGTGTTGTGAAGTTTGTTACACATTGTTGAACAGAAAACTGTTCTGCCAAGACCTCCCTGTCTTTTTCCTGTGTGTCCTTATGATAAATTCATTCTTGTAAGCAATTTGTCCTTCTCTTCTTTAGAGGTCTCAAGAATTTGACTTGCTGGCTTCTCTAGCTAGAAGGGAGCTTTTCTCTGCCAAAGACCTTACAGGTGTTTACTGATGCCTGAAGTTCCAGAAATAGAATTCAAAGCCTTTTTTTTTTTAATATTTATTTTTTAGTTTTCGGCAGACACAACATCTTTGTTTGTATGTGGTGCTGAGGATCGAACCCGGGCCACACGCATGCCAAGCGAGAGCGCTACCGCTTGAGCCGCATCCCCAGCCCCTGAATCCAAAGCATTTTATTCCACAAAGAAAGATGAGGAAAAGAAGGAAGTGAACTAATGTTTGCTGTCCTAGAACTGGCATTATGCTAAGCTCTTCCTTCAGATAATCTGTTTTTATTCTTGATCCTACCTTCCAAGGTAAATGTAAGTAAATGTAAATGTAAAACTAATGCCCAGTAAATTTATGCAAGTTGTCCAGTCAGACACTTTTTCCTTAGGGGAATTTGTTGTGTGATGATACCAGCAGTTGGCCCATGACAGCTATTTGGTGCTTAGGAAAGTTTGTAATGATATTTGTCTTTACGTTTTTGGTTTAGATTTGAACGAGTAGGATGGAAAGCAAAGCCTGGAGCTAACTGTGGACAAGAGAGGAAGTGTGGTGTAGGACTGTCATTTTCCTATTTTTCTCTCAGCTGCAAGTCAACTCTCCTGTTCTCCTTTCTTTGACATTATTGTAGGACCATGCAAACTACATTTTCCAGATATCTTTGCTCAGTTGGTTCTTTTCTAGGATCTGCCAATAGAAGTTCTAGAGAGAGATTGGAAAGTGGGTGGAGGGGAGAAGGGACCAGTCTGTCCTTTGTGCCTGTTCCTGCACTATGGCAGTAAGTGGCTCTAGAAGCTATTGTTTAGCTCCATCCTCTGATTACTTTTATCAGTCTAAGAACCAATCTTTTCATACCCACTTAGAGGTCTCAGCTGTAGCACATGGTGTGACCCCTTCGCTAACTGCATGAGGCTCTGGGCTCCCCTTTCTTCTTCTAGACCTCGGATGGTAGCTGGTCCCTCCCGAGGCCATCTTAGTGCTTCCTTTGGGCTCTTTCAGTCATCTGGTGCCTTGTCTTCCCTCACATTAAATCCTCTACATTTTAAAAAGTTACAGTGTTTTCCATTTTCATGACCAGATGTGGTTGGCATGTTTTTGTTTTAAGGTGATGAGTGGATAAATGGACAACTGGGAGTACCAAAGGTTAGAAAAATATAGAAAAGTTCTAATTTGGTTCAGCAAACTACTGGCTTTATCAGAGGATTATTAAAGGAAGTTTGCCCTTGACCCAGGAAAGCCCTTGGAAGAACATGTCTGATTACACATCATCCACAATAAAAACAGTTCTTTTTTTTTTTTTTTTTTTATGCCTGGAAACATGAAGTCCAGAAAGAACCTCTAGATTATGTGTCTCTCTAAAATAAATGAAAAAGGGTCCTACAAAGGAACTGGACTTTTGTATTGTATCCTCTTTTCACTACATCAGGTGTAGGGAAGAGTTACTTAAAATATAATCCTTTTCCCTAAAGACACCAAAGCAGTCTTTTCTTATGAGCTCAATCTCTCCCCTCCAGAGAAAATAAGATGAGTTTTTTATCCACCCCACAAGAAGGTGCCCAGGTTTCCTTTACTCAAATGTCAGTGAATGCTTTCAACCCTTTTCTAAAGGAACAAATTACCTATTTATTGAAATGAGTTAACTGTAGCTTGCTGACAAACAGTATTTCATTTTCAGGAACAGCTGTCAGACTTTTAAAACATTAAAACCCCATCAAAAACATTTCAGGAAGTACAGCCAAAACCTTATAAGTGACTTTATAAAATCTGTTCTACTCAGATGTATTCAAGATAATTAGTTGGCATTGAGGTTTCATGTTCTGAGCATGTTTTTTTTTTTTGTTTGTTTGTTTTTCTTTTTCTTTCTTTCTTTCTTTCTTTCTTTTTTAACTAATAAGTGTATTGCAGAAGTTTTCATAAACACTTTCACCTTAAACTTGGCAAACATACACTACCTGTGGTGATGAAGACAAAAATGGCCTTATTAGAGACTGCAGTATAAAACCTGGTATGTAAATTCATTTATACTTACATGTAGACACACACATCTCTACAGGCCTGGATGTATCTGTGCATTGATATATTGCTACATAGTCTCTCATAATATAATAGTTATAAATTAGTGCCAGATAACCATCTGAGAGGATAATGTCCATCAGGATATATAAACATAACACTATAAGAGGCATAAAAAAAGAGATTAAAATAAAAAGAGATTAAAAATAACAAATTGGCCTCTGCCAAAGTATATGAGTATCATTTCTCCATTCATTTTTATGCCTCCTCCCAAATTAATGACTGAGTTGGTGGAAAATGGCTAGATTTTATTCATACTGTTTTTTGTTCTCAACTTTAAAAAGTAATCTACCTCTTAAAATTTGTAGTTTAATACTTGTTTAGTGAGTTTGTGCCACTTTAACCCTTTCACTATCATTCCCATTTTGTTACATTTCTGTTATGAGGACTTTATGTTGAAATGTATAAAGCATTTGTAGCAGTTTAAAAATAAAATATTTAAAATTATTTAAATTGTTTTGGATGCTTCAATTGTATTATATGTGATTTACATTTTGCATTTTTGTTTGCATTGTTAATCTGGAGAGTGTTCCTGTATGAAGTTCGCTGTTAGTTATTTTATTGCTTCTTGTCGGAGAGTGCTATAAAAGACTATTCTAATGAAAACATTAAAATTTACAATTTGACATACAAAAGGGGTTGTTCTTTGATTTTAACCAATGTAGCCTTGAGAAAGAAAGAGAGGGGAATTAATTATAAACAAGACTGCTGTTTGATACTTTCCCCGTCTAGCATGAAATATATCATTGGCTTGACAGATGTATAAAAAAGATTTTTTTATGCTATTGCTGCATATACTTTAATAAATAGGGAAGAATTTGAATGATACATATTATATCCTTGAAACCAATAAAAACTTTCTAAAAAAAAAAAATGGCCTTATTACAGTGGAAACCCACAATCTGTCCAAAGGTAACAAAATCTTGCTCCATGCTGGAGTGAGGAAGGCACAATTATTTATATTGCTTCTTTGGTTAGCATTCTCCTTCATTCTAGTGTCCAAGTGTGTTCTCATGCATAGATCTTCAGGTGCTCACCAGATGGAGTGATGAAAAGGCCTATGTGGGATAATCAAGGGATCTCTGAAGCATAAGCATGTTGGAATGGTAAAGACCTTGAATTATAGCTGGATCTCCATTTTTCTGAAGTGTATTTCATAGTCTTGTCCCATAGCTATTCAATGAACATAAGATTCCCACAGCTAACCTGTTTGGGAGAGTAATGTATAACCTTGCTCTCCCCTGGAGAAGACAATTCAGTGCATAAATCATGTGTTAAAGGCTCTGAGAAGTATTGCAGTATAGAAATCAGTTTAAAATTGCAGAAAGCAGTAATTTCCAAATTTATGTGATCATGGAACAATTATTATCTTGTAGGTTTTGTATGACTAATACCCCAAACTAATTTGCCTTGGAACATATTTGGGGGAACATTGTGTATAAATGAAGGAAGGAGCTAAACACATTTAAATGTCCTTCAGTAAGAGTTAAGTAAGTAAAGATGAGATTCTAATCATATTTACTTTCTGAAAAATACAAGGCATCTATGTTAGGTCTCTGTTGAAAGTCACAGAAAAATGTTGTGAAGAAGCAAAAAGGAAATTAAATGTTTTCCAATATTAAAAATTCCAGGGTTGGCTTCAGACGCTGCTAAATTCTGGAATGAAACAATGTCTTGCTCCAACTTCACTACTACTGTTATTCTCAGAGGCCTTGAACAGTCTCTGGAAATCTATGTTCTCCATCTGTGGCAGTAAAATAGCCGTAGAATCTCCAGTTTATGTTTTCAGGATCCAGTATGGAGGGAAAGAGAGTTTCTTTTGGTGGAGCTGGTGGTGGGAACCCATTCAGAGGTGTTAGGGCTTGAGAATAACTCTTTGGTCTATGTTTATATTATGCTAACAAGAAAAAAAAAAGAAAAGAAAAATGAAATTCTAGAACATCCTCAAATATTTCATGAGCTTACTTGAACATCAAGAGAAGGGGCAAGCTTGGAGTGTTGACTGAATCCCCATACTGCACAGGAGCAAATTAGAAAAAGATCCTTGCTAGGGACCCCTGTTGGTAGAGCAGCTTATCAGTTGGATTTTCTGTATTCACAGTCAGCAGGATATATGTATACACATACAACAGGAAGTTTATTATGGGAATTGGCTTATGGATCATGGAAGCTAAGTTCTACAGTATGCATCTGCAAGCTGGAGAACCAGGAAAGCTGGTGAGTACTTCACTCTGAACCCAGAGACTTGAGAACAAGGAGCTCTGACATACGAGGGCAGGAGAAGGTGGAAGTCCAGCCCCAGGAGAAAATAAATTTGCCCTTCCTCTGCCCTTTTGTACTGAGTCCTCAGTGAACTGGATAATGCCCACCCTCACTGGTGAGGGAGGGTCTTCCTCACTCAGTCTGATTCAAATACCAATCTTTTCTGGAAACACTCTCACGAACACACCCGGAAATTATGTTTTACCAGTTATCTTTACTTCCCATAACCCATCCTCAAAGACATGTAAAGTTAATTAGAGCAAGGAAGGCCGAAGTTTTTAGAGGAAAAAAATGTATGACCATTGAATTTCCTTAAATTCGAAATGTGGCCACAGAAGTTTGCTGTGGGAGGCCAACCTTACAGGTGACTGAGTTACACTCCCCAGCTGGATGCTGAGGCGCTCAGTCACAGAAATGGGTGTGTCTTGCTACAGCCCCATGGGTGAAGCTATGCTCACGCGTTCCTTTGTAATATAACCCCTTGCCCTGTTTAGGATAGAATCTTCCATGGAAGTGCCTTGTGCGTGTCCCCTCCTCTTACTTGCCCTTGGGTGTGGCCTACCCAGGTGTCAGTCAACCTGCTGACAGTGGACATCATGAAGATAGACTCAGCCCCCTGAAACCTGACCCCTTGCCTCATTTGAATAGCTTCTCCTCAATAAAAGGGATCAGCGTGTGTGTGTGTGTGTGTGTGTGTGTGTGTGTGTGTGTGTGTGTGTATGTGTGTTCTCTCTCTCTCTTTCTCTCTCTTTCTCTCTCTGCGGACCCTTAAGGTTAGAGGAGCCGTCACAGTGACCCCAAAGAAAAAGGTATTGTGTCTCTTGTGTGGTTATTTCATGCAGCCCAGTTAGCCCAGTTTAACTAGAGTGACCCCTGAGCCTTTTAGTCGCGAGAACAGAAATCCAGCAATTTGCAGCAGCAGATGCCTCCTGAGCCAAGAAAGAAGCAGCGGAAGACAGAGGAGGAGGAAGGAAAGCCCTTGGTTGGCCTCTGAAGCTCCTTCCTTTGTCTTCACCATCTCTTCTCATTCCAGGGTCTATCTCCTCACAGTTGTCCACTTGGAGGGTTACCCCAGCTCTTCATTTTGCCAGTCCTTCTTTCCCTTTCAGATCCCCAGAAGTCTATCTCTACAAATGGTCACACAGACCCTAACCTCTGTGGCTTACAGTTGGATCTCCTTATTTCTTATGCCTGGTGAGAAGTAGGATATAGATTATTCTTCATTGTAAGTAGGGAAGATACTTTCTTAGCAATGCAAGATGGCAATCTCAATGACTTCCCTCCTCTGACCCACATCAAAACTTAATATGAAATTACAGCTTGGGCATGTATGTGTATATCTTTATGCTCTTATGGAGTGTTGCCAAAACTATTTGTTAGGTTGACTATTTCTTCCAGACTCATCTCCTGCCCTTCCTGTCTTACACTTTCTGCTCCGTCAATACAAAAATCCTGCAGTTCCTCGTGCATTTTAATGCTGCACACCAGTGCTTGGGTTGGGTTCTCTAGAAACAGACTGAGACTGGGATTTTTGTGACAGTGATTAATTGAAGGAATGCTCTCAGGAGAAACCTAGAAGGGAGTGAGGGAAACAAGATATAACAGAAAAAGTGGGTCCAGTTGTTCCTCTGGAGCATGAAGCATATCACAAAATGTTCTTATCTTGAAATAATGCAATTAGTCTTTTATATCTCCATACCAGTCACTCATTGGCTATGTGCCACTTTTGAAGGGCATAGCTTCTCAGGAATTCCCAGGTGAACTACATTTCATAGGCTGAGAATAATTCTCAGGAGGAAAGAGTGTGGCTGTGAGCTGTTAACAATCAATATTCAGAGCTACTGGAAGATCCACTACAACTACTCTAAGTACTTACCTAATTACCACCCTGAAAAATCACCAGCCCCTTCCTGCTTTAGTGCTTTACCGTGCATCAAAATCACCTTGAGGACTTGGTAAAACTCAGATTTTTGACTACCGCCCCCAGAGTTTCTCATTCTGTCACTCAACAATGGACCCAATAATTCACATTTCTAACAAGTTCCCAGGTCATGCTGATGCTGCTAGTCTGAATATCAAATTTTTTGAAAATCGATTGTTTAATAGCTTCTCCCTATCCTTTATGAACCAACTGAGCCACCATCTCCCACAGGAAAGCTTTCTATGGATTTATACTTCTCTTACCCCCAGACCCCGCATCTTGGGTGAGTACCTTTTGCTTCACTAACATCTTTTGCATTTATCATACTATGTTGATATATGATAAATATAAATTAAATATAAATATAAATTGTATATAGCAGTCTTTGCTGCAGGTGTCAGGAAGGTAGAAGGTGGAAAACAGGAGGAATCAGCCAGGAGAGTAAAGAAGAACACAAGCTTAGATTCTCAAGGAAAAACTTGGAAACCATTCCTCAAAAAATTAAGTCTGTCTAATCACAATGCAAATCTTTGAGGATAACATTATGTCTTATTTTTCTTAGATATCTGGCTCTTAGAACCTGACCTGGTACCTTGTATGAGTCCAATAAATGGTTGTTAAATAAACGTCAATCTTGTAGAGGATTGGTTTTATGAGAGAATAAACTTAACTCACATAAATACTCACATAAGTTAAACCACATGTGACTCACTTATGGGAAAATATACCAACTTCTAGATAACTTTGGGGACTTACTTTTGAGTTAGGGTTGTCTGTTTATCTCTAAAATGTATGTAGAAAGGCATTAATCTGACTCTCTGTACCTACATAAACGAGTCATTTCAATAATAACCACCATTTCTAGTCCAACACTTACTTAATTCATAAACCTTTAATTTAGTTTTGGAAAAACCATCTCATAAAATGATGATGACTTGAGGTTAAAAAAACCTGGCACAGAGCTAGAAAAAGTAAACTTTGCAAAGAACAAAATTTAGCAGTGTTTACTGTCAGTAGCTATTAAATATAAGCATTCACTGCAGCAGACAGTCTTCCTTTAGAAAACACAGGCCGATGACAGAGGTAACAAATAGATGCAGTTCTCAGTGAAAATATGAGTACTCTCCTCAGAAGAAACATGGTAATTGGGGAAAAAATGAGCAAAAGGAGACTTTGGAAGATTGGCTAGGGAATATATAATGTACTGGCTGTTCAGGTATATATTCATCAAAGCTGTTGACATAGTTCTCTTATTAGCTAATATTTAAAATGTGTTTTAAGGAAATGGTGTATCTGTAAAGTACCAAAGGCAAGAGGTTCTGGAGGTTTTGCCGTTAAACCTCTTTGCTAATTGGGCACGTCAACTACTGCTACAACATGAGTCTCTAGCCTTACCTGACAGGCTAAACAGAGTTAACCTCACATTTGAAATTAATGTGTTTACTTTAAGAAACACAAAGTCTGATTCAATTAGCATCCAAAGTCATCGAGGCTACAGAATTTAATGTTGGAGGTTTTTATTTCTTTGCGAGCTTTTCAATAATTTATACTCCAATGTTTACAGAATCCAAATTAATGATAAGGAGATGGATTTTGTTTTTTCTTTTTTGGTCTTGGAGGCTAGAAACATAAAAAAAATTGGATTAACATTATGAAGCTACTCTGACATGATATATTAAGAGCCCTGAATGATGCCTAGGGATGTAGAAGAGAGAAAAAAAAAAAAAAAAAAAAAAACTTGAGTAAGTAAACAGAGTTTATGAGACTTGTTTATGCCAGGAAAGTAGGATGAATATTTCTGACTAAAAGTTAATTAACTATTTTGCCTCACCGAGCCAATTTGTCGTCTTAAACTTTGATTCATTAACTGCAAACGGAGAGGATTGCTGTTCCTCAGTGTACTCATAGGCTGAGCCCGTGTTAAATGGTGCTGTGAGATATTGTCTGTTCTTTCCAATTGAAACTAACTGAAAAGGCTATTATACTAAAAAGTAAGACTTTTTAAGTGGCAGTAAGTAGATGTGTACTCTTTCAGAGCAAAGCCTAAGAACTATATGGCTTAATTGCAAAGCTAATCAACCCTTATTAAATAAAACAAGTCTGGGATTTTTGAGTCTGCACATTTAATGGGGCATGAAGGTTGCCCAGTTAGCAATTCTGAAGTTTTAAGACTTGTAAACTCATGGGTGATTACCCTTCAGGTTTTTCCACTTGGAGGCTGTAACTTTTAAAAATAAATAAATTTGTTGTGGTGAGAAAATAATTTTCCATTTGTTAAGATATTGGCTTTATTTCTGGTTGCTACATGTTTTATGAAAGCCATTTGCTTGAGGTGGATGGAGCTTTTTTGAGCTTGTGAATGGGCAAATGAAAAAGAACTTAGGAGAGAAGAACCCAGACCATATTAGTAGGATAATGATCATTAAGATTTTAATTAGTTAAAGATATCTGAAAAATCAGAATGAATCGGACATTATTTTCCTATGTTCTTATATTAATACATGACCAATGTAACTGCACATCATGTACAACCTCAAAAATGGGAAGTTATACTCCATGTATGTATGATATGTCAAAATTGTCATGTATAACTAAAAAAGAATAAAAATTTGTTAAAAAGATACCTGAAAAATAATAAAATACATGTTTTTTGAAGAGAACAACAACATCCACACACAACCAAATTGATATCACAGGAGATATTTGTCAAATTTTACACAATTAGGTAATTTGAGTCTGTAAATCTTAATACAAATAGAAATAGAGGAAATATTCTTCACAAGAAGTGATTGCATTCTTTCCTACAGCACACTACAGGAGCTTACTTTCCTTTTTTGGTGGTGCTGGGGTATTGGGAATTAAGCCTAGGGGTGCTGAGCTATATCCCCAGCTCTTTTTTATTTATTTGTTTCTTTATTTTGAGACAGGCTCTTGCTCAGTTGGTGAGGCTGGCTTTGAACTTGAGATCCTCCTTCCTCAGCTTCCCTGGGTTGTTGGGATTACAGGTGTGCTGTTAGAGTCTGTAAACAAGTCAGGATGGCGCCTGGCATTTTGCCAGAGAAATGTTAGGGTCTGTAAACAAGTCAAGATGGCGCCTGGCAAAATGCCAGAGGGAGTGGTTTGTGAAGTAACGCCAGCGAGTCATTAAGTGTGGAGATTCCTTATTGGTTGACTGCTGTATAGAGTTTATGTTAATTAGATAAGCTGTGTGGAATGTATAAATACCACTCCTGTCCTACAATAACCGGCTCCTACTCCTGCTGTATCAATCTACACAAGTTGCTCGTCACCCCCCTGTTATTTTGCTGCAGCCAGACTGCGGCAGTGTGCACCACCATGCCTGGCACTACATAAGCTTTCTGTCTTGTGCTGTCTCTCTGATTATCATTTGGGAAACAGAGAGCCTCTGACTCCCCCTGTGAGAATTATTTTCTCGAGTACAGAAATTAGAACCCTTAAATATGTGAGTAGGGACTTTGTTCATAAAAGTCCTAGAACAGTGCTTATTGAATGCATAAAGGAACAACTGAACCAATAAATGAACAATTCAAAGTATGTAAAAATATTCTGAGGAAGTTACAGTCTTACTGGTGAGGTGAATAATTAATTAAGCCTAAGTTTTCTGCAAGGGCTAAGCATAAAGTTTTGATCTAATGAGTTCTACTTATTATGTAATTTTGGACAAGCTGTCTAATTTCTCTAAATCTTGATTTTCTCATTTATAAATTAAGATTAATAACAATAAGACCTTTTTCATAGGCTGATGGTGAAAAATTGAAAGTAGATGTTTGCCAAATGCTTAGCAAAGTGCCTGCTATTTAGTTGTAAAAATTTATAAAACTTCCATCTGCTATGAGGTCATTAATCTCAAAGTGGAATTTGTCTCAAAAGAGAGTCAAAATATCAGCATCTATAGTTGAGGTTTTATAAGGACAGAAAAATGCAAATAGTAGAAATTTAGAAAATGACTTGCTTTTCCAAAGATTCCAACTTGTGATATATGCTGAATAGGAGTTATATTCATGCCTGCTGTCTTGATTCAAGCAGAAACACAAAATCTGAGCAAGTTGATTTGTCTTATTATGTAAAGTGAACATAGGTATGTATGAAATTAGAATAAATAAAATGAATATCAACAAAAATGAACAAAATCATTATACAGATCAATTGCCCAAAAGTTATAAATTTATCAGCAGTATTATCACCGTGGTAAAATAGAATTTTTTTCAAGATTTCTGAAATGTGAACTTTAGGTTAGGTTTGTAAGTGTATGTGGAGTGTGTGTGTATGTGTGTGTGTGTGTGTGTGTGTGTGTGTGTGTGTGTGATGTGGGGGAAGGCTTTGGAAGCAAATCACCCCACACTTTGCATGGACATACTGAAAAGCATGAACCTCGGATTCTAATGGATCATACAGTACAGTTAAGAATGCTCTACTGGGCTGGGGATGTGGCTCAAGCAGTAGCACGCTCGCCTGGCATGCGTGCAGCCCGGGTTCGATCCTCAGCACCACATACAAACAAAGATGTTGTGTCCGCCGAAAACTAAAAAAATAAATATTAAAAATTTTCTCTCTCTCTCTCTCTTAAAAAAAAAAAAAGAATGCTCTACTATTCACGTTATCACAAAGAACAAAGCTGCAACCTTACACAGGACATGCTTTTTATCTCAGTAACTTACATTAGGCTCTCTATCTTTGATATGCAGGGGATGCCTATAGGTTCTTCTCTACAGAGGAAAAAAAAGGACATTGTCTTCCATGTTTTCTCTCTGACTGAACTCCCTTGCCATTTCATCACCCATAATAAAGGTGTCTTGTTACTTGCAATTGCTTGGGCTAGTTGTTCGCTGCAATTTACTTACTTACTCTTGGTTGGAAGAAAACAAACATATACACACACAAAGCTAAAGAAGGTTCAAGCAGCTCTTTTTTAAAAACTGTAGTAAAAAACATAAAATTTGCCATCTTTGGCCAGGTACAGCAGTGCACACCTGTAAACCCAGTGGCTCCAGAGGCTGAGGCAGGAGTTCAAAGCCAGCCTCAACGAAAGCGAGGCACTAAGCAACTCAGAGAGACTGTGTCTCTAAATAAAATACAAAATAGGGCTGGGAATGTGGCTCAGTGGTTTGGTGCCCTGAATTCAAACCCCAGGGCTAAATAAATAAAATTTACCATATTAATCACTTTCAGACATATAGTTTTGTAGTATTAAGGATATCTTTTTTGTTTTGTTTTGTTTTGTTTTGTACCAGGGATTGAACTCATGGGCACCTGACCAACTGAGTCACATCCCCAGCCCTATTTTGTATTTTATTCAAAGACAGGATCTCAGTGAATTGCTTAGAACCTCCCCTTTGCTGAGGCTGGCTTCGAACTCGCAATCCTTCTGTCTCAGCCTCCTGAGCCACTGGGATTACAGGCATGTGCCACTGTGCTGAACAAGTATGTTTATCTTGTTGCACAATAAATCTCCAAAACTTCATCTTGTAAAACTGAAACTCTATATCCATATCCTTTTTTTTTTTAACAGTGCTGTGAAACTAACACAAGGTCTTATGCATGCTAGACAATTGCTATCCCACTGAGCAACACTCCCAGCTAAAACTGTGTCCATTGAAAAACTGACCTCATTCCCTGTCCCCAATCACCCATCATTCTACTTTGTTTCTATAAATTGAACACATTAGATATCTCATAAAAGTGGAATTATATTTTTGTGACTGGCTTATTTCACTTAGCACATTATCCTCAAGTTTCATCCATGTCATAACGTATGATAGGATTTCCTTCTTTTAAAAGGCTGTATAATATTACATTATATGCATATACCCATGTTCTAATCACTTATTTTCAATAGATATTAGGTGACTTTCATCTCTTGGCTATTGTATAGAACACAGCAGCCAGTGCAGGTACATAAACATCTTTGAGATCTTGCCCAAGCAACTCTTTATTTGAAGCTCCTAGTGATTAAATCCAAACCAGAATGGGATGGGACATCAGTCACTGCTTGTTTTAATCTAGTGAATTCTTTCCTGTTCACTATCAAAAGTTGTGGACCTCACTGCTCAGATCTTCGTGTGATCCCTAAATAAATGTTAATGATGCAGAATTGCCCCTTTTTAGTTTCTAAGACCACCCACACCTGTTTTCTTGTCTTTCAACTCTTATTTAATTTATTTTGTGCTCCCGAAATTCCTGCTTTATGACCCCTTCTTTTCCTGGTGTTTGTTCTTTTCTTTTACATGAGATAAGTCCACAGCATTCTCTTGTATCTCTAAGATTTTCAGTTTCCCGTGAGTGTTCTGAATCATTGGCATTTACTTCTCTACCTGCTTCTGCTGTTCTAAGTCAAAACTGTGGAGTTAAGGAGGAGAAAAGTAGGGTGAGGATGGATCTTCACTCTTCCTCCTCATTTGTGCCCTAAGTAGATCAGTAAATGAATGACTAAGTGATTCCTTGTAGTGTGGGTTTCTGTTGAATTGATATAAATTGGATGGTTGATACTTGAAAAAATAGAAAAACGTTGTTTCTCCAGAAAAGACCTTAGGTTTAAGATCTGGTTCCCATATTTTTGTCCCGATTTTGCACAAGACAATCAGCACATTGAGGTTGAAGCTACAGCATAAGGTTGTCCATGTGCAGTTGAGATTAGAAGTGTCAGTCACACTAGGGAGGACCTGGCAGGCCAGTGGCCAAGGTAAGGGAAGTCAGTTTGACAAGGGGCTGAGCAAGGCCATCACTGTTCAGGGCCAGAGGGCATGATAAAAGGCAGCAGAAATCCCAGGCAAATGATGAGAGATGAGGGCACATGGATGTGTGTCAAGATAATATCAGAAATGGAACAAAAGTAGCAAGAATTGAGGCATTTTTACAGAGTTCCTGAGTAGTAATATTGACTGCAATATGAAGAGTGGCATTCATTGACTATTTAAGCTGTGTCAGATACAGTTAAAGAAGTGTTGTTTAATTCTTCTTACCACCCTATGAGGTAAATTCAACAATTATCTTAATTTTACAAGTGAGGAAAGCAAGTCTTAGGTTAAGACAATGCTAACCCAAGGACACTTATATTAATAAGAAAAGATGGTTTTCAGACTCTCTGGACAGTTTTTGATTCTAAGAGATATAAATTGGACTGTGGGAATCAGGAAATAAGTAAAATGTTACTTATCTTCCTCAATGAGCTTAGTCTTTCATTTCCTGGTATCATTTATCATTTAGTTAAGATCCAGTCAATGACCTTGTTTGTATAAATGAGATTTCAACCTGATTTCTTACAAATTCAGTAGTTGTTTCTGCATAATAAAAAAATAAAATAAAACAAAATGCTGGGCATGAAGGCAAATGCCTGTAATCCCAGCGGCTCTGGAGACTGAGGCAATAGGATTACGAGTTCAAAGCCAGCCTCAGCAACTTACCGAGGCCCTAAACAACCTAGGGAGACTCTGTCTCAAAATAAAAACATAAAAAAGGAGGGGCTTGGAATATGGCTCAGTAGTTAAACACCCCTGGATTCAATCCCTGGTACCAACAAAATAAAACAAACAAACAAACAAAAAATGAGTACAGGAGTAAGAACCCTAAGTTTTAAACTTTTGAGAGACTTTTTTTCAAACAGTATCCCAAATGTAATTCTGTACTTATCAAAACAATTAAATTGTCATTCAAAAATATTTTCATGGGCTGGGTTTGTGGCTCAGTGGTAGAGTGCTTGCCTAGCATGCATAAGGCATTGGGTTCAATCCTCAGCACCACATAAAAAAATAAAGAGGGGTTGGGGATTTAGCTCAGTGGCAGAGCACTTGCCTAGCATCTGAAAGGCCCTGGGTTTGGTCATCAGCCCTGGGGAAAAAAAAAGTTAAAAAAAAAAAAAAAAAAGATATTATGTTCACCTAAAACTAAAACAAAACAAAACAAAACAAAACAAAAACATTAAAAATATGTATATTTTTTCATGTGGGAGCGGTGGCACACACCTGTAATCCCAGGGACTCTGGAGGCTGAGACAGGAGAATACAAGTTCAATGCCAGCTTCAGCAACAGCAAGGTGCTAAGCAACTCAGTGAGACCTTGTCTCCAAATAAAATACAAAATAGGACTGGGGATGTGGCTCAGTGGCTGAGTGCCCCTGAGTTCAATCCCCCAGAACCCACCCCCTCAAATTTTTTTCACTAAAGAACGAAATTTGGGGGGCCAAGTACGACTGAAGTACCAATCATTCCTGCCAAGTATCAACAAGATCAGGTGAAAAAATATTTGCTGATATTTCAGTAAACTCAAAAATGAGTTACTGATTTTGGGTTCATATAAGAAAATTATTTTTTCACTGTGGAAAGAAGTATTAACATTACTGATGAATATTTTGAGAGTTAGAAACATCTGGCTTTAACCATATTTTTAAAAATTTGCAATCATATATCTGACATAAATGCTTTGAAGAAAGAGATATTGGGACATTGGGACAATGATTTGAGACTCTAATACTTGAGAAAGAATCTCACCCTGGGAAGAAGACCTGTAAGAATGCAAATATGGAGGGAAAGGATTGAATAGGGTGGAAAGAATGTTAGGTTTTTGGGACTGGGATTGTGGCTCAGCGTAGAGCACTTGCCTTGCACGTGCAAGGTCCTGAGTTAGATCCTCAGTACCACACACAAATAAAGAAATTAAATAAAGGTACTGAGTCCAACTACAACTAAAATGAATATCTAAAAAAAAAAAAAAAGAAAAAAAAAAGAATGTTAGGTTTGGTGCCAGAAGATCCAGGGTTATGTTGACTCCAAACCTGGAACTGAGAATGACAACGACACACTTTTAGAGTTACTATGTGGTTCAAGTGAAATAATGTTATGTGAACATACTTTATAAAATATAAATTTAGTAAAGCAAATGGTAGGCATTTATTCTCAAAAATGAGTTACTTATTTGGGGTTCATGTAAGTAAATTATTTACAAAACATTAACTTTTATGCATAATAATGCTTCCATCAATTTGAAAAATTCAGAGAAGTCAAGGATGTGACTAAGTATAGTTTGAAATGGGAACTGTTAGATTGCAAAAGATGGAACAAGACACGGTTCCTTTTTTTGAAGACAAAGACTTAATTTAAATGTACCAACTTGGATTTCTAGTGGCTGGAGCGTCAAGGTTTTAAAGTTACTTCCAAGACCCACGAGATGGAGCTCATGCACTTCTCAGGCACTGCCGGTGAGCTTTTCTATCGCTCATTCAAAATCAGCAGTAGTCTGGGAGGTGAGGTGAGATGGAGAAAATGGAACAGGGGATCTCCTTCAAGAACAACTGAGAAAATTCTGCCCAGTATCCCTTTTAACTAGATTCTCTAAAAGAAAAGGAACTATTCCTATCATTTTCAGATTAATTTTTCTGGCTTAACAGCCATTCCAAATATTTTCTTCCTAGAAAAGAGTATTGAGAGATGATGTTCCAGTAGACACGTTCAACTCCATTTATAAGCTGCTTTGTGAGGCACCTAGGAATATTACAATTTTGGCACTGGTAATCGCAGTCTGATTTAGATAAACATCCAGAAACCACGAATGCATTAGAGGTATAAGATCACAAATTTAAAAACACGCGGATTGCCTGAAGTACTTTTGTAAAGCTGGTAATGGAGGGGTGTTTGTGGTGGGAAGCTGAGCAGTGTGGCACAATGACAGTGGAGAGGTTCTCACTATTTGTTATTTGTGTATAAGGTAGTGTATTTCTCAGGGCTTTAAAAAGCACTAATCCATCTGCATATAAAGGAACACAGTCAATGGTATGCTTTTGGTTACCAATATCTTTTATACATTTATATTGTATTATCAAAAATTAGATACAAACTGGGCGCGGTGATACATACCTATAATCCCATTGGCTTGGGAGGCTGAGACAGTAGGATCACTTGTTCAAAGCCAGCCTCAGCAATGGCAAGGCACTATGGAACTCAGTGACCCTGTCTCTGAATAAGATACAAAATAGGGTTGGGGATGTGGCTCAGTGGTCCAGTGACTCTGAGTTCAATCCCTAGTACAAAAAAAAAAAAAAAAAAAAAAGAAAGTAGGTACATTTGTAAGTTCAGTCAATGTATTAGAAACATTAATCATTTCATAGAATGCTTGTTTTCCAGACAAACTTTTTATAAATTAAATTGGCATTATATGAAATAGATTTTCTTCTCATTAAATTTTATAATGAAATTGGAAGTACATTTTATTATATACATTTTTGGTCCAATACATGATAAAATTACTAGGCAGTAAGTCTTTCAAAAGAAAAAAAAAAAAAAGGAAAATAATGATTGTTGTTGAACAACTGTTAATAAGGAGCTATCTGTTAGTAAATCAGTAATGAAACAAGCCACAAAATGACAAATTCATAAGGTTGAAGTTAGAATTGAATAAATGCAGTCAAGTTATAACTAGGAGGAGTTAATTGGCTACTCTCTAAAGGGTCTACATCATGGTGTAGTCACTAATGCCTGCAAAATCAGAACCTAGGTTTTATAACCCTTTCAAAGGGACTCCATCTTTCAGGGAATAATCAATATCTGACTTTAAAAACAACAGGAAACATGACATGCATTTCAAATCAATGTGACCAGAGAATTATTTCCTAATAGGAAAAACTTCCAGGGAAATCACATTTAATCAGAAGATTGTTTGATACTCTTGAAATCGGGATAAAAGGTCTGATTTGGATAGATCAAAGGGTTTCTGCTTTTTCTTTTCTTTTCTTTTCTTTTTTCAGCTAAATTGTTGGAGTCATTGTTTCCTACTGAAGGAATAACTTTTTCCATGGCAGAGACATATTGAATTCCTGGGGCCAACATCCTGTTCTCTAGATGCTGTTTTGATGGCCTTGAGCTTGGTAGTGAGCAGATAGTTGTTGCCCTCATGTGGTTTCCAGTTTATTGGGGGAGTATAAAGTAAACAGTGAAGAAAATATCATGATGAGGGTGCCATGGGATCACAGAAGCAAAGTGCCTCTATCCAGCCTGGGAGATGAGAAGGATCAAGGAATACTTTCAAAGTAAACAATGTGGGCCCATCTCTTGTTTCTACGTAAAGAACTGCACTGGCTTAATAGCTATTTGTCTTTAAGGGTGTCTCCAACCCAGTTGACAATAACTTTTACCTTCCATTTGATTTAGGATATGAGCAATTGTTCAGTAAGTTCAGAAGTGTCAGCTTATTTGTAATTCATGGGATCTTTGAACATTGTTCAGTATTCACCTCCGCAGTATTCCTTGAGACATGGCCTCTGGAAAATTGGATGTGGTTCATACTTGAGTTTGAGTTTTTGGCTTTTTTTTCCGATGCCACAGCACAGTCACTACTGTATTTTCCATTGCTAGTTTGATATTGATAGGCATTACTTATTTGGTTAATGGTTTGCAAAAGGAACCTGCTGATCAGGAGACTAAGGCTTATTAAGGAACATATTACTGATATGTAAATCAAAAATTTTAGGAAACTTTTCTTTAAAGGCTATATGATTAAAATTGAAATTCCAATATTTCCAATTCTGTCTACAAATATGTTCCCCTATAAGCCTACCAAGGATATCGTCCATCATCCATTGAGTTAGTCAAATCCAAGTCCTTGGAGTTTTTCCACTCTCCTCCTTCCTATATCATCTATATCTAACCTCTCAGTAAATTCTGTTGCTTTTACCTCCAAAAATATATCCCCAATCTTCCCACTTCCTCTGATCGCTATTGAACCCGGAGTTTTGAGATGAGACTAGATTCCCTGCTTCACCAATTTACTTCTGGATTCTTGTATTGCTATTCTTTTTTTTTTTTTTTTTAGTTGTAGATGAACAGCATGCCTTTATTTTATTTATTTATTTTTATGTGGCACTAAGGGTAACCCAGTGCCTCACACGTGTTAGGCAAGCACTATGCCACTGAGCTACAGTCCCAGTCCTATCTTGCAAATTTTAAAGAATAAAATCCACTAGCAATCAATGGAAGAGAAGAGTAAATATGTGGGATTTATTTAAGTGAGAAGAGAGAGACCTCCCGCCATGCAGGAAGGGGATAGCAGAAAAAACCCTTTTGTTTTGCTAGTTTAGAAGCTTTGTCTGGGTAGAGCCTGGAGCCAGCTCTATGTTAAAAAGGCATGGAAAATAGCACCGAAACCATTGATCAAAATCTATGTAAAACAGGCTTTGAAAACAACAACAGCCTAAATTCACTTTCACCTGAACTTTCCCACTTGTTTTCCAAGGAAGGAGTTCCCCCAGGTGAGCCTCAAGGTCTTTTACATTTGAAATAGGCCTTATTAGTACCTGCTAATATTTCTTGAAGAACCTCCCAGTGTGGTTTCTGCATTTGAACAAGACCTCATTTCTAATTGCTGACCACTGGTTATTCTTATGCATTCTGTGGCTAAAACCAGCCTAAGCCATTATTACTTTCACTTGGACATTATCAACCAGTTGCTCCCTTTTCTTATTTTCTCCTCCAAACCCTTTCCTCTATTCTGATTCATCTTCCAGCCAGAGAGACCTTTGTAAATGTGTATTAAAGAATGTCATTCCAATACATTTAGAATAAAATTCAATCTTTACCTAGCCCTAGAAGACCTTATCTAGCTGTGGACCCTGCTGTCATAACAGATTACAAAACCACTTTATAATAAATGTTATGTTTCAATTATTACCTTTTATTTTATGCATTGGGTATTTATAATTCTTTAATTATGTTTTGGTTCATCTACTTTTTTTCAAAAATAATAATTTAGACATCTAATTTGCTTTATTATTTTCTGCATTTATCTCTATATTTCTTGCCTTGTCACATTTATTTTTTTGTTCTTAATCTAATTCTGTGAGCTGCAAATTTAATTAATTTATTTTATCTTAAATGCTTATTGATCAAAGTAATAAGAGCTATGGATTTTCTTCTGGTCAATGCTTTAAATGTGTCTGACAGATTCTTATAAGCAGTGTTTTAACTATGGTATTTTTGCTCTATCTATGAAAGTCGCCTTTTCTATTTTATCAACTTACTAATATTTTGTTTATGACTGAATAGATAACCTTCATAAATGTTCCATCTGTGTTTGAAAAATTGAAGCACTTTCTTCTGGGAGGGGATAAAATTTGATATCTATCTGTAATTATGTTGTTTATCATTCACATCCACACTCTTGGACATTTGATCTCTTTATTACTGAGCACAACATATTACATTTACTTCTTCTTTGTGTGTTTGTGTTTACATCTCTTTTCAACTTTTAAATGTTTTGCTCTTTCAAGATTAGTGTGTCGGTACAGGGGCTCATGCCTGTAATCCCAGCAACGTGGGGAACTGAGGTAGGATTCAAATTCCAGAAGGGTCTGGGCAAATCACTAAATCTCTTAGCAACTTATCGAGACCCTATCTCACAGTGAAAAAAATAAAAAGGGCTGGGAATGTTGCTCAGTGGGAAAATAATGCTGGGTTCAATCCTTATTACCTAAATAAGTACATGTTATTGTATAATTTGGTATTGCATAGACACTAAATAGATATTTTATAGGTATTCAATGTTACATTACATTTTGACATGTGGTTTGGAGTACTAAAAGTGGTCTTTTTCATATTTAATGGTTTTTCTTTTGGCTGAAATTCCACTCTGTTATTCCTGATTTCTTCTTATTTTTATTTATCTGATATGTCTTTGCCTGTCACTTGGATTTTCAACATCATTTTGCTTCTGCATTGTATTGAATCTGCACATCAGTCATCCTTTGGTTGTTGAAGTCTGTCTTTTGGTAGATTTGAAAATGGTTTATGACTGTTAAGTCTTCCGTGAAAAGATCAAGATTTTCCTGATCTTTTGAATGTTGAAGACTTACTTTTCCTACAGCTTGATGCTTAAAGGACAGCTACCTGGATGTAACATTTTACTCATAATGTTATTCCTTAAATTTCTTGAAAATGCCTTTCTACTCTTATCTTGTTTTATATAATGTTTTTGAGAAGTGTGGGGCCAGTCTAATCCATGGTGCCTTGTGTGATTTTTCTTCCAACATAGAGGACTTTAAGATTTTTTTCTTTACATTTAAATCTCATATTCTTACTACACCATGTCTTAGAATTTATTATTGCAGGTCAGTTTATCGCTTGTCCCCAGTGGGTCCTTTCAACATCTAGAGCCAGGCATTGTTAAGATATAGTAATAAACTTTATTTTATTTATTTATTTTTTAAGTGGGGATTGAACCCAAGGGTACTCTACTTCTGAAATACATTCACAGCCCTTTTTATTTTTTTATTTTGAGACAGGGTCTCATTAGGTTGCCCAGACTGACCTCAAACTTTGATCCTCCTGCTTTGACCTCATGAGTAGGTAGGATTATAGGTATTTAATTTTTTAGAGCAGTTTTAAGTTTACAGAAAAATTAAACATTAAGTGCGGTTACCGTACACTACCTCTTTCTCTTCATCTCCTCCTTCTCCAGCTTTTTCTATTATTTTTTTTTTTTTAAAGAGAGAGCGAGAGAGGAGGGAGAGAGAGAGAGAGAGAATTTTTTAATATTTATTTTTTTAGTTCTCGGCGGACACAACATCTTTGTTTGTGGTGCTGAGAATCGAACCCGCGCCGCACGCATGCCAGGCGAGCGCGCTACCGCTTGAACCACATCCCCAGCCCCAAGCTTTTTCTATTATTAGCATATTGCTTTAGTGTGATATGTTTGTAAGAATGAATAAGTTAATAATGATACATTATTATTTAATAATGTTCATTGTTTTCATTAGTGTTCACTTTTTGCTTTTTATAATGCTATGGGTTTTTTGTTTGTGGTTGTTTTTTTTTTTTTTTTGTTTTGGTACCAGGAATTGAATTCAGGGGCACTTGACCACTGAGTCACATCCTCATTTCTATTTTGTATTTCCAAATGTCTCCCTATATGTCTGAAAGTATAGAGAAAGGGTTTCACTGAGTTGCTTAGTACCTTGCTTTTGCTGAGACAGGCTTTGAATTCTCAATCCTCCTGTCTCAGACTCCTGAGCCACTGGGATTACAAGTGTGCACCACTGCGCCCTGGGATGCTATGGGTTTTGAGAGATGCATGTAATGTACTCATCACTACAGTATCATATGGAATATGTGCCCTAAAAAAATGCTTTGTGCTCTAGCTATTCTTCCCTCTCACCCCCAATTCTAGCAACCACAGATCAACTGAGCATATCTATAGTTTTGCCAGAGTCAGGTAATTTTTTTTTATTACCAGAAAAAATTTACATTTTAATTTAAAATATTGGTTTTTATTACATTGTTTTTCTTCTTCAGGAGCTCCAGTTTTATATGCATTATCTCTTCTGTCTTCCATTTTCTATTTGAAACTTTTTATTTATTTATTTATTTTACTTTTTATTCTCTTAGTTGTTTTCCTCCCTTAATAATGTTTTCATTTGCATCTACTTACCCTTGGGATGCAATATAATTTAGAGTTTTTTCTAATATGATTTTTTAAAAATTACTTTCTTAGTACAATCAACTTTTGTTTTATTACTTTCTCTTTTGATCAATTTCTGCTCTTAGTTTTTAAATTTTTTATTCAAGGTGTTCCTTTATATCCCCAATTTCTTGGTTGAATATATTTCAGTTTGGAGTTTTTTTTTTTTTTAAATATTTATTTTTTAGCTTCCGGTGGACACAACATCTTTATTTTATTTTTATGTGGTGCTGAGGATCGAACCCAGCGCCCTGCGCATGCCAGGCAAGCACATTACCGCTTGGGCCACATCCCCAGCCCAGTTTGGAGTGTTTTGTTATTGTTGTTGTTTTGTTCTTTTTTTTACAGGTCTCTTCACAATTCTGAGGGAAGGGTAAAGAGAGATCTTCTTCAATTAAATTCTCATTTTCCATCTTATTTATTGTAGTAATCTTACAGTTAAAGATTTTCTGCCTCTGTATTTGCATGACAGGCCTAAGATTTGGGGTAGCTCACAAAAGTTCTAGTTCAAGATCTTCCTCTTCTATCTGTAGCAATATTGGTTTATTATGTCTTACTGAATATCTTTGAGGAAGCAGGGAAAGGGGAATTTAGTATTTATTATTCTGCTCATGGTCCATGTCAAGTTTGGTAACTCCTTGTGTTTTAGTTGTGTGGAGGGAGTGAGTGTTGTGTACACATTATGATCTGCTTCTTGTTAGTTCTTGTTTGCTTGAGAGTTCTTCAATTACAGGTCCACCATCACCTTAGCTTCTCAGAATTCTCATTTCATTGCACCTAGTTCTTTCCTTCCTTGGATTAACTGATCTGTGATATGCCTTTTAAAAGAAAAGACCCAATCCCCTGAATAAAATAATTACCTTTTGTTTTATATGTTGGAATTAGAAGGAAGGGTTTTATATGGAAAGATTAGCTGGACCATTACATTTCAGTTTTCACCTCCAGAAGGTAATTTTTAATTTGGGCCTTTCTTGCAATTTCTATCACCCCATCTTATAGGCCTCAGAGGAAAAAGGTTCTTCTTCTTCTTCTTTTTTTTTTTTTTTTTTTTTTAGCACTAATGACTAAAGGCCTCACCAGACCCTGGATTTAATATCCATGTTTTTTAAATTAAAGTTGGAAGTATAGTTTATAATTACATATATATTTTTTACATATGTGCTATATATATTATATAATAAGGGCTATGTAGGTTTGGGTAGTGAAATTTCCTGAAATGAGATCCAAATTTTTTTTTGTTCAGTTAAATGCAAATGTATGGATATTATTTAACTTCTTCTTTTTTTTTTTTTTTTTTTTGAGAGAGAGAGAGAGAGAATTTTAATATTTATTTTTTAGTTTTCAGCGGACACAACATCTTTGTTTATATGTGGTGCTGAGGATCAAACCCGGGCCACACGCATGCCAGGCGAGTGCGCTACCTCTTGAGCCACATCCCCAGCCCATTATTTAACATCTGAGTTGAACAAAACAGTTGTAAGAGACCTTCTCAGTGCAATTTTGGAAATCTGACTATGGAATTATTAGATATGATATTTAGAAATTCTATTGTTAATTTTTATAGATGTAGTTTTAGATATTGATGCACACTGAAGTGTATATATATATATATATATATATATATATATATAATAAAATGTTATGATATTTCTAATCTGTTTTAGAACATTTGCGAAAATATGGCAAAACATTAATTCTTGCTAAATTGAAGGAAGGAACCCATTAGTAGCATTGGGGTTCTTGCACATATCCTGTTTTCATGATTGTCTGAATACAGTAAAAATATTTTAAAATTGTTTAATTGTGTGATTTGGTGTTGAGGACTGCAAATCAAGTCAAGATGGCGCCTGGAAGTTTGCCAGGAGGAGTGGTTTGTGAGACAACGCCACCTAGCCATTAAGATGGTGAGGATTCCTTATTGGCTGACTGCTGTATCTAGATGATGCTAATTGAGCCAAGCTGTGTGTAATCAGTTAGGTATATATACCTCTGCTGTTCTACAATAAGGCGGCTCCTGCTACCTTGGGTGCCCGCTACCTTGAGTTCCGCTCAGTTCCCGCCGAGTTTCCCCGCAATAAAGCAGTTCCCGCTTCAACCTTCAAGTTGCTTGTCACCTCCCGGTTATTTTGCCCAGCCGGACTGCCGCAATTTGGGGGCAAGTGGAAAAGGTATATGACTTTTTAAAAAATATGTTTCAGCCTCTCAAAAGAAAAAAGCAAAGAGCACAGAAAAGGCCTAATTCACAGACTTAACATGAGTTCAAAGTTGTGTGAGGGTGCTACCAGATGACATGACTTACAAGAAGGCTGATAGCTGGCCTACATCTACCTGAGGAAGCCTACATCTCCTCCAAGTTGCTTCTACTCTCTTAGCATGCTCTGCTCCCAATGTTTTTGAGAAGCCAAAGAAACAAGAGTTGTTCCTGTGCCTACCAAGACCTGCTTCTGATTTCTGGCTTGTAACATGTTTTCAAATTCACATTCATTCTCATTCTCTCTGTCCCCCTCCTTCCACCCCCCACTGAAGATTAAGCCCAGGACACTTTACCACTGAGCTATATCCCCTCCCCCAGCCCTTTTACCTTTTATTTTCATTTTGAGAAAAGGTCTCACTAAATTGCTTAGTGCTTCACTAAGTTGCTGAGGCTGGCCTCAAACTTGCAATCCTTCTGCCTCAGCCTCTGAAGTTGCTGCAGTTATAGGCATGCACCACTGTGCCTGGCTCTCAATTTTTCTCTGGATGACTGACTTCAAAATATTTTCACACATTCAGGCCAAACTACATCTGTATCAAAAGTGGCTATATTCCAAGGGTAACAAAAGCATAAATGACCGCTAAATAATTCAGTAACATATTTTCTAATACTTGCTATCTGAAGGACAAAATTGGAGAAGGCTTATATTTCCTAATAGTAGGCTTACTGGTTGTTTTGGCTTGACTGAAACTTAGGGGATTTCCAAGATGCAGAATTTTCAGCCACAAAACTGAGAATTTGGGGACAGTTGGCCACCCTACCTAGTAGGCATTTAATTCTACGGAATTAACTTCACACTTGATTTTGAATCCCTCTCATAGCATCCTGAAAAGTACTGGGCAAAGGGTAGGTCTTTAATAAATATATATTCAATGGAAATGGAAATGACTATTATTAAGGTTTGGAACTGGAATAAGAGAAAAGCCAGAATTCTCTTGAGGACCTTTTGAAAAGGTTTTGTAAGCTGCAGGCACTGCCTGACTGTGGGATTGCGTTAGTTGCTATGGCTGCTGAGCAGTCTGAGGAACTGTCCTCAATGATTATGTCCTTTTTTTTTTTTTTTTTTTTTGCTTCTTTTACATTCTCTAACCCTAACCCACACTCTCAAGGGTTTAGACGAAGTTTTCTTGAAGGAAGGGGCTACTCAGTTTCATCCTGAGTTTCGGTAAGTGCTTTGTACTTATCCATAAAATATTTGATTACATCAAATAAACAAACATAATAAAACCTCTATGGAAGGAGGAAAAAAAATCAAATTTCAAATAAATATTTGAAGTTACTTCAGTGCATTTGAGTCCTTACTAATATATTAAATTATTTGTATTAAAGGAAAGAAGAAAAATAAGAATCACAGAAATCTTGGACTTAATTGCTGAATGGTAATCTGTTTACAGTCAGCTTCAGATCACATTCACACTATTTATAATTTACTTTGCTCACAGAGAGGGTATTACCTAGCACTCTCATTTTTATTGATCAACACAAATAGCGGAACCAGCATGTGACCAAGAATGATTAAAATAAGCTTTGGTTTTGCTCCCCTCAAAGTGACCTTCTTTCTTTCTTCTTGAATAATGATACAGGCATACTTTGTCATAAGTGTGTGCCTTGCATTAATGACTGGCATAAATGAAATGAGGTCCAGTTCAGAATTTTGAGTTGAAACAACAGGCTGTTTTTGCTTTTATCTTGAAATTCTCATTTAAATTCAAATAATACTCCAACTCTTTCATAGGAGTAGTTCTTAAATCTCCTTATCTGAACCCTAATGGTACCACAAGTGTTGCTTACACATTTTACTCTAGATCATAATTGTTTATTTACTTTCTCTTCAGTAAGCAGATGGGTACATATTAACACCCTACATGCCTAAGCTACAAATTTGAATGTTAGAAATTTAAGAATCATGTTATAGCTGAATTATGTGCCCCCTCCCCATGCCCCATTTCTTGAAGGCCTATCTCCAGTACCTCAGAGTACAATTGTATTTGTAGATTTGGGTTTTAAAGGGGGGTAATTAAGTTAAAATGCAGTTATTAGGATGACTATAAAACAATCAGACTGGTTTCCTTATAAAATTGTTTTTCTTATAAAAACAAAAAAACCCCACATAGATCATAAGTACACACAGAGGAAAGATGACATGAGGTCACAGTGAGAAGGTGGCCATTCACTAGCAAAGAAGAGAGCCTCACAATCAAAACCTGCTGATCCCTTGGTCTTAGACTTCTAGCCTCTAGAAATGTATGAAAATACATTAATTTTGTTTAAGCCATCCAGTCTGTGGTTTTTCTGTCATAGCAGCCTGAGCTGACTAATACAAATCATTTTCTTATTTGTTGACCTGTTTCAGAGGTAGCTTTGCTTTCTCTGTGACCAATTAAAAGAGCTTGGCTGCTTAGAACCATGGCCAAATTGGGACATGTGCACATCCTATCAAATAACTTGATGCTCCTTCAAATCAATCTGATTTAAGCATTTTTTCAACATTTAGTTGGAAGAAGGCTGATTACTTAGTGGTCAGAGGAGAACAGAGTGAACATGTGGTTTTCAATGATCTCTCTATTGCTTAGATAAGCTCATTCCCTACTGAACTGGAACAGATCACTCAGCAAAAATATTATGAAGATCACTCTTTCCAAAAAGACAGTTGTCAGCTTGTTTCTATTTATTATTTTCATGCATCAACTTGGCTAAGCTATAGTTATTAAGTAATTGAACATTAATCTAGGTCTTGCTGTGAAGGTGTTTTTAAGATGTGAATAAAGTATACCATTATACTTTACTGACTTTGACTTTAAGTAAGGGGAATTATCCCAGATAATGTAGCTGGACTTGATTCAATTAGATGAAACACTTTAAGCAACCCCACCCCACTCCACCAAAAAAGAGGAAAAAAAAAAAAAGGAAGGAAGAAAGATAAGAAAACCACATCTGCTTACATGCCACAGCTTCAGTTCATTTCTATCCTTCCCAATGGATCTTCTCTACAGATTTTGCCAACTTTGTCCCCACAATGGTGTAAAACAATTCCCTGCAATAAATCTCTTAGTTTGTATCTCCTACTGGTTCTGCTCTTTTGGTTTATCTTTGGCTGACACAGGTTTGAGTACTGAAGTGATTCTACAGGAACAAAACCACAAGTTGAAGTTTTATGGGTTAGTTCTACATTTGGGGGAATTGGTTCTCTAATCTAATTATATTTGTACTTATTGACTCTGATTTTAGTGGTAAAGAGAGTCTTGGATGTTTGTGGCATGATGTGGCAAAACAGGTCATGCAAACATTGCCATTAAATTCACCTAACCAAGAACTTATAGAAAATGAATTTCTGGATAATCATGTGTTGGCTACCTAAGATTTCAGTCAAATTAAGGAGTGAAATTGGATTCCTTGTTGCTCTTAACTGCTCTGGAGAAAGTGGGAAAATGAGAAGATGAGCTCAAAGCTTTAAGTTTCTATCTCCACCTCACAAAATGATATAAAAGATTCTGTATTGGTTCTGAATGAAAATCTTATCTCTTGAAGCTACAGGATTGAAATTTCTGAAAACAAAACCTAGAATCTCATTCTGCAAATGGCTCAATTACAGCACCAACAACTACTCATTATATCTTCTGTTAAAGTTAGGGTAGTGATTGGGAAAAACGGAATTCTAAAACAATAGGATGGCAGGGCTGGGGGTATAGCTCAGTTGGTAGAGTGCTTGCCTTGCATGCACAAGGCCCTGAATTCAATCCCCAGCACCAACAAAACAAAACAACAAAGAAAAACACCAAGGTCCACTCAATCCCCATTCCTTTGTGAAAGTGAATGTGTTCTTTGAGTCAAAAAAAAAAAAAAAAAACCAGAAAACAATCTTGAGATGAGATAAGAATCCAAAGCTAACAAAGAGTTGAGATAAAGGCAATAGTGCATAGCAGGAACCACATTTACAACACAGCTACCTTATATATTATCACTACTCTGAAGTGGAGGTTTAGCAGTTTGTAGTTCTTCTTTCACAAAGAAAGTGAAAAGTTTAATGAGGAAAAAAAAATAGTGATTTGAGACTCAGGGATTCCTTCTGTTCTGGTTTCCTCTTTTCTTAGGTATTAATGATTCTTTGTTTTCCATTTTTAATGGAACTTGATGCCTTCTTCCTTCGTTGGGTCGTAATATTCTTTGCAGATTGCTGCCAGGCTGCCAATGTAATTGTTTGGAGTTCAAATCCTTCTCATTCTGATGGAGATGCTACTCTTCCATGATCTGCATAACTACTGGAACTACGCTTTTTAGCTAGGAATGACATTCTTTTTCCTGTTTGTTTCATGTTGGCTTTCTCCTTCAGCAATTTACTTCTTTCAGCAAGAACAATAACTCCTTGTTTAGAAACCCACCTGATAATTTATGTCCAATTGTGGGTGGGTAGGGGTGGATATCAGAAAACATCCTGTGGAACATCATTAGATGTTCCTCAGCTCAGAGTATGTTCGTTTTGACTATTTCATCCCAGATATTGTCTAACTCTTAAAAATAGATTGCAGTCATATATACCTAATTAAGGTAAATTAAAAAAAAAAAGATTGCCAACTTTTTAAAGCTGACAAATGTTAATTTAGGCCTGTTAATAGAAATGTTGAAATTTAGAATATTGTTAATCTAATTGAACTTTGAAAGACACATTCCTTTTTCTTGGCGCTTTGCAAATCTTTGATCCTTCTCTAAAACCAAGGGGAAAAGCCATGGTGGTAGACCTCCACAAATAGGAAGAGACAAAAAAAATTTTTGTTTGTTTTTATTATTTTCTGAGTTCTCTAAATGCATGCCATAACATAAAATCCAGCTTCCAAAGTTTCTTGCTTTCCTCACAGCTGCTAATTCTTTGCATATTCAGATTACAAAGAAGCCTGAGTTGTTAGGTTTCTGATCTTGTTCTTGCCTTTTCAGCTCATCCTTGGTGAAGCATTCTTAATTTGCACAAGTCAGACTATAGGCTCCAAGAGCTCTGGACATTAAAGTCTAACTAGACCTTCTTATGTAAAATTTTCATTTCCCCCTTATATCTAGTGAAATTCACACTCAGGGTCAGCTCTAATTAGTTTCACTTTAAAGACCTAACATGGACCATCAAAGTAACAAGTCTCAACTGTACAACTTGACATCTCATTAACACTTGCTTTACAACATATGGTGCTTGGGTGATCTGAGTTAATGTGGGTGCCAGCAAGGTGGTGTAGGTGTGTAGAGAGAGCTTTCCTGGCATTTACATGTTCCTTTAAGGAAAATATTAGTTACATCTCTACTTTATATATATTTGTGACTGCATGTCCAATATGATTCTACAAATTGTACACTCAGAAAAATGAGAAATTATATTCCATCTATGTATAATATATCAAAGTGCATAAATGCATTCTACTGTCATATATAACTAATTAAAACATTTAAAAATTAAAAAAAAAGAAAAGAAAATATTAGTTACATTCTCTGATCACAGTAGATGATCATGATGTAATAGAGTCTCTCGGTGTAGCAGTTTAGATAAATTGCTGTGTAAATGATCCTGAAATTTTAAGTTGAAATATGTCTGACACCAATATGATAGTCATATTTTTAAATATTTTTTTTCTGCATATGTATGTATGTTTGTTTTTATTGGTTGTTCAAAACATGACAAAGCTCTTGACATATCATATTTCATACATTAGATTCAAGTAGGTTATGAACTCCCATTTTTACCCCAAATACAGATTGCAGAATCACATCGGTTACACATCCACATTTTTACATAATGCCATATTAGTAACTGTTGTATTCTGCTACCTTTCCTATCCTCTACTATCCCCTCTCCCCTCCCCTCCCATCTTCTCTCTCTACCCCATCTACTGTAATTCATTTCTCTCCTTGTTTTTTTTCCCATTCCCCTCACAACCTCTTATATGTAATTTTGTATAGCAATGAGGGTCTCCTTCCATTTCCATGCAATTTCCCTTTTCTCTCCCTTTCCCTCCCACCTCATGTCTCTGTTTAATGTTAATCTTTTCCTCCTGCTCTTCCTCCCTGCTCTGTTCTTAGTTGCTCTCATTATATCAAAGAAGACATTTGGCATTTGTTTTTTAGGGATTGGCCAGCTTCACTTAGTATAATCTGCTCTAATGCCATCCATTTCCCTGCAAATTCCATGATTTTGTCATTTTTTAGTGCAGAGTAATACTCCATTGTGTATAAATGCCACATTTTTTAAATCCATTCATCTATTGAATGGGTTGGTTCCACAGTCTAGCTATTGCGAATTGTGCTGCTATGAACATGGATGTGGCAGTATCCCTGTAGTACGCTCTTTTAAGGTCTTCAGGGAATAGTCCAAGAAGGGCAATAGCTGGGTCAAATGGTGGTTCCATTCCCAGCTTTCCCAAGAATCTCCATACTGCTTTCCAAATTGGCCGCACCAATTTGCAGTCCCAACAGCAACGTACAAGAGTACCCTTTTCCCCACATCCTCGCCAGCACTTGTTGTTGTTTGACTTCCTAATGGCTGCCAATCTTACTGGAGTGAGATGGTATCTTCGGGTGGTTTTGATTTGCATTTAAATATTTTTAAGTTTACAAATGTTAATTTAGGCCTGCTAACAGAAATGTTGGAATTTAGAATATTGTTAATCTAATTGAACTTTGAAGGATACATTCCTTTTTCTTTGCTTCTAAAGTTTCTTGCTTTGGAAAGTCATTTAATAAAAAATGGTCATGTTTTGGACACAGATGTTACAAAGGTAACTGTAATCTAATGAATGTCATTACTTGCAGGTACACATGCAGTACTTATAGTCATAATTATTTTTCTATAGCCTCTTCAGAAAACTGTATTCCTTTCTTCATGCTTTAGATTTGAATATTTTGACAAACTGCCTTTGGATATTTTGACATCTTTACTTTATTGAACAGATTGTTTGATTATTTGAGGTGTTCCTTGTTTCATTGAAGAAGAAAAGTGAAGCAGTCTACTCATTAGAAATCTTCATATTGCTGGTTTTTAAAGTAGACTTAAAATAGTTAAAAATAGTTAAAAATGTTTACGTGCATTTTACTCTAGCTATTCATAAGTGCTTTTAAATTAGTCTGCATGGTAAATACTTCGCTGGACTCTGTGGCCTGAGGTGACCAGATGGAAGAATTATAAGATTTGCAGCTCAGAGGGACTCAGAGGTCATTTAATTCAACATCTTAAATTTATAGAAATGAAAACAGAGCCTCATTTTTGTGGCTTATATTTTTTAAATACCAGTTTCTTTCTTTCTTTTTTTTTTTCTTCATGAAAGAACTTTAGACAGACAAATGAGTCTATGATGAATAGATCGAGACGAAAGATTTGCTTGTGACATTGTGTTTAACATTCTAAACAAATGAAAACAGAACCCATGGGAAGAGTTTATAATATAGAATGCATTAAGGCCTTAATGTCACAAGTCATACAATGACATTGCTACAGCTAGTGATTTCTAATTCTCAGAGGAAAAAGTGTCATTTCCTAAGTAACTATAATTGGTTTCCAAAAATGAGACCTATGATGTCAAACTGTATATTCTGTACAGGGGCATATACTAGAAAGGAAACCAGTATGCTCTTTCTGCATGCTTTCTCAGTCTTCTGTTATACTGCCTCACCTGCTTAAAGCTCTATCACTTCTTCTCAGAAGGGTTTAAATGCTATGATTTTGCTTTTTTGGTTTTTTGTTTTGTTTGTTTGTTTTTCCATTAAGCACTATTTGAGACTACATGGTGAAATCTCAAAGTAGCCCTTTGAAAGTAACTAACTCCAGTGATGCTCAATTTGATCAGAATATTATTTTATTATTTTTTGTACAGAAATTATTCTTATGGATTGGTTATGATCTGCAGTTTATTCATGTGGAATTGTAAATATGAAAGCAAAGAGGGAGATCTTAGGATGTACAGAGGTTCTAATAGATTGACAGCACTCAGATAAATGACAGAACATAAAAATATGAGTATTACAGGTTTTTTTGTTTTAATTCTTTTATTTATTTATTTATTTTTTATTTTTCGTTCATATCTTTTTTTTCTCTAATTAGTTGTTTTTTTTATTGGTTGTTCAAAACATTACAAAGCTCTTGACATATCATATTTCATACATTAGATTCAAGTGGGTTATGAACTCCCATTTTTACCCCAAATACAGATTGCAGAATCACATCGGTTACACATCCACATTTTTACATTATGCCATATTAGTAACTGTTGTATTCTGCTACCTTTCCTATCCTCTTTTAATTCTTTTATTTTTTTTTTTTTTTTTTTTTTTTTTTTTTTTTTTTTTTTTTTTTTTTTTTTTATGGGTCACCAAGGCTATTTATTTTGCATATGAAACCACTGGGGATCTTGCCTGTAGCCACACTGGAGGAGCACATAGTTCTGGACACTTGGTGGGAAGCAAGCTGAGAACGATGATTCAGGCCAGTCACATGATTACACTGTGAGGGTTTCCAACAGGGCTCTGGGTGGTCACCTTGGCTTCTCAGGAGCACTAAGGAACTAGTGGTGGGAGAGGGGAGCTAACCACCAAAGGCCCCACAAGCACTGGTGGGGGCTTGAGCTGTCCACGCTAAGTCAGGAGGAGAATCTAATTGAGGATCTAATCTCCAGACGGTGCCGAGGGCTCAGGCTCGCCTGTCCCAGCTTACTTAGCCAGGGGGTTTCTGAATTTCCTGCCAGCAAACTTCGCCTTGTCACCCAGCTCCTCTTCAATTCTGAGGAGCTGGTTGTACTTGGCCAAGCGCTCAGATCGGCAAGGTGCACCAGTCTTGATCTGCCCAGTGCAGAGTCCTACCACCAGGTCGGCAATGAAGGTGTCCTCTGTTTCCCCAGAGCGATGAGACACCATGACGCCCCAGCCGTTGGACTGGGCCAGCTTACACGCCTGGAGGGACTCAGTCACTGAGCCGATCTGGTTGACTTTGAGCAGGAGGCAGTTGCAGGACTTCTCACTCACAGCCTTGGCAATGCGCTTGGGGTTGGTCACAGTGAGATCATCACCCACCACCTGGATGCCTGCACTATTCGTGAACTTCTGCCACGCTTTCCAGTCGTCCTGGTCAAAGGGGTCTTCGATAGACACCACTGGGTAGTTCTTGACAAAGGACATGTACAGATCAGCCAGCTGGTCAGGTGTGATGTACCTGCTGGGGTCATCAGGAGACTTGAAATCCAGGTCATACTTCCCAGATCTGTAGAACTCGGAGGCGGCCACATCCATGCCGATGACGACCTTGTCAGTGTAGCCAGCCTTCCCGATGGCGGTCTTCAGCAGCTCCAGGGCTTCTTTATTCTCCAGAATGTTAGGAGCAAACCCGCCTTCATCGCCCACATTGGTGGCGTCTTTCCCATATTTATCCTTGATGACATTCTTCAGGTTGTGGTAGACCTCTGCTCCAATGCGCATGGCCTCCTTGAAGCACCCAGCGCCCACAGGGAGGATCATGAACTCCTGCATGGCCAGCTTGTTACCAGCGTGAGAACCACCGTTGATCACATTGAACGCCGGAACTGGCAGGATGACTTCTGAGTTGCCAGCCAAGTCGGCGATGTGGCGGTATAGGGGCACCCCCTTCTCTACAGCACCAGCTTTGCAGACAGCAAGGGACACACCCAGGATAGCATTCGCACCAAACTTAGATTTATTTTCTGTTCCATCCATCTCGATCATCAGTTTGTCAATCTTCTCCTGCTCCACAACATTCAGTTTCTTGCTAACCAGGGCAGGTGCAATAGTTTTATTGATGTGCTCAACAGCCTTTGAGACACCCTTTCCCATGTAGCGAGTTTTGTCATTGTCCCGGAGCTCTAGGGCCTCATAGATACCAGTTGAGGCCCCACTGGGCACAGCAGCTCTAAAGAGACCTTTTGAGGTGCAGAGGTCCACTTCAACAGTGGGATTCCCACGAGAGTCAAAGATCTCCCTGGCATGGATCTTCAGAATAGACATGGTGAATCTCTGGCTGCTGGATCTCGTCTCCAAGGAAAGAAGCGGAGGGTGCTGCAGACACCGAGAAGAGCGTTAAGCTGGAGAGGTACCTGCGCCCCGAGTCCCCGACCTGCTCTCTGCGCCGCCGCCCCGACTTCCCTCTTTTAATTCTTTTAAACCTGCAGTTATTTTCAATTTTTTCTAAAGCATTTAGCAGCACATTTTTATTGCGAGAAAGTTTGGAAAGTAGGTCTGGGGATGTGGCTCAAGCGGTAGCACGCTCACCTGGCATGCTTGCGGCCCTGGTTCGATCCTCAGCACCACACACAAAGATGTTGTGTCCACCGAAAACTAAAAAAATAAATATTAAAAAAAAAATTCTCTCTCTCTCTCTCTCTAAAAAAAAAAAAAAAAAAATGTTTGGAAAGTATAGAATGTATAATTGAATCTATTTTCTGAAATTATAAATATCAAGAATAAAATATTAGTCTGCCTTAAACATAATGAAAACTTTGAGTAATTATTTCATTTTTTCTTTCTCTGCCATCTTACTTTTTTGATATTATCTGGCATTTATGTCTATGTTAGTGTTATCCTTTCAAATGACTCAATTTTTAGATACCATTTGAATGTTTATTTTGAAGTTTAAGTGCATTGTTAATAATTATATTTGATGAAGATTAATCATATTTTTAATTACAAAGAGTATCTGATTGCACTATTTTATCACTATCACTTGCTTTATACTATGCTTTTCATGGTTTACATTCTTTATGTGGATACCCCTCTTAGCTGGAATACATCTGAGCAATTTCTTGGAATAGCATTTAGGTGCCACACACATTGAGTCCTTGATTGTCTGACAGCACCGTTTGAACATGCAAAACAAATTGATCAGACTTGAAGTTCTTCTTTGAGAACAATTTCCTCTCTAAATCATCATTTCCTGCTATTTTGTGCTATGGAAGAAAAGTCTGACTCCAAACTAATTCCTGTTTTTTTTTTTTTCTTTGCTATAATAATTTTAAGTTTTTTAAAACACAAGATTTAAAAAAAAAAAAATACAAGATTAAAAAACATTCTTTAAACCCAACGTGTCTAGGATTTGACCTCTTACCACCGTGTGGGAAGCCATTTTATCTGAAGACCTGTCTCTTGCTTTATTGAAGTTCTTATTCCAACATTCTCCAACCATTACTCAGTCTCCATAAGCTCTCTTGTTTCCAATCTATAGGTGTTCTTCAGATCTCTTTTTTCCCATCATGTTTATTTAGTTGTTAATTAATATTGAGGTTTGGAAAAATTTCAAGAACACATTAACACAATTAAGATTACAAATCAAAACTTAACTAATTTAATAAATTAAATTATGACTCATAATTATGTATATCAATGTGTTCTTGTATGTGTTGCTTATTATTCCCACTGTACTTGTTAATTTTACGATTGATTTTAACTTCTGTGCCAGCTTCTTTAATCTCAGAGAATTTTATTTTCATGAGTGCTTACTTTGATATAAGAAATACAGTGTTTTCTTTTTTTTTTGTTTTTTAAGGCTCTTTTTTGTTATACATAACAGTAGAACAGTGTTTTAAGTATTATTGAGGATATGCATCCAAATTTTCCTTGCACATTCTTCTTTTTTTTTACTGCTCATTGGTTTTATACAAAAACATTTTGTTGAATTCTTCATATGGAACACAATTCTTTGAACATTTTACAACTTTATTCCAGTTTTTTGTTCATCTTGATAAATGGAGACATAGGCCACTCTAGCCCTCTTCTGGCCTTTTGGCCATTGACCCTGAAAGAGGCTCCACCCTCCTGGCCTTGGACTGCTACTACTAAACCTCTCTTAGAGTCTCCCCTATGTCCTTATTTGATCTCTATGTCCTTATTTGTTTTGTCCCATCTGAATGTACAGAAAATCATTATGCTTTGGGCAGATGTATAAAACTCTAGTGTTCACAGCTGATAAAAATGATTGCTTTTTAAATATAAAAATGTGGCTCCCATGCTTAGCTATGGAAGGCATAGCAGGATGCTTTTGCTTTTCTAAAAGATTATCTAGAAGTATCAGTATTTTTTTATAGACCATTTACTCTTTTTCTTTTACTTTTTAGTAAAATAAACCATCATTTGGTTCTGAGTCTGGCCTGTTAGTGTCTCATACACCATAATCTTTATACTTTTGTTTCTAGTCATATGGAACCACCTGCTATTCCGCTAGATCACCACAATCTCCTATCTGGTTCTTAAATGTGCCTGTACACTCTTGAAAAGACATCCATCAATTTTCAGATCAAAGACTTTCTCTCTCCTCCTGGGCAGATCTATTTTCCATTAAAAGAGTCATCCTATTGTTTCTACCTCATTCATATACTGTCTTTCTACTAAAAAATAAGCTTTTTAAAAAAATATTTATTTATTCTAATTTGTTATACATGACAATTAAGATTACACATTTCAGTTCATTTCAAGGCATTTCAATTTATAGCGCCTATGAGCACAATTTTTCATTTCTCTGGTTGTAACATATAAGCTTTTTGAAGACGGGTAGTCTGACTTGCTTTATCTTGGATCCCTACCTCCTAGCAAATCCTCTTTTTATTTTCATTTTTTGGTTTCAGGGAATGAACTCAGGAGCACTGGACCTCTGAACCATATCCCCAGCCCTATTTTGTATTTTATTTAGAGACAGGGTCTCACTAAGTTGCTTAGTGCCTCGCTGTTGCTGAGGCTGGCTTGGAACTTGAGATCCTCCTGTCTCAGGCTCCCAAGCCTGTGGGATTACAGACGTGCACCATTGTACCTGGCAAAATCCTGTTTAATGGATTCATACTGGAGATATAAAGAATTAGTAGCTGACAGCCTCACAACTCACATCCTTCAGAGGCTTCATAACTTTTGTAGACCACAATTATATGGAATTTTGAGTTACTGAGTAGTGATTTTAAATTTATATCTATCTATATCTATCTCTCTCTCTCTCTCTCTCTCTCTCTCTCTCTCTATATATATATATATATATATATATATATATATATATATATATATAATCTGTATGTAATAAGTTAAAATCTCTAAATCAATATGTTATATCAGAGAGGGATATGGGACTAAGGAGTCTGATGGATCTTTAATCACAATCCACAATCTAATATTACTGGTTCCATGATAGTAGGCAATATTTGAGAGTCTTTGATTAATAATTCTTTTTCTTTGTTTTACAATCTATAAATGGGTATAAACATGGTCGACACATGGTATTACTTTGAAGATTTCCTACCCCATAAACCTGTGTAAAAATATAGAGAAGATATATCCTTTCTTAATATGAATGCTGTAAGGAATTTGTATTAAATTAGAAAAACAACTCTCAGTCAATTCTTAAATTCGACTTGTGCTTTTATGATTAGCGGAAGGGATTAAGTACACATGTTAGTTATGGTGTATAAATCATTAAACATTTATCAAAATTTCAAATGGCCTGTCCACTTGGTGCATTATTTGATACTGATAATGGAAATAACAGTTACTCTGTTTCTTAACTTTACAGTTTACAATGCTATTTCACACACATTTAATCCTTTGATGCCAGATGGTAATGAAATGTTTTCTAATTATTATGCATCATTGGGAAGGGTGAGCCTGAAGGCCAAAAGCAGTTAACAGGTATTAATTATAGCCATTTGCTTTCCTCTGAACTTTAATTGACATTCCCACAGGTTAAAATCCTTAAATCATCCCCACATTTGATTCTTTCAGCTTCTCTTCTATTGATTTATCTTTTAAATATACCATTGTCCAATTTTTATAATTTTGTGATTCAATCTAGAGAGTCAATTAATTCAGGTTGCTAAGATTTTCTTTTTTTCCTAAGGAATATTCCATAATTTATGTTGGAAACAGAATTTAGAAATTCTAAAAATGTTTTATTAAAATGGAAAACAGTTAAGACTATTTTTATCCAGCTCAGTCTCACAGATGTATTGTAGTTGGCCCACATCAGGTTGATTTGGAAATTATGAAATATATGGGTCATTGTGAACTAAAAATGGAAAACCAAAGAGCTGTGTAGACCTCTGTGAAGGCACTAAGTACAGTGGCTTGAGCCTTTCATATGAGAGACCCCAGTCATGCTGTCAAGGAAATAGGGTCTCGCCACCTGGTAACAAACTCTTTTCCTCTAAGAAGATGAATGACATTTATAGTTAATCTTTATATGTATAATTTATGACAAATTATGATATGAGGTTGAGGAGCAGTATTATGTGGGATTGATTTTATTGCTATTATTTGTGTCAAATAGATAAAAATAGTGGTCCTAATTGAATTGTAATGATAGACTAAGAGTGTTTCTTTTAGGTTTCCTACAACATAAGTACAAAATAAGAAATAATAAGCAACATAAACTATCATAAGTGATTTTTGCAGACAAACATAAAATAGAATAATGAAACAAATTATTTACAAATGCCATGAAACTCTGCATTATAGACTGTAAGGGTATCTAATTGGTTATACATGTATATTCTACTTTGATGTTTTCATTCCCTCACCTCTTATGGAACATTGCATATTGGTCTTAAACCTTGACCTTTAGTCACTCTTGACTTTAGGTTTGGCTATATAATGTGCTTTTAGCCAACAGAAGAGTGAGAACTGACCATATGTTGGCTCTAAGTCTAAGTGAATTTGTATGCCACCCCAATCATTTCAAACCCTGATCATCTGACTCCAATGAACCCAAAGAGCTATGAGAAAACCAAGATAACTAAGTATACAGTATACTAGCTGTATGGCTTGGCCTATTATCTATTTATCTATTTCTATCTATCTATGTATCATCTATCTCCATACATCCATTTTTTTTTATGTATCTAATACTCAAATTTGGTTGTAGGTTAAAATTTGAAATCTTTATGAATCTTAATTCCCCCACAGAGAAATAAGAATATTATTTGTCCAACCTTCTCCTATAGACTGTGAATATATAGAAGGCAAGAAGGCAGCTGAGCATGGTGGCATATGCCTGTAATCCTAGCAGCTGTGGAGGCTGGACAGGAAGATCCTGAGTTCAAAACCAGCCTCAGAAACTTAGTGATGCCCTAAGCAACTCAGTAAGATTCTATCTCTAAATAAAATACAAAATGTGGCTCAGTGGTTGAGCACCTCTGGATTCACTCCTCAGTACCAGATGGTGAATTAATCTGAGAGAGCATAAGTTTACATCTTCTTTTTAATGTGCTTAATGGTATGGGAAAGGACCAGGATAAGCCCATTAGATCTCAAAAGTAATAAAACCATCTACTATGGGCTAGAATGTACTAGAGACACTGAATATCTAAGAGACACATGATCCCTGCAATCCCAGTTTGGTGAAGTAGACTGATACTAATACACAAATTTACTAGTAAATTCATGTTTGGTTGTAATAAGTGACATGCAGGAAAAATGCAGATTGTCATGGGGCCTTATAGTACAAGGATCAATAGTATAGAGTCAAAGAAGGCTTTTAAATTATCTAAACTTGAAGGATAAGTAGGAGTTACTCACAGTAGGGAAGTAGCACTTGTGGAAGATCACTGCCAGCTAACAGATGCAGAGAGACCTCTGTACAAGGTCTGGAAGAAGGAAAGCACATGGTATGTCCTTCAAATAAACAAAAACAAATAAGCCAATGTGGCTGGAGAGTGCTGAGTGAGGAAGAGGAACCCCACAATGCAGCCACAGGGAACAGTTTGTATAGGGCCCTATAGACCACTACAAATTTGGGGCTTTGTCTCAACATCTATTGAATCTATTGAAAGATTTTTAAGCAGATAGAATTATTTTTCAGTTTGCATTTTTAAAAGATCATTTTGGATGCAGGGATCAAAAAATTAACAAAGGACGTTAATTGCCAGGTGGTGGTAGTGGTTAAAGGTGAGAGAGGTGACTTAGGTTAGCATGATAGAAAAATTTTGGCAAGCAAATTTCAGAATTTTATGATGAATTAAATATTGGAAATGTTTAGATTAACTATGGCTGCATAATAAGAATCCACAAAATCTCCATGGCATCCAACAATAGTCATTTATTTAACTCTTGCATCTGCAAGTTGACTGTCTATGCTGTGCTCAGTTAGGTAGCAAGGTTATGTACCTTCCTTAAACTGGATTTTTACACACTTTTACTTTGTCATATGCTGATTGATTTTTTGTTTGTTTGTTTTTTGTTTTATAGTGTTATTCTTGTCTTTTCACTGGACTAGATTTAAGCTTCTTGAGAATGTGAACCATTATTTGTACTTCAAAAATACAACTTAAGATAGTTAAGCATATGACTCAATAAATGATAAGTTTTTATTTTTTTTTAATATTTATGTTTTAGTTTTAGGTGAACATAATATCTTTATTTTATATTTATGTGGTGCTGAGGATCAAACCCAGTGCCTCATGCATGCTAGGTGAGCTGCCTTGTGCATGCTAGGCAGGCACTCTACCACTAAATCACAATCCCAACTCCTTAATAAATCTTTTAATCTACCAATTGTAAAAAGCCAGAATAATTGTTCAGAATTCAAAAGGGAGATATTGACTTTATTATTAATCAATGAACTGATTAATGTATTTCGTTGAGTTGTCATGGTATCAATGACTCTACTAGGTCATGGGGATTCAGAATTCCAAAAACAATTCTAATTCTCATGGAACTTAGTCTAGAAAGGGAGAGAGATCCATTTCAGAATTTAAATTATCACTGAGTGCCATTATTTCACTGCTATAAAAGCCACATTTAAAATGTGTTTTTTCATGGGCTAGGGATGTAGTTCAGTTGGTAGAGTGTTTGCCTCATGTGGACAAGGCCCTGGGTTCAATCCCCAGCACCACACACACACACACACACACACACACACAAATAATAATAATAAATAAAATGTGCTCTTTAAAAATAACTTAAAACCTCAGAACAATAAATCTGAATTATGTAGTTAATGTAGTGAACAAAATTCACATCTTCTCTGATCCACCTTCTTCCTCTAAACTCCTGCTTTAGCTTTAAGTTTAAAACTCTCCCCCTTCTGTTTTCTACACACAAACCTGTACCTTGTCTTTGGCCCCTTGTTGCAACTTCCAAAGACCAATATTCAGTGAGTAGTTCTGAAATTAGCTTGATCTTTTACCAGATGATCAAAAATTGAAATGTAAGCAGACAAATAATTTGGCAAATTTTATCTAACTTTTCCACATGCCTCCTAATTCCAGGTATGATATGAGCATTATGAAGATCCTTAAAGCCAATACGCACAAACAAAAAAGAGAATTTTAAGAATTCTGATTGAAAGTAAAGAAGAAAATCCTCCCTTAAGAGATTTTCTAATGAAAGTGAGTTATGCTTATTATTTTTTCCCAGTTATTTTTTTAATATTGAATGCTAATACTGAAATCACACACGACCTATTTTCAACTTTTAATTCTTAATATTCACAATAAAATGGTTTGTTTTACCTTTAATTTTTAAAGGAAAGCTCCAAGACTAGCCATTTATAATATTATTTTATAAAACCAATGTATAAATGGTGTCTACAGTAAAATGTCAAATGCTTTAGCTGGCTTGTATTAGATTATGTTAAGTAAACTTGCCAGCTATGAGCATTTCAGTTTTCCCAGCCAAAAGAGTGGGAAGGTTTTTAGTAATTATTTTTGTTATTCATACTTTAAATTCATGTGGTCTCAGATATTCAAGTAACTGAAACTTAATTAGAATTTGTACTCATGGAATAAGTGCTAAAGTGATTTAAGGTCTAGTAAAAAGCTGGGGTAAAATTTTAAAAGAGATATTTCCACAGCTGATTTTTTTTTCCTTCTAGACCAATGTTTTCTTTTTCATTTAAATATTTTGCAGTCTTGGTTTTGAAAGTTACAAAAGAAAAGCAATTCCACATAATCGAATTACTTGTTGAAGTACAAATATTGTTTTAAACAGACTTATCAATCACCTAGATTTCACTCTTGCTGTAATCTCTTTTGATGCAATTTCCATAGAAGATGGAAGGAAGAAATTGTTTGCTAGGTGAAGCTTATAAAATGAGAAAATTTTTATTAGCTGATGTTCAAAGGCTGATTTTAGGCTTATGGGAGAAAGTTTATGTATCTTGGTACCTTGTAATTGTACCCAGAAAGATATTTAAAAATTTGCTGTATAACTTATAAAAAAATAGTCCCTAATCAAATAGTAGCTTCCATATATTATTTCATTAAGGTTACCAATGTAATTTGTAATGCTAACACAATGGACATTATTTTAAGTGATGAACAGACTTTAAAATTTATATCTTTTTTTTTTTTTGTAGTTGTAGCTAGACAGAATGCCTTTATTATTCAATTTTTTTTTTTTTTTTAATGTGGTGCTAAGCTACAGCCCCAGCCCCTGATATCTCTTCTTGAAAGGTCCTCTTTTTTGACTCCTGTACTTTAAATTCTTCTTGATTTTCCTTCTATCATCTGGTCACTCATTCTCTGCCTCCTTTCACGTTCGTCGTCTTCTATCTGAGCTTTGGAGTTAAAATACCTTAAGGTTCTCCTCTTCCCTTGTCCCCTCTCTGGCTCCTCTGTGCCTTCAGTTATCTTTACGCAGACGATGATGTGTATTTAAGGATTGTCAGGCCTGACTGTGCCTTTCAGCTCCAGGCCTGAGAGTCATCTGGATCCTTGTCATCATGGATTCCTCAGAGGCATCTAAAAATAAGTATGTCTGCAACAAAAACTAAGAAACTCTCCTCAGATTTTGTCCTCTTTCAATATCAATGAATGTCATCACTATCCAAGAACTTTTGTCAGCCATAGAGTGAGGAACCCAGCTTATTTTGTTCACCTCCTCACCTCTATATTCAATTCATCACAGTGTTTTCTGATTTAACTTCCTAAATATAGCACAAACCTAGTGTTTTCCCTACAACCGAAAACTTACTCCAAAGAAATCCACCATCTTCCTGAGAATAGTATGAGTATCATTTCCTCTGCACTTACCCAAACTGTCTAATATATAGGCTCATACTCTCACATATGTATATTTGAAAAACGCAAATGAGGCCTTATCACACACATTGAGATGGGTTATTTTTGTTTTGAATACCAGGGATTCAACCCAAGGGTGCTTAATCACTGATCCACATCTCTAGCCCTTTTTATATTTTATTTAAAGACAGAGTCTCTCTAAGTTACTTAGGGCCTCACTAAGTTGCTGAGTCTGGCTTTGGACTCTTGATCCTCCTGCCTCAGTCCCAGTGCCTCTGGGATTACAGGCATGTAATTACACTGCACCCCAGCTGGGTTATTGTTTTGTTAATACTTTATTTAGTGTCAGTCTACGTCATTATTTGCTAAATATACTATATTCCCATAGAATTGACAGGTCAAGATTTGTTGTTGTTGTTGTTACTCTCTGATTTTTGACAGAAATTAGATTGATTTCATTTATTTTGATTTCATTTATTTTCTATTTAAGGAATGCAGCAATTTACTTCTTATATGTGAATCTCTGGGAAAATATGGTATCTATTTCTATAGACTAACTATGAAGAAGAAAAATATATGCATTTGGCTTATAAGAATGTTAAATTTTGCAGGCGGGTGGGGACTAGGGATTGAACTCAGGGGCACTGGCCATTAAGACACATCCCAATTCCTATTTTGAATCTTATTTAGAGACACGGTCTCACTGAGTTGCTTAGTGCCTTGCTTTTGCTGAGGCTGGCCTCCTGAGCTGCTGGGATTATAGGTGTAAACCACCATGCCTGGCTAAATGTTGATAGATATTGACAAAACTCCCCTCCAAAATCATTTATGACTTCACACTTTCAATAATGGGTTATGAAAATGCCTGTTTCTCTTCATGTTCTCCCCTAGATGGTTATTATCAAACTGTAAGCTCATGTATAACCTAATGAAGATAAATAGTTAGCAATATTGTTTTAGTTTTCATTTCCCTGATCACTATTAAGATTTGCTGTGATGGTTAATTTTGACTGTCAACTTGACTGGATTGAAAAATGTTTAGGAAGTTGTTAGAGCATACTGCTGGGGTGCCTCTGAGGGTGTTTTCAGAGGTGACTGGTATGTAAGTCAACAAACAGGTGGGAAACTAGTCCTGAATGTGGGTAGCACTATCCTACAGTATTAGTAGTCTGGGAGCCACTGATAAAATGAAAAACAGAAGAAGAAGGAAACTCATGCTTGCATAGGCTAGACCCTTTCTTGAGTGGGTGCAGATTTTGCTGCTGCTATTGTTGGTGGGAATCAGACTCCAGATTTTACAGACTGCCAGCACCTATCCAGGAGTCTTCCAGGTCCTGTGTCTTGGACAAGGGCTGCATCATTGGTCCCTCTTATTCTGAGTCTCCAGCTTCATGAACTAAGCAGCCACCATTTTCTCCAGCTCTGCAGCCCACAGATGGCCATTATAGGACCTATGTAGCCTCTGATAGTATTAACCAATCTAATAAATCTTCTTTTATAATCATGTTTACATTCTATTTGCTCTGCTTCTCTAGAGAACCCTGACTAATAGTTTGACATAGTTTCAAATATATTACAATACTATTTTCCTATCTGTGAATTCGTTCCTTGTGTCTTTTATACATTTTTACACACACTTCTTATCTTATCAATATAGAGGCTTTTTCCATGCAATGATAATTACTACTTCGTCTCTTAAACTTTTGTAAATATTTTCTGGTATTGTTTTATTTTAATTATTGGTATCATTAATGACCTTTGTCACCAAGAAATTTTAAGATTTCTATGTAATCAATTTGTCAAGTATGTTCCTGAGTTGGTGGTTTTTGAATCTTTCTCAGGAGGCCCTTTCCTAATTCCCAGGATTAAAAAAGTTATTATTCTATGTTTAAATTTTGTTACACTTTTATTATTTATTCTTTCAATAATTTATTTTGTGCATTTTACTTAGTAGAATTCTCAAATAATCCTAATTTAATTGACCAATTGCACTTAACAATCCAGTAATCTATTCTGTCTATTCTTGTGCTAATATACAGCTTGCATTTTCATAATTATATACTATTTTGATATCTGTTTTGGCAAGTCAACCCAGTTGTCTCTCTCAAATAATCTTATCTAATTTTCATTTTTAAATGCTGATATGAATTTGGCTGGGATGATATTGAATTTATAATGATCTTCTGGAGAATAATTGTCTCTCCATTGTTGAGCATGGTGACTCTTGGTTGTACCATCATATTATGTTTGAGATGTCCCTGCTCATTTGTCTGTGGATGACATTTCTATTTAGGTTGCTACAGATGATGGGGAAGGTACAGAATAAGTTGTTAGGTTTGCCAGTGGATAGCTTCTGGGCATTTGCCTTTCTACCCCAAGCAGCTATCTGGAGCAATCTGCCCATTTTGCCTCAGTGTCCACAATCCTGGCCTTAACCTGGGTTTAAGTACCACTGCTCCCTGCAGTTCTCCAAGACTCACTGACACTTTCCTGGGGCCAGTGTCACATCCTGCATTTTTGAACTGATTTTGGAAATCTTTTGCCGTGTCCTTCTCTGCAGTGTTTTTTACTTCAATGTGTTTTGAACTGTGTTTCCTTCTGGTTCTTTATTTTGTTTTTTCTCTCCTGATACATTATCCACCTATTTTCTCTCATTCAAGAATTCTGTGTCCCATTTCTTGTTTTCCAGATGTTTTGGATTCTTAAAAATTCTTCCATACTTTGGTGAATTTTCAGTTGGATTGTGGGCATCCTTCTTGTCACATTTTCAGTAAGCCATTTAAGATATTTTCTAGGAGAGAGAAATTGGCAAGACCTTTGTAACATTCAGTTTCTGTATTTGTAAAGAAAGGATGGTAATATATTCTTTTAGAGACTATTTTGGAATTTAAATTTTAAACTAATAATAAAATGTACTTAGTAAATATCAAATAATCTCCCTTTAATTTTAACAGGAGTGCAACATCCTTTTTACAAACTCCAGTACAAAAGTGTTGAGGTGTTATTGATACAGAGCAGTTATTTCAAAAGCGTCTATAGTATCTGAAATTTTTTAGGTCAAATCTGGTACCAGAAATTCTACAATCACAATGATAAGAAACTGAAATTTATTAAAGTTTTTCAGATAGATGGGTTTGGCCCATGGCTATAATCTAATAGCAGCAAGAAAACCTCATGAGAAAAAAGATACTGGGGTATTCTTAAGAAATGATAGTGATACTGTTTGTACTGTCAAGCTTCTCTTCTGTTGTGTGATTGTTGTAGTCACAGTGTTATTACCTCAATGACATCTCAGCCAAGGTAGATTTCAGGGCAACAGTTGAAGCAGAAAAGGTCATGAAACCTCAATGCAATAATATCATTGTGACAGTTTTTAAAGCACCCATGGTTGAGTGGTCCAATAGAATTTAGTTCTTTAAAGTGATCATCTATCCTGTTTGTAATCCTAATCAACTTATTGCATGAGTTTTTAAAAATGAAAATATTACAAACACCTGAATATTTTGTTTATTTATCAGTTTTTTTTTTTTAAACACTCAAACCTCTATGCACATTAAAAGTGGAGGTGTGGGCTGAGGATGTATCTCAATTGGTAGGATGCTTGCTTAACATGCATAAGGCCCTGGGTTCTATTCCCAGCACCACAAATAAAATAAAATAAATAACGGAGGCTTGTAGCAGATGTTAATATGACCATTACCAATGAGGACTAGGGAGGATGAGTGGTGACACCTGAGTAACAGTGTAGTCAGTCAGGGGAAAGCATGGATCTATGATGGATTTTCTGGCTCTTAGCCTAGCTTTTCCCTCCTGTTCTAAAATGCTGCTTTTCTTTTCCCTTTTTGATGTAAATGAAGGTCTTTTGCTCTGATGCTAAATATTCCACATTTTTTTCCTAGCAGAGTTGGCATCCAAATCAAGACATAAATAAATAAAACAAAAAAAGAAGTACTGTATGTGTCTGGAAGCGTCCACAGTAAATTTGAAATTTCAAGGGCAACTTGGAGGTACCAGTGACTCACAAAACAGGAATGTTAGCCAACCCTGATGTAATATTTTATATGAAGGGCTTTTGTTTACCAAGGTCTCAGTATTTCACAAAGTCAACGATCTTAAGGCATTCATTTCATCCTCCAGACTAATGATGTGCAAATCAGATTGGATGGACCTGAGAAGCCATTTAATATACAGCAAGTGTTTATAGCAACTGAGCTAAGTGGATACAAAAGACCCTGTTCTTTTCAAACAGGGGAAGGCTTTAAGCAGGCAACTACTGAGATCCAGCTCAGCTGACTTGGTCCAGGACTCCAGGCTTCAGGGGCATGACCATGGGCCAACTATATTTGCTAACCACACATTAAAAGTTATGAAATGTTTACTTTTGGCTTCTTTGGCTAGGGAAAGTTAAAGATCATATCTGTAACCGAATAAGCTTATGAACCCTCTATACTTCAGGCCCTCTCTGTAACCTTAGTCTGTGCAAACAAACTCAGATTTATCCCTTTTATGAAGGAGAAGAGATTATCATTCCTTATCGGATAATTCATAAGTGCTGAATTATATGCAGCTGGTAACATCAGAATTATTTCGAGCCCTATGCTTTTGTGAGACTAATGCTGTAAAGACCAACTGTCTGCTTCTTGGAGACCATGGACTTGCTTGCTTCTGTTTGAACACTCTTTTCCCCTTGGAAAACTGTGCTGGTACTCTAGAAGAAGCTGGTGATGTCAAGTTTTTCAATGTGTTACAGAGCCAAGTCTTTGGCATCCCATCCCATATCCCTATAATGTGGAATACAGCTAAGCTGTGTAGATAGAGGCTTCATTCATATATCCCCAGGCCCCCAACAGAGAGATTTGTATGTTTTGAAGTAATACTTTTTTTCCCCTAGATATTGGTTTTTCATGTTTTTAGTTCTATTCTGGACTTTAGTTCTAAAACCAGACTAAGTGGGAATACATGTATGATAGATTCTCAATGGCTTGAATATATAGAAAAGGGAAGAATGTCACTGAGAAGTATAAATTATTTTAAGTGAAGTGTAATTTTACTGCATTCAAGAACATTTGTCAACAATATTTGCTGGTGCATACTTTAGTGAATGAATAAGTGTGTACTGTAATTTCCTCATAATTTGACATCACTGAAAAAGCTATGGTGGAACACAAAATATAGTCCAGAGTTTCATGACACCTAGGACAAAAAGCGGAAACTGTTGGAACATATAGTGCTCACTGTCAGAGGAGAGGAAACACACAATTTTCCAAGTAGGGACAACATTTTTATTGACACTGAATGGTAAAGTTATTTCTTCTTACACATTTGCTAGTCCAAATTAGTTATTGAATTAAATTTCTTCTTTCATTGTGCACCTAGATAAGGTCAAGCATTGTGCTACACAAATAAGACAAAGTCCCTATCTCTTTTTTTTTGGTACCAGGGATTGAACTCAGGGGCACTGAACCACTGAGCCACATCCCCAACCCTATTTTGTATATTATTTAGAGACAGGGTCTCACTGAGTTGCTTAGCACCTCACTGTTGCTGAGGCTGGCTTTGAACTCTCGATCCTCCTGTCCACTGAGCAGCTGGGATTACGGCATGTGCTACCATACCCGGCCCAAGTCCCTATCTTTAAAGAGCCCAACAGTCTACATAGATGAAATGATGCATTATTGTTTTTTAACTGTACAACTTTATTCAAATGGTCTCATTTTTTCTTTTTCTCTATAAACTTGGGGACGTGAAATCTTAATTCATCTACATTATTTCTTAGACATTTGAGATAATAGTTTTAAGACCATATATGTAACTCAGAGCATTGAAAATTGAGAACACAATAGCTCTAACGGTCATTTTTTTTTTACACTTTCTCGCATAGCAGATGTGATGCGTGAAATGAGCCTGTGGCAAATTTTGGGTCACAGGCTAGTTGTGGTTTATTCTTGAGAAAAGAGCCTTAGGTCTTAAATATTATGTGTTGCTCATTGAAGACTTTAGCTACTAGACATTTAGGAGGTAGATTTTTAATCATCTTCTGAAACAATTGAGTCTGATTGGAGTTTTAAAGTTTGGGAGGCTTTTTTCTTTTCTTTTCTTTTCTTTTCCAAGATATTGAAACAGTCACCATCTGTTTTTCCTGAAATCCCAGGAAACCCACAGAAAGGACCAATATTTTTCTCCAATAAGATTTCTGTCCGAGAGGGGTAGCACATGCCTGTGATCCCAGTGGCTCAGGAGGCTGAGACAGGAGGATCACAAGGTCAAAACTAGCCTCAGCCAAAAGTAGGGCACTAAGCAACTCAGTGAGACCCTGTCTCTAAATAAAATACAAAATAGGGCTGGGGATGTGGCTCAGTGGCCAAGTGCCCCTGAGTTCAATCCCTGATACAAAAAAAAAAAAAAAAGAGAGAGAGAGAGAGAGAGAGAGAGAGAGAGAGAGAGAGAGAGAGAGAGAGAGATTTCTATGTCTACTTGAGCCCTTGTTCACACACTTGGTTGACATCCCAGAGATCTGTACCACAAAACACTGAGCAGGTGACTTGGGAAAGCTCAATGACAAGCTTAGTAAAGGCAAAAAGCCACAGTTTACCTATGTTGCATCCCTATCTCAACATACTGCCTGGTACACAGTGCCCAATAAATGTTTGGGGAAGTAGAATAAAATTAAAAGTAGAAGTTAAAGGGGGGGGGGGAGAATACAAGTTCATTGGATTAGACAAGAGAGAATGAAGGGAAGGGTGGGGGGCCAGGCCCCTGAGTTTGATCCCTAGTACAAAAGAGAGAGAGAGAGAGAGAGAGAGAGAGAGAGAGAGAGAGAGAGAGAAAGAAGAGAAGAGAAGAGAAGAGAAGAGAAGAGAAGAGAAGAAATTAATCCAGCAGAGAAAATGGAAGCTATTCAATGCTGTTCCAGGTATCTACACATAACTCCCCCAAATATAATAACAATCGTGTGTTTTCCTTATGAATCTTTAACTTGAGCAGGGCTTGAAAGCTTGTTTCTACTCAGGGTAGCTTCAGCTGGAGTAGTTTCACAAGTTGTTGGCCAGGCTGAGCATGGTGGCATGCCTGTAACCCCAGGGGCTCAGGTGGCTCAGGAAGGAGGATTGCGAGTTCAAAGCCAACCTCAGCAAAAGTGAGGTGCTGAACAACTCAGAGACTGTCTCTCAATAAAGTACAAAATAAGGCTGGGGATGCAGCTCAGTGGTCAAGTGCCCTTGACTTCAATCCCTGGTACACCCCCCCTACACACATACACAAAAAGACAAATTGTTGGCCAGTTAGTTTGTTGCTGGCTGGCTGATCAACTAGCACTTGTTGCTGGGTCGTTTCTATGAAACTGTGTGGGCTTTCTCACAGCACGGCAGCTGAATTTCAAGAGCATGTATTCCAAGAGGTAGAAAGCAGAAGCTTTGAGTCTCTTAGGACCTACGCCTAGAGAGACAGTATCACTTCCAGCTTTCTGACCAAATTCAAAGAAAAGGGTAATAGACTCCCAGAAATCTTATGGCCATCCTTAATCAACCACCTATTCAGATAAAGAATATGGTTGATGACCTCCTAAATGCACCAGTTGGTTGGATAATGTAGGGAGGTTTCCTACATCCTACATGGTGATGATGCGGGAGTGTCAGGACAGATTGTGGAAGAGGCATTATAGATTGATCTAGTGTCATAGCATAGAGGACTGATAGAGGCAAGTGACAATTCAAATAGCATTGTGGGCAGGTACCCTTGAAATTTATGAGAAAGATGATACACTTAGGCAGAAATAGGACTAAGGAACTAGGGGGAAAAAATGATAGATTCCAATGAAATTACAGATAAAAATTTAGAAGGACATTGTTACTAAAGGTATGTGTTAGTAAGAGAGAAGAAACAACCAGAAGAATCAGAGTGGGCCTGAAGTTTCCAGTTTGAAAAGTGGTCTTGAAGGCATAACAGAGAAAGAGAAGCATGTTTGGGAAAAAGAGAGACAATGATCAGTTTAATTCAGGATATCCTTTATTTGAGATAGATCTGCTAATATTAGGCTAAGTTTACTAAGCAAGTGATTATATGAATAATGAACTCAGAAGACAACTTAAGTAATAAAACACCTAAATTTGCCAGGTGCAGTGGTGCATGCCTGTAATCCCAGCGGCTTGGGAGGCTGAGACAGGAGGATTACCCATTCAAAGCCAGCCTTAGCAACTGCAAGGCTCTAAGCAACTCAGTGAAACCCTGTCTCTAAATAAAATACAAAATAGGGCTGGGGATGTGGCTCAGAGGTCAAGTGCCCCTGAGTTCAATCCCCGGTACCAAAAAATAAACAAAAACTCCTAAATTTGTAACCATGAGATTAACAAGAAAGAAAATATTTTCTGAGAAAAGCAGAATCTTGGTCAAATTTGGGGAACAAAATGGTAACATAATGAAGACAATACTAGAAGAACCAGAAGGGGTAGTCAAAAATAGAGGGAGGGACTTACTTATGCCACAAATCAGAATGGGTAAATGCCTGTGTCACAAAGCAGGACTGGGTAGCAGTAGATTATTTTCCAAACTGTTTTTTTACAATTCATATGTTTAATCAGGTATACATCAAGTAGAAGATGGGTAGACCATTTGTCTCAGCTTTCCCAACACTGGACATTTATAGCACTTTTCACTGAAAGAGGTACCCAATGGTTGCAAATGCATAGATTTAAAATAAAATTATCTCAAGATTATAGCACTTCAGTGAAAGCTAGAAAATAGCCTGCTGTGTCTTCATATAGGATGTGCATGCTTTAACCTTTTAGAAAGCTCTTTTCTTTAAATAAACTCCTCTCAGCTTTAGCTATGGGCTACCTTCTTGGCTATCAAGTCACTGACTCATCCCCAGACATAGTAAGATAAGTAAATAGTGCTCAGCCAAAATTTCAGGAAAAAGTATCACTAAGTTGAAGGGCTTCTCTAAAATAATGCTATAATTCTTGGATAATACTATTTGGAATTTGAATATTGACTTTGAATATTAATATGAAGGCATCACAAGAATGATTTTAGTGATTTCTTTGCATCTATATCCTGAAATTATTTGGAAGACATCACTCGTCCCCTGTGAGCTGTAGAGTCATAGTAACAAGAAAATCTGCTCATAAGCTCCCAGTAAAACTGAAAATGAGTGGCTTTTGCCCAGAACCTCTAGATCCTATATAGCAACTACTAGGAACTACCATTACTAAGTATAGAGCTCAATTTGAGTCAGAATCAGGATCTACATTCAGCTATGAGGAATGACTGGGAGTTTATGGGCATCAGGTCTGATTCTCAAAAGATAATCATACATAGGTTTAAACCTGACCTAACTTTGGGTAGTTATGTAGCAACAAATATAAGAGTCATTGGGGACATTGCTATGAACACCTCTGAAGGGGGAGAGAAAAGATGTATAGATTGTTGGCTTAGAACATATGAATAGTTAAGGAGGTAGGGAATACTGTTTCCATGAAGGATAAAGCTGCTATTTGCTTGGGTCAACATTAACAGCAGTGGAGAAAATGACAGACTTTAAAATCTCCGTTTTTGTTTTTTTCTAGTCTATTCCAAAAAGTCCATTATCAGCTCTTAAAATGAATACTTACTAAGCTTTATACAATATGTTTATACTAGGTGCTTAGCAATGTATTACTTCCTTTTATCTTCACAATTATTCAATGATGGAGTTCACTGTCTTTCTCATTTTTATATATGAGGAAAATAATAGTTATAATAAGGTAACTCAAACTGTCCAAGACCCCGAATCAAGATATTTAAACTGAATCTATTTGACTCCAGAATTTACGTTCTTTTCACTATGTCTCTCTGAAGGATTCTGTCCTGTGCTCCTAACATAAACGAATATATTTATTGATATTTAACTTATATATTATAAAACTCATCCAATTTAAGTATGCAGTTCAATAATTTTAAAAATATTTTTATAGAGTTGGGCAACTGTCTCAATTTGCTTGTGATGTTTAGTGCAAGAAAATATCTAGGACTATTTGTGTTTTGCATATGATAAGTGGTTAACTACTAATTTTGAGTAAGGAAAAAAATAAAGATAGGAGGCAGAGACTTGAATCACCCTAGCTTCAGCTATTTTGACTTGAATCAGGACCTCAGGTTCCTTTGAGAGGGAGTTATCTGGGACAATGCTGTCCTAGGGTATACAAGTAAAGTGACAATGCTCCACTTTACTTGACTTAAGCTGTTATCATACCCTGAAATATATATTTAATAATTCTTTTGAAATGTATAAAATTGAAACTATTATTCATATTTTGCTTTTGCATTTCCTTGGATCATTTTCTTGACAGCCTAAAGATATATAAGACAGTAAATATTAAAGCACTTGAATTTAACAACTAACCAAAAATTTGAGGGCCACAATTCCAGCATTCCCACTAGATCTTGAACTGCTTGTTAAAAGAAACCCATTTATTGTCTGGGAGCCACATTTTGTCACCCTTGAAGTGATGCTATCATAGCTAACCACGTGGAGATACTGTATTTCTTACACAGTTTTTCCTTGGAGTGGAGTGTGGTAGGTGGGACATGTTATTATTTATGTGACTCCCCAGGCCACATAATCAGCTTTCTATGCCTCTGTTTTACATAAATAAAATTAAGGCCACTTTGAGGCTTACGGTGACAATGTAGGTGAATCTTATGCTTTGGTAACTGGTAGAGGTTAAGTCCTTGAGTACAACTCCTGAATGCATTATACCATGGATCACAAGTAAGTGTGGAATTTCTCTGAGTTGTTGAGTTATTGCAAATATTTCCTTGAACTTAACGTGAAATTACTCTGCTCCAGGGAAAGGATCTGAGGGGAGGAAGCAAAATGGCTGTATTGTTTGGGGAAGGAGGCTGGTAAGTGGAAAAGATAGAGTGGAGAACAGGTTTTCCATTCTGGTTCCCTGTGAAATGTTGAGATCCTGAAGCCTTTAGGTCTTAACTTGTTTGTTTTCAAAGTGGAGACAACGTTCCCAATATAGTAGGGTTGTGGTGAAGATTAGATCAGTTCATGAACAGAAATCGTACACCATGGAATTTAGCTCATTCTAGTATTCAGGAGGTGTAAGGGAGTTTTCTCTCTCTCTTTTTCCTTCCCTCCCTTTATCATGCACTAAAACTTTGGCTTAGTAGACACTTTGTGACTTTAAAATAAAGTAGAAGGGCTAGGGATATAGCTCAGTTGGTAGAGTGCTTGCCTTGCATGCACAAGGCCCTGAGTTCAATCCCCAGTACCACAAATAAAATAAAATAAAGGAGAGAAGTATTGATGACATTCTGACATGTGGAAATGCACTTGGAATTTGAAGGAAGTCTTGCTAGAACAGGGGTGGTTTGAGTTGTAAAATCCCAACACACTGTGTTCTTGGGTAAGTTGCTCTCACATGGTATTGTTTTTCTCTTTCTAAAATAGAGGGTATTCGACTGCTACTTCATAAAGTTGTTGTGGGAATTAAACAAAATTGTGCATTGAAAATCATTCCACATAGGATTTGGAAAATAGTAAAAATTTCAACAAATATTAACTATTAATCAGTACTGCACTTTCCCAAGTTGGATTCCTATTTTCAGAGTGAATTCCCAAAGTAAGAAATGATTGTTTCGGGAATAAAATAACATTAAAACAGAGATACTCAATCCAATTGGAAATAATCACCAAATTAAAATCAGTAGCGCCTGAGATTAAGGATCCTACTAAACCCCTTGAAGTTAGGGTGAGGAAATAAAATCTAGGTCAACTCATTTCATTGTACACACTTTGCTGGACACAGATGAAAGCACCCAACATGTTTTTATTTAAATTTCCCTCATTCTTCACACTTACCAATAGTAATGAGTCTTTCAATATGTTTTATCGTTAATTTTGAGAAAGATGGTTTAATATCTGAATCTATAGGATTGACCCAGGCCTTACATAATTTTAATTGGCAGTGTTTAGAGGTGTTATTTTTCTCTCAAGTTTTATTGTTTGATAGTTGATACTGAGTTTATTTGAATGGTATGAGAAACTAAATGATGGAAAGTCCAAAACAATGATGATTATGAATTTATGCTTCCTGGGAAAGAGCTTTGTCTTACTAAAGGAGAGTGGCATTCGTGTCTACAAAAAATAAGTGTTTCCTGGTAGAAAACATGCCAACAAAGCAGCACTCTCCAGTAAGAAACCTATAAAGTGTGAAGAAACTACTCCACAATTCTGTTATTCTCTAAGCTTAATGAAATGCTAGCAGGCTGCCCTGCTGTCCCCATATCGTATATTTCCAGGCCTTGCCACCTGTGCAACAAAAGCAAGCAATCTATTTAGAAGAGTGTTTTTCATTCTCTTAACTCTGAAGGTCTTTATTCTCAGCATGAGATTATTGCAACAACTTAACAAGCCATGTTTTCTCCCCCCATTTTCTTTTCTTTTCTTTTTGCACCTATGTCCTTTTAAGTCCATTCAGGCCTTAGGGAAACATTTAGTACTTAAGCTTTGGTTTTTCAAGCTCAATCGGGTAGAAAATCTAACACAGAATGTGTGCACAAACGATATAGCTCTGCACAATGGAGACGAACAAATAGTACAAAGAGAAAGGAAGAATATGAGTGTTCAGGGAGCAGGGCTGCACTTGGATTCAATTTTCCAACAGCAGACCTGATGCTTTCTCCCAAGATTCCCAGGTTTCAAATTGGTCATATACTGAAGGCCAGTTACCTGGACAATGGGGGGAAATGGCAGTCAGTAATTATGATCTTGGTTACTAGGTTGTTAGGAGACTAATATTAATCCTGAAATTGATTGAGGAATGTGTTCATCTGGCCATAATTGTGGAGTCTTCTTGAAAGCCTTTACCAACAATGCTCATTTAACACAAATCACCCCCGGGGGTGGGGGCGGGGGAGGGGGAGTATCGTTACATTGATCTACAGGGTTGCCAGTTGATTGGTTAACTCAGGACACTTTCTCCAGAACAGGAACAGCAACAGGAAGCTCACAAAAAGATACAGGTATATATTTTCATTTTATCAGGTGAGCAATTCAGTGTCAAGATTATCAGAGTACATATTGTTCTTTGAAAAAAGGTGTGATGGGTGGCTGGAAATGATTGGGAAAGCTACAAAGTTTATGCAATTAAAAAAGAAGAGAAATCGTAACACAGGAGATAATAAGACTGCTTTCAGAAAACACATTCAACTTGAATAAATACATCAAAATGTTGTTTTTCACAATGAAATACCTATGTGAAAGAATTACTTATCCCACTCTACCAGTCTCCCTCAAAATGAAAACACAGAATACAGATGCCTTGATTGTTTTGTTTTGTTGAGAGGAAAGAAGATTGCAAACTCCAAGAAGATGCCAAGTGTCATGTTTCTGGAAAAAACACAAAAGAACTCTAAACACTCGCTGAAGCTTGCTTTTTAAGATTATGTTTTTTATTTTCAGTAAAGATTGTTTCATTCCTCTTTTTGTTCTTTTCAGGGGTTTACTTCTTTCATCAGAGTTTATTGATGAACAAAATAGCTTCTGACTTTCTGGAAATAAATGAGCTCCACATTTGAGACCATGTGTTTTAAAATTTTATAAAGAGTAACATAATTCATGGAGGGAGCCACTTCCGTTGTACCTATTATTGGTCAAAGGGACAATGTTCTCACACATATTATTGCTCTTGGATTAGAAGAAAAGAATACAAATATTCTAAAAATATAGTTTATTTTATTTATTGTGACTATAATATTTTGTTTGTCTTTGTTACTGATGATGACGATTTGGCATCTTATAGTAAGCAAGCATATGACCAACAATACAAATAATCCAGAATGTTGAAAACATGAAGAAAAACCTCCCGACCAAGTTGTTTTAAAGTGTTAAAATATACAGCATATATTATATTAAAGTTGTCAAAAAATTTTCTGCACAGAGACAGCTAAAGGATAGTGTAGCAGGTTTCTTTAAAAAGAGGTAAGTAAGAGGTTTTAGTTTTTTGGTACTGGGGATTGAACCCAGTGCCTTACACATTCAAGGAAAGCACTCACCCACTGAGCTACGTTCCAGCCCAAGTCAGGTTAGATTTGAAACCAGTTGTTCCTATTAGGGAGCAAATATGCTTGGGAAGGCAGCATTGGCTCAATCTTAGATGTGGTTGGTTCATTTATGGCAGAGTTGGATTCTACTCTGAATAACTTGGAATTACTACTAGAAGCCTACTTAAATAGTAGTTGCAATCTCTTGTGCCTTTATTGTTAAATAATTCAGTATATGGTCAAATACTCCAAATCCAAAATATAAGAATCAGAGATTCATCAAGATGGAGTTAGCAGTTTGGCTTTCTATCTGGAATAACATAAAAAACTATAATGTGTAATTTTTTTTTTTTTTTTTTTTTTTTTTTTTTTTTTGGTGCTAGAGATTGAACCCAGGGCCTTGTGCATGCAAGGAAAGCACTCTACCAACTGAGCTATATCCCCAGCCCCTATTATGGGTAATTGTGACTCAGATTTCCTATTTCCAACTTGCTCAAAGTGTACTTTATATGTTAACATCTGTCATTTCAATTCTCCAGGTTATAATGCTAAAAATCTCAGAATTATATTTGACTATTCCCTACGCCAAAGCCACAACTCTCAGTTTGTCATCCATTTATCCCAATTTTTAAACTCAAAAAGTCTGTCAGACCAGGCGCGATGGTGCACTCCTGTAATCCCAGTGACTCAGGAGATTGAGACAGGAGGATTGCGAGTTCAAAGCCAGTCTCAGCAAAAAGGAGGCGCTAAGCAACTCCGTAGACCCTGTCCCTAAATAAATACAAAATAGGGCTGGGGATACGGTTCAGTGGTTGAGTGCCCCTGAGTTCAGTCCCAGTACCCCGCCAAAGAAAAAAGTCTTTCAATATCTCTTGCCCCCTTTTCCCCACCCACACTGACTTAATTTGGCATCATATCTCAATGTAGCAATCTTTTAACTCGTCTCCTATCTGTGTTCCATCAAACTTTATCCTGTAACATTGCTCCTAGAACAGTCTTTCCAAAATACAGAAATTATTTCTTTTTTAAAAAATATTTATTTTTTTAATTGTAGTTGGACATAATACCTTTATTTATTTATATGTGGTGCTGAGGATTGAACCCTGGGCAAGGCACGTGCTAGGTGAGCGCTCTACCGCTGAGCCACAATCCCAGCCCCAGAAATTATTTCTTTGAATATGAAATTTGATGGCTTCCCATTGTTTGCAGAATCAGGTTGAAACTCTTTAAGGAGTCCCCAGACTTCAAATCAGAACAAAACATTATCATCAACAGCTGTCCTCTTACACTTCTGTTGTATTTCTCTAAAAATATTTTATACTTGCCTTTCTTTGGGCCTTGGATTTGCCTTTTATTTTTCTTAAATTGACTTTTTTTTTTCTTTTTTTCTAGATAACTCAAAGCTTTATAAAAACATCAACTCCATATAGATTGTCTTTTGTATTTCCTTAGAGAACCAAAAAAAAAAAAAAAAAAAACAGTCACTTACAACCTTTAATAATCTTCTTAAAAAAAAAAAAAAATCTTTGCTACACCATGAATTCTTGGAGAGGAAGAACTTAGTAATGAGTTATGTCAAATTTTTGTTGTTGTTGTTGTTGTTCCCATTACCTGGCACAGAGTCCAATACAAAGTAGATGCTCAGTAAGCATTTGTTGAATGAAAAGCAGTCAGAATTATTCAGAACTAGATAGAGTAATAAAGCAAACATCAGACCCTGTCCCCTGGCTACTCATGTAGGAATTTTTCATTCTCCCCTTTAATGTCCCTTGTGGTGGTATACATACCTCTCCTTCTTCAAAAGTACACAGCTTGGATTCCTCCTTTCTCCAAAATTTAATAGCAGTAAAATGTAGTTAAAAGCATGGGTTTGTAGATTAGGCTATCTGCAGCCAAATCTTGGCTCCTTTGTTCAAAAGCAGTATAAATCTGTTCAAGTTATTTAATGTTCTTTTGCCTTAATTATTAACCTTTGAAATGTTTGATTATAGAACAAATATAGCATTGTAGTAAAGATCAAATTAGTTCACGTATATGAAGCAACCAGATTTTTGTCTGGTATACCCTCAATAAACTCTATCAATTTTTAGCTACTATAATTATTGGTTATGGGTCTCAGGTACTTAGGACTGTGAGTCAGTGATAAGTGGTTTTACACATATACTCCTATTTATATCTTAATGATTAAGAATAATATGATTCTTTATTTCTTCATGATAATGTTTGCATTTAAATAGTATTAAAGAGACAGGCCAAAGAAATGGTCGAAGTATGGATATTTTTAACACTATGAAGATTTTTACATGAGGGCTGGGGATATAGCTCAGTTGGTAGAGTGCTTCCTTCACATGCACAAGGTCCGGGGTTCAATCCCTAGTACCACCCCCCTAAAAAATTTTACATGAGATTACTGAATGAGTCTTTTTCCCCTAATCACAATTTCCAACTTTATGTATTTAACAAAGGTCCTCTCTTTGCCCTGTATAAGGGTAAGTGCTGAGGGATACAAAGATAGAATGAACGAAAAAAATTAAGAGCCTACCAAACATAATGCAAACAACTTAATCCAAGAAATACAATGTGTTTCTGTGGAAAGTTGGACTCTAAGTATTGTAGACATTCGGAGAGGTCATACTTGTGTTTAAGACCATCATTACAAGTATGTTGGAGGAAGTGGTTTTAAGGAGAAGTGTGACTGATAGGTAGAATTAGGATGAAAGAATAAGAAAAACAGAAAAAAGATTTCCTCAGTATAAATTGAGGAAAGTTGTCTTTCTATTCAATGTACAATTGCTGCCAAGAGACCCTCTTAGGGAACAATTCTGTTCTTATTTTTATTTCTCATTCAAAAATTTCAAAATACCATTTCTTAACTACACATTTTCTTCACATAGTTCATGAAGGTTATTGTGGAGGACTATGGAAGGTAGAAAACTTCATGATAAGAACACTATGCAACATGAATGGTGTGACACTACTTTGTGTACAACTAGAGAAATAAAAAATTGTTCTCCATTTGTATACTATGAATTGAAATGCATTCTGCTGTCATGTATGTATTAGAACAAATAAATGAATTAATTTTTTAAAAAAGAACACTATGTAAAAGATGGGCTAATGTTTTATTAGTAGCAGAGGCCAATGATGCAAAGTGTCCCCTTCCAACACTGAAACAACCAATCTCCAATAATGAAGGTTTATAGTACGCTGCTTTGATTTTTCTGAATATATAATGTACTTTTGCCTACTATTTTATTTATTCTTTGTTAGAATAATTATTCTCTGCATCTCCTAAGGATGTCTATCAGTAAAAAATGACTCTGGAAATGAGCATTTATTTCAAAAAGATTACTGAGTAACTGGGGTGAGTGGACCTTTGTACATCTGCAGTCCTTTGTACATCAGCAGGTAATGTCCTGTATCTCCATCATCATTGAGGAAGCAGTTTGATTTTCAAAGAGTCTATGACTTTGACTTCATGTATAGTCTGTTTATAGAGGACAGTTTCTCTCATCAATATAGAGAACGTCATTGATTACATAATGGCAAAAATCATGTTGCATAGTATTTTTTCTTTCAAACAAAATGCTGATTTTCCTTTAAATATTCTTATTAGCTTTAAAGTTAGCATACACTGATAGCCTTATATTAGGCATTTGAAGAATCTATGGCAACACAAGTACTACCAATTAGATTAAACCAGATAAGACATTTGGCCATCATCAAAAAACACTAGTCAGTTCAGACCATCTGAAATTGCAAGAAACGTAAAGCTGATGTTTCTCTGTTCTTCATATTCACACATGAGATTAGGGATGCTATTATAATTCCATATGTAATAGAAAACTGTTTGGGGGCCCAGGTTTGCAAGTCTAACAGCCCTAGGTTTAAATCCTATTTCCACCCATATTGAACTATACTCTCTCAGCTTCTTCTTCTCTAAAATAGGATTAAATAAACATAATATTAATATAGTGATTAATAAATAGCATCAATCAGTGGAGAGGGAAGGAGGATGACATATACTGACCTCTGTCTCTATCTTTACACTTTGTTTTGTGATTCAGAGAAACCAGTTATAAAATAATGCACTTCTTTAAAGCTTTTTTTCATTTGGTCTTTAGGGTCCAGACTAATTTTTCAATACCCTAATACAAAAACCTGGGTGAGGATTCTACTTTGGTGTTTCCATTTGTTGCCGTAGTCCAGCTGGGTTACATAACCAAGAGGTGACAAGCAACTTGAAGGTTGAATCGGTAACTACTTTATTGCGAGTGAACTCAACAGGAACTGAGAACTCAAAATATCGGGCACCCAAGGTAGCCGGGGCGCTTCTCTGCCGAACTGCGGAGGTACATATACCCAACTAGTTACACACAGCTTAACTTAATTGACATCATTTTGACACAGCAGTCAGTCATTAAGGAATCCTCGTCATCTTAATGGCTCATTGGCGTTGGCTCAGAAACCACTCCTCCTAGCATACTGCCAGGCGCCATCTTAACTTGGTTGTGGCCTTCATCAATTTGTGACCTCTGCCATGCCAACAAGAGAGAGGAACCTTCTTTGTTTGATGCTCTTTTACTCCTGTACCATGTTGCAAAAAAGCCTTGTGGTATGGGTTTCTAGTTATTTAAATGCAATAGCTTTGGAATATGATTAATCTCTCTCTGTCTCTATTAGTAAAAATTGAAATAATAATTACATCTACACCTTTTACTGCAAATGGACATTAGATGTGATCATATAATAACATAGAGCTGAATGCTTCCTCAGGGCTATTCACTGGTTTGAGTATTCTACAATCATCTATTCCTCTGTCTTCCTCCAAACCATAAAGGTCTGTGCTACTATACACCTCAAAAAGGGAGTTGTAACACCTTTCTTTTCCAATTTGTCCTCCAAGTTTCAACACAGAATCTTCATGGTTCTTTATTTGCTCTTAAATGGCAGAGGTGGGACATGAACTGAAATCATCTGTATTCACACAACACTGACACCTCAGAGGTTTTGAGAGCACTTTGCCAATAGGAGACAGGAGGGCCTGGAATGATCATACACACCTCAGCTTTCTGCTTGTGGGTAAGAAGTCTAGGTGGATTGGAAATTCCTAATTGGAACCTAATAAGGGAAGAAACCATAGGCTGGTTCCTTTATAACAGGAATTTGGGAGGACTACAAAAAGCAGTCTCAGAACAAGATGCAAGGTAGCAAGTGCAGTGGCACACACCTGTAATCCCAATGGCTTGCCTCTAGAGGCTGGGGCAGGAGGATCATGAGTTCAAAGCCAGCCTCAGCAAAAGAAAGGTGCTAAATAACTCAGTGAGACCCTGTCTCTAAATAAAATACAAAATAGGGCTGGGAATATGACTCAGTGGTCAAGTGCCCCTGAGGTCATCCCCGGAATCAAAAAAAAAAAAAAAGCAAGGCATGCAGAATTGGAAACCAAGTTTTATATACAACAAATTAGAAACATGCTTATTTATTCATGCATTCCTCTTTTGCTATCAAGCATTTTTTTAATGGTTGGTAATACCGAAATGAATAAGGTGAAGTTCTTTGCTTTCAAGTGCGCACTGTCCAGTGGGGCAGGCAGGTGTCGGTTGTTGTTCTTCAGCCCATTATTGGCATGAAGTTGAGTGAGTTGCCTAATTTTTCTGATAATCTGTGCTCTTATTTATAAATGGGAATCAGTTTTTCTACATTACAAATTTTCTCTGAGTATTAGAGATGGGCTGTATAACTGCTTGAAACAAGTCATTGCCAAATAAATATCTGCTTCTGTAGTGAAGGTGGAGCATGAAGGGAGCTGAAGTGTAGGGCCAATTGGTGCACTTAGTTTAGGGTCATGGGGAAGCACTGGAGGGGGTGTGCCTGGGACATGTGGTGTTGGCTTTTCACATCAGAAAGTCTACCTTGTAGCAGGGCTTCAAGAGGGACTAAACTGAAAAATAGTATTATTTGTTAGAAAAGTATTAAAATAGAGGAAGAGGGCCTATCCAGTAGAAAGAGGTTGCAGACTTGGAACAGAGACAAGAGAAATTTTGCAGATTGAATATTTTTTTTCTTTTCTTTTCTTTTTTTTTTTTTTGTCTATATTTTTTATTGTAGATGGTCTCAATATCTTTATTTTTATTTGTGTATTTTTATGTGGTGCTGAGGATTGAACCCAGGGCCTCATGCATGCGAGGCAAGTGCTCTACCTTTGAACTACAACCCTAGCCTCTAGAATAGTTTTTTCTATATCTTAAAAATACTTTTTGTAGGATTTAAAAATGAAATCTTAGGCAAAACCAAACACAAATACAAGTATTATTATTATTTTTTAATCAGACAAATCCTACTTAGAACATTTCTCTTAATTGGGGACGCACAAAGGTAGGTATTATGGTTTTGATTTTCTGACTTTGAACTTCTCTCCCCCTTTCCTGAGGGTAAGCAGCTATAACTTTATTTCGGGTCATGTGCATCTTCCACATCTGTCTAGTACATATTTCTTCACATTGCACTATTGTTTTTTAATGTTTGTATCCCCCAGTAGATGGAGAGCTCAGTGAATAAAGATTATCTTATTTCTGACTCCTCAGTACTTACGTGATCCATGGAACAGAGAAAATATTTAGTAAATGTTTATTGCATAAATGAATGAGAAAATAAATGAAAGCATAGGAGTCAAGCATGAGATTGTTGGAGTAGGCTTTGAATTCTGGTTTCACCACCAACTACTATCAGAATAACAATCTTTCAAGCCTATTTCTTTCTTTTTTATTTTTTGGTACCAGGGATTGAACCTATGGGCACTCAACCATTGAGCCACATCCCAAGCAATATTTTGTATTTTATTTAGAGACAGGGCCTCACTGAGTTACCATTGCTGAAGCTGGCTTTCAAATCAAGATCATCCTGCCTCAGCCTCCCTAGCTGTTGGGATTACAGGCATGCACCACCAAGTCCAGACTAAGCTTGTTTCTTCATCCATGAAATGGAAACTGCAGTATCACAGAGCTGCAGTGATGTTAAGTGATAAAAAGTGCTTAACATTCTCCCTGGCACACAATAAGCATTGCTTTAATTGAATTAGAATTGTTACTATCAATATTATCAATATTATTACCATGAAGACATTAGACTCTTAATCCCTGACCATTTCCCCTCCTCCCTCTACTCTCTACTGCCCAATACAAGTCTGTTTTGGAAACAATGACTATAATAACTAAACTTCCTGAATAGTAAGATGGTCTGATTTTTATTTCCTTTATTCTAGCTTACTTCCTCACTCTCTATCCCCAAGTAATCAAAACATAAATTTTCCTTGCCTTTGAGAAATATTAAAGAATATCAGTTCCCTATGTACCCAGAAACAAAATAGCTTTACCATAATGGGGTAATGAGACAAGATCCATTTTTGAAGAATTAGACCAACCAACATAAGCAGGAGTCACAGAGATAATTGGAAAGGAGTTTTCACTTGGTTTTCTTACCAACTGACCAAACATGAAAGATAAAACTCAATATGTGACAAGGGCTCCCCTTTATATACTCTCTTCAGCATCTCCCACATTTCCAAATAATTTGTTTGAGAAGCACACTTTGTGCTTTTTATTAAACACATGATCGGGCTGGATTTCTCTGTATTAGGAGACTTAATTTGCCAGTGAACTATAGCTTCAGGTTGGCCATCTGGAAAAATAAACCCCTCAACAGCCATGTAATTTGTCTTTTGTCTGGTTTCAGGCAGTGGATTTTGGGGATTAGTATTGAGCAAACAGCAAGCACCGGCTCTCCTGGCTGCTTGAAGCTCTCTGCCTTCTCTTAGGGCATCTTGCTAAGTTACAAGTTAACAAATGGTTCTTACTCCTATAATGCCTTTGTCAACACCATGTATACATGAACTTAATTTTCAATAAAACAAAACAGATTTCCTTTTCTACTTCAGGAGGCAATGCCATATGGACTAGAGCCTGAGGTCAGAGCAAGCATATTGCCTGGAACACAGGCCACACACCAGCTGTGCCCTTGCACAGAAGGTGAGGGGTGGCAGGAGGAGAGAGCTTGCACTCTGTTCAGAATGCGCACCCTCTCCCCAAGACACTAAGTTACTAAGTCTTGTTATTTGGGAAATGTCACAAAAGACAATTCCCATGTTTTCCTAAAACTAATTGTAATGTTTCCCCGAAGCCTGCATACCATGTTGCCTTTATTAAAACTCAGCATGGAAGAAGTAGGGCTTGGCAAGTCAATGTCAAAAATTCTGCATGCTCAGATAAACACCACAGTTCCTGGTAACTTGCATTTGTTACACTTACAAGTGCAGTCACAAAATTGTTCTCCTTTCTTTGATTAGAAATATAAAGAGACACCCCACTTGCGATGAACACATGGGTCAAGGGGGACAAAGAGACTTGGGATCCTGACCTGCTTCTGCTACTTAGGTGACTAAGTGTCCTTGATTGAATTACAAGACCCTCTAAGCCTTACTTTTTGCATGTGTATAATGCAGACAACAACTAATAGGCACGGAATCCCTTTCAAAGTGTTCTGATAATTTCAGAGATCACTGTAGGCTTGTGGAGGCATATGAAGCTGCTAAAATACGTCTGGCAAAAGTACTCAATACTTTTAAAAATAAAATTAAGTAGCCTACCTTTACACTTATTAGGCTTACATTGCATACTCTCATTTATTGTACTACAATTTTAGTAACAATACCTACTTTTTGGAGGGGCTGGATACTGGGGATTGAACTCAGGGGTACTCAACCACGCCATGCAATACCGACTTTTAAAAGTTCCCTTCTATCCAGGAATAGCCAAGGACTTCATAGCTATTTTTTCTGTGTTATAGGAATTGTTGAATCTCAGAGAGGTTAACTAGTATTTCTAAGTTCACTTGTGGAAACAAGATTTAAACCTGGCTGTGTGTGGTGGCTCAGGAGGCTGAGGCTGAGACAGGAGGATTGTGAGTTCAACGCCAGCCTCAGCAAAAGGAAGGCACTAAGCAACTCGGTGAGATCCTGTCTCTAAATAAAATACAAAATAGGGCTGGGGATGAGGCTCAGTGGTCTAATGCCCCTGAGTTCAATCCCAGTTCAAAAAAAAAAAAAGAAAAGAAAAAAGAAAAAAGACTTAAACCTGTATGCCCAGACTATATTTGTGTTTAGTAAATTTCTGACCATAAGGAAAAAAGAAAGCTATATTCAATTGTCTTAGCACTTAGTACTCAGTAACTGCATACTATTTCTCAGTCTTCATAGAACAATGACGACAGGTACATCAACCAGTAGTTGCCCCTACTTATTTTCATGAAACATGCATGCTTAGCATCTTTATCCAAGTCTATTGCAAAACAAAACAAAACAAAACCAGTCACCTTCAGGTATTCCACAACAAAGACCACTTTCAAAGTCAAGACCTGATGTGTTCTACAAATCTGTGACAATTTCTAGGGTTGCTGTCACAAAGAACCACAAACTTGTGGCTCAAACAGCAGAAATGTGCGGTTGCACAGTTCTAACGGAATGGCAGCATGAAATTGAGGCTTTGAAATTGCTTTTTTTTTTCCTTTTGTACCCAGAGGCTTAACCACTGAGACAACTCTTCATTTTTTATTTTGGTCTCTCTAAATTGCTTAGGGCAGTGTTGATTCTTTCTGTGGAATGTGAAGGAAGGAAATGTTCCAGGCCAGTTTCCTTGGCTTGGAGACAGCCATCTTCTTCCTCGTCTTTTCACATTGTTTCCTTCTGTACTTATCTCTGTGTCCAAGTTTCTCCTTTATATGATGCCAGTCATATTGGATTATGATGACATTTGTAACCTAATCACCTCCATATTAATGCTATCCTCCAAATACAATCACATTCTGAGCTAGTGGCAGTTGGGACTTCAACATATAAATTTTGAAGGACCCAATTCAATCCATGACAAATAATTAGTGAAAATATGTTTTACCTATCATGAAGTTTAATGTGTGGGTTGAATTAGAATAAAAGATACCTTTGAAGCCAGATTTAAAATTAGGTAGTCAGTGTAGTTAGGTAAGGGTCTAATATCGAGTAAGATCTAAAATGGAGGTCATGTTGAGAATGAATTCCAGGAAACACGGGACAACTCATGGAATGTTAATGAAGTCCCAAGAAAAGCCCTAGGCCCAAAGTCCATCCCAAAGAAATGTTAGTGAACAGCCCCAGCAGATTTGAAGATAGCCCATCCCAAAGAAATGTTAATGAAGTCCTTCTGCCCAGATTACTTCTTTGGCCCACCTGTGTCCCACCCCTCGGGCCTTCCAACCTACTGAAAGAACTATAAAAAGGGGAAACAACCACACTTCCATGGATTCCACCTCTTGGGTCCCCTTCTTCCTCTGGGAGAAGTCTTTTCTGCTGTCCTTTAATAAACTTCTAATTTCTACTCTGCCCTTGCCTTGGCGTGCTTCTCTGGTGTTATTCTTCAGCATTGGGGAAGCAAGGACTCATCACCTTCATCCCTGGATCTTTAATCTCAGGGCCATTTCTTATTGCTTTTACTCTCTTTCACTTACCATCCCACAAAAGCCAACTAGTTCTCTATATGCAAATTCTTCCTATTTAACAATCCATTTTCCCTTCTACTGCCTTAGGGAGGGCCTTTGTTACACTCTCAAGTAGGCAAAGTTGTTTACACTCTTGAAACCATTCTCCCCAATCTGCTGCTCATTGTCGTAATAATTTGCCTACAAAAATGCCAGATGAATATTTTCTCATCTTTTTCACAGTATTTTTTTTCCTTTAGAGCTAGTGTAAAAGTTTCTAAGCCTTAGCACTGAAAAACAGTGAATCAGAAGTGAGGTCTTGTTCAAATGCAAAAACCACACCTGGAGGCAGCTAACCATAGACATATTTAATGGGCACTGTCAAGGTCTATTTCCATTTAAAAGACCTTGAGGCTAACCTGCCGGAACTCATCCTTTGTCTTAGGAAGGGGAAATGAAGCTAGGGAAATTCGAGGTGGAGGTGACTGCAAATGGAAGTTGATAGGAAGGATTAAAACTCAAAGTCAATAGCCTGGGTGCTATTTTCACTGACTGTTTTACATAGATTTTGATCAATGATTTTGGTGTTGTTTTCAATGCCTATTTAATGTAGATTTTGCTCCAGGCTTTACCCAGAAAAAGCTCCTTAGCTTAGCATAACAAAATGGGTGCTTCTGGGCTGGCAATGTGGCTCAAGGGTAGTGTGCTCACCTGGCATGCATGGGGCCAGGGTTGGATCCTCAGCACCACATACAAACAAAGATGTGTCCACCAAAAGCTGAGAAATAAATATTAAAAAATTCAAAAAATATTGGGTGTTTCTGCTATCAGGCCCCCTCCTCCATGGCAGGAATTTCCTTTCTTCTTGCTTAAATAAATTCTATTGCATATACTCTTCCTTCCGTGATTATCTGTCAATTTAATTCTTCAAGTTTGCAAGACAAGAACCCAGAAGAAAATTGGCAAATCAGGGAATCTAGCCTCATCTCAAACCTCTGGTTTCAGGCCAGATAATTCTTTGTTGTGGAGAAATATTCTAGGCAATGTATGATATTGAGCAGCATCTCTGGCTTGTACCTAAATTCTAGTATCAGTTTCCTAGCTGTAACATAAGAATCTTCAGACATTGATAAATGTCACTGGGGAATGGGTGACTTAATCACCCCAGTTTGAAAACCACTGAGTTGGAATATAGACATATGACTTACTCTAGGAGACTGGAAGGGATGTTGCCTGGGAAGTTTCTTTTAAAAAAAAAAAAAAAAAAAAGGCTTATACCTCCATTTAAAAGCAACTCACAACAAGCAAGGCCCCCTTTTCACTTTTGCTAGAGAGGGTATACCTGCTTGGAATTACTGTAGCTCTCTTGCTCCCAAAAGTTATCTTACTAAGGATGCCACCCTGGGAATATAGAAAATCTTTGTATTCTTGATGGCATTGCAAGCTACTGAACCAATTCTGGAATTATCCTGTTTTTTAACATGTAATGAGAAAAAGATGATAAATGCTATTATTGTTTAAGCCTGTCTTCATATGGGATTTTATTAGTTGTAGCTGAGATCATCCTAAATAATGTACATCCTAACAGAGCATTTGCAACAACTTTCTTATTCATTCTGTAAATTTCAGCTCACAGATTATACATGTAGCCATTTATACACAAAGATCTACCAAGATGTGCTATTGCTACTGATTTTCTAGAACTGGTGATTGAAAGAAAAGTGACCACAACACTCAGAGCAACCAAAAGATCTTTATTGCAGTAGTGCAACAAAAGAAAAGAAAGAAGGAGAGAGAGAGAGAGAGAGAGAGGGAGAGAGAGAGAGAGAGAGAGGAGAGGAGAGAGGAGAGGAGAGGAGAGGAGAGGAGAGATGAAGAGGGAGAAAGCAAGAGAGAGAGAGAGAGAAAGAGAGAGAGAGAGCAAGAAAGACAAAGAGAGCAAGACAAAGAGAGCAAGAGAGAGAGAGCAAGAGAGAGCAGAGCCTGGCAGGAGGGAGATTTTATAGCCCAAATCTAATGGGGCCTCTGGGTCTGCAAGCTGCCTTGTTGGCCCAAGGGCGGGGTTAAGTGTTCAGCCTTGAGTGGGGTTGAATGTTCAGACTTGACGCAAACAGGTGATAAAGGACCAGATAGAAGGGGGTTTGAGTGAGTGGGCTATCTTGCAGCCAACATCTATTCAGCCTGCCCTGCAGACAACACAGTTCAGCCTGCTCTGCACTCAACAGTGATGAGTTTTTTAAGAGTGGCTATAACTCATTATCTTCATTTTGTAACATTTCTGTGATATTTGATACTTTTTTAATTTTTTTTAGTTGTAGATGGACACAATACCTTTATTTTATTTTTATTTATTTTTATGTGGTGCTGAGGATCAAACCTCACACATCCTAGGCAAGTACCCTATTTGATACCTCTTAATCATTCGCTTTCTCAAATCTCTCTACTCCCGGGATTTCTCTACATTGACTCTTTTGGTTATTTTCTTATATTTCTTTTCAGCATCCTTTGTCTCTTTTTCATCCATTGGAGTGAAGGGATTGAGGAGAAAGTCGACATTTTTTAGTATCAGCCAAATATTATGTTATTATATAATTAGTGACATTCCTATATTAAGGAATAAATATCTTTGGTTTCAATTTTGCTGAACTTTAATTCTCCAATCCACAAAATGGGGGAAACAATGTTCACCTACAAGTGTTCTTCATAATAATAATGAGAAAATATATGGCAGATTGGAGGCATTCAAGAAATATTTCCCTTTATAATGTTCCCATAATTCTGGATACTCTTCAAGTCTTTATTATCAGCCTTCATTTTCAATAAATGTTGTCCATTAGAAATTAATAACACCTTAAAGTTTCAACTTCTTTCCAGGGCATGTCTCAAAGATGTCCTGTTGGTCTCCTTGATATTCTGTTAATGCCCTTTTGGAACTTCCTATTAGATTGTATAATTATTATCTTAAAATAAACATACTTAGGGGCTTGGGTTGTAGCTCAGTGGTAGAATGCTTGCCTCACACATGCGAGGCCCTGGGTTCCAACCTCAGCACCATATGAAATAAATAAATAAAGGTATTATGTCCAATTACAACTAAAAAATAAATATTAAAAAAATACACTTAAGTAAAACCTACAATTTTACTTACCCAGATCACTTTCTTTCCTAATTCTTCATTTTAAATAATGGAATCACTTTCATAGCCAAATACACATGTGAGACATAAGTACACAGAGCACCTTCAGCACCTCTGAAGGACTGAGGTTCATATTTCACTTCACATAAGCTCCCTGAGCTATGCGTACATATGTTATTTGGGAGGCATAGAAATAATAGGTATTAAATAAATGACACACTTATTAGAGATTTAATGAATGCTGGATATCACTAATTGGTTGTTGATAATAAAGCAAACAATTACACATCATCTAAAGACTGACATAATGATGTTACATATTAAAAAAATCAAATAAAAGATGTTAATGTAGGAAGAATAAGAAACATTTTCTATGTGTGATAAAAATACTGGTTATATATTACATATTTTTCATGTGTCAGAAACAATCTGAACTTTCAACTGTCGTATATTAAAGCCTTTGAGGGTAAAGGAAGTAGTGCTAAATTGACAGAATGTACCGAGACCGGCTATTTAATAATATCATGACTTAGTTAATTAGTCTTAGCTAATCATCCATAAGAATCCAGTAATAACACCAACCTCACTGGGTGTGATCATGATGAAAATACTAGAAGGACAAAACTTTTTTCTGGGTGGTACAGTCTCACCTTTAGCTAAATTGTATTCTGACTGGGATTCAAAATGTCCCCAAAGCAAGCCCAAAGCCTTGTGATTGCCCACTTTCTCAGTAAGATGGTCATTGCAGCTAATCTCAAGGCCATCCATTTATGTTAGCCCAAACTGGAGACTCTTAAGATATCAGTGTCTTAGCACTTGTCTAAAATTTTGGTGTTATTTGATACTTTCAGTATGGTCAGTTCCATGTAAGTGAAAGAACTCTTCTGCAAATTGTTTAAATTCTTCTATATATAATACAGAAATTAGAATGATTGGGGAACTACCCCTCCAGTCTGAAATGGGTATTTCTAGAAAGCAAGGTCACCATCTAGAGCTCAGAAGTTACCAGCAACTATTGAAACTTCATGCCCGGTGTCTACTGACATGCACAGGGCTCAAGACGTTATTAAGTCCAGATGGTAATGTAGGCTACCCTTATGCAGTGCTAGAAAGGACTTCTGGAGGACATCATCTCTTGCTCTTTTTTTTGTAAGTAAGAGAATGACATGAATTTTTTGCTGCCTTAATGTATTTGCAGTGAATCTTCAGAAGTTCACCAGAAAAACAACAAAAAACTCCATATTGAGGTACAAAAAAACATTTCTGCAAGGAGTAATGTTTGTATGCTGATTGATTTCTTAAATGGCATTGGGAGAGGAGAGCTGGTGGGCAGCAGGGTATGGGAGAATAAAAAGGCTGCATTTTTTTTTTTTTGTATATGCTAATGCCTGTCACTTCAGCGCATGTGCCTAATTATTTTTCTTTCATGCATGGGTGCCCTGTTTGCTGAAGGTGTTGTGAAAAGTTGCCAAGAAATAAATTCAACTGTTTATGAGAATCATTATGTGGTTCAATGTTTGTTTCCCTGGCACCCTCCAAGATCTGTAACTTGGAGCTCAATAGCTGTTTTCTGGTGCTTATAGATAGAAGTATTTAAATACGTCTTCAATGCATTGTTTAGAAAATGTACACGACACAGAATGCTTTTCTAGTATTGAGAAACTTATAGGAAAAAAGAAAGGGAACTATCATTTGAAGACTGCTAAGGTTTATTGTGTGACTGGGATAGTGTTACATTCCCTCAGTGCTGGTTATAAAGATTATAATTAAATGGGCGGTCTCTGGAGGCTTCTGACCAACTCAGAAGCATTTCTCCTTCTTGTATTTCAGACACTGCCTTCCCTAAGTGGGTGTTGGAAAAGCAACATAAGAAGACCTTTGAAGCCACACAATGTCTGGCCTATCTTGGCTAACTGTGTTGTAATATAACTACCATTATAGCAGGTAGCAGGATAATGCATGTCAGCAACAGTACAATTCCACATTTCATTTATAGCAGGGAACAGAATGTTCACTACTGAGAAACCACTTCCTCATTGACTAGAGAAAAGTGACAGCTGAATCAATTGCTGACCTGGTAGCAATATCCAAAGGACGACCAAGCTGCACCATTTTATCAGAGTAATACATAAAATCCTGAGCCTTTTAATTCAAATGGGTAAGCTCAGATGTTCCTCTTTTTCTTCACATAAGCTCCCAGCAGTCTATTTCATGACTCCTAACAATAACATTTAGCCTGGTTCTCCAATATGTATGTGAATTCAGAGTCAAAGACTACAAACAAGAGGGTAGGGGTAGGAAAACCATGACTCACCTACTAAGCATGCATTGGTAGTGAGCTAAGAACCCTTTCCTTTGGAAAGGACTATTTCTTTGCACCTCTGGTTAGTTGGAAAATAAGTAACAATAAAGAATTTTAGAGGGCTGGGGATGTGGCTCAAGCGGTAGCGTGCTCACCTGGCATGGGAACGGCCCGGGTTCTATCCTCAGCATCACATACAAACAAAGATGTTGTGTCCGCAGAAAACTAAAGAATAATTTTTTTTTTTTAAAAGAATTTTAGGATTGCCACATTTTTTTTTTATTATGAAAAGAAAAAGGATTATTAGGATTTGTGGAATAAAAGTGTAGAGACTCAATTGTCTTTCTAATAATCTTGCTTAAATTCCTAGGGTATTGTCCACAGTGCCCTTTCTTTTGAAAAGAAGTTTTAGCTTTGAATCATGGAGCCGGGGTATAACCTACTTTCTATGGCTTTCAGTCTTGAAGAGTCTTGAAAGATACATCCTGAGCACATCAGATTACATTCTGTTCAGAACGCTTTGTCAGGACCTGAAGGAAGATTTGCTGAGTGAAGCTAACTCTTTTGGAGACCTTGGTATCCAGACCCATTTCAGACTACTATCCAAGACTGCAAAATGCCAAATGCCAAGCTGACCATACTAAACCCTTTAATTCAAAAGGGTGAGTTTAAAAGAAAGAAACCAGGAGAAATCATCACTTCCTCAAATCTGATTGAAGGTTGAGAGGGATCAAGGGAAATTTCAATAGCTCTCAGAGGAAGCTGGTCCACAAGAAAACAATGAACAGTGACTGAAAGAAAAGAAAGGAAGCCATGCTGATTAGCTCCCCCTGTGGAGAAAGTCTCTGCCACTTGGCTTCCTTTGATGAGATTACAGACTTCTGAATCTTGTTCCCACCAGGAAGGTAGACATTGAAAGGACACCCTTCTCCATAGGCAAGGAACACATTCTTTGTCTTTGGAAAAGGACACTATTTTGCTCTCTGGAATGACTTGATCATCTTTTCAGCTTTGAGATCAGAGCTATGCTGTGGGAGGTTCTGAATGAATCTAGCCTAAAAGGAAGCTCAGGTTTTTCTGGGGAAAGTTGCAATAATTCCAGAGAGCCCAAATAATTACACGATTATTTTATTTTTTTAGTAATTCATCAACAGGGCAGACAGACTTTAATAGCTTCTTACTTTTGAGATTTCCCTAATAGTATTTCTCCATGGTTCCTTCTGCCTTACCTTCCTTCTTAGTTGGAAAAGGATACAAGCTAACTTTCTGTTAATTTGTATAGTATAAGTCATCTATGGTTTCTGTCCCCTTCTTTCATATATACTCAACTTTCATCTATTTACAGGCTTTCATACTCTCACAGTGGGACAGATTTAGAGATAAACAGACCCAGTCTAAGGAGGACCCCCATTAGTGACTTGTGATCATTTAAATCTACCTTAGAAGTTATCAGTGTTGGGAAACATTTTTGGTTACCTTAAACTTATTTTGGAATTTTCTGTCATTAATTCACCATCGTCCATATATGCCCTCCTCTCATTTCTCTGGTCATCCCAACCTTAGACATCATTCAAGGTCCAGTTTAAATCCTACCCCTTCCTTATACTGAAGATAATCATGTAAATGTAAAAAATCCAATAGCATCATAAAATCTTAGTTACAAGCAGAAGAGAATGTGGAGTTCTAGTACCATCTCCTCACTTTACATATGTGGGAATAAGGAGAAGGGGGGTGAGAAAGCAGGGCACAGCTCTACATATCAACATCCTTTTTTGTACATTGTGAATGGTATTGTTTTTACCACTGAAAGCATGTCTATATTATTTCTCTCAACTCCAAGTTTTTTGAGGGCAAGGATTATCATTCTCTTGTCTATATTTTGCATGGTGGCTAATATGTACTAGGGTTTTTCTAAGTATTATAAAATAGAACTTTTTATAATAGAGTGAATATTCTATGATCAGCATTGTCCAGTATGAAAACCACTAGCCAGGTGCAACTTTTGAGCACCTGATACGTGACTAGTGCAAATGAGGAATTTAATTTTTAGACTCACTTAATTTAATTTAATTTTACTTTATTTTTCTTAAAGAGAGAGTGAGAGAGAGAGAGAATTTTTTTAATATTTATTTTTTAGTTCTTGGTGGACACAACATCTTTGTATGTGGTGCTGAGGATCGAACCCGGGCCGCACGCATGCCCGGCGAGCGTGCTACTGATTGAGCCACATCCCCAGCCCCCTCATTTAATTTTAATTACCTCCTATTTAATTTAGACACATGTGGCTAGTGATTTCCATATTGAACTGAGTAACTTTCATTCATTTATTGATTCCCAGATAGTGAATAAAAATTAAAGTCCATTTGTTGATTTGATTGTACTTTTTTTTTTTTTTTTAAAGAGAGAGAGAGAGGGAGGTAGAGAATTTTAATATTTATTTTTTAGTTATCGGCGGGCACAACATCTTTGTTTGTATGTGGTGCTGAGGATTGAACCCGGGCCGCACACATTCCAGGCGACCGCGCTACTGCTTGAGCCACATCCCCAGCCCTTAATTGTACTTTTTAAATGTGCTCTAAGTGGAATTATAGAGGTCTACATGGCGAAGGGCAAAGTCTCATCTCAATTAAACACCTCTGGAAAAGCAAAAGCACTGGCTCAAGGTTGCATGCTTGATTAGGGACAGAGCAGGCATCAGGGCCCAGGCCTGACTTGTGGTTTTTACATTTCTTTGTCATAATTCCTTAGGGAAAGGACTCAGAGGAGAAATTAGGTAGTAAGTGGAAGAGGAAACCAAACACAAATTACATATACACAATGAATGAAGATTGTAGACAAAGAGGAAGAAAAAATAAGGGAAGCCATACAAAATCTGTCAATATTAGTGAACAGAAAAGAAGGAGGAAAACATTAAAAGCTCATTCTTTCATCCATGAACCTGTGTGTAAATGAAGAATTCTCTTTTAGACAGGAAACAATGTTACTGTAGTAAATCATGGACTTGCATAGGTATACCCAGGATTGTCCCAGGAAGAGAACTTAGGGGCTACTGAACCGTGACAAAGTCCTCATCTAATGAATTACATTCCTCAAAATCAATCAAAGAACTCGATCTGAATGAGCATGGAATGTTAATGTCTGGTTCACCAAATAGAGATAACAGTTTCATCTGACCCAAAGCCTCAGTCGGTCAGCTCTTTATCCTTCCCTGTTGTCTGTTGATCCCACTTTATCCTTTCTCTTGCTTTGCAGCTGCTCAGTGAAGAGGGACCTTGTTGAGGAGAGTTGAAATTGATGGCATGTGAGAGATCCTGGAAGCACAGACCACTGGTGGAAGGGAATGGTTTGAAAGACTAGAGTCCAGCTGCCCTTTCCTTGTGGACTCTTGATAATCTTAGCAGCATCAAAAACCTTCCAAGAGAAAAATAACTGTTTAAAATATGTAGCTTATCGTTGAGTAAGAGAAGCAACTGATCCCCAAGAGCTCAGTGGTATTCAAAATAGGAAGTTACATTTTTATTTGTTTGTTTCATAGTATCACGTTTTCTAGAAGGAAGGAAAAACTAAGACTAAATTGTAACAGCATGATCTGTAGCATTCATTTTGGTTCCTTATGTCTTTTTCCACTCTGCTAGAGGAATGAAACAATAATGGGATTTTCTGAGCATGTAGAATATTTAAAATTTTTGGTTTTATTTATTTTTCCCTATTTAAGGGCTGTTCTGTTGTGTCAGAAGCATAGCAAGCTTTTCTTTTGCATCTTCAGTGCTACTTCATTTGTTGACATGGAACCATTCTCAAAGTCACAGGTACTAGTTAGGATGATATCTGTGTGGTATTAGAATGTACTGGCCAATCATAATTTCCTTCCAGATCTCATTACCTCTCTCTTCCTTGTCCTTGCTCTCTTCTTCACAGCCCCTTATTAATATAATATCCCTCTGATAATTGCATTTGATGTTATGTCCAATCCTTACATGATTGCTCTTTTCTACACCATCTCATGTCTGTTTCTCTCTTTCCTATTTATTTTCTCTACCTGAAACCAGATTGTTATTAATTTTCTCTTTCCTGTTACTAACTATGCACTGCCCCTTAATAAATTATTCTAAAGACTAGACTAATTGAGGGCTGGGGATATAACTCAGTTGGTAGAGTGCTTGCCTTGTGTGCACAGGCCCTGGGTTCAATCCCCAGCACCCCTCCCACACCCCTTCCTACAATATGGCATTATGTGGACAAAGATCTGGCAACACAGGACTTTTTAAAATAATACAAGCTATTATTAATTACAGTGTAAATTTCTTGCTATGCTTCTGTTAATGTTAAATGGACATGATGTTTTGATGAGAAGATTCAGGATATATTAATAGAAGTAAGAAAATAGAACTGGGCTGGGGATGTGGCTCACGTGGTAGCACGCTCGCCTGGCATGCGTGCGGCCCGGGTTCGATCCTCAGCACCACATACAAACAAAGATGTTGTGTCCACCAAAAACTAAAAAATAAATATTAAAAAACTCTCTCTCTTTAAAAAAAGAAAATAGAACAAATCTAAATGTGGAAAATAAGTAAATAAAACAATTGTAACTCATTGGAATTGTGTAATCGAGTCATGAACTTTGGGGTTGGGCAAACATGAGTTTGAGTCTCAGCTTTGTCATCAAGAGTGTGTAACTTTGGACAAGTCATTGAGAGTTGGTTTCTCTACTGTCAGACTGGGATTAATAATATTCCCACAGCAGGGCCATTGTAAGGACCAATGAGATAAGTAAATAAAAGCATATGGTGCATAGCTGACATTTGATAAATGCTTATTTTCCCTTCCTCTCCGAATAAATAGCATGACTGATCCATCAGAAAACCCTTTGGGTATTTAGGTGTTTAAAAGACCAGAATATGATTTCTTAAGTGCCCAACCAACTACCAGTCAGTGATGTAGGCCTCAGGGAGAATAGATCCTAGTTTTAAAAATGTATTTAGACTTGAACCCCAGGTTTACAAAAGGATTTTTAGATCCAATGTATGTCTTATGACACATTGTCTAGATCTCCATGCATATTCAGCTAATCACATCAGTTCATTCTGTGGGCTCACAGCCATCATTTTGTTCTTTTGAAGATTGAGAACACTGTGTAACAATTTATTTGTTTTAGGGGTATCATTAGTTGCTATCAGTGCCTGCTTTGTAAATTTTGTGAGCTATAAAATATACTATTACATATTCCTGGGGTGTTTTTTCCTACTGAGAATATTTAAGTTGAATTTTAAAAAATAGTCTGGGAGGGAAGATGCTGGCAATGAAGCAAAGCATTTAAAATTTTAAAAATAAGCCGTGTGTTTATAGCAATTATATCAGGATGTTATTAGTTATTAAATATAGTCTTATAGAATAATATATCCAGAGTGAAAAAGTGCTAAGCATTATAATACCCTAGCAATTTTTGCTAGTTTTTTTTTTTTTATGGAAGATAGCTTATATTTTAGGATGGATGAAGCATGACCTACTGCATTTGCATCAATTTATTTAGTCTATAGGATAGAGTGGAGTGCTTATATTGCTACTTTGTCATTCAAATTTAGTTAAGGAGTATGTTTTTAGGCTCTTTTTTTTTTTTTTAATTCTTTTTAGATACGGTCTTGAATAAAAAGTAGCAATGCCCATTTTCTGCAATGGTAGAATATCTTCCCTGCCATTTCCCTTCCCTAGCCTGTGGAGACATGAGATAATTCATTGCCTGTATATCATGGGCCATAACTTTATCTCTCTGGGGAGAATTCAGTTAATTAGCTGAACTGTCTTAACCTCAAATTTGCTTCTGTTTAAGGGGGGAAAAAGTTGTATCAAGACTACTGTGTCTGTTTATGTGTTTTATAGAAATTACTACATTTAATTGATTAATTGGTATAGGCTTGACTGTTCTTATTTCAGAACTGAAGAAAAGCAGGTGTAGAGTTTTTATAAATTATCCTACATTACAATCTCACAAGTAAGACAGTTGAAATTACAACTGCTTCTAACTAGATATAAACATACATACTTTCAAAGGCAGTAGGTTACAGAGGCTTCACATTGATTTGCTTAAGTTCTCAAATCACTATTTTTATGATTCAAACATTATGTGAAGGTAATAATCACTCAGTCCCCTTTTTATGTTTGGCAGTAGGTATTGAACCTAAGGGCATTTAACCATTGAGCAACATCCCCAGTCCTTTTTATTTTTATTTTTATTTTTATTTTTATTTTGAGACAGGGTCTCAGAAGGTTGCTTACAGCCTGTTAAAATTGCGGAGGCTGGCTTGGAACCTCTGATTCTCCTGCCTCAGCCTCCCAAGCTGCTGGGATGAAAGGAATGTGCCACCATGCCCAGCTCAGTCTCCTTTCATATCGCAACATAGGAAATACAGGGTAGAAGAGCAGACTTGAGGTGAGGTATCTGTCACATAGTCAAGTGGCATCAAATATCTGGGACCTAACTGAGAGAGAGAGAGAGAGAGAGAGAGAGAGAGAGAGAGAGAGAGAGAGAGCCCCCATTAGACATAAGGTGCTTTCAATCTGGCTTCTAATTGGCCTGTTTCCCCCATTCTTAGTAGTCTATGGGGGTTGTGATTTAACATCAGGCAAATTCAGCTCTGAATAAGACAAACAGAGCCAGGATGTCTAAGAGGCTGTACCATTAAGAGATGTAGGTAGGGGCTGGGTTGCTGCTTAGTGGTAGAGTGCTTGCCTCGAATGTGTGAGGCACTGGGCTGGATTCTCAGCATCACATATAAATAAATAAAATAAAGGCTCATTGACAACTAGAAACTATTTTTTTAAAAATGTGGGTAGAAGTCAGCCTTGGCACTTCCAGGTTTTCCAAGACAGAGATTCTCAAACGTTGGTGTGTATCCCTGGAAAGATAATAAAGAATAGAAACCCAGTATGATAAAGCCTGAGCCTCTGGTTTGTTCTTGTCATTATTTATTTATTTATTTTAACCAAGTTCTAAAGAAAATTTTGTCAGACTCCAGAGTTCAAGAAGCAGCCTGAACTGTCGTTTCTATCTCGAAGCTAAGCAATAACAAAAACACATATAGCCTTGTTTCTAATTTTTTTTTTAAAGAGAGAGAGAATTTTTTAATATTTATTTTTTAGTTCTCGGTAGACACAACATCTTTGTTTGTATGTGGTGCTGAGGATCGAACCCGGGCCGCACGCATGCCAGGCAAGTACACTACCGCTTGAGCCACATCCCCAGCCCAAGCCTTCTTTTTATTTAGAAGGATATGCTGTTTATTTGAAACTTAAATTTTAAAATGTTTTAAAATTGTTTGCCATTATTCAAATGTTTTGTAACTATTTAAAGTTGACAAATATATCCCCACAATGAAGTTTTCCTAAAAGGTCTCCATCTTCCCACTTCCCCGGGGTGAAAGGATGAATTTGTCTGGAACATCTGAGAAACTTTTCTTCTCAAACTTGGTTTTCCCTGTGGGAAACAGAGTGAGGGAAAAGCTCTGACCTTTCCTGGAGGCAACACTTAACACACATTTTGGAATCTGAGGAGCAGCTGCCAGTTTCACCTGCAGGCAGGAAGTACACACTTGTTAGCTACAAGGTTTTTAAAAATAGTCTGTACTTGGCCAGATTACAAGGGACACTGTTGTTTGTGGCATCAAAAAAGGAAGGGGACTTACATGTGAGTAATCCTTATTAAAGGGGATTTTAGGAAGCTGGACACTTGAGAAAAGCAGGCAACTGTGAAAAGAATATCTCCTGCTTACCTTTGTAAAAACCAACAATTACTCCCAAATTGGGTTGGGATTAGATAAGGCAATCAGTTGTAATAGAGTTGATATCTGGGAAGGAGGAAGTTTGAGTCATTCAGAGATAAACCTCTTATTATGATTCCTTTTCCTTGATCATCTTTATCCTTCCACCTCACCCCTACCTTTAGGCATGGGGGGGGGGGTAAGGAAGGAGTGACTTTGGAAGTGCTCCTTAACCAGGCTTTTGTATTCTTTGTCCCTGGCCCATAGGCTTTCTCATCAGCAGGCTTCCCTGCCCTGTCATTAGGCCTAGTGGCCAAAGAGCCCCATTTTCAGGAACTGACCCATGCCGAGAGCAGGTCACCTCAGATGGAGGCTTGCTGCTTTATTCGGAGGCTTCTGAGATTCCCAGATGTTGAGGCAAGATGCAAATATGGGGAAAATGCTTTCATTGCTCCTCTGTTCATTTCTTGACCATTGGAAGAAATGGGGTTCTGTCGCATGACCAAACACATGGCTTCCTATGGACACGGTGGATTCCTACCTTACACAATTACAATTGCAGAAAGAAGCTCTTTGCAAGAGCAATAGCTAATTCTCTCTGAATGTTACTACAGTTGAGGAGAATATGCATTTTTTTTCCTGCTCCTTTATATTTCCCCTTCACTTATGCTTAAGAACAGGTAATTGGAGCAGGGCTTCACAGTGTAATCTTGCCCAAAGGCTAAGCTTGCCATCTAATGACACACAGTTATTCTTCTTTATTGAGGCTGTCTTACACTCATTATCTCTAAATTAGTTCCCTTTTCTCCTTTGCTTTATTATTCATCCACCTCCTCCTTTTTCACTTGGATTTTTCCAAGTGAACCATGACAAAGTGTGTCTTTGTGGGGTTGTGTGTCTGTGTGAGTGAGTGTGCCCCCTACCCGGCCCCCCCCCCCCCTCGTTTACATGAAGTGTTTATTTAAGCCAAGGCAGTGGAAAATTAACAACAATCTTTGGTATTGATTGCTTCATAATGATCTCGCATTAATCCAGGGAGGAAAATCTAGCTGAAAGTGAAGGAAACTGAAATTCAGTTACAGGGTTTCCCTTGCCAAGGCCAGATGCAAGCAGCTGAATTACAGAGAAAAGAAATGAAAAGGGTTTTTGAATGAAGACTGTGAGAGTGTGTAAAAGTATAATTAAAACTTTAACATCCTGTTCCATCAAAGAAAAGTTTTATATACTATCCATGTAACACTATATCCAGTTACAGATTAAAAAGGAGGTAAAGACAAGAAAATACTCAAGAGGCTTCTTCGTTCAGGCTGGGGTTGGAATCCCTACTTTACTCTGTAACTTAGTATTACCTAGACTTTCTGAATCTTGTTTTCTTACCTCAAAGAGGGACAATAACAACCACCTCACAAGTTTGTGGTAAGGATGAAAGGAGATAAAATTAAAAGTGTTTAATACAGTGTTGCATTGGAGACAAAAAATTATATTAACAATTGGCCATAATTTTAAATTTCTTTACAATAGACTGAAACACAGCTTAGAAAGTTTTTTTTGGCTTAAAAGCCTGGAAATAGGATTCAAGATTTTTTGTTGATGTTGTTTTTCTTCGCTAAGACCTTTTTTTTTTTTTTTTTTTTTTTTTCCTCCTTCAGCTTGGGCCTTGCATTGCTAAGGCACAGCAGGCAGCTCCGCCACATTGCAGGTGCTCTGCTTGGCAGTGTGATCTCACTGAATCCTTGTACAAGGTCTACAAAGGGTTGTTATTGTTCCCATCTTGTAGATGGGATTTACAACTTGTAGATCACATTCCATTTCCACTTTTGCATCATTCCTTTACATTCCAGAATGTAATCTTCTCTCCTCACTCAGACTGGATTTTCTCAACTCTCCTTCCTGTTCATTAGTCCAGGGCTACCTAGGAGTTCTTCAGTCTAAGTTTTTTGATGTACTCTATTATCTACACTCTTTCCACATTATCGTCTTTTTTTGTCCTGTAAAGTCACTTCTTTCTCTACTTTTTATCCTTCTTCCACAAAACCAGATTGGGAGGGAGATAGGGAAGGAGGCAGGAGGGGGAGTTGGGAGGGGAAGGGAGAAAGGGAGAGAGAGGCAGCATGCAGCAAAGTTTAGGGGGAGACCTGAAGGTTCTGATTCTAGTTGGGTGACCTTGGTAAATGGTTTAACATCTCCATGTCTCAGTTTCCTCACCAGGAAAAACAAATGATCCCGTTGTAACTTTCTATGATTCTTTCTTTGCCATTGCTCAAAAGATTACAGATTCTGTTTTTAAGTTAGCTTATCACACACACACACACACACATGCTTGCGTGCACACACACACACAAACACACACACCACTTTGTATTTATAAGTATAGTATGAAGACATTGTTCTGCGTATTTTTTTCCCCAACACATTGACTTGGACCTGTCTAGCAGAGCCAGGGCCTGAATATGGTCCCTTCAGTTCTGAATCTTGCCTTTTTTGTCCTGTACCTCAGCAGGATGAGGTAAACTATCTAGGGCATGAGGAGAAGAAGATCGAAAGGCTGTGTGTGTGTGTGTGTGTGTGTGTGTGTGTGTGTGTGTCTGTGAACTGTGCTGAGAGAGTGAGTGGGTAGTGTGAACTGAGGATACAAAATTTAAGGGTAGAATTGATGTTCTGAGTTTTTCAAAGAAGAAAAATATTTTCATAATTAATTATTGTGGAGGCATTATTGTGGTTTTCCTTAAATATCTGCAAGGACACCATCAGAGGAAAGGAATTTGCTGGGAATGAAATAGAAAACATAACTTCAATTTGTAAATCTTAAATTCTTAGGTTAAACAAACAAACAAGCAAACCAAAACAACACTGAAATGTGTAGTACAAGTTACCATTGCGGCTTTGGGGATTTTCTGTTTTCTGAATTGTATTTCCCCTGAAATGAAACATATTTATATTTCTTGTCTTAATATCTACTCTATGGTTTGTTAAAAGATTAACTATTTAGTTCCTCAAGTATGAGACTAGGGGCTTGAAACTTTTTTCATGTCAGGATGGATAACTCTTCCTCAGTTTCACCCTGTTCTGCCCGTGCAAGAACGACCACATTTAAATCTATCCATTAGGTACTCAATGGACTCTTTGGGCCATAAAAGAACTTATTCTCCATTTAAAAAAAAAAAAATGGTGACATAGTCTAGATTCTTTGTGAAAGAATCAAACATATCTCTCTTTGTTCAGGAGGGGACCTGTCAGGTGGGAGTGTGAAAAGGGAACAGGGAAATGTTGGGTGGTTTTGTCATATGTCACAGAAGTCCAGTGTAATGTGTTTGGCCCGGTCCTTTCTCATTTAAGATTTAAACCAATATTTATTTTTGAAAGGAAATTCAACCCATATGTATCTGCCTCAGTAGTCTTGTTGGCTTTCATTAGTATGAATCAGGAAATTACTTTTGCCAACATTACAAAAGGCCTAAAGATCAAGTGAATTTTATTCTTGGCAAATGCAGCTTCCAACCTGAAAGGAGGAAAGTAAGTTCCAGGTAATAACAAAAGAAAGATCAACATTATCCTGAAGTGACTTCCAAGACAAGAAGGACAGAAAAGACTGAACAAGTTCTAAGAATTACTGATTGTTTCGTTTTGTCCCAAAGCCAATGTAATTTGTTCTTGAACACAGATTTTCACATGTGTAGGTGTTGGCACAAGTTATTCAAGCAATTCCAGGTATAGAAAATAAAGCCTTGTGTAGAAAGAAAAAAAAAATGCTATAATAACATCTTTGGTTTTGACTAATTATGTCTTTCAAAATAAAAAAAAAATCTACAAATACATATTATTTATCTCAAAGAAACTCACTGTTTTGATATATTTTATATAAAATTAGAGGTTTTGAAAAACAGAAGTAGATATTTTTATATCACTCTGAAAGAGAAATGAACAAAGAAAACTATTTCATATGATTTTTCTAGGTTGGTTAATTCAAGGACAAAAAAATTGTTTCACAGAGTATGTACATCACTTTTGCTCATCCACTGTAAAGTTTGAACACTCGCAATTTTCTGTGTTTAGCTAATTCAGCTTAAGCTTTACCCATGGAATAGTATTCACTTCTCACTGACTGTTCCTGGATTAAATAAGGGCTTCCATGAGTGGTGGGGGAATATTGAGACCAAACTATACAGACCCAGGGCCAGACTCATTACTTGGTGAAGAGAAACAGACACACAATTTGGTTGCTCAGATGACATTAAGAGAAAGATACTTAGTATTACAAGAACTCAGCAATAAGTAGATTTTATTTATCATTTAAACTTAGCCAGAATCTGAAAGCCCACTATCCCCCATGAGATCAGGATATGGTAAAAAGTCCTCTTCATATTCTCTCCTCCCAGATTCTGGAAGTATCCATGAAAGTCATGTTGTAATAAGACTTTCTTTGGCCACAGAGATTCCTCTCTAAGAAATGATTCTCAGTTGTTCTTTCCCCAGACCAGCAGCATCAAATTAACTGAAAGGTTGTTGAAAATGTAAATTCTCTGGCCTTACCCAGGAACTACTCAATCATAAACTCTGGGGGTGGGGTTTGGCAGTCCCTGCTTTAACCAGTTATCCAGGTGATCCCAGTGCATGCTAGAATTTGACAAGTCACCATTATAAAGTAATAACCTCCTGTAGGCCTTTGCGGTAAGACTATGAAATCTAACCATACTATAGTTGTTTGAATTTACTCACAAGTCTATAAATTTAAGCACCAGATCTACATAGGCATTACCTATCAAACATATATTTTAAAGGGATATATGCATTATTTTTTTCCCCGGGAGTCTCAACTTCTGACTCCCCGTTCAGCTTGACCAGCTCAATCTCTACACAGTGGTCATGATATATGTGTGATTAGTCTTCTTGGACCCAGGCTACCCTACCTCTCTCCAAAAGAGATTAGCTTGATTCAGGTAGCCCAGTATGGAAAGGGAATCTGGTGGTCTCTTTCTGTAATGTTCTGAAACAATAGCTCATGTACTAATGTGACTATACCTGCTCTACCTTCTTGGTTCCACAATGCAAGTTATGACTCTTCTTGGCCTTGATAAGAAAAGATTCAGATTTCTGAGCACCAAAGCTCTTGGGAGAAAGTGCTGCTGCTTTTCTACTTACTCTCAGATTGTAAGGTAATATGCCTGGAATGATAAATAACAAACTGTGATCTTAAATTTCCCTTTCAGTGGGATTAACTTTGTTTCCTAACAACCTGAGGTAATGGAGAGTGGCTTTCCATTTTCTGTTTTTGCATATGTTCCGTATTTATGTAAAAGCCACTCATCAAAATAGACACAAAAGTATTTATCATACTCTGGCACTAGAATCAGTCTCAACTTTGACCCCTGGTGGATATGAATGGTGTGGGAGGAGGTCACTCCAGACAAAGAAATATCTCAGGACCAGCTGTCCTTTAGTCCCAAATCCTAAATAGTCATGTGCCTAGGGAACCAGGATGACACACATGAAATTCAGGATTCCTTCGTCACTTCTAATCTAGGCTGATATCTGTTCTCTGAGCTTGTTCACCTTGGCTTTTAGGTTAGACCATAAGAGAAGAAGCATTTTCTTTCAAAAATGAAATCTGAGCAGCATCCACCACGTGATACTGATATGAAGTAACCATTTATCTGTGTTAGTCAGCTTTGGATCAGTGTGACCAAAATATCTGATAAGAACAACTTAGAGAAATTTATTTTGGCTCATAGTTTTGGACATTCCGTCAATGGTTAACTGGTTCCAAGGCAGAAAAATTATGGTTGAAGGGCCTGGTGGGGAAAAAAATATAGCTCATGGCAGCCGGAGAAACAGAAGAAGAGAGTAAGCATCCTGGGACAAGATATAGTCCCCAAGGGCACACCTCCAGTGTTCTACTCCCTCCAGCCATGCCCACCTGCCTATTATTATTACCCTGTAATCCATTCAGATTAGTAATTCATCAAGTGGATTAATACACTGATGAGGGTACAGTTCTCATAATCCAATCTTTTCACCCCTGAGCATTGCTGCATTGCCTAACATATGAGCTTATGAGGGGCACATTCCAGGTCCAAATCACAACACCATCTGATAAAGGGTTAAATTTCCTTCTGGGAATGAGGCCAAATCATATCCGTGGCCAATTTAGGCAGGGTCTAGTTAGTGAGCATTTGTAGCTGGAGATGGCTACATTCAGAGACAGAGTCAGATCCAAAAAGTCATGCAAATGATCCCAAATGGGGCATTTTCTACTAAAATGTATGATCAAAGAATTGAAGGAGAAATGTATGTCAGGCTGCTCTAGTTGGGATCTTAAATGTCACCCAAATGTCCATGAATTGAAGGCTTGGTCCCAAAGGTGGTAGTAATGGGAGGTGGTAGAAACTGTAGGAGGTGAGGTCTAGTGAAAGTTCTTTAGGTCTTTGTGGGGTGGGCATCCCTTAAAGGGATTGTGGAATCCCAGGCTCTTTCTCACTATTGACCATGAGGTGAGTATTTTGGCTCTGCCACATCCTCCCTGCCATTGCCATCTTGCACCCCCACCCTACAGACCCCAAATACACAGGACCAAATGATCATGGACTAACATTAAAAACTGTGAGCTGAGGTAAATAATTTGTAAAATTATTTACAAATAATTTTAGATATTTGATATAGAAACATGAAGTTGGCCAACGCACAGGCATATTTACATTACTTGAATTACTTGAATTAATCCTTGCCTAAACTCAATGAAGTAGGAATTATTGTGATTCCTAGTTCACAAGGTAAGTAAACCAAGGCTCACAGAGGTGAGGTGACTCACCCTCACAGAGCAAGATGGCAATGGCAGGGAGGTACTTGAAGTTGAAGATGTTTTCATCTCTAGAACACAAAGTTCAGGCACATGTTTTTTTTAAAAAACATGTATGAATGGAATAATGAAATGATGAATGCAAACATCAAATTACTAGTCCACATGATCTGAAGGACTGCATTTATTTATTTTTTGTTTTGTTTTATTATTCATTACACACATAATTATGCTGTGTACTTGGGCATTAGTAGATTAGAACAAACTTAAATAAAGAAATAATGGTTTCAAGCTGGGTGTGGTAGGGGACACCTGTAATCCCAGCAGCTCAGGAGGCTGAGGCAGGAGGATCAAGAGTTCAAAGCCAGCCAGCCTCAGCAAAATGAGGCACTAAGTAATACAGTGAGACCTTTTCTCTAAATAAAATTCAAAATAGGGCTGGGGATGTGACTTATTGGTCAAATGCCCATGAGTTCAATCCCTGGTACCCACCCATTTACCACCTCCCCCTTATCCCAACCAAAAAATAATGTTTTCATTAAGATCTCTTTTTCAACATGGCATTTGAATTAAAAATGTCATAAGTAGCTATGTTTTGGATAAAGACCTCTTTCTCGTTTCCTTTTGCTGAAAATTAATATGTGATAAGAGCTATATTAATTTTAAACCCCAAACCATCTCACTAGTATGCAAGGAACAAAAAAGAAATAAGATTTCATCAAAAAACCTATATTTAGGTCAGAAGACAAAATGAGTATGATTCTTCAGGTATTGCTGTCATCTGTGGGAAAGGGCTACACAACCCATCATGCCCAGAGAGGCAGCTCCTCTACTCTGTAACTGAGGCCTTATCTTTGTTCTTAATTGCTGTTATCTATAAGCAATCTTAATTTGGCCTGCATTTTAGGACATTTTAGGATCTTTTCTGGCCATGAAGTGAGCTCTCAAATTGTAATAGACTTGTCTGATTTCCAATCCTGTGCAACTCCAAGAAGACAAGACAACATGTCAAACCTCTTAGTTCTATGGAAACAAAGACGTACAGTGAAAGTATCCACCAACTCGAATGCAAGCTACTCTGTCTTTGCTCTGCAAATATTAGAGTTGGGCATATGTTTATTTTTCTCAAAAACCAATAAAAGCTAATAGAATTAAGATTCCCAGAAAGACCCATGCTTTGAGATATGTTTGACTATAAATGTAAACAAAAATAAAACACTATATAAAAAAGTCACAGTTATATTTCTAGAAAGTCTCTTTTGAAGATTTTTATTTCTTTATATGAAAGCACAAAATTAAGATCTACTTTGTGGGAGTTTATATATATATATATATGTGTGTGTGTGTGTGTGTGTGTGTGTGTGTTTGTGTGTGTGAATATGTATGTATACATATTCAGTTTTGTTAAAAAAAAAAACAACAGATAGATCTTTTATTACTAGCTTTTGAAATTTAAAAATACTGTCCAAGTAATTATATAATAGATAATAGAAAGTTTGGACAGTAGCTAAGAGAACTGAAAAAGGGTTTGAGGAATCAGAAAGTATAGAAAGAGATAGAAGATTTTGAGATAAAAAGAATAGTTTAAGAAGACTTAATGGCAGAAAGGACATATTTAAAACAATTGCTAAGAATTTTCTAGAATTGATGAAAAGTATTAAAGAAGTGCTTTGAGTCCCATGGAGGATAACATAGATGAATAGGTAGATGACACCAAGAAGAATAAGTAAATCTTAAATTGAGTGGAGATAGATTGTCCACCAAACAACAATTTTACTTACTTCTACACCGCTCATATGCAGCAAGAGGGCAAGGGAAAACAGAATCATATTTTTAATCTTTAAAATTCTATGTACAGGGGCTGGGCCTGTAGCTCAGTGGCAAAGTGCTTACCTCGCATGTGTGAGGCACCGGTTTGATCCTCAGCACCACATAAAAATAAATAAAAACACTGTGTGTTCATCTAAAACTAAATAAATTTTATAAAATTATTCTTTAAAAAAAAATAAGGGGCTGGTGTTGTGGCTCAGCAGTAGAACGCTCGCCTAGCATGTGTGAGGGCCTGGGTTTGATCCTCAGCATCACATAAAAATAAATAAAATAATAAATAAAAAAATTCTATGTACAACTAAACTTGTCTACAAGAATAATGCAGAAATAGACATATTTTCAAACAAAGCCTGAAAGAGTTTGTGTTAGTTAGCTTTCTTTTACTGAAATGAATACTTGAGATAATAAACTTAGAAAGATAAGGGGGTTTTTTGGCTCATGGTTTCAGAGGTTCTAGTCCAAAATTGATCAGCCCTGGTGCTTTGGGCTGGTGAAGCAGTATATCATGGCAGGGAATTTGTGGTGGAGAAAACCTGCTCACTAGACAGCCAGGAGCAAAAGAGAGAAAGAGGAAGGGGAGGGGTCCCACTATCCACTTCAAGAATCTATTACAGTTTCCACCACCTCCCAATTGTGTCAAGTGGGGGACACACAGGCTTTCAGGGGACATTTCAGATCCAAACTATAGCAGAGCTGAGCACTAGCAGATTCTCAATGAAAGCACAAATAAAAGATCTGTTTCAGGGAAAAAAAAAAAAAGACAAAGAATCCAGGATAAAAAGCAAGATATGGGAAACATGAGACATTATTAAGTGAGTCCATAATATACTGATACAAAGTGACATTGTGATCAATGCATGATGTATGAAAGTATGGAAATATCATGGTGAATTTCATTAATTCAGACAATTAATATATTAAAAATCAGACTTTTAAAAATGAGAAAAAATGTAATGATGATGATAGGTAATTTTGCAGTGTTTAAAGAGATATTGAAACAAAACATATATACACTAGAAAACAATTTTGTGTTGTCTTATTGTGTATATAATTCCCCTATTATGTAAAATTATAATAAATCAATAAAAATAAAAATTAAAAAAACAAAAATGACTTCTGAAAAATCATAATAATATGTTCACCATTAAAATTTTAAGATACTTTAATGATTCAGGAGGCAAGCAGATGTATGAATTGTAACTAGATATTGTTAAAGCAAATATTTGGTTAAAGATTTAAGCATTAACATTGGAAAAATAACTCAAGTCACAGTTTTTAAATAAGTGGAGGGTAAAGCAACTGAATATGGAAAATTTAATCACAGCAAAGGGAGGTAGGAAAGGAGACCACAATTAAACAAAGAAAAAGTTTATTAAATTAAAAACAAACTTGAGGGGTTGAGGCTGTAGCTCAGTTGCCTTCCATGTGCAAGGCTCTGGGTTCAATTTCCAGCATTGCCAAACTACCCTTCCCCTAAAAAATGATTAAAAACATGGATGGTAGAAACAAATGAGAATTTATATTACCCATAATAAAGAGTAAATGGATTAAATCTAACTGGTTTCATAAATCTCATAGATCTCATTTATGGGATATTTTAAATGAAATTTTTTTCTACCATCTTAGTCTCTTTATAGGTGCTTGACTTCAAAGTATAGAAAGTTTATTTTTATAAGAAGGTGAGAGTTAAGAATGTTTTCTTATTTCTACATTCCGCCCTACTTTCTATAGACATTTAGTTTTAAACCTGACATTTTCTATTTCGGTAGAATTTGCCCTATTGGAAGATTTTAGACACAGGCATCTGATAAAACATAGTATTTTAAAATAGTTTCTACCATATATTATTATAGAGCTCATAAATGTAGAATATAGTTCAGAATTTTTTTAACTTAAAAAAAATTAACTGAGGCATAAAATTACAAAAATGTACATAGTATGGGGTAATGTGATGTTTTGATACCTGTATATAATATCTAATATTTAAATCACATTAGACGTATCTATCTCCTCAAATATCATTTCTTGTGGTGAAACTACTCAAACTCCTTTCTTTTACCTTTTTGAAATATAATGCATATTATTGTTATGTATAGTCAACCTGCTGTGCAGTAACACACCAGGATTTCTTATTCCTCTCTAACTATAACTTTGCACCAATTGGTCAACTTCTCTCCATCTCTCCCTCCCCACTGCCTTCCCCAGCCTCTGGTCCCTACCAGTCTACACTTAACTTCTAGAAGATAAGAGTTTTTTGGATTCCACATATGAGATCATCACTACTTGTCTTTCTGTGTTTTGTGTATTTCACTTTATCATCGTATTCTCCACTTCTATCCATATTGTTGCAAATGACAGGATTTCATTCTCTTTATGGATGGATGATATTCCGATTGTGTATAGACACATTTTCTATACCCATGCATTAGTTGATGGACCCTTAGCTTGTTCCCAATCCTTGGCTTTTTGAATAATGCTGCAATAAATATGGGAGTGCAGACATTTTTTCGATATACTGATGTCATTTCCTTTGGATATATACCTAGTGGTGGGATCACTGGATCATATGGTAACTGTATTTTGTATTGATGATTTGATTGATTGACTGTACCAGTGATTGAACCCAGGGACACTCTACCACTGAGTCACATCCCCATTCCTATTTTATTTAGAGACAGGGTCTCACTGAGTTTTTTATTGCCTCACTATTTCTGAGGCTGGCTTTGAACTTTCCTGCCTCAACTTCTGGAGCCACTGGGGTTACAGGCATGTACCACTGTGCCCAGCTTATTTTTTTGAAGAATCTCCTTAGTGTTTTCTATAATGTCTATAGAAATTTACATTCTTTTTTTTTTTTTTTTTTTTTTTTTGGTGGTGCTGGGGATTGAACCCAGGGCCTTATGCATGCTAGGCAAGCACTCTACCCACTGAGCTACATCCCCAGCCCCTAGAAATTTACATTCTTACCAACAATATAAAAATGTCCCCTTTCCCTTGCATCCATTCATTTTCTCTCTCTCTCTCTCTCTCTCTCTCTCTCTCTCTCTCTCTCACACACACACACACACACACACACACACACACACACATATTTTAGGTAGAATTTATCATATAACAAGCTACACAACTTTGAAGTATGCAGTTTCATCATTTAAAGAGCATAGTTTGATAATGACTTATAAGTCATTACCCTAGAGAAATAAAAATAGATGTCTACACAAAGATATGTAGAAAATAAAGCAGTTTTATTCTTTTTTTTATACCTTCATTTTAATTATTTATTTTCATGTGGTACTGAGGATTGAACCCAGTGCCTCATATGTATGAGGCAAGTGCTCTGCCACTGAGCCACAATTCCAGCCCCCAGTTTTATTCTTAATAGCTTCAAACTAGAAACTAGAAACAAACTGGGAATAACTATAATGTTTAATAGCAAATGAGTAGATAAAAACTGTTGTTATATTAATGGAATGGAATATTATTTAGCAATAAAAAGGCGTGAACTAATGGTATATGCAGCAATGTGGATGACTCTTTAAAGCATTGTGCTAGCACTACTAGGTGCAACAGTGCACACCTGTAAGCCAGTTATTTAGGAGGCTGAGGCAGGATTGTAAGTCCCAGACCAGCATCAGCAACTTAGTGATGCTCTGTCTCAAAATTAAAAAAGATAAAAGGGTTGGAGCTGTAGCTCAGTGATAGTTCAATCCCTGGTCCAGTAGCAGGGGGAAATATTGTGCTGCGTAAAAGAAACCAGACAAAAAGCTGCATGCTCTGTATGTCCGTTTACATGACATTCTGAAAATAGAAAGACTATAGGGTTCTTAGCCAGATAATTCCTTCCCAGAGTTTAGGGATAGGACTATAGGATCAATTTCAGAGGAACACCAGAGCAATTTTTGAGGGGTTTTCTCACAGTGGTTCCATAAATACATATGTTTATCAAAACTTAATGAATTGTTCACTAAGGAAGGGTGCATTTTATTCCATCTTTATCTTTGGGAAGTTCACTGCTTGTGCATGGAAGAAAAAGGTCAGATACTTCAATATATTTTCAATATCTCCATAAGTGTGACAAACAAAATAAACATTAAAAATAAGTGCCACCAGTTTTTCTTCTTGCTCTTCTAATAGAACAAACATGCATTTTAGTTTCCCCAGTAATATCCTGATGAATGGCTATAGCACAGCTTCATTCATATCATCCTATACTCCCATCTAATCACTTACTAGATTTAGGTGGATTTAGGGGGAAGTTTGCAGAAGTAAGAATAGATGGAGGAGCTGCCAAAGTTCAAAAAACACAGAAAATATCACACCTTGGATATCTTCTGTCCAAAAGCCCCACCTAGGGACATCATGCCACAAAGACGAATACCATACAGCCTCTGTTTCAGTGGGAAGAAGTGCTCAAGGGCCAGCTATGTCTTGGTTCCTTCTCCAACATCCCTGTGTCCTGGAGCAAGGGAGGCCCCAGGTCTGAAGGTTTTTCTTCCTTGGGCCTCAGAAAGAAAATGTTCTCTCTTTTTTCAAGGTATCTAGGGTGAGAAGAACTAGCTTTGCTCCAGCACAGGTTCACTTCCATTCAAGCTTACAAGTTACCCTGGCAAACACCATAAATAAGCAACCAGTGTGTTTGCTGTTATCGTGAATTGTTAATGTTTCCATATATTGTGATAAATTTTCCATTTTGCAAACATCCCCTAAGTGATACAGAATTCTTTGGATCTATTTTCTAGTTCTCTGAAGAAACTCAATAGGTCCCAAGAAAATCTTGATCATCATACTCTCAAATATAATCAGATCAATACACAATTGCTTATTAAGCCCTTATAATGTTCTAGACAATGGGGAATGAAAGGATGGGATTTAAAAGATGAAAAACTGTCCTTATTCTAAAAAAAAAAAAAAAAAAAACTCACAGTTATTCATATGTTTGAAAGGAAATTGTCAGGCACTGAAGTATTCCATGTAGATGTGATTATACATGACAACTTCTTACTTTACCCTTTTTTGTCTTCTCTGGTTTGTACAGATAAGGGAACAGAGGCTGTGGACATTGTTTTATCCTTTTCATTTTTGATCCTGTTCCCTACATTTTCTAGGTAATGTTTCTATTTTTTTTTTTTTTTTGATAAAATACTACTGACCCATGATTTATTGAGCACATACTAGATGCCAATTTTCATTAGAGGAGAGTCTTATTCCTTGTCTTCACATTCTAATCCAGTCCCCACAGCTGGCTGTACCAGAATGCACACTTTCAAAATATCTAGCCTTTCACTGAGGCTTTTCTTTGGGTTAGGAACAAGAGTCACTGATGTTGCTAAACTGGAGAGATCCTGATATCTATTGAGCAATGTATTCTAGGAGGTAGAGTTAGGCCATGGAAAGGCAGTGCGGGGAGAGGCTTTGTCTCTAGAGAAACATCTAGCTTTATTAGATCTTGTCATACTGGGCGAAGGAGGCACTTCTGCTTCAACCAGCTGCACGGTAAGCCTTCCAGAGCTGAGTCTGCTGTGTGGGAAGTGTACCGTTTCCCAGAACCTCTTCCAGGAACTGGAAAAGTATGTGAACCTATATTTGTCCTACGGCCATTATTCTCTTCACGAAGTGAGGATACATTCACCAAAGGAGGTGTATCCATGGGCCATGTGTTTTGGAAGAAATTATTCTATAATGAATGAGATAAATACTTTTGTCTTTTACTTGCTCTGTTCAATAAACCGTTATTGAGTGTCTGCAATGTGCCAAGTGCTGAAAATACAGTGATAAATGAGACAGGTTTTCTGAAACAGATTTAAAACTTAAAAACAGTCAAGAATGTGTCAAGTGATAAAAATACGACGGTTGCGTGATAGTTTCTGGGAAGCTCTTTAAGTTGCACCGTTAGGGAAGCCCTCTCTGAAAGGCGTCAGAACAACCACGCATGGAGGGAACTCAGATGAGAATATCTGGAGGAGGAGTGATCCTGGTGGGGAAAATATCCCGTCAAAGCCCAGGAACTCACATAGTGGGAAGTGGGATCAGTGGGTGGTTAGCAGAGGAAAGAGATAAAGGACAATCCCTAAAGCAATTGGTAGCATCACTACTGGCTTGCTTTTCTCCTCTTCTTGAACTTATTTTTAACATCTCCCACAACAGGTTTCTTTCTTCTGAGCTTCAATTTCTTTATCTGATGTTTATAATTCTCTAATGTAACTATTTTTTTTTCAGAATATAACCTTGCCTATGAAGTTAGTGAGTCATATTTTTCTTTGCTAGAAGATTCTAACTAGGGTATAATAATATGTATTTTGAATCCTTTACTTGTTTTCATAGGTATCACTAAATCCAAAATTATTATTCCTGGTTCTTGATCCCAGAAGATTCTTTGTTTTAGATTATTTCTACAAAGAAGCTCTAACACAGTTACACATTATAAAAATATCTATGTTCTTCCTTGTTCTTTCTATTTATAGGCTTGCTTTCTTCCCCTTTTTGTCTTTAAGTTTCTCCCCCGTTGTATTTTAGTTCTGCCAATAGTTACTCCTCTCAGCAGTCACTCCATTACACAATTACAACAACTGACCCTTTACATAATCACAACATTCACAAGATAAATGGTTCTTCATCTGATTATTTCCCAGGAGAAAACTAATCCTTGGGTGTGGAAGTGAGATTCCTCAGCTAAATGCATGTCTGACTAGCCAAGTACCTAAACAGATGGTTGTCTCTCCACTGAAAATTGACTGTGTGGAATGCCTAGGCATTCATGGTGGTCTTAAAAGAAAGTAAGAGGCATCTGTCAGGATCCTCCAAGCAATTCAGCTTTCTAATCAGACTATCTGAATTCCTGAGTGAAAGATAAGAAAAAAACCTACCCACCCGTAGGGCAGTCACTCATCAGTAATAAAGCAGATGTTTAAACAAGGTACACTTAGTCATGTCTGTCAGTCTGTCACTGGGTGGAGAAGTGGAGATGTCATTGATGTTGGGGAGGAAGAAGAAGGAGGGGAGGCAGAGTCCTTTTAGATCTGAGAATGTGAGCAACTGATTTACAAATATAGAAGCAATGACTTAAAATAACAGTGGGGTGGCCTAAATCACTGTTGCAAGCCTGAAACAATGTCTGCAACTTACTGATTTTGAAAGACATCTAGGGAAAAGGACTGAGTCAGTGCTAGTTAACCTCCTGGGACATAGTCAACCTAATCCGTCAGAGAGAGAACATATTTTACACTCTTTCATACTCATTACTTTGATGAGCACTAAGGACATTTAGCTTGGGTATGTAAAATTGTTGTAGATATCTAGAGAATAATGCTCCTGATAACCTACTTTTACTGGTTTTGTGGTATGATGGAAATTATGTATTTGGCATTTGGTCCTGGGAGAATCACTTGAGCTTTTTAGAAGACTGATTTTTATTGTTTGTTAAATGGCGACAAGACAAGACATAAAGAAGAGCTAAGATCTGGATTTGGTAGGTATGCAAAATGTATGACCAATATGGACATCACTAGTTTTGTTGGTGTGTTCTCTTGGTAGTTGAGTTTGTTAACTTTTGGAAATTTAATAATAGAATCTTGAGAATGTACTCAACCTAATATGTAAGAAAGTCTTTGGTGCATGAGAAAAACCACAGCACCAATGAAGCGTGTACCAAGGGATATTTGCATTTAGGGATATCTAAGCAATGTAGATGGGCTGCCTCTCAGTCCATTTTCCAGGGGATGCTTAGTACAAGACTCCTGTGTGTGCACACATGAATGTTTATTAGTTGAATGTGCATGTGCATGGGGAGGGAGCCAAAATTTTCCATATGCAGGTATCTACCCAAATTAATTATATGCCTATGAAAAAAATCTCAAACTAAAACAGAGTAATATGACAACTTTCTAGCATATTGTCATATTCAAAATGGAGATTTTAAAGTCTTCTATTAATGAAGTCTTACAGAATCCATATGGGCTTCAGAGGGTCCTTGATTCCCATGGAAACTGTATGCAAAATGATGTATGTGCTTATTTCTGAGCCAAATTTTCAGACTCAGTAATTTCAAAAGTTTCTGGTCATAAAAATTTTTAAAGCTTTGCTTTTTGTTATAGAATTAAATATGACAAACTTGACCTCAACAGCCTTTGGATATCTGATGTTTAATGGACAAATGTTCTCCTTCAGCTGGATCTATTTATACTCATTGAATGACTGTCATCAAAAAATCAGTAGCTATAACAAGTTGTACAGCTTAAGCCAGAAATATTCCCTATGGTTTATTCCCTATCTAGTATGTTTTTAGATTCTCTTTCTGGTTAGTTCTTCTTTGATTTCTAAATTTTTAAATTGAATTATGATCAGTTTTCAGGTACTGGAAGAAACTGATTAGAGATGAGTCATATAAGGGCAAATGGAATAAAAAGATAGCTAGCTGGCTGTAAAGTCCTCTAGGGAGTTTTATGGGAAATTATGAAGAAATCTATCACATTAGACATAAAAATAGTTTGAAGACTGATGAAATAAAGGTTGACTCATAACAATTTCTACAAGGCAAATTGTATGCCAGTTCATTAGTCTTGAAGATGCAAAAAAAGTAATTCCTGCATTATGATTTTGAGAATCTCTTTTTACAGATTCAGTTACCCAGTGTAGATTTTTTTTTTTTGCCTTAGTAGACAGTAATAAGAAGACATATATTAAATTCAAGGTGCTTTACACATATTTTCTTTTTAAACTAATGAGATAGTTTTTAAAAATCTGATGAAGAAAATACTGTTTTGCGCCTATTTTAAAGCTGAAGAAATCAATACAATTATTGGTCAATGTAACAGAAGTCCTATCATCAATAGGGAGCAAGGAGCTTCCCTTAGTTGGCTCTGCCTATATTGACAAAGAAGGAAGAATAGACTTTGAAACTCTATAAATGGAGGGGGACATCGTGTAGTCACAGTGATGATTAATATTAATAATGCTGTTACTAAATATTGCATTAGTCAATGGATAAATCGTAACTGTGGCAAGAAAGCAATAAAAGTAATAAAGCTAGGTAGCAATGAGACATTCAAAGTAGAACATCATGACTCTGCTTTATGTCTATGTTCACAGCCATTCTTACCTCCCACCACAGATATTATATTTATTATTTTTAATTCCTTTCATGGATTTCAATAGAGTATAACTTAATTTTAAGCTACTCTAACATTATTTTGTTAAGGCACACTTCAACAATTGTACTGGTAGCTGCAATAAATTCTGCAGGTCGTTCTAATCTTTCATTAGTTTGGGGATAGACATGTATTCTGATATTTGTGGGAGTAGCTGGTATCAGAAAGCAAATATACTCATGTAAGAGGAAGTGTCATATTGTTCCATTATCCATAAAAGATAAGTTATTATCTTTTGTGATTGGTATATTACAAGGGACATGGGCATCTTTCATAAACACTAGCGTATTTTTTAATGCAATGAAACTACTGATTCAAAGGAATGCTTTAAAGTATTATTAAATGTGAGTAGAGTAATATATCTGAGGAGTTGGCAATAAAGTATATATGAAAATTTTAATGAGTATTTTTGTTACCTAAGATATCTAGTTATTCTTTTACTTACGTATTTATTAATTCAGCAAACATTTGATGAGTACATACTACATGTCAGGACCTGTGCTCAGTGTAATAATTTTAAAATGAAATGGAGAAGATTCTTAAAAGTGTTTATTCTTTCTCCCATAAATAAGAACACATTTTTCTACATAACATTATAAAATGATGTGTGACCATAGAATTGAAGCTGCTTAGCTGCTTTTGGGCTTCTAATGAAACCTGGTTATGTTAAAAAATGATGTGATGTTACCACATTGATAAGGTCTAATCTACTCATATCTCAGACAATACTTCTACAATATTCCACTGAATGACTACTTCTGTTTTTTCTTTTTCTTCCCTTTCTTTGACCTCATGATATTGTAGTATTTGTGGTCAGGGTTGAAACTATGAAAGAAAAGTACACATGGCATTTTGCCTAAAACATCCATGTTTTTTCAATAATGCCTTCCTCCCATTTTTTTTTTTTTTAACTAAAATCAATGAGTGCATTTAGTTCTTAACTTGCTTGACTAGCAATGAGGCATTCAAAGTGAAAATCAAAGTTTTGATACTGCCAACCAGGTCCTATCTCAAATAGTTTTTCCTTGGCCCTAATGAACTTTCACTTTCTTCATTTTCATGTTACCTTCTGATCTCTTGTCCTATTGTTCAATATCTGAAAAACTCCGTTTGATATGTTTTTGTCTGCTTTTTAAGTTGTGTGTGGGGGAGGTTGAATATAGTCCCACTCTATCAAGGTGAGGAGCAGAATTGTGAGTATTTGTTCAAAGTTATCAAAAACACTTAGCTCGGGCTGGGGATGTGGCTCAAGCAGTAGCGCGCTCACCTGGCATGCGTAGGGCGCTGGGTTCGATCCTCAGCACCACATACAAAGAAAATAAAGATGTTGTGGCCACCGAAAACTGAAAAATAAATATTAAAAAATTCTCTCTCTCTCTCTCTCTCTCTCTCTCTGTCTCTCTCTCTCTCTCTCTCTCCTTTTCTCTCTAAAAAAAGAAACCACTTAGCTAGGTGGCTGGAGATATAGCTCAGTTGGTAGAATGCTTGCCTCACATGCACAAGGCCATGAGTTTAATCCCCAGCACCACACACACACATAAAGACATAACACAACAAAACAAAACAAAGCAAAACCCACACAGCTTGGCATTGGAGAAGCATTCAGCATGAACTAACTGGTTATTTTAGATTCTTTCACTTTCTTTCATTAGTGTTATCCACTTATATCTTTTTCTATTCATTTCCTTTTTTTTTTAAAGTGGGTTTCTTGTAGATAATCTAGTTGGATGTCATTATTTTGATGCACTCTGATCATCTCTGTCTATTCACTGTTAGATCATTAACATTTAGTTTTTTTAGGTAATTGGATCAATATCTCCCATATTAGCTACTATATTCTGTTAATTTCCCTGGTCCTTGGTTCCTGTTTTTGCCTTTCACTCTTTTTCTGCCTTTGTGTGGTTTGAACATTTTATGATTTCATTTTCTCTCCTTTCTTAGCACATTAACTCTACATTTTTCTATTTATTTTGTAGTTTCCCTGGAGTTAGCAATATATATTTACAACTAATCCAAGACTATTAATAAGAACTATTTCACATGAACTGTAAATAACGAAATATTCTCAACTTCTCCTTTCTGTCCTTTGTGGTGTTGTTGTCATTTATTTTATTTGCTTAAATAAATACATCAAACACATTGCTGCTATTATTACTTTGAACTATTACCAGTTAGGTCAAGTAATAAGAAGAAAAATAAAAGTTTTTATTTTGCCTTTGCTTATACTCTCTCTAATGCTATGATTTTATGTAGATCTGATTTATATCACTTTCTTTCTCTCTGAAAAACTTCCTTTAACATTTCATTCAAGACAACTTTACTGACAATGAATTCTTTTAATTTTTGTTGTCTGAGAAAGTTTTTATTTCTTCTTCACTTTTGAAGGATAATTTCACAAGATTAAGAATTCTGGGGGCTGAGGTTATAGCTCAGAGAGTTGGGGTTGTAGCTCAGTGGTAGAGCACTTGCCTAGCATGTGTGAGGCACTGGGTTTGAACCTCAGCATCACATAAAAATAAACTCAAAGGAAGGAATTGTGTTCATCTACAACTTAAAAGAAATTGAAAACAAAAAAGAATTCTGGAATGGCGTTTTACAAGTTTTTTCTTCTTGACATTAAATATTTTACTGTACTCTCGTCTTGCTTGCATGGTTTCTGAAAAATGAAATGTAATTTTTATTTTGCCTTTCTAGGTAAGGTGATTCTTTTCCTATGTTTTTTTTTTTCAAGAGTTTTTCTTTATCTTTGATTTTCTTTGCAATTTTAGAAGCCATCTCTAGGTATATAGTTCTTTTGTTTTTATTTTTGCATCTATTCTGCTTTTTGTTTCTGAGCTTCCTAAATCTGTGGTTGGTTGTGGCTGACTCTGATGTTAATTTGAGGAAATTCTTAGTCATTGTTTCAAATATGTCTCCCCTCTCTCACCTTCTCTCTTTCTGATATTCTTATTATCTGTGGTGTTACATCTTTTGAAGATTTTCCACTCCACTTAGACATTCTGGACTTTTTGCTTTATGTTTTAAAAATTTTTGTTTGGTTTGGTCCTTTTGTCTTTACTTTTCAGTGTTTGAAGATACCCTAAAAATCAGAGATTCTTTTCTCAGTCTTGTCAAATCTACAAATGAGTCTCAGAGGCGTTCTTCAATTCTACACTGGGTTTGTGATCTTCTTATTTTCCTTTCTTAGAATTCTCACTTCTGTACGTTAACCATTTACTCTTGCACATTGTCTACTTTTTCCATTAGCACTGTTAACATATTAATTAAAGTTGTTTTAAATTTCCCAGTCTCATAATTCCAACATCTCTGCCATATTTGCGTATGGTTCTGGATTCATCGGAACTCACGAATTTTCACTGAAAGTTAGATATCGTGTGTTGGGTAAAAAGAACTTGGATATGTAGGCTTTATTAATGTGGCAGTGAGGAATGCAGAAGGTAAAGTATTCTATAGTTTTATGAACAGGTCCAGTTTCATGGTGAGCCTGCATCCCTGGTCTGTGAATTTCATTAGTGTTTCTCAGCTTCCCTCACACATTAGGCAGAAGAGTATGGCTGCAGGGGACTGGAGTCCTATATTTCCTTTCCTCCAGCTTGATTGCACTTTGATAAAACTTCAGCTAGTTAGCCTGTGTTAAAATAGCTTGTATTGAGGGTAAGCCTTCTAAATAAAAATATCTCATGGAGGTGAAACTCACGAAAGTATAGGTCCTTCTGAAGTTTTTAACTTTGAGACTTGTATGTAGTGAGACTCTAGCAAATCATCAATTGTAGTTTGGGTTTTCCTATTTTGACACTGGTTCTGATGGAGGAGCCTGGGTTTCTATCTAGTGAGTATGATTCTCTATATGCTTGTCTGCCCTCAATTTTGGGGATAGCAGTACACTCTTCAATTTCACTTCCCAATTGTGACGTAGAAGAGTTTTTAGTTTTTCAGTTGGTTCAGATTTTTGCTTGTTACTAAGGAAAGTAATGACTTCCAGGCTCCTTACATGTTGGACTAGAAATTAGAAGCCTCTAAAAACAGAGAAAACCTGGAAGCATGTCCTCTAAAACCAGGAACCAGATCAGGATGTCCACTCTCAGCCCTCAAATTCAACATAGTCCTTGAAACTCTGCCCAGAGCAATCAGATAGGAGATGGAAATTTAAGGAACAAATAGGAAAAGAGGAAGATAAATTATCTCTGCTGATGATATTACTTTATATTTAGAAGACCCAAAAAAACACCACCAGAAGACCTCTAGAGCTGATAAACAAATTTAGCATAGTAGAAAAATGTATGATCAACATAAATAAATCAATTGCTTTCCTAATACTCCAATAAGACTCTACTGAAAAATAAATTATGAAGAATATTTATTCATAATAACCTCAAGACAAAATAATACAAAACCTTGGGAGTTAATCTAATGAAGGATATAAAAAACTCTACAGTGAAAATTATAGAACAGTGAAGAAATAAATTGAAAAAGACCTTAGAAGATGGAAATACCTCCCATGTTCTTGGATAGGCAGGATTAATATTGTAAAAATGGTCATACTACCAAAAGCATTATACAGATTCAGTGGAATCCCAATCAAGTTAACAATAATATTCTTCACAAAATTAGGGGAAAAAAAACAGTTCTAAAATTAATTTGGAAGAATAACAAAACAGAATAATCAAAGCAATCCTGAGGAAAAAAGAGCAATGCTGACAGCATCATAATACTGGGCCTCACATATACTTCAAAGATATAGTAACAAAAACAGCATGGTACTGGCACCAAAATAGACATGAAGACCAATGGAAATGAAAGACACAGATACAAACCCACATAGATACATTTATCTGATACTTGGCAAAGACACCAGAAACATGTTTGAGAAAAGATCATCTTTTTAAAAATAATTGCTGAGAAAACTAAATCTATATGTAGTAGAATGAAACTTGATTCACCTGGACAAAAGTCAACTCAAAGTGGATCAAAGATCTAGGAATGAGACCAGAAATTCTGCAATTTCTAGAAAAAATTGTGGACTCAACTCTATAACATATTGGCACAGGCATTGACTTCCTTAACAACACTCCTAATACACAAGAAATAAAACCAAGAATTAATTAGTGGTGTGGTATCAAATTAAAAAGCTTCTGCACAGCAAAGGAAACAATTTAAAGTATTCAGAGAGAGCCTTTAGAATGATAGAAGATCTTTGCCATTTGCTTCTCAGATAGGGCATTATTATCCAGAATACACAAAAAACTCAAAAAAATTTAACACCAAAACCAAAACAAAACAAAAACAAACAAAACAACTCCCCAAAACCCAAATAGCTCATTTAATAAATGGAAGAACTAAACAGATACTTCTTATAAGAAGTACAAATGGGCAACAAATATATGAAAAAAATGTTTAATATCTCTGTCAATCTGGGAAATGCAAATCAAAACTACATCGAAATATTATCTCATTCCAGTCAGGATGCCAATTATCAAGAATACAAATAATATAAATGTTGGCAAGGATATGGGGGAAAAGGTACATATATTTGTTGGTGATACTGCAAATTCGTGTAACCATTCTGGAGTATGGAGTATGGAGCAGTATGGAGACTCAAAAAGAACTAGGAGTGGAACCACCATATGACCCAGCTATTCTACTCCTTGATATACATCCAAAAGATTTAAAATCAGCATGCTATGGGGAGGTAGGCACATCCATGTTTACATCTGCACAATTCACAATAGCCAATCTATGGAATGAAATACAGGATAATATTTGTCTCACGGTGCATTATTTGTCTCACAGTGCCTGGCAACGGATGAATGCATAAAGGAAATGTGATATATATATATATATATATATATATATATATATATATATATATATATATATATATCTATAACAGAATATTACTAAGTCATAAAGAAAAATTGAAATTTGCCATTCAACAGTAAATGGATGGAAATGAAAACAATCGTGCTAAGTAAAACAAACCAAAGTCAAATGTTTTCTCTTCTGTGTGGAAACAAGACCAAAATAAGGAAAAGAAAAAGAAAAAATGGGGAGGGGGGTGAATTCTATGAAAATAGAATAGCAATCAGTGGTTAGAGAAAGGGAATTGAAGAGGAGGGAGGAATGGGAAAGGGAAGAATGGTGGAATAAATCTGACCAAACTTTTCTACATACATATATATAAATATACCACAGAGAATCTCACCTTCTATGGATATCCACACACACACACACACACACAGTAAAACTCTAAATAAATAGAATAAAGATCAGTGGAGGAAAAGGAACAGAGGGAGGTAGGGGAGGTAGCAGGGGAGCAAAAGGGGGAATTACTGGGGAATTGAATTGAAGCTAATTATATTCCATATTTTTATAATTATGTCTAAATGAATTCCATTATTACATATAACTCTAGAGTAATAATAGAAAAGGAAAAGGGTTGGGGATATAGCTCAGTTGGTTGAACCCAGGGCTTTGTGCTTCACATGCACAAAGCCCTGGGTTCAATCCTCAGCGCGCACACACACACACACACACACACACACTAAATAAAAGATTACTGAAAACAGACAGAAGATTGTTACAAAATTCTTAAACGTTACCATGGTTTTTAGAATAAGGAGTTACAATGGCTACTAAAATCAAGTGGTGAAAGTTATTTCTCTAAAATTATATAATTGGTCTGAGCACCGTGAGACAAATATTTTCCTGTATTTACTGAAACCCAATTAATTAGCCATTCTATCTTTATTATTTTCAATGACTGAAGGATACATTCTTTTGTTTTAATTGGTACTTCTATCTGTTCTGCCCACTCGTCATGTATTCCTAGATTGTAGACTGAATTTATTTTACTCAAAGGAGGTTTAAAAATAACTGAGAAGCAAAGTGGACAAGAGAATGTGATCTTTAGCCTTTCAGAAATCATACATCGGTTTTCAATTAAAATACCATAAGATGCATTAACAGAAGGGATATTTTTATACATATGTCTGGTATCATGAGTCACAAATATAAATGTAGGCTGAATGTAGGCTGATAGTTTGGCAGTCAGATCTCATTTGAACTTGTTCAGAACTTGTTCAAAATATCAGTCATTTTGAAACTAATGGTGTATAAAATTAGAGCTTAAACCAAAAACCACTCTAAGTCAATCTACAAAATGGTAATAGTTGAAAGATTGCTGCTATTAGTTTTATTTTGGTGTTAATATTATTCCTCTGGAATTTTTTGAGGACTAAATTTCAATGTTGTAAAGCAAAAGATTCAAGTAGATAATAATAATTCTGCTATCATAACATTCATCACAATTTGTTGAAATTTTCATGAATGAAGAGCCCTGTTCAGGAAACTTGATTTAAGAAAGATTCTGTTGACATACGTGTGGTGTTGCACACCTGTAATCCCAGCTAAGGAGGCTAAGGCAGGAGGAGTTCATGAGTTCAAAGCCAGGTTCAGCAAAAAGCAAGGTGCTAACAACTCAGCAAGATCCTGTCTCTAAATACAAAATAGGGCTGGGGATGTGTCTCAGTGGTTGAGCTTCCCTGAGTTCAATCCCCGGTACCCACTCTACCCCTCAAAAAGATTCTTTTGATACTTGGGATCAGATGGTCAAGTGTCAAGCAACTTGAAGTAGGAACACCTTTTGATTTCTGGAGTTTTTCTTTGCTCTGGGCTAGGAAGAAATGTACCTTTCTAGCATATTCAATTCTGCATTTGATGATACAAGGGCCACCTCAAGTTCCATTATAACCTTCAATACATATTAAGCTACAGTAGAAAGAACACGAGTTTTGACGTGAAGGACATCTGAATTTACGTATCAACTTTCAGCATCTGTTTTGTTATTTTGAAATGGTAAACATAAGTATCTCATAGGAATGATATGGCCTTTAAATAAGATATGACAATCAGCTATCACACAACATGGGGTTAGGCATTTATCATATTTGATAAATATTTGTCGTTTTAACAAATATATGGGAAATTTATGTAAAAAGTAGGGCAGCCATCTTGTCTCAGCAAGGAGCAGACATAAGTGGGATGAAGAATTAAATAGCAACATGTTATGGTTTAGATATGAGGTGTCCCCTTAAAGCTCATGTGTGAGACAATGCAAGATAGTTTAGAAGTGAAATTATTGGATTATGAGAACTTTTACCTATTCAGTGCATTGATCCCCTGATAGGGATTAACTGGATGAAAACCATAGGTAGGTAGGGCGCGGCTGAAGGAGGTGGGTTACTAGGGTTTGCCTTTGGGGTATGTATTTTATTCACGGTGAGGGGAGTCTCTCTGCTTCCAGGTAACCGTGTTCTGAACTGCTTTCCTCCTCCACACCTTTCTGCCATGATGCTCTGCCTCACCTCTGGCTCACAGCAATGAAGTTGGCCATCTATAGACTGAGCCCTCTGAAACTGTAAGCCCTCAATAAACTTTTCCCTCCTTAAAATTGTTCTTTTCAGGTTTTTTGGTCATAATGATGAAAAACTGACCAAAATAAACAAAATCATAGTTTGAGAATATCAGACAGACACACTGACTGAAAAATTTAAAAAATACCTAAAGTAGTTTTCACCAAGGTCATAGAATAAATAAGAAACTCACTATCTCATTCCAGTATATAAAACTTTTTTCTGAGAAGGAACTAGTCAAAGAAGGCAAAGATTCTGCCTATATCTTGGGTCTTAGCCCAATTTTTGACATATTACAGCTCCATAAACCATGAAATAAACTCTTAGAAGTTAGAAAGGAAAAAAAATAAATAATAAGTAATAGCTATTACATATATTTGTTATTTGTGGAAAAATTTTATAAATTATTTTGACAGATAATTATGTAGTCAATTCTGACTAGATCTTTCTGTCCATAGAATGATGTTAGGAACTAACCCATTTCACATATTTAAAGGTGACTTACAAAAATCTTCCAACTGCTGCAGACTTGAAAATTCACTGCTCAACTCTCCTTTCAGGAGATAAACTGCTGCAAGGAAGCCACTCACACTGATGTCGCACCCTCCACTGTCTGTATCTCCTGGCAAATGACTAGAGGCAGGACAGTTCTGCCCAGGCAGGACTCCTGGAACAGTTTGCCTTTAAAGGATCCTACTAGGAGGATCCTAGAATTCAAACTGAGGCTTTTCTCAGGCTACACGACAGTCTTGGACTCTGTTCCTGACCCTACTTCCCTCACCATCTGCACTATGGACAGAGGTTTCTCTACCCACTGCTGTTCTCACTGCCCTCCATCCTTCATAGGTCCCTCTGACCCCGGGACGTCTTACCATTCTAAGTCTGGATGTCTGCTTTCCAGAGGACTGAATCAGTGCAGAGAGGCTGCTAAACATGTTTCCATAGAACTATCACAAACAGATAATGTTATATTAAAATTTCCACAGTTGTGACAGTATCTTTGTAAATATTTTATGCAATGCAAAATTAATGGATTATAGTGTGGTGTGTGTGTGTGTGTGTGTGTGTGTGTGTGTGTGTGTGTTTGTGTGTTTCAGGGCACACACTTGAAGCACTCATTAACAAAATGAACTGTTTTTGTTTTTTTTTTTCATAATCCCCTGAAATAATTCCAGATGCCCATGAGAACTGTCACACCTTGCTTCCCTCTAGCCTTTCTTCATTCATTTCACTAGCACATGTTTATTAGTTGATCAAGACATTGAGAACACAGTGGGAACAGAACAGATCCATTTACTGTCTTCAAGTGGGGAGTTAGACATTAAGTAATAACAACCACACAAAGAAATTCTGACAGATTTATAGATGAAAAAGCAAAAGAGGAAGTGTGAACAAATGTATCTGAGAATTCGAGAAGTAGGGGAAAAAATGAGAAAATTGGTGTCATGGAAGTAAAGAAAAGAGAATTCCAAGTACTCTGAACTCAGCTGTGCTGAATACTGCTGAGAGGTCAAGCGAGGTGAAAACAGAAAACTGTCTATTGACCGCACCAGTGTTGATCTTCTGTGTGTTGGTGGGCAAAGGGGATAGAGGACAATGGGAAGTGAGTGGGGAGTTAATATGACATGAGGAAATTGAGGTGGAGTATGAGATGACTTTCTGAAATTTGGCTGCAAATGAGAGAGATGAGAAAGAATGGTATATCAGGAGAGTCAAAGGAGAACTTTGCAAGCTCGCAGATACAAGACAGCACATTGTTGGCCAATGACGTGGGGTCAATAAGAGACTGAATTGATGGCAAAGAAAGGACACCTGCTTTTTCTATCAGAAATTCTACCCCTGCTTTCCACCTGAAGTCAAATTTCCAATGTCTATATTTCTATTGAGAACCTGACAATCTCAGAAACTACTGACACAAAGACATATCCCTCCATATGACCAGTATGTGATGCCTGATAGAATTTTCATTTCAGTGAAGAGACATGAAGACTTTGAACAGGACAGAAGTCACTCCTGGATAAAATGGTCATATTTTTATGAAAATACACAAAATCAAAAAATTCAAAGTAATCAGCATCCAAAAATTCATAACATTCAACTGATTTTTAAAAATTCTACAGATACAGAACATGTTCTCAGATGGAATGCTTGAGAAGCTTGGAATTTGAAAGACAATAGGACCTCTCTCTACCTGTTTTAGGATTTCAGATGGTTTGTGTTAATCTCTTTTTTGTTGCTATAAAAAAATACCTAAGGCTGGGAGCTTTATAAAGTAAAGAGGTTTATTCAGTTTCCAGTTTTGGAAGCTGAAAGGCCAAGGTCAGGCAGTTCCATCTGTTTGGCCTCTGGTGTAGCCTTCATGGCAGGTGGCATCACATCAGCAGGGAAAACATGCAGAGATCACACGGTGAAACAGGAAGATGATTTTGAGGCCAGGCTTGCTCTCATATATTTAACCACCCTCATACAAACTAACTGGGATCTTAGATCTACATTACTCTTTTCCGAGGGTGGTGCCCAACTGACCTGCTAGATCCCACCTTTAGATCCCACCTCTTAGAGGTTCCACCACCTCCCATCTCTGTACACTGAGGGCTAAGCTTCCGGCTCATAAGTCTTTAAGGAACACACTAATATCCATATCCAAACCACAGCATGGTTGTACCATTGTGGATGATAATGTGGATTTAGATATGAGGCTTGGTACTTTTGAACCTGTTGGTGATGTTTGAAAACTCAGTGATCTTTGAAGAGTTTCATATTTTCGGTGTGGCAAGTAACAATCATATTTGGTTTTCCATTTAATTGTTAGACATTTCTCAAGGAGAATTTTGAAGGTGATTCAGGAAGAATATATATTCAAGAATACGCATTATTGTAGCCCAGCCCTAGTGATGCATGACTGTAATACCTGTGGCTCTGGAGGCTGAGGTAAGAGGATCGCAAGTTCAAAGCCAATTTCAGCAAAAAAGCGAGGCATTAAACAACTCAGTGAGAACCTGTTTCTAAATAAAATACAAAATAGGGCTGGGGATGAGGATGTTGTCAGAAGTTGAGTGCCCCTGAGTCCAATCCCTGGTACTTTCCCCACAAAAAAGAATATGCATTATTGTTCTTGAACCAAAATAGCAGGGTGTTACTTTTTTCAGACTTATTTTCTTATTTCATTGCATATCATTTTTTAAAAACATGAATATAGATATCAAGTATAATCTATCAACAGAGAACTAATCAACACTAAGCACACCTCAGATTCTTTTTTTTTTAAAGAGAGAGAGAGAGAGTGAGAGAGAGAATTTTAATATTTATTTTTTAGTTATCGGCGGACACAACATCTTAGTTTGTATGTGGTGCTGAGGATCGAACCCAGGCCGCACGCATGCCAGGCGAGCGCGCTACCACTTGAGCCACATCCCCAGCCCAACACCTCAGATTCTAACATTCCATGATGCTGTGTTGAATACCTCCCACCCTAAGCTTCAGAGACTTGGCTTTCAGTTTTATGTGATTTATAAATTAGGAGGTTTTGTATAGATGTGACTTTGAATATACATGGGCTCAAAATGTTATGGAAAGTTTTGTCCGTGTGTGTATACATGTTCAGATTCTCATAGCTTTCATCACATTCTTAAAGTGACTGATATAAATAGGAACAGCTAAAACTATAGTTCACAGAAGAGTTGTCCAAAACCTTGAGAACCAAGCGTTTCTTCAGATCATGCACAAGTGCAGTGGAGGGATTTGTACTCTTATGACATTCATTTCACTCTGAAGTTCATAAAGTCAAACTGGACACACTGAGGCTTTCTTTACTGTTAAAGTCTTTTGCAGGTCTCTTTGTCTGCTGTGTGATTTGTCTGGACTATTTAGGTACTTTGAGAAAGTTTTCATTTTTTTATGAGAAAAAAAAAAGTGAAAAAGGACCTTTACTGGGAAAATAGTCAAAGAATATTAAAATGCCATTTATCAAATTGGGTGCCAAGAGGAGATAATATTTATGTTTTCCATTGTTCTGGGCCCATGCTATCATGATCTGGTCAAATCTGAGAAGAAATGGAATGTGTCCAGTATCTTTCTGTTTTCTATTTCAGAAGTGAAGAAAGTACACATCTTGATGGGGCCCAGCTGCTATTTCCATTGATTTAATGAGTTTCTTAATGCACCCCATTGTGCTTCAGTATTAGAGAAACATATGGCACATTTAAGTATAGATTTATTTGACTTTTTATTGTGTATTTTCCAACTGTGATTTTACAGTTTCTTTAAGAAATCTTCTGCGTTTGTATGCAATATATATGTGTGTATGTACATATGTGTGTATGTATGCCAATTGTGCTATTTATGTGGATATATAAATGAAATACCTCTATCTCCTTAGACGCTACCAATGACTTCTAGAAGATAAAAGCTAAGAACAACAATAATACACGCAAAAATTCCTAATTTTCAAGCAACTTAATATGTTTAAGGCACCTTTGGGAAAAGTGCTAAGAATATAGAAAAGAAGTACAACAGAAAGGTTTAAGATCATTTTGATTAGGTAGGATATCATAAAATAATTACATAAGTGGCTCAAAAATTAGGTGTAAACATTCTTGTACAGATAGTGAGCCAATAAGAGATGTCCTAAGAACAGAAATGTAATTAATTAGAAATTTAGAAAAAATAGGCAGGATAAACATCATAAAGTAAAAAGGTTTTCTCATTTCTCCTCTGGTGATAATTTTATTCATTTGATAATGAATCTCAAGCTTTATGTCTCTATATGTCTTCACATTAAACTTACTACACCATTAAAAATGACTAATTATGGTAAAGCTTCACATGAGAATTAGGTCATTCCCTGGGGCCACCTGAAAGAGTCCAATGTTAACCACATTATGGCACCAGGTTTTGATGTGCAGCTATTATTTTCCAAGCTTTGACTTTGAAGACATTGATCAAAAACTACCACCTTCTACCAAGCACAATAACCCTGTTAGAGGCCTGACAACACCTCAAAACAACCACCTTATGCTTACAAAGAAATGAATTTCAAAACCAAAAGATGTGAATGGCAAGGAGCCAGGGAGGAACTGATTTACCAAATTTACCTCTTGTTTGGAATCCTTGTTGTGTGAATAGAAGCCATTTTTCACTCACACAGCTTTTTAATTGGGGACCTTCTAATAAAAGCTCCAAAAGACAGACTGGCAGGGCAGAATATTGAAGACAAAAAGGCAAAAATGTGTAACATCTTTCAAAATCAGTTACATCATATTTCATAATAAAAATGAGAAAAAATATATCTTCTCGTTCCCATAGCAATTCCTCATGAAGAAACATATTTGGGTATATTTGAGGAAATGATTTACATGCCTTCTTTGTGTTCCGTTGAATATAGTAGGAATGAGTGTATACATATATATATGTGGTTAACCATTGTTTCCAAAATGGGCAGAAATGAACTTCCTTTTTGTGAATTTCTATTTTATGTAAACTTGTAACTGTTTTTCTAATGTCAAATAGTAGATCTCATTTGAGATCTTTGAGAGAGCAAAACTCTACCTCTGAATTTAATATAAGGAAAGAAGTAAAATGTATGTAGTCCAACTTTGCTTACTTTTGAGAATAAAAGGAAAACATATTACAAATTTCTAGTGGTATAAATACCAGCAAAAAGTCTTACCTTGTTTTCTGTCTTACTTTTATTTAAAGGATGGGGTGTGGGGAAGAAAGAGGAAAACAGAATCAGAATGTCATCACAGAAGTTTACTGAGAGAAGATATGCAACATGAACTTCTGAATTTCTATTTTTACTCTTAAATTTTTGTATTTTCTTTCTTTCTTTCTTAAGTGGGACTGTTGTTAATTCAAAGAATAGGTGCACTTTCAAGGTCACTAGTGAGTAAGCTAACTAGCGTCTCTCTCTCTTTTTTTTTTTTGCAGCTGTACAAACAAGTCTAAAGACCTGCTTTGTGGATCTGTAATACAGAGGAGCTCAGCTGATTTTAGGGAGAAACATAGTTAACTAAAAAGTCTGAGTATTTGACTACTTTGATGACTACTTCTTTTTGAAAATCTATTTTATCACTTGTAAAAGAAGAATAATATAATTAGCCTCAATAATTGGATTGTGAGGATTAAATGACATAATGATCCAAAGTCCCAAGCACAGTGCAGGGTACATAGTAAACCACTCTTAAAAGCTAGCTCTAGAGCTGAACCTGGAGTCTGAGAAATGAGAATGGCTTGAGCTCAGCAGCTTGAGGCCCTCCTGGGCAACACAGTGAGACCCCATGTCAGGTAACATTTTATGAGAGAAGTTTATTGATGAAATGACTATTTTTTAAAAAATTAACTTATCTAGCATGCATTTTAAAATTCCTACTAAAATGTTTTAGTGTTTAATGTGTGCTATTCATTCTGTTATGACTTTAATAGCCAAATAAAGAACTTTTACATACTTCTGGAATGAAACTGTATTGCTGTGTGTGTAAGGACTGAGTTCCAAAGAAATATTTCCACATAATCTAATTTATGAAAGTGGACCCTATTCAGTGTGAAATAAATCGCAAAGTTTATCTTAATCCCTGGGTATGAATTTACTTTGAATATTCTGTGAATTTAAAACTATTGTTTCATAAATTCTTAACCCTATTTACACAGCATACTTAATCTAACTTAAGTAAAGAGCATAGCTTTTATGTAGTTAGTCACAATGGCACCAAAGTTCTTAAAATAGTCTGTAAGACAACAACACTCCTTTATAAAGAATTAAGTCAGCAAATTCACAGTAGTCTGTGTATTTTCCTCCAAGAACTATTAGGGTGTATTACAATGATTGGAGCTTTTGCTATGTTTTGTTTCAATTCCCCTCCAATCGTACTTGACCAGAGATGTGAAAAATGGTGATTATCTTTCTATGAATTACATTCTATTTTCCTAATGAAATTTTGAGTTAACACTGTTTTTTTTTTTTTTTTTTCAGGAGAATGTAGCCATCAATTTCTTAACAAAAAAAATCTACCACCATTTAAAAGAAATTAAGAGAATACATGGGATGATGATGAAATTAATTGCACATTAGAATTTAAATTAATGCAACTCCTTCCGGACATAAATGACAAGCTTTAAAACTTATGCAATTGTGTTAGCTTTTTATCGTTGTTACCAAAATATGTGATATAAACAACTTAGAGGAGGGAAAGTTTATTTTGGCTTATGGTATCAGAGGTTCAGTCATGGTCAGCCAACTCTATTGCTCTAGGCATGAGGTGAGGCAAAACATCATGGCAGAAGGGTGTGGTAGAGGAGTGCATCTCAGCTCCTGGCAGCCAGGAGGAAAAAGAAAGGAAGGAGCCAGGGGCCAAGATAAATCCAGAGAGATATTCCCAGAGATCTATTTCGTTCAGCCATGCCCATCTGCCTACAGTTACCACCCAGTAGTGCATTTGAATTAGGATGGACTTATTAGGTCATGGCTCTTATAAGCTAGTCATTTTACCAATGTCATTAACACAGGGGCTTTTGGGGGACACCTTATATCCAACGGATAGCCCCAATCTTTAGTTTAGTACTTATGTTTATATTTATTCTAAAGTGATAATTTGAACTATAGAAAGTATTTTAAGCTCACAAATTTACCTCCTTCTTATTTAAAACAGGTAGAAAATGAAGCAATTTAAATGTCCTAAACTATAAGAATTAGGTAAGTAAGGATGGCTATATAATGGGAAACTAGCTATTAGAGCCAATGTTTGCCAAGAGCTGTTTAAAATGTTGTATATTAATGTCACAATAATAAGTTACTTTTTTATATGCAGAAAAATGTAGAAATAGCCATTCATGCTGGTGCATAAATTCTTAACCCTATTTTAACCCTATAATCCCAGCAACCCAGGAACCTGAGGCATGAGGATCACAAGTTTGAGGCCATCCTCAGCAATTTAGTGAGGCCCTAAGCAACCTATCAAGACCCTGTCTCAAAATGAAAAATAAAAAGAGCAAAGGATGTGACTTAGTGGTTAAGCATCCCTGTGTTCAATCCCTGGTTCCCCCGTTACCACCAAAAAAAAGTAGAAATAAATATACTAGCACATTAGTCCATCATGTTTAAAAGCAATTATATATTCTTAAACTTAAATATTTTGAAAAAAATACTGGGATGCAGTAGCATGAAAAGTTTAACTGTATAATTTCATAATACTTCTCCTTTAAGAAACATATCAAAAAAAAACTTTTCTAACATTAAGCAAAGTACATGGAACAAAGTAAATAAGAGACTGTGCTTAAAAAGAAACCACACTCCAGTTTGTGTAAACTCCAAGAAAAAAAAACAGAAAGAAGATAAACTTTTAGTGCATTGGAAATTACTTCTCAAAAATTTCAGACCTCAGGCCAGGTCAGGTGGTGCACACTTGTAATCCCAGCAGCTCAGGAGGCTGAGATCAGAAGGGTAGCAGGTTTGAAGCCAGCCTCAGCAACTTAGTGAGACCCTGTCTCAAAATTAAAACAAACAAACAAACAAAAAATTAAAAAGGATTGGGGATGTGGCTCAGTGGTTGAGTGCCTTCGGATTCAATCTCTAGTACCAAAAGAAAAACCAAACAAACAAAAATATTGTGTGTTTGTGTGTGCGTGTGCGCGCGCACACGCCTGCATGCATGTATTCAGGCCATAAAGGAAAAGTTATATGATATTAGTTCCTATTTGTTCAACTGATAAATACATCTATGTCATGCATTTTTTAATTTCAAAAATATATTGAACATTTACTATGTACTAGGCAATTACAAATGAATATACAAAAGAATAATATGTCACTATTCACCATGTTTGTTAGTTTCTTATGATTTCTTCAACTTATATGAAAAGAACTTAAAGTGACAAAACAAAACACTCTCTGCTCTAGCTAATACTTTGTGTCTTTCTGATAATGGGAGAATAATGTTCATGGTCTCCCTAAGCAAAGGATCAGAGATGATGTCCTACAAGGAAGTTCTGCTTCTTAGTATCCACAACACTGTGGTTGGTTGCAGATTTGTTGTAACAAATCATCTCTTTCCATCCTGATGACATTTCCAGGAGCATGTGTGTTCACTCATAGGAACTGGTTCCTGGTCACTGACATTTATTGGCCAATTATCCATGTATTGCAAAATATTCCATCTTTCATCTTTCCTCCAACAATATACTCCCAGAAGTGCTTTATCCTAAAGGTGGCTTATTTCTTCTCAGGCTTGGAATGCCTAGGCCAAGGGCTGAAGTTTATATTTTCCTGCAGAGTGTGGCCTCTCAATCATGATAATGTTCAATCGCATCTTGAAGAAACCCAGGAAAGAAGTACAGTTCAAAATTCCCCCAAACTGATGAATTATGACATTAGCATACAGAGTCTGGCTCCAGAAAGCCTTGGACTAAATGAATTATATAAGGTATGCTCCTGTATTTTCTGAACAATGGAGTGAATTGTACATGTTGATGCTTAAAAAAAAAAAAAAAAAAAAAGGAAAGGAAGAAAGAAAAGAAAAAGCAAAAGCAAATATAGAGCCTTTTCTTCCAAATTCCCAAATCTCTTGCAAAAAGTTCCACTAAACTATGCCTGTACACTTTGCTTTTCCCTCACCAATAGGTTAGCCAAGAGTGTTTTACCATCTTTCTTTTAAAGGTTCCTGTTAGGTGTGTTGAGCCATTTCCTGTCGAATTATGTATCACAGGTTGACTTTCTTTCTATCTAGGCCCAATTTCATCCCCCCAGTGTTGTCTACACCTTGCCTTAAAATCTTTGCTAAGTTAAAGTCGTAATTGGCAAGTGATCTGGAAGATGAACAATTATCAAAGAAACATCATAAGGTTATTTCTTTAACATTCAATTATAGATTGCAGAGGAACAACTATTTTTAGGACTTCTGGCAAATTATCAGGAGAGCTTAAAGAGAAATTGTACATAGAGAAAAGAGAAGATAGAATGTTTTGTCTTAAATGGGGCCTTTATTGCAGGAGCTGAACTAGGATAAGGGGAAGTGAAGTTGAGACAATTTCTCCCAGGAAAGTCAGGATATTGCTTCTTGAACTTAAAGTTTAGGTAGCTGTAATGAGAGATGTTTGACTGATGCCTTAAAGGAATAGTAATGATATTCTCTAGAAGTTGAGAGCATCAGAGAAAAATAACTTCAGATTAGACCTGACAAATGAAATGAATCACAGACTTGAAAGCATCCTTGGGGATGACAATGTTTTCATTTGCCAATGGGAAAAATGAAGTTGAATGCATATATGACTAGCCCATCTTTGCATGTTCCTCCACAACTTGTTCCAGGGAACTACTCACTGATGGCAAACTTTCTATTACTATATGTTTCTACGATTTCATATAAATTAAATCATACTATATACATTTCTTTTTTGTCTTACTTCTTTCTCTCAGGATTTTTTTTTAGGCTCGTTTATGTAGTGATATATACCAGTAGTACTTTTTATTACGAAGTATTATTTCATCATATGGATATACCACAATTTGTTTATCTATTCATCTGTTGATTGACATTTGGTTTTTTCTAGTTTATAACTATAGGAAAACTTTTTTTATTTTTCTTAGGGAAATATCTAGGAATGAATGGCTGGATCATATAGTAAAAACTTTTAAAGCAACTCAAAAGTGTTTTTCATTTCTACTGGTAGTGTATGAGAGTGAGAGCTACTCTGCATTTTGGCAATACTTGGTATGGTCAATCTCTTTAATTTTAGTCATTGTAATAGATACTTTGTGATATTTGGAGGTAAGTTTAATTTTTATTTCCCTAATGACTAATGGTGTGCAGCATCTTTTGTTGATTTTCCATCCATATATCTTCCTTGGCAACGTGTTTATTAAAATCTTTTGCACATTAGGAAAACAACACAGATTGTTAATATTCCTACTGAGTGTTGAAAATTCTTTACATGGGCTGGGATTGTGGTTCAGCAGTAGAACGCTCGCCTAGCATGTGCTGGGTCCTGGGTTTGATTCTCAGCACCACATTAAAAAAAAAAAAAAAGAAAGAAAGAAAGAAAGAAAGAAAGAAAAAGAAAAGAAAATTCTTTACATATTCTATATGTAGGCTCTTTATCAGGTGTATGCATTGCAATTATGTTACCTCAGTCTGATGAATCTTCTCATTCTCATCACAATGTCTTTAAGAAGAAGTATTTGATTGTGATGAAGTACAGTTAATCACTTTTTTTTTATGTGTCATACTTTTAGGGTTGTGTCTAAGAAATATTTGCATAATTTGAGGTCATAATAGTGTACTGTTTATTGTTTTATGGGTTAAATTTAAGTCTATGATCCATTTTGATCCAAATTTTCTATGATGTAATAGATCAAAGTTAAAAAAAATTATATAGTTGTCCAATTTTTCTAGCAAAATTTGTGGGGGAAAAAATCTATCCTTTTTGTACTGAAATTGCCTTTGCACATTTGCCTAAAATTAGTATTTTTATGTTTGGGTTTATTTGTAAGCTTTCTATTCTGCCACATTGGTTGATCTGTGTATCTTTCAACCAGTACTACACTTTTTTTTGTTGTTGTTATTGTTATTATTATTATTATTTTGTACCAAGAATTAAACTCAGGGGCACTCAACCACTGAGCCACATCCTCAGCCCTAATTTGTATTTTATTTAGAGACAGGGTCTCACTGAATTACTTAGTGTCTCACGTTTGCTGAGGCTGGCTTTGAACTCACAATCTCCTGTCTCAGCCTCTGGAGGTGCTAGGATTATAGTCACATGCCACTGCTCCTGGCACTACACTATTTTGATGACTGTAACTTTGCAATAATTTTTGAAATAAGGTAATGTTAGTCTTGTGACTTTATTCTTTTTTGAAGAAGTTTTTGGCTAGTCTAAGATTCTTTCTTGCATTATCATATAAATTTCAGAATGAGTTTGGTAATTTCTACCAAATAAAAAAGCCTGTTGGAATTTTAATTTTGTAGGTTTTATTAATCTATAGATCAATTATCAATTTAGGTGTAACTGCCATTTTAACAATGTTAAGTAATCTGATCCATGAATATAATCTCTCTCTTCCTTTATTGAGAATTTCATTTGTCATTAAAGTTTTTTATTTTGTTTTTCATGTATTTCATTAAATATAGCCCTAAGTATTTTATATTTTGCATGTTGTTATGAATGTTTCCTAAATTTCTGGTCATTTAATTTAATTCCAACTTATAGAAATACATCTTTAATAATGAACTTATATCTTCCAAACTTGTAAAAAATCAATCACTTCAGTTTTAGTAGGATTTGTGTGTGTGTGTGTGTGTGTGTGTGTGTGTGAATTTTATCATTTGGTTATATCACCTATAGATAATAAGATTTCTATATCATCCTTTCTAATCTGAGTATATTTAACAGATTTTTTCTTGCCTGGTTGCATTGGCCAGCATTTTTAGTACAATTCTGAAATGGTGAGAGTGAATACCCTGTATTGTTTCTGATCTTAGGGAGAGAGCATCTATTCATTTACAATTAATCATGTTGTTTGCTGTAGGTTGGGGAAGTTCTATTCTTAGTTTTCTGAGAGTTTTAATCAGAAATGGATGCATATGTATATGTCTCCCTTGACATATGTGCATTTATTTGTGTTAGTCTTCATTTTTCTTTTAAATTGCTCACATTTTGTTTAGATACTTTTACTTAAAGTTATTTTCACTTTGTTGATTGGAAGCCAGTGTCATTTGCCACAATTGCAAGGTAGTAATAATCGAATAAAACCAGAAAAATACCACTAAATTATAAACACTTTAGTTATGGAGGCTTTGTGTGTGTGCATCAAGAAACATGATCAACAAGCCAAAAAAAAAAAAAAAAATTTAAAGACATACTTTTGCCAAACTGAACATTTTCCTTTATGTAACCAAGAGGTCTTAAAAAAAAAAAAAAATAGAAATGGGAATGATTTTTTTTTTTTGTATTAGTACATTTACTTTAATGCAACATTAAAAATTCATCTCTCATATGTTGGATGTGAATTTCATAGTTAGAGAATCATTAAATTTTATGTAGATGTGGCTCAGGCAAAGACAAAAAGGTATGAAAAAGTTTGGGTGTTATAAACTCCACAGAGGTTAGAATTTCTTAGAGTGATATTTCTAAACCCTGATTGTGTGTAATTACCACCTTGAGAGTTTAAGACTTACACTTCAAGAATCAGAATATCTTGGATTGGAATATCTTTATCTTTTAAACGTTCTCTAGGTAGTTCCAATGCTCAGGGAGGATGGTAATCCTCTGATTGGATGTCTATAAGTGGTTTTGGTTTGGAGTAGGCAGGCAAGAGAAATCCTAGATTGATTAGTAAGGTGTAACCTGTATATGAGTACAAAGGAATGGTAAAATGTGCCATTTTAGGGCTAAAATATGAATTGCCTGTCAAGGCAGTTGGTTACTTAAATAACTGAAAGAGTGCAGGTTCTCCCTTTCATTGAGAATAAACCCATGATTTTTTCCCCCTGGTCTCAATGTTACTGGTTTAAAATAGATCAACGTTTCCTACAATTAAAGACATTAAGTGTGCATTTCAAGAATGAGTTTTATGATAACATATTTAAAGAATAACCTGAATTACCTTACCCAATACTTAACAATAGAAATACGAATTATTTCTGAAACAGTTTTAACACAATTGCTTATAAATAGTTCCAGAGAAGGGATTCCTAGTGACTTTAAGCATCAACGTTTCCAAACAATACTACATACAATTCAAATTTGCATGTGTAAATAAATAGAACGCTGAAAAGAATATGAGTGTGAATTCTTTCCCTTAATTATTTATCCGTAGTTTCTCCCAGTCCTAAGACCCATTTAAAATAACGCACTTTCCAAAGAGTACCAACTTGGCAGCCTTTAGGCTGTGCTTTCTCACCAACTTTGGTCAGGTTATCCTCATGAAGAAAGAAACAGAAAGAAAAAGAGCGTTCAAAATCCAGACCGTCAAACCTGCTTAGAGAAGCAAGGAACTGGAGAAAGGCGAATTTCAAATCTATTTTAATTTAGGAGGGCGCGAAACTATTTTTATAAAACTATACTCGCATAAGGAGGCAAGTGAGACAAAGCAGTTTCTTTGGGGCAATGTGCATTTGTAGCCCATCCGGATGGTGTTTAGTCCCCCGCTCCCCCTTCCTCCTAGAAGGTCCCCAATCTCCGCCCCCGGCCCTTCCCCGACTTGAGCCTTTGGCCAGTAGACCGGTGGGCGGGGTAACCTCTGCAGCCTAGTGTTGCAGCCTCGGGTTCAGGCGACGCGCAGAGCACTGGGGCACTTCCTTAGCCCCCAGGGACTGTAAGAGGCTTTCGGGGCAGCTGAGCTTCTCAGTGTCTCGAGCTCCGGGACGCGGTCATTTCCAACTCCGGAGGGACAGAGTGTAAACTTGTCCTTATGTGGGTGGGGGACAGCCGGACGACAGCGTCTTCCTACCCCAGTATCCCTGCAGGTTTATCTGCGGACAGCACCATTCCCAGTTACCACACCTCGCTAGAAACTTCAGGAATGGAGCCATCCCAGCGTGGCAGAGGAGACCACAGCGGTAACGGTGTACTCCACCCTGGCCCGGGACTGGTGGCTGCGACCCCTCATCCCTCACCGCCCGCGTTACCGGTACCCTCGGGGATACCAGTTCCACCAGCTTTTCTGCGGCCCTCCGGCCTCTTCCTGCGAGCTGCCGCCGCCGCCGCCGCCGCCACAGCGGGAAGCGGAGGCTGCCGGCCGGTTCCTAGGCTGGAGAGAGGCGTGAGCGCAGTGGGCAGCGGCTACCTGCGGACGCCCAAGTGCTCTCGCTGCCGCAACCACGGTGTGGTGTCGGCGCTCAAGGGCCACAAGCGCTTCTGCCGCTGGCAGGACTGCGCGTGTGTCAAGTGCACCCTGATCTCCGAGCGCCAGCGCGTGATGGCCGCCCAGGTGGCGCTGCGCAGGCAACAGGCGCAAGAGGAGAGCGAGGCTCGGGGACCACAGAGTTTCTTGTACTCTGGAGCCTCGGGTCCGGAGGGTCGGGCGTCCAAAAGCCACGGTAGAACGGTGAATTCCCAGGCTGCCGGCGAGCCTAAGGCGGTGCCCGCTCAGGAATTGGGTGCCTTGAGACCAGCTAGGGGTCTGGCAACCCCTGCTATCGAGGTTATCCAGCAAGATGATGCGGAGGACAAACAAGGTGAGTTGGTCTTTGGTGTGCTTTTGCAAGTAGTTGCTATGGAGAAAGAGTTGTGGGGCGGAGGGGAGGGCGGGAAAGGAAAACAACAACAACAACAAAACCAGGAGCGCCCTAGAGGCAAAAAAGAAAAGTTGTTCAAAAGAAGCTCTCAAGTTCTCGAAAACGACTTTATAGCAAGCATGTCAATGAGGGTGTTAAGAGACCCAGCACCTTCACTTTGGAAGGCCTTTCTGTTTGTTTCCTGAAGTGATAGGAAAAGTTGATGAAAGGGTGAACCGTGGGTGATAACAGATGAACGACTTGCCCTAAGAATGGCGTTACATGCGCTCAAGTTTGTTGTGACTTTGAACTGAACTTCCTTCAAGCGTGCGTTCAACGAAAAGCGTAGTGAGGGGTGTTTAGAGCTTGCTGTATACTTTTTTTCAACTATAAAATCAGTGAATCTTTAGAGCTAGCTTGGGAGATTCACTGATGGGAGTGCATTTTTTCAACTTTGGAGCAAGCCTCTGGCTCCAGCTAGAACTAGGTAAAAGAAGATCTATTAAACGATCTCTTTTTCTCTCTCTTTCTCTCCCTTTAATTCTTTAAGCATCCTCCACCAACTATTTGTCCGACTCCAAAAGTGTAGAAAGCTTTAGTATCTGAAGTTTTGTTTCCTCCCATAGGAGATACATTTAGGTTTTCCAGATTGCAAAACCATTAGTGGCACTATCACAGTTTAATATTGGAGATTTCTTTAAAAAAAAAGTTCTTTGTAGTTGTAGTTGGGCAGCATGCCTATATCTGTTTATTTTCACGTGGTGCTAAGGATTTAACCCAGTACCTCACACGTGCTAGGCATGCACTCTGCCAATGAGCTACAGCCCAGCCCCAACTCCAATACTGGAGATTTCTTATCCAAGGAAGTTTACATTTTTTTCCTATTATTTATTGATTGCAGATTACTTGCAAATACCTCCTATGTTAGGATTTGTTTGCATGCCTGTACAGACTTTAAAAAAAAAAAAAAAAAAAAAAAAAAAAAACCTAAGGCTACCCCAAATTAACTTTTCTTGCTAATGTGAATTCCATTGTATATCCATGAACTTCATAGCCCTCCACAGGCCTACTAGCAGTGAAAATTCCAGTTTTTAAAAAAATTTTAAAAAATGTTCCAAACAGGTTGCAACATGAAATTACAAAATGATACAATAAATTTACTAATTAGAAACTCCTTGAATTGTGAAAATTGTAGATCTTAACAGATCACAGAATGTATTTTGAAAAAGATCATCTCTATATTGAAATGAGGCATACATAATTTTATGTTTTTACACATGCCAACTTTCTGCATATGGTCCAGTTTATTTTAGTAGACAAAATAAGTAAAACTACTATAAGAAAAAGTGAAAGTTGGAATTCTTGAAACTGGCAGTGAGATCACCTGATGGCATTGATTTGTGGAATGTTTTTGATTCCCAGGTGTTCTGTTTGTAGCTAATTATTTTATTCTATTTTATTGCCCCAGACGACCCTCTATAGAAAGTAAGCCACCCTCTATGGAAAGTAAGCCACCCTATTTCTTTACCAATATTTGAACTATGAGTACAACATAATAATGAAAAATTCTTTTATGTTGCTGTGGACATGAAATTTTAATACTTACTACTTTAAATGTCAAGGCAGACATACTTTGAATCCCATTTATAAGAAAAATGGGATAGAGGATCAATGGAATTTGGCAGACTTGATTAGAAAAGTTGTATTTAGAGTTGAAAATTAGTACTAGAGTGTGATTTTTCAGTAGTACCATCCTTTCTTTTGTCTTTACATGACAGCATTTTGACCCTCAGAGTACTAAATTTTACACATTTTAACTTTTGGATAAACATTTATTTTTTATTTTAGAGTTTAGGTCTGCTTCTTAAGAAAACAGAAGAAACTATGAGTGTGTTATGTATCATGGTTGCAAATCACTTAATATTGGAGGAAGGGGTGTGATTTGAAGCAAATGCCTGATATGTTTTTAATAGGATTCTTTCAGGTTCTATACAAATGGCTGTAGTGCAATTTTTAATTTTCTTTAAAGAAATGTTGTTTTAAACTTTTCTTAGTTTTTTTTTTTTTTTTTTTTTAGGGATTAAAAAAGAAAATATATTTTTTACAGAGGATTAAGAAAAAATACCAAGTCCATATCATCTCACAGAAAATGAATATGGAATGATTTGGAACATATCATATGGAATGATTTGAGATTGATATAGATGACATTATTGCCCTAAGTTTGAATGAAATTAATGATTTTGTTATTTTTCCACATTATTCAAGTGACTTAATTAGAACCTGAAATGTGAGCCTAAGAAACCAATTATTGAAATTTAGCATTAGTAGTTAAATAGAATATTCATTTTCAAGCTAAGATTACTTTATAAAAATTTGTTATCTAAACCTAACCTATATGTAGTTCTTTTTATGTAGTGTTACTATGGGGGAAAAATATATAGTAACAAAACTCGTGATATTTATGCAAATACCAAACCAACCATATGAGCAAATGTTGTGCAGTATTGGTGTTATGTTAACATCTCTGAGTAACAACACTCTCCTCTATTGATTCTTAAATACTACTACATTTACATGTTGTCTGTCCTTGTGATCCTGAAATGACTCCATTAAAAAGTTTTAGTATGAATAAATATTACTAATATGTTATTAGGAAATGAATGGTCTTATCTAGTATAATTTTTGAGTGGGTAATAGGTTTTAGGAAGTTTTTCTATATTTGATTCTTTTTTTACTTTCTCTTTCTCAGAACAAAAGGGGAGTCAATGTGACTCATGCCAGAGTGGACAAGAAGAGCCATGCTCTAAATCCCATCAGCTTTCTTTGAGATCATCTTCTAAGTCTACTGGTGTCATTGGGAAAAAAAGCATCAGGTCATCTACTTCAGAACACTCAAAAAAGCATGCGAGCATCCAGTCTCCTTACTCTGGGGAGCAATCAGGAGGTGAAGACAGTCCCAGGTCCTTATCATCCTCTGATCTGGAATCAGGAAATGAGAGTGAGGGGGCGAAAGACTGCATTGCAGTGAGAGCCAGCCTTCCCATGATGTCCTCAAGACCAAGAGATCCTCTTGATATTCTTATCAGGATTTTCCCACGTTACAGGCTCACCTGGCTAGAAAGCGTTCTACGGTTCTGCAAAGGGGATGTGGTCCAAGCCATTGAACAGATCTTAAATGGGAAAGAACGCAAGCAAGATGCCAGGGATCTAGCATACTCCAGAAAACTGGAAAACACAGCCTTTTCAAGAGCTTCAAATTTTAGTCTAGCTAGAATTGGTTTTGGAACTCTAGGTAATAAATCAGCTTTCTCTCCTCTTCAAACCCCATCTGCTTCTTACAGAGGTGATTCAAACCTCTACAGCTTAAATCCCAGACTAGAGATTAGTCCATTACGACTGGCATATTCTTCGCCAGGGAGAGGGCTGTCTGGTTTTGTATCACCCTACCTAACACCTGGGTTGGTTCCAGCATTGCCTTTTCAGCCATCTGTGGATTATACTTTTTCAGGGATGATAAGGGATACTTCCTACTTTCCCAGTAAAAGCTCAATAACTGGTAGTAGGCTGTATTTTAGACCCAGTCAGGACAGTCTGTAATGTATTTATTCATTCTCCCTTTCTGGAGTATTTCTAGAATTATGAAACACACACACACACACACACACACACACACACACACACACACAGATCTATTCATGTACTTAAATAAATATATGAGTGAATCACTAGGCCTTAAAAATGCTATTTCTTTTTTTAGTCAGCAATATAAATAGATTTTAGATTTAAAGACTTTATTCAGCATTTATTAAGTGAAAGAAGCATTTAAACATTGTCTGTGCCTTGAATAAAGCTTTTTAATGAAATAGTTTTACTTTAAAGAATGTTCTCCCTAAGTTATGAATTGTAAAATTCCTGTTGTAAAACTACACTTGTTTATATTTTGGTGAAAAGTGGGGGTTATAGCTGTAAAAAGTTTATGGAGTAATCTAGCATAATATAAAATGAACTAAAAGGAAGAATTTTAAATTTGAAGTAATTCTCAGTAATTGTTATCCTAAAATTCTCATCTTTCCTTCCTTGTTCACAGGGTAGAAAAAAAATTATTCAAAGTATTTTTTAAAAATTTATTTGTAGATAAGTGATTAATCATAAAACTTTTGAGAAATTTGAATTCCTTATTTTTTGCAAAGTCTTATTTTTCACTATCATTTGTAAAAACAAATGCCAATTTTAAATTCTCTTTGAAGTTAACATTTTGAATTATAAAGGCTTACTTAATGAATCTTAGGAAGTTGGACTGCGCCATCTTCTGGTCACTATCGCTAATTGCAACTCAATTCTGCTGAGTGAATTATGTATGTATGCATTGTTTCCTAATAGTAGAAACTAACACTTTTGTTTTTTTTTGCAATAATAATTTTGGATCATGCTACATTAAAATTTTCATATTGTAAAGTGAATTTCTACTGTGAATGATGATTTTAATCTTTTAATTTCCTTATGTCTGTATCTGAGAAAATAATCTTTTCCTTGTTTGAGATAAGAATATAGCACCCATTCTCAAAGTAAAAATAATTTTATTCAGAAAAATAATATAACTGCTCAGACAAATATTGATTGATTCTATATATTAGGCTTAATGCATTGAGGGAGATATAAAATTTCCAAAGGGGGGAAAATTGTCATTAAAATTTAGAGGTATTCTTGTGGTTTAAAAAGTATATTTCGTTCTCCATCTGGAGCATTTGAAAACTGTTTATTTCAATAGTCAGTGGAAAATCCCTGAGGAAACTGCTTACTAAACAATTTTTATGAAGTTTTCTTTATGTGTCATCATTTTTTAAAAGGACAGTAATTTTATTGTTAGGAATAAATGAAAACCCAGCTGGAATATAATAGATGATTCACTAGATATTTCTTTACATGTATGGATGTGTGTGTATGTGTAAATATACACACACTAAACTACTAAAGCCCTGTCAGTTCTATTCTCATGGAATCTTTTCCCTAAAGTCAATAAAATATATTTCTAAATCATATTTGCCATCATATAAAATATTAAGTCACTAAAGTATCAAATGCTGTTTTGAGATTATATATATGATTATGTATTAATTTTAATAGTGTGTGATAAAAAAGATTCTGTAAAATTTTGTTGCACTCAATACTCACTTCTTATAAAAAAAGCTTTAGATTCTGAGTCTAAACCATAGTAGACTATGGTTTTTGGCTGGCAAAAGTTAATACATCTAAGTGAAGAAATAATTTTGGATAATAGATCTTATAGATAGAGATTGATAAAACCAAAGAACTCTCTAAAATGGCCTGCAAGCACACAGTTTTGCATATAATTTCATGGAATTCTTGGATCTCCTAAATGCTATTCAAGTTAGAATCTTTGATTAATATTTCTATTGCATTAATTCATTTATAGAATGCTATTTTTAAAAATGCACTAGATCCTATAGAGGATGTCAAATGTAAAATATGCTTTAAAGGAAGTTATACTATATAGTAGACATCTGGATTAAAAATTCAGTAATTCTAGAGTTGCTGAATTCTTCATGTGGTTTTCATTGGAGAAATGGAATTGCTTTTGAATGAAGAAGAACATTTATTTAGTAGTATTCAGAATTTGAAGAATAATTTATGATCTTAACTTTTCAGTTAGTCTACATAGATAATTTTATAAAATAGGTCTTTTGTGCAACTAGTAAATAGGATGTAAGGAAGTGAGGCTCAGCAGTGGTAGTATCCAGACCCAAGATTAGAGGTTCTTCTGCAATTTCAGACTCAGGTCTGAGGCAGGATTTGTGTCTGTTTTGTTTCTTGACAGCTTTTGTGTGGTGTCCAATACCTAAGTGCTCAATAATAGTTCTTCACTAACTGAATTAAACGAAGGTTTAAAGAAGTAGCATAGGAATTCATTTATTCAACACCTCATCATTAACACTACTTTGTGTCATACACTAAGCTAGATAGATGCAAAGGATACTTGCATGAAAACACAGGCTTAGCCTCAAGATGCTCACTGTCTATGTTATCATGTGTGAAGAAAAGCAACCAACCAATGGCAGCATTTGACAACATTGGTGCATCAGTGAGTTGTTTATAATCTTGACATATATGCCCATGGATTCTGCTTGAGGCCTGAACTCAAGCCACCATGGAGGTAGGAAAGAAGACGGGGTAAACATTGCAAGAACCAGCATGTGACCAAAATGAATTGACTATAATGTAGAGGATATAGCAAGTTAAAATATCATGAAAAAAGAATTCAGAAGAATGAAATTTTAACTATCTGTCCAATAGCAGAATGGCTATTGGACAGATAATTAAAATTGGACCATCTTTTTTTGGGGGTCGGGGTGGAGGTGATGCTGGGGATTAGAACCCAATGCCTCATGCATACAAGGCAAGCACCCTACCAACTGAGCTGTATCCACAGGCCCTGAATGCATCCTCTTATTTAAAATACCATGTAGAGAAAGCCCATCAGAGACCTGGTTGGTGGAAGCTTTCCTTACTGCTTCAATATTGGGACAGAATCATCTATAAGCTGATCAGAAAGAGTAAATACTGGTTGGATTCATGAATACATTTCAAGTCAATAAAAATTAACAATAAAAATTCTAAGAAAATGAAAACACTAGACCATATTTGTCAATAATTTGCTCATTAGAACTTTTCCTGGGTGAAAACCTCCCTTTGGGAAGAGGTTAAAACAAAAGACAAAACAGTGTGTGATTTCTAAGCAATAAGACAAGTAGAGGTTAGCATAAGACATGGAACTGAGGAGGAGGGCTCACAAAGGACACAAATCCAGAGATATGTGTTAGTAAAATGTATATGAGGTATACACCAGTATGTATTCCTAGAGGGAGCACTAACTTTGCAGATGAGCTCTAGGGCAGGATGACTTGGGCAGGTAACTTTCACTCTCTGAGCATTTGTCAATTCTCAGTAAAATAAGGATATAAATATCTAACTTGCAAGAATCGCAGAGATAAAAGGTAGCTTGAATAAACTGCAAAGTACACTAATGCTTATATATTGGGTGCTAAATAAATAACTGTTGCTGTTATTAGTTTGTATTACATTTTCTTTGCCCCCTGGTGGCAGTCTCTTAACAAGGAGTACTCTGTAATTTCATTTAATCCACTTAGTGGATGTGGAACCCATAGAACAGTTATTACTGGGGGAACAGGCTTCGTCCAGTCCAGATTTCCTGTTTGATTGTTACTTTCATAGGTTAGCCACAATTTCATAATGTATTATTGTGCCGGGTTTCTGTTCTTGCATCTAAAAGGCTCAGGAGTCACTCCAGTTAAACTGGGCTAACTGGGCTGTACAAAATAACCACACAAGAGGCACAAATACCTTTTTCTTTGGGGTTGCTGTGACGGCTCCTCTGACCTAAGGGTCCGCAGAAAGAGAGAGAGCGAGAGCTCTCTCTTTTTGAGGGAAGCTATTCAAATGAAGCAAGGGGTCAGGTTTCAGGGGGTTGAGTATCTTCATAATGTCCACTTTCAGCAGGTTGACTGACACCTGGGTAGGCCACACCCAAGGGCACAGTAAGAGAAGGGGACACACACAAGGCACTTCCATGGAAGATTCTATCCTAAACAGGGCAAGGGGTTATATTAGAAAGGAACAGGTGAGCGTAGCTTCACCCATGGGGCTGTAGCAAGACACACTCATGCACGAGACACCGCCCACGTTTCTGTGACTGAGCACCTCAGCACCCAGCCAGGGAGTGTGACTCAGTCACGTGTAAGGTTGGTCTCCCACATTATTGTATATGTGTTTTGTGATTGTGAAGATTGTGAAGAAAATGAACAGCAAAACCATGGTTACCTTGATCAGTCAAGAAAACAGTCCCTATAAGTATATGTGGAAATAAGGGAGTTAATAGAAATTTGATCTAACACAGAGGAGATCTGGGAAACAAAAGGGAAAATGCAGGTCTGAGAGTAACTAATCTGCCTAAAGCACCGTGTGAGTGAACAAGTGGGCACTTTCAGGAATTTGTGAAGTCCAGCCTGACCCATCACTTACAGTTCCCAGACGCATAGTGAATGAAATCTTTGGGGGATCTCAGGCCTCTGAATAGCTAGGGACTCTGTGGGTCTGCGAGAGGCTCCTGGTGGGTGGGTCAGTGAGGCAGGAGGAAATCTGGTGTGGAGTAAACACTGGATGTCTGTCCTTGATGACTTTGGTTTTACCTCTACCTGACAAATTTCACAATTCTTTCCTGGGCCAACTTTCAGTCTGAACCATACAGGAAAGGGAATTCTGGGAAATGTAGTCCCCAGTTTTAATTAAACACATACTGCACAATCCAGTCCAGTTCTTTTCAATATGGCTTTCATACTCATATATTAACCACATTTCCTTACAAATAAGGGCCAAAACAAAGTTATTCTTTTACCAAAAATTGATACAACTACTCTATAACAAAAACATGCATACTTTCTCTCCAAAATAGGACACACACAGTGACCCACCCATCTTGGGGGAGGGCTTATTCCTCTTTCAACTAGTTAAATCCACCTTTGACTATCCTATAACTTTAATCGAGATAGAATGAACCACTACTAGTAAATCTTGTTAGAGTAGGGGGTTGGGAACAGAGGAAATTGCTAAATGCAGATGGTCCCTGATTACCACAGTTCTACTTATGACTTACCTACTTTACGATGGTGCAAAAGTGATAAACATTCAGGAGAAGCCATAGCATGAATTTTGATTTTTTCTCAGACTAGTGATATGTGGTATAATACTCTCTTGACATGCTGGGGAGCCTTAGCTCCCAGTCAACCATAAAATCATGGGGGTAAGCAACCAATATTCTGCAGTGTACTTTTTTGCTGAGTTAGGATGTTTGGTAGGTTAGATGTTGTTAAATACATTTTTGATATTACGGTATTTTCACTTTACAATGGATTTTTTTGGGATGTGATCTCATCATAAGTCAAGGAACTTCTGTACATGTACACAAGCACACACACACACACACACAGATATACTTTAAAGCAAGGAAAAAATAAATGTATCTATCTACTAGAGCTCTCATGCTTCATATGGGACTATCACTGGTCATGGGATCACAGATGGTATTTATAACTTTTCTTTTCTACTGTTTCATATCTTCCTTATTCCAAGAAAGTGTCTCCACTAATTGTGGTTATTACTATGGTGGGTGACCCGGGTCCTCATTCCTGAAGAGTGTGGCCCATTAGCAGTCCTGCTTCTGAGAGGTTGTTTCAGCCTTCCATTAACTTTTACTACAAATATTGGAAAACTAAGTGACACTCCAGAGGATGTTCTGCATACTGGAAATATGACCATCTGCCTCTTTCCTGCTATTTCATTGGCACAAGGTGCCTAGAATAGCCAATAGTAATCTCAGGTTCCAGTACACTGTTGCCTTCTCTTATGGTATCATTTCTCATTTGGGAAGTAAGACCTGTGAACCAAAAAAGCCAAAAGTTGTTGTAGGGAACAGAAACAAAAGAGTTAGTGGTAAGTTATCAGATTAATGAGACAGGTGCCATTGTTATACCTATCCTGTGTTTCCCCGAGTCCTGGGTATAGGAGCCACTCCATAGTTCCAACCAATTCTGAGCATATCTTACACCCAGGAAGACATTATTCCAGCCATATAAAGCACTTTCACCATCTGGTGCCATAACTGAGTCTTCCAAAGGCCATTCCATAATTTTATTAGACCAGCTGTTTGGGGATGAGGGGAACATGATGATACCAGTGAGCTCCACAAGCATGAGGTCCAATATTACAATTTCCTTGTTAAGAACGAGTCTTTTTGTTAGCAATAACATTGTATGAAAAACTGGGAAGGTGACCCAGCATCCTGTAAACCCACAGATGGTGGTTTTAGCTGAAACATTAAGGCGGGAAAGGCAAAATTGTAACATGCATGAGTCCCGTCCCCCCCCACGCGAGAACAAAGAGGTACTCCTTCATTGATGGAAGTGATTCAGGTGGCTGGCTGGTTTCCTTGGGGAATAGTGCCATTCCAGAAGCTTTGTGTTAATCTTTGCTGTTGGCCAAATTGGTCGAGCCAAATTGGCCTTCGTGAATGGATGCCCATGTTACTGAGCTCAGGCATAAGCTCCATCTATGCTTTCATGGTCATTCTTTTCATAGGCCAATTGAACAAATATGAGAATAAAAGAATGGGCTGCCTTGTGTATAAGATTATTAAGATATTCCCATTCAGGGGTTACTCTTTGGTAATCATTTATAGGAGACAAAATATCCTTACATTTTGTGCTCATTAGGGGATGTCTTTTCACATATCTCCTCTGTAGGTCTGTCACTGATTTTCCAATCATGTTTTTTTCCAATGTACTGTCCATCCAAACTGTTATCCACTGCTCATGACTCATTCTAGACATGTATCTCTATTTCTTCTTCCAGGCGAAATGAACAAGCAGGTATATAGTTTGAAGTTCTTCCAATTGAAAAGACTATCTTCACCAGTATCTTTCCAGGCCACACCTATGGTGCCACAGCTGTTCATGTCAGATTGTTCCAGAATAGCGTGTTGAATCACCTGTGAACAAAAATCAAATTATTTGCTTGCTTGGATTTTACTGCTCCTAGATCTCATCATACCCTTTGAACTCAGGAGACTATTTGCTTGGCAGCCAGTTTCATGGATGTCCCTACTGTACAGAAAGGAGCCACTACAGAGGCCTTCAAGGATGCTAAAATTTTGATCAACAAGGGAGTACTATTTTTGGACAGTCTCACAAGGAACATAATTAAGGGGTGAGTGAGTAGTTAATATGAGTGAGTAGTTAATATATAATAAGTACACTCCGGTGTTCCAGTTGCCAACACCTTTGCAGATGATTTCATCAATACTTGTGGAGGCATCCGTAGAAAGCAGTTTTCTTTATGTAGCTATTACTTCTGTGAGTCCTCAGCCAAGCACCTGCTGGTGGGAGTGGGATTATTCGTGGTCAGCAAGATCAGTAATGAAGAACATAAGCTCAGCTGGACATGGTGGCCCATACCTGTAATCCCAGCTGCGTGGGTAAGGTAGGAGGATCATGAGTTCAAAGCCAGCCTCAGCAAAAAGCAAGGTGCTAAGTAACTCAATGAGACTATGTTTCTAAATAAAATTCAAAAAAAGGGCTGGGGATGTGGCTCAGTGGTCAAGTGTTCCTGAGTTCAATCCCTGGTGCCAAAAAAAAAAAAAAAAAAAAAAAAAAAAAAAGGAACATAAGCTCATTACAGTGTAGAAGAACAAGTTAAGATCTGCTGGACACCTCTGAGTCTGGCACCTCTTAATACTTTCTGAAAATAATGATCTTTGCTTTCCTTCTGCTTCATAAATCTTATAGATTTTTCTCTTTTGGTTAACTGTAACTTGGAACCATAAAGAGGAAGAAATTCTGGGAAATTTAGTTTCCAGCCTTAGCCAAAGTGACACAACACAATCAAACATATGACATGTTGTAAAATTCATATTTTTCAACTATTTAGTTTTATGAAACAGTATTTTCTGTTCACCCTGAATCAAAGATTAAACCTCCATTAAACATGGGGACCCAACAACAGGGGAAATCTAGTTAGAGTCTTTACTTACTGTTCCTATTGTTGTTTTTACACTCTTTTAAAAATGATTTCTTATAAAACAATTTTGAAACTACATGAAAATATAAGAAATACTACAGAGACATCCCATATGCCCTTTATCTAGAGTCCCCCATCAATAACATCTTGTATATTTGTCGCACATTATTACAATCAGAAAATTGACATACCTCACAGATCATTCCTGAATTTTATTCAGGACAATATACAAAATTAATGGGAATTTCTGGCATAGGAAAATATCATCTGGTTTACCTAATAAAAAGATGATTCTAGCTGCGTTGTGGAGAAAACAGACTGTAAGTTTCAAAGAGGGGAGCAAGGAAGCAAGTTTGGAGGTTACCGCAGAAGCTAATTGAGAGATGATAGTGGCTAAGATGGAGAATGCAGAGAGAATTGGAGGGGGCACATAGTGGTAAGATTATAGATACGTTCTTAAATGTAGAAATTACAGGCTTTGCTTATGGGTTGGATGTGAAGTATGAGAGAAGAAAGGCACCACACATGCCTCCAAAGCTTTGATCTAAAAAACTGAGTTGGATGAAGCTCCTATTTGCCAAAATAGTGAAAACTGTACAATTTTTAATTTTTACAATACTCATGTAGTCTGAAAATTTTCAAAGAATGATTATTTTACAGGCCATCTTTCTGGTGACAGTGGGTTTTCCATGAGAAGATTTGTTCTATAAAAGATTAATAAATAGAAAAATCTCTAAGAAAAACTCACAATCAGAAAGGCATAAACAAATGATACTGAAAATAATATAAAAGAATACTGAATTCAGCAGAGAATAAATAAATTATGACAATATTATAAATGATAAATTTTTTAAAAACTTACATTAATTGTGAATATTTCTAGAATTAATTTAGAAATTGGTAGAACTGAGAAACCTATCTGGGTGGTACCAAAATGAGAAAGGAAAAATAGCCCCAGAAACCTTCAGCAGAATTTTGCTCTTGTCTCAATGTCCAGAGTAGCGTCTCATGACCTGAGAGACCTCTAAGGAAGGCTAAGAGTATGTTTCATTTGATCACATTATCACTTTGTAAGGAAATGACTGTTGACTGCATGACCAACAGTTTCTACCCCAACAGGCATCTTCCTTAATTTGATACTGCAGAATCCTACTCTTTAGAGGGATCTTAATTCTAGAAACAAGACAATAAAAACTACTATTACTGTTTCTATTGAACTTTGCACTAGAGATATTAACCAATGTAGTACAGTATAAATACAGGGACAATAGGAATAGTTATTGGAAAATAAATGTTGGTATTTTCAAATGCTATTATTAAAACAAAACAAAACAAAACCAAAAGAAAGCAGACGCATTGTAACTAATGAAAGAATTTAACAAGATGGCTGGTTAAAAGCCGAACACACATGCACAAAACCAATAGAATTCCTAGGTATAAATAATAGTTAACTAGAAAAATGCAATAGAATGAAAGATAACATTCACGAAAACTGTTAAGATGCCTAGGATTAAAGTAAACAAATTATGTACATTAAAAATTATGAAATGTTTCTAAAGAACATAAAATAAAGCTTTAGTAAACATCTAGGACAGGGAAGACCGTAGTAAAGATGTCCATTTTTCTCACAGCACTTTGATGGGGATGCCAAATGGCAATGGTGGGGAACATGTGGTAGAAGCACCTGTTCACTTCATGGCCAGGAAGCAGAAAGAGAAAGAGGAAGAGGACAGGGGGGTCTCAGCCCCCTTGGGGGGCACACTTCCACTCCAAAGGTCTCCTCCTGCAGGCTCCACCACGTGCAACAGCCATTCAAAGGTACCAGAACTTGGGAAACTATGGGCCTTTGGGGGCCATTGGAGAGCCAAACAGTAGCAGCAGTGGACCTCACTGGCTTCGGTCCTGAAGATCAGTTTTTGCCCCAGGGGGGGTGAGGAGTCGCCCTGGTGTTTATTCCAGGTCTACTCCTTGTTGGGTGGCACTTAAAAAACAAGAAATACTTTTCTCTAGTCTTTGTCTCCCATAGCAAATGAGAGCCTTTGGTATTAAAAATATTCCCAGGAAGCCAGAAACGGAACAGCCAGAGGAGGTTCTTAATTCATGCATAAATGCTAATTGAGTTTTTAATTCAATAAACGACATGCATAAAACACTATTCTGGGCTATTGAGAAATGCAGAAATGACCTTGGAACATAAAAGCAGAAGGCAGGAAATTAACATTGAATAAATGCCTACTGTGGGCCAGGCTCCAAACAGGAATTTGAGTACACAGTCAGGAAAATATCATGGAATCCCTTTGTATCTGATGTCTTAAAAATATAAGCTTAGGGCTGGGGTTGTAGCTCAGTGGTAAAGTGCTCACCTTGCAGGTAGGCGGCACTGGGTTCAATCCTCGCACCACATAAAAATAAAATAAAGATATTGTGTCAGTTACAACTAAAAAATATTTTTAAAAAATATTAACTTAGGCTGTTTTCCCTCTGGAAAGAGCCCACATTCTCCCTTAAATCTGCATCTGCTTTTCTAAATAAATCTATGTGTCTCAAAAAAAAAAAAAAACTATTCAATTTGCCAGTTAGAAATCTGTTTTCTGTTAATATAAATTGAATATTTATGTTCCAAGTAAGAGTTTTATCCATAAACTAATTACCACAGCATATAGCTTATTTGGAATTGTCTTCTGTTGCAATTTTTTTTTTTTTTTTTTTTTTTTGTCTAAGAGAACAGACAACTTACCTGGGCAGGTTTGTGAAAGCATCTTATTTTGTGGATTATCATTCATTTTTTTTTTTTTTTGTCTGTTTTTTTGTTTTGTTTTTTTCCTGTTATGAAAACATTTCCCACTCTTTGGGAGATTTTTCTCTTTTTTCAGTTTTCTCATTTTCACAATTGCAAAATATATTGGGTGAAATTGAAGCTAAAAGCAAGGATCTAAGGTTCTACTCTTGAGTTGGCTACTTTCTGTTTGATCTTGGATGATGTAGCTGAATTTTTTGTTGTTGTTGTTAGAGAGGAGGGAGAGAGAGAGAGAGAGAGAGAGAGAGAGAGAGAGAGAGAGAGAGAGAGAGAGAGAGAAGAGAGAGAGAATTTTTAATATTTATTTTCTAGTTATTGGCGGACACAACATCTTTGTATGTGGTGCTGAGGATCGAACCCCGGCCGCACGCATGCTAGGCGAGGGCACTACCGTTTGAGCCACATCCCCAGCCCTGTAGCTGAATTTTTAATGATTCAGTCTCCTCCTCTGACTGTTGAGATGATAATAACACTTGGCTCAGAGGATTGTTGGATTGGAGAGAAGTAGATTAAATAATCACCAATAATGGACGGCTTTAAAGTTCTATAAATGACTATGAATTTTTAAAATATCAACAATTTAGATAATAAATTAACTCTTTGTTCTTAGAAAATGGCTCTACACCAAATAACCCTGTGTTTCTGATTCTCAAATAGAAGTGGCCACAGGCCTTGAGCAACATTGGCTCTCAGCTGTCTCCTAGGGTTGTGTATGTTCTTTTAGAATTACTGTGGCTTTTACACCTTGCTAAGAATGGGTGACTCCATGAGGAGTGATTTGTAAAAATTTCACTTGAGGGCACCGTCAACTTCTGCGGGACTTCAAATACCACAAATGTCTAGATTCACAGGGAACCTGGGGACAGGGGGTGAATTGTACCATATTCATAATTTGTGATGTGTTAGCTTTCTTTATTAATTTTTGCCTGGGCAGATGATACCCTGACCTTTGCTCATTATTTTATGTTAGACATTTCATTAATTCTTTTTAATATCTTGAGAATATCCCAATTTTACAAACAGTCTGAAAAAGGTTGATTGAAAATTCTCCCAAGTTAATCCTAATCAGTGTGTGACATAAAACTTAGATTTATGTCTAGCTCAGTTTAAATAAAAAATAATTTGCATTCATCTATGTCATCTCTTTTAATATATATGAACATATATTCATACATTATATATACATACACCTATTTATATATGAGTGTACATCTATAGGCATGGGTGTATAACATGTGTATTTGTGTGCTTGTAGTATAGAAATAAAATTTTACAATGTATTAGGCAAATATATTATGTATAATGTTTGCATATTTATATATATATATATATATATATATATATATATATATATATATATATATATATATAAATAGGGGCTTAAATGGGGCAGAATAGAAAGTATTCCTAGAAATAGATGTAAAGTATTACATATGTGTTATATGTGTAAAATACATGTCCACTACATTGTAAAATTAAATTTAGGTCACATTTTAAAACAGGTCAAAATTAAATATCTTAGTGAAGAAGACACACAGACATAACTGTTTGCCTGCAGAGGAAATTGTTTCCTTGCTGTACAGTACAATAAATGTTCTAAAGCAGAACCAGCACACCCGGCTACTGTATTGCATTGGCAAGCTATAACAAAATATCAAATTACTGTCTAGAAACAAAACACATTTTTGTTGTTATCAAACTAAAAGAAAGTACCCCAGCCCATTTAACAGTGAAGTCTTTTTTTTTTTTTTTCTTTTCCTCATTTCTTGCAAAATTGAATTAGGTAAAGCCTATGATATTATTTGTGTTTGTAGAGGATCACTTCCCAAAGCAGATTAAGCCATTAATTTACATGGACTTTCTATTTCCTAGCATAAGTAAAAGCAGAGTCGATAGGCATTATTATTCCATTTATATGCAAACATATAAATGTTTCTCCAGGTAACTCAGTTGGGTGCCTGCCACACCACCTCCTTTTATAATGGCGTCCAGATTGAATGCTCTTTTTTCAAACTTTTCAATCTTGAGCAATCTTATTAACAGAGCAGCAAACAAGAAGGGCACTGAAATAATCACCTGTTAAGATCTGTGTAAGTGAGCATCACTTCTTCATCATCACCATCAAGAACCACTTACCGGATGCCTACTGTGTCCGGAGCACTGGGATAGCAGGTATAAACAGTGTTTCCTGCTGTTTTTGAAAGGGCTTGATGGTGGGGGAGAAGGTATTCTCATCTGAAGGGGTGGGCTGGGACAGTGATGAAGCTGGACAGCACAGCAAGGCCCAACCTTGACCTAGATGGTCTGCATTTCATGGAATGGTGTCTGCACAGCACTTTGCTACATCCAGCACAGTCAGTATGTTCAGGCATTCTGAAGAGAGAAAATGGCCCAGGATGGTCATCTTTTGGTAGTTTAGCAAGAAGCTGGGTCAGCAAGTCTGAGTTTAAGGTAATAAGAACCAGACGTCGAGGCCTGTCTTCCACCGCCATCAATTCTAATAGGCCACTTCCCTCCCTGGGAAGCCATTGTTGGGCTTGTCGCTTAGGGGTGTCCAGTAGTACTGCTTTGCCTTTTCCCTCTGTGGTGTTGTGCATGTGCCTTCCTTCCTTGGAGGTTTTTCCGTGTTGCCTGCAATGAAGCGATGCCCAGCCTCAGCACAATCACTTCTGTGGGACAGAAGAGATTTTGAGGGATTAAGTATTGTTTTTAACTTTTTCAAAAATCCATCTCTCTTAATGGTTTGTATAATAGCAACATCATTACACAACATATTTATAAAATGCCATGTGTAAACAAGTAGGGCAAAAACTATTAAATCAGTTAAAATTAGAACCACAGGAAAAAACTAATTTTTTTTTCTTTGAAGTATAGCCCTTCACTGGAACTGGGAACCAAAAAAATCCAACTCCTTCATCACTTGTGGCTATGTCCGCATAAATATTCCAGTAGACCGACTCTGTCCATGCTTGCTATGAAGGGACACATATAAGAACTCAGATCACGAAACAAACTTTGATTCAGGCACATCAAGGTGGAAATTTTTTGAGAATGTATCAATGGAAATGTTAATGTTAGATAACAATATGTTATAAATTTTAACACTGACCTTTAACATTCCAGGAGCAGGAATTGCCTGAGGCTCGCTACTGTCATTGCCTCAAGTTCTAGTTGAACAAGCTTTCATTTGGTCCTCCAGAGGCACTACTCCATGAAATCACTTTGAGAAATGTCAGAACTGGATAAAACATTTTCGTGCACATTGTTCACAACAGGCAAACCTGGTGGGTTTATGTTAAAAATATAAAATCTCATCATGGGGCTGGGGTTGTAGCTCAGAGGTAGAGTGCTTGCCTTACATATGGAAGGCACTGGATTCGAACCTCAGCACCACATAAAAATAAAATGAAGCTATTATGTCCATCTACAACTAAAAAAATATTTTAAAAAAATAAACCTTATTATGGACTTGTTTGAAAGACTTTGCTGTCTTCTTTACAAACACAGATGAGCCAATTAAGATTCGACACTTGTCTGAGAACTCACACGTGAAAGGTCAGAGAGGATTGAAGTTACTGATGACCACTGTTGCTTTTTAATGGAAACATTGCTTTCCAAAATCTAGAGACCAAAAAGGAAAGTTATAACCTTCTCTTCCATAGACAGATTTATAGTTCTATGAAAATTGCAAGCAGAGAGTCCTACAAAGGTGAATATACAAAAACAAAACAAAACAAAACAAAAAACCTCAATGTGTAATCTCTTTGGCAGTGACAACCAGTTTAGCTCACCGTGATTGATTGATATTTTTTGCATATTAAAATGTACTTATTTTCAAAAGTCAAATAATGTAAATAGTACAATAAAATAGTCTCTCTTTCTTTTTTTTTAATATTTACTTTTTAGTTATAGTTAGACACAATACCTTTACTTTATTTATTTATGTGTGGTGCTGAGGATCGAACCCAGGGCCTCACATGTGCCAGGCAAGCGCTCTACCACTGAGCTACAACCCCAGCCCCCTCTTACTTTCTTTTTTAGTCTGTTTTATTAGTTTCTTTGGTATACTTAGATAGCTTCTTTGCCAGGCATGGTGGCGCATGACTATAATCCCAGTGGCTCAGGAGGCTGACAGGAGGGTCTTGAGTTCAAAAGCCAACCTCAGCAATGGCAAGGTGCTAAGTAATTCAGTGAGACCTTGTCTTTAAATAAAATACAAAATAGGGCTGGGAATGTTGCTCAGTGGCTGAGTGCTCCTGAGTTGAGTCTCTAGTACCCTCCCACCCCCACCCCCCAAAAAAAGATAGCTTCTTTGTGTAAATATAGAATTGTGTAAATATAGAATGCTAGGTAACTTAATATTTTTCTTAGCCTTGTTTCCCTTTTCAACAAAGCATCTTTGTTTTTTCATTTATATATTACATACAATAATATATAATTCTATATATATATGTACATACATACATATATATGATCTGTTCGTATCAAACTTCAGCACAATATTCCAGCCTGTGGACGTAATAATTAATTTACATTGACTTCCATTGAAGACCATTTTTGACTACAAATTCTATGCTATTAAAAAGAGTGCTGCAATACGTAACTTTGAATATAGTATCATTTTGCTTATATAAAATTTTATCTGTAGGATGAATTCCATAAAACTGAATCCAGATAATTTATAATTTTGAGAGATATTGCCAAATTATTCTCAATAGGTTAAGGGAATTTTTGATATCATCAGCAATTAATGAACCTTATTCATGTTTGGTCTTTTAATAGATTTATAACATAAAAAGATGTTTGGATTTGGATTTTTGGGTAAAAACTTTAATATATTTAAAAATTTTAATATATTTATCATAATTTTTATCATCTAAAAATTATGAAGTATCCTTTTTGACTCTGGTTTTTTTTTTTGGGGGGGTGCAAGTACCAAGGATTGAACACTCAGGGACACTTGACCATTGAGCCACATCCTCAGCCCTAAATTGTATTTTGTTTAGAGACAGAGTTTCACTGAGTTGCTTAGCACCTTGCTTTTGTTGAGGCTGGCTTTGAACTAGGGATCCTCCTGTTTTAGTCTCCTGAGCCACTGGGATTACAGGTGTGAGCCACTGCACCTGGCTTGATTCATTTTGACTTTTGATTCTTTAGGCTGAATTATTCCATCTCAGCTGATTTATATGATAGTAACGTCACAATCCCTGTCTTTTTTTTTTGCATGTTTACTGTGTTTTTATTTTCAAGCTTTCTAAATCTCCGGTGTTAATGGTATCAATGTATACAACATAAAACTAGGTTTATAGTTGTAGTTCAATCTGAACATTATTTTCTCTTTTTAGGGGAGTTGAAGTTTCATGTTTGTTAAAACAGTAGATATACTTGACCTAATTATAAGAGATAATTGTGGCTAATTTTATTTATTTCATATTCTTTTTAATTATACATAGACACAATATCTCTATTTTGTTTATTCATTTTTATGTGGTGCTGAGGATCGAACCCAGTGTGAGGTTCGAGGCAAGCCCTAGCCCTTCTTGTGGCTAATTTTAATCACATCTGTTTTGACTTGAAAATAACTGCTTGAATGAATTAGCTACAGTCAGGTTTTGAAGCAGAGCGGAGGTTTTGGCCTCTGTGGAGAAAAAGTGTGATGATCAAGATCTGGTTTTTACATCCCCCTACCTGGAAGTAGTTAGTAGGAGGAATTAGTTCTTATTACATTATGCTGTTACAAACATTAACACCATATTTAACTTGAAAGCAGGAGGGAGAGGACAGTCCTATCTTTGACCTTGAAGAAGGAGAGCAAGAATGTTGTGCATAGCTTAATGATTATCAAATGAAGCTGTTGGATGTTTTGATCTGTAATTTTCAAGCTCACTACAAATGTTATTTATAAAATCTTGATTTCAGGATTAGATGATGCCAGAGAAATTAGATCCAAATACTTTCTGACATTTCACTCTGTCAACAAATTACTTGCTTTGTATTTGTGCAACTCTTAATAAAGTGTATTTCAGATACAGAGAAATTTTGAAAATATAAGGTGCCTGGTTAGTGGGGAAAATGATAATTATAACAATGTTAATGATGATGATAATAACAATGGAGAAGAAATAACAGGAAAAAGATTGCCTGAGAAATGTAATTATAATATGGCAAATTACACAACTTCATTTAGAGACCAATGACGATTATTTTATGGCATTAGGAGATATCGTTTTGGAATAGCATTTTGGATCATCATTACCCAGTGTGCTTTCACTTTTGGTTTATGGAGCAATTTGTGTCTTTGGGCTGTGTTTTTGCAATATGTAATTTATCTTTCCGAGTCACTTTTTTCTTTGTTTATTATTGTTGAGTACTTTGCTGGAATTGACTTAATATTATTTTAAATGTAAGAGTCATACAATTTTACATCCTTTGCCTTAAAATTGTAGCAACCTGCAATAATAGTTTGTGTGGTACCTTAGTCATGTTCAAGTTATATTTATTGAATGAGTTTTGGAAAAACATCTTCATGATTAAAGAGAATTATAGTCCAAGTCTCCTGTCACCTTCAGTATAACATATAAGGCACAAAGAGAACTGAAATTTCAAAGAAAACAGAAATTTGTTCATTGTCTTCATGGAAATTATTCATAATAAAATATTTGTTTAAAATACTTTCTGACTTAAGTAAGGATACAAGCAAATATTTTCTGTGGTGAATCTTGAAAAGATAAAGTATTGCTACATTTATTATTTAATATGTCAGACCTATTAATGACTTAAAGAAGTAGGGATTATTATGATGTTCATAACCATTTTCTGATGAGAAAAGTTGCCTGACTGTTCTGCTAATAGAACCATGGGAGTATGATTTGCACATAGGAAGTTTTAACTACAGAGTTCAGAATGCTTACAGACACCCTTACTGACATGTGTAAGAAAGCGTCCATCATTACCTTCAAACTGCAGCTTATTCTGAGATGAAAATTACAAAGACATGAAAAAGAAATCCATGGAGAATAAAGATCTTAGTCTTGGCTGGGGTCATAGCTCAGGGGTAGAGCACTCACTTAGCACGTACGAGGCTCTGAGGTTGATCCTCAGCACCACATAAAAATAAATAAAATAAAGGTGTTGTGTCCAACTACAACTGAAAAAAAAAAGATCTTAGTCTCTGTAGAATTAAATTTATAATCTTAGTCTCTACTTTGTAGAATTAAATTTATAATTTATTTTTGTTTATTATATAGGCTATTATATATCTATCACATATAGAATATTATATATTCATTACCATTATTAATTAGTCATTAGGAGCTGGGATTGTGGCTCAACGATAGAGCACTCGCCTTGCAGGGACAGGACCTGGGTTCGATCCTCAGCACCACATAAAAATAAAGGCATTGTGTTGTGTTCATCTACACCTAGAAAATAAATATTAAAAAAATTAATCATTAAATAATAACTATATTTGTTATGTATTTATTATGTATAATAATATATTTTCATATGTTTATATATTTATATAAGATTGTTATATATTTATATTATTATATTTTTACATAATATATTATTATATTTTATACATAATATATTTTATACCTATTATATATGCAATAATACTAACTCCTGATAACTAAGAGACTAGAATATTTTTAAAAATACCAGATTTTTTATTCACTGAGACTCTGAAGTGGGCATTATTAACCTACTCAATCAGTACCAATTATTATTTAATAACTATTAAATTTTTTTTTCTTGCCCCCCCCCATAACTATTAAATTTTAAAAGATTGTGTCCATTTTGTTGAATATGTAAACATTTAAGAACTGTGCTCAAGTAATCTGCTATCAATCATGAGGGATTGGTGGAGTTAATTTATAAACCTGTCATGAGGTAGAGTTCTAAATATTTTTTTTCTTATGTTTCTCCATTTATTTAGATCTTTTAACATTTCTTTCACTAATGTTTTATAGTTTTCTGATTTTGTGTACTACAAACTTTCTACTCATTTATTAATTCTAATAGTTGGTAGCATATTCTTCAGGTTTTTTTTCAATATAAAGATAACATCTCTGAACAACAAGAAATTTCCCCCAAATCTGGATGGGTTTTATTTATCTTTCTTATCTAATTGCTAAGATAAGAACCATCAGTACAATATTAAGTACAAGTGTTGAGAGTGTTACCTTTAGTCTTTCTATTAACTGTGGATTTTGCGGGGGCAATGGGGTGGGATAGGGTATCTGATATTGAACTCAGGGGCACTCGGCCACTGAGCCAAATCCCCAGCCCTATTTTGTATTTTATTTAGAGACAGGGTCTCACTGAGTTGCTTAGCACCTTCCCACTGCTGAGGCTGGCTTTGAATTCAAGAGCCTCCTGTCTCAGCCTCCTGAGCCGCTGGGATTACAGGTGTGAGCCACTGTGTCTGGATAACTGTGGAGTTTTGTAGATGCCTGTGTTTGTCAGTTTCTTGTCGTTGTTACCCAAATTCCCAAAAAGAACAACTTAGAGGAGGAGAAGTTTATTTTGGGCTCGTGATTTAGAGGGCTCAGTTCATTGTTAGCGGATTCTGACTCCATTGCTTTGGTCGTGAGGTGAGGAAGAAGAACATCATGGAGGAAAGGAATGGTGGAAGAAAGCTGTCAGCTCATGGTAGCTGTGAAGCAGAGAGAGAAAGGGAAGAAGGAGCCAGAAAGAGATATATCTCAAGACCATACTTCCTTCAGCCACATTCCATCTGCCTACAGTTGCCACCCAAATAATCCATTCAGTTTATAAACTAAGTGGATTAATCCATTGATGAGGTAACATAATTCAATGTTTTCACCTCTGAAAATTGCTGCATTGTCTAAAACATGAAGCTTTTTGGAGAATATTCCTAGGTCCAAACCATAAAATTCCCCCTTTCTGTTTAAGGAGTTTCCATTTGTGAAGTGTTTTTTATTGTGAAAGACATTGTATTTTGTAGAACACATCTAATGAGATATTCATGTGATTTTTGGAATTCTAGTAGTATCATACATTACACTGATTATTTTTCAGATGTTAAACCAATTTGTGTTCTGGTATAAAATCTCACTTTATCCTGGTGTATTAATTCTTTTCATATATGTTGCTGGATTTGGGTAGTGTTTTATTGTTTTATTGAGAAATATAACAGTCCTATAGTTCTTGTTCTTGTGATATCTTCAGTTTTGGTATCAGAGTAATACCTGCAAAAATGAGTTGGGATTTTTTCTCCTCTTTTATTTTTTGGAAGAGTTTCTGAAGTAATGGTACTAATAACTCTTTGAAAGTTCAGTAGAATTCATCAATGAAGCTATGTTGGTGTAGGCTTTTTGTAGTCAAATTTTAAATATAATTTAGTACCTTCGTTTTCAATAAGTCAAGTTTGAGTGTCTGTTGCTTCTTAAGTCAGTTTAATAGTTTGTATCTAAGAATATGCCCATTTCCTGAAAGTTATCTAATTTATTGGTGTGCAGTTTTTCACAGTACTCCTTCATAATTCTTTTTCTTTTTTAAAAAAATATTTTTTTAGTTGTAGATGGACACAATATATTTATTTATTCATCTTTATGTAGAGCTGAGGATTGAAAACCCAGGGCCTCGCACATGCTAGGTGAGTGCTGTACCGCTGAGCCCCAGCTCCAGCCCATCATAATTCTTTTTTGTTTATATAAGTTTGATGAGAATGTCTACTCTTTCACTTCTGGTTGTAGTAATTTCAGTCTTGTCTCTTCTCTCTCTCTCTTTTTTTTTGTAACAGTAGAAAAAGGTGCCAATTGTGTTGATATTTTCAAAGAATCATATATCCTATTCTGTATTTCATTAATGGTCAATTTAATTTCATCTTTTCTTCTGTGTACTTTACGTTTATTTTGTTCTTTTTCTATTATCATAAGATAGAAATTGATCTTATGATTTGAGATATTTGTTTCATTTTACTCTAGGCATTTACAGCTATAATTCTTCTTCAAAACATTTCTTTAGTTGTATTCTACAAGTTTTCATATGCTATGTCTTCATTTTCACTTATCTCAAAGTATTTTCAGATTTCTTTTATAATATTTCTCCTTTGACCTATTGGTTATTTAACAGGGTATTGTTTAAATTTCATATGTGTGAGTTTCCCTGATTTCTTTTGTTATTTATTTATTTATTTTTAAATCATGGTCAGACATATATTTAGTAACATTTCTATCCTTTAATTTATGGAGGGTTGTTTTATGGTCTACTATTTATACTATCCTGGAGACACTTTCATTTGCACTTGAGAAGAATGTGCATTGTGTTGTTGGTGTCAAGTGTTTTATTTATTTATTTATTAAATTTTAGGTGGACACAATATCTTTATTTATTTTTATGTGGTGCTGAGGATCGAACCCAGTGCCTCACGCATGCCAGGCCAGTGAGCTACCACTTGAGCCACATCCCCACCCCTCAAGTGTTTTATAGATGATTGTTATGATCTGACTGATTTATACTGGTGTTCAAATCTTTTGTTTCCTATTGATCTCTGTCTGGTTGTTTTATCTGTTAGTGAAAACAGATTCAACTACTGTTTCTGAATTGTCTAATCCTCCTTTGATTTCTGTCAGTTTTTGCCTAATATATTTTGTGCTCTATTATTAGGTGCATATACATTAATAATTATTATGCATTCCTGGTAGGTTAAAACTTTTGTCATAAAAGTATTTCTTTAAATCTGGTAATTTTTATTTAAAAATATCTATAGATATTTTAGTATCTTTATAGATACTATAGATTAGATAGATAAAATAGTATCTTTTTAAAAATTTATTTTTAGTTATAGATGAACGAAATATCTTAAGTTATTTTTGTATGGTGCTGAGGATCAAACCCAGTGCCTCAAACATGCTAGGCAAGTGCTCTACATCTGAGTCATACCCTAGCCCAATAGTATCTATTTTATCTGATACTATATTCTTTTATTTATTTATTTAGTACCAAGGATTGAACCCAGGAGTACTTAATTACTGAAACACAAGTGCTTTTTTATATTTGATTTAGAGACAGGGTCTTGCTGACTTGCCCTCGCTAAATTGCTGAGGCTGATTTTGAACTCCCTATCCTTCCACCTCAGCCTTCTGGCTGCTGGGATTATAGGCCTGTCCTACAGCACCCAGTTTAATGTTGCTATTTGCATGTTGTATCTTTTTTCATCCTTTTTCATTCAATCTGTTTGTGTCATTGAATCTAAAGTGCTTACTACTGTGGAGAACATTTAGTTGGATATTGTTGTAAATCCAGTCTGACGATTGTTTTTGCTTTTTGAATGGATTAGCTAATCCATTTACATTCAATATTATTAGTGATGTAATTGAATCCATGTCTGTCATTTAATATTGCTTTCTATATGCCTCATATCTTTTTTATTTTTCTAGTCCTCCTTTTCTGTTTTTTTTTTTTATATTAAGAGAATATTTTCTAATGCAGAATTTAATTTTTAACTTAATTTATAATTTTCTCTCTATACTTTCTGAATTAGGATTTTAGTGGTGCCTTTAAAGTTGATGATATGTGTATATATATATATATATATATATATATATATATATTATATAATATATATAATGTTTATTTTTTTAGTTATAGTCGGACACAATACCTTTCTTTCTCTCTTTCTTTCCCTTTCTTCCTCTTTCTTTCCTTCCTTTCTTTCACCTTCCTTCCTTCCATCTTCCTTCCTTCCTTCCTTCCTTTCTTCCTTCCTTCCTTCCTTTCTTTCTTTCTTTCTTTCTTATTTTATGTGTTGCTGAGGATCGAACCCAGGGCCTCACATGTGCTAGGAGAGCACTCTATTGCTGAGCCACAACCACAGCCCCTAGCATATATATTTTAACTTACCAGAATCAGCTTCAGATTATGCTTTGTTTTTCAGTAATATAAAAAAATATTACTCCTACATAACTCTATATCCACCTAATTATATATTATTATAATACACTTTACCCCATTAATGTTAAAATATTAAATTATTATGTTAAATATCATCTTTCATTATTTCTTAGCCCATTACAGCTTTTCTTTCACTAACTTCCTCTCTCTTGTTGTTAGCAAATATATTAGTCATATACATTTCCATATGTTATAAACACAACAGTATATTCTATACATGTTATTTTATAAAACGGTTGTTCAAATTCATTAAGAAAGAAAATGCAGAAAAAAAATATAGTTATATATTTTGTAATTAAATAAGTAAGTAATCCTACCGATGCTCTATGTCTGTGAAATTAAATTGTCATCTAAGGTCACTTGCTTTTAGTTTGAAGAACTCCCTTTAGTATGTATTATAAGGCAGACCTGCAAGCAACAAATTATCTGTTTTTTGTTTTTATTTTTTAATATGGGGAAGATTTGGTTTTATCTTCATTTGGAAATGATAGTTTTACTGGATATAGGATTCTTGATTGACAGTTTTTCTTTTAATTTGAACACTTAGAATATGTTATCCCATTTCCTTCTGGCCTTTGTTATTCTCTGCTGAGATTTCAGATGTTAATCTTATTGGGGATCTGTTCTAAGTTATGCATTGTTTTTCTCTTCATGCTTTCAGGTTTTCCTATTGTCTCTTACTTTTAGCATTTTTACTAGAGTAAATCTGTGATATGGGTCTCTGAATGTGTAGGTTATAATTTTTCAATAAATTGGGAAGCTGTCTCTCTTCATTTCTTTATTATTTATTATTTGTCTCATTTCTCTCTCTCTCTTCTCATTCCGGTATTCCCATTGTATGTATGTTGGTTTGTTTAATGCTGTCTACATCTGTCTGAATCTCTATTCATTTTTGTTCATTTTTTTAAAACCATTCAATCACTCAAGTCTTTTTGTTAGAGAATTTAATCCATTTACATTCAAGGTAATTATTAATAAGATGTACAAATGCCATCTTGTTTATTTTATTTTATTTTATTTTATTTTTTTCATCTTTCATACATTTGATTCAAGTGAGTTATGCACATCCATTTTTACCCCAAATACAAATTGCAGAATCACATCAGTTACACATTCACAATGTTTACATAATGCCATATTAGTGACTGTTGTATTCTGCTGCCTTTCCTATCCCCTACTATCCCCCCTCCCCTCCCCTCCCATCTTCCCTCTCTACCTCATCTGTTGTTGTTCAGTTCTTTCCCTTCCCCGCCCTTTCCCCTCACAACCTCATATATGTGATTTTGTATAACGATGAGGGTTTCCTTCCGTTTCCATGCAATTTCCCTTCTCTCTCCCTTTCCCTCCCATCACTCATCTCAGTGTACTGTTAATCTCCCTCATGCTCTTTCCCCCTGCTCAGTTCTTAGTTGCTCTTCTTAAATCAAAGAAGACATTTGGCATTACAAATGCCATTTTGTAAGGTTTTTTGTTTTTGTTTTTAGATGTTGATGGACCTTTATTTTATTTATTTATTTGTGGTGTTGAGAATTGAACCCAGTGCCTCACACATGCCAGGCAAGCCCTCTACCACTAAGCCACAACTCTAGCCCCCATTTTTGTTCATTTTTATCCTTCTGCTTAGGCTTACATAATTTCTGGCAATATTCTTCCCAGTTTGCTACTTCTTTGATTTATTCAAATCAATTTTTGTTGAATCCCTCTAGTGAATATATAAAATCTTTTAGTTTCTGAACTTTGCATATTTTCTATTTTAATTCTCTACTCAACAAAGTACTACTATCATACTCCCTTTTATTTAATCATGCTTTCCTTTAGTTCTATGAACATGTTTGTAATGATTCTTTTAAAATCTTTCTCTGTGCAATTTGTCAAGATTTTTTTTGTTTTGTTTTGCTTCTCCCTTATTCCCCCAGTGTATGAGTCATGTTTTCCTGCTTCTTAGCATGTTTCATTTCATTTTTGGAAACTAAACATCCTAGATGAAATAATGTGGTGTTCTGGGTACTCTTCCCTTTCTTTAGGGCTTGCTATTGTTATTTGCTTATCAAGTGGCTGGATTGTTTTAGTGAAGTCTATTTTCCCCGCCTCCTAGCATTAAACCTTCTATGTTGCTCTTCAGGGAGGCATAGATTTGGATGTGCCTACATTTACCTGGAAATGACAATAATATTAGGGGATGGAGGGGATGCAGGTCGTTTAGAGATGATAATAGAGAATATAGGAAATCAAGAAGGAATCCTGTGGTGTTGGGTTATAGTTACAATCACCAGAGTAAACATTACACACACACACACACACACACACACACACACACCCCTACACAGAATAGCGCCACCCCCTCCCCTCCCCTGCCCGCTTTCTGGCTTCTGTCCTGTTTTTCTGAGATACTTGATCTCTTATGTAGCTATAATAATTGGGCTAATCATATAGGTGGCTGACAATGTATTTTAATTTAATTAAAAAAATTTATTTTTAGTTGTAGATGGACACAATACCTTTATTTATGTGGTGCTGAGGATGGAACCCCATGCCTCACACATGTGAGGCAAGTGCTCTACCACTGAACTACAATCCCAGCTCCAACAATGTATTTTTTATTAAACAAGAGCTAAAGCTAATGTCTCTAAGAGGGTACAAATTATATCTTTGTAGAGAGCAGTCTGTGCCCTAGTCTGAGTTACTCCCTGTTATATAGAACATTGGCTTTAGGCTGCCCCTGCCCCGAGTGACTTCATTTTATAAAGCAGCAGTTTGCCTTGAGCTACTCCATTTTGAATGCAAGGACTAAGGCAGAATGACTTGGTAACTTGTCCGGGCAAATAGATAACCAACTGCTATTGGAAAAAAAGAGAGTTAACAAAAAGAAAACTAACAGCTGCACAACATAATTGCAAGGTACAAACTGTTCAAATCAATCATGCTGATAAAAAAATCATCACGTGAACTTACCATAGTAATCGACAGTTACATGGATGCACGGGTTTATCCATCTTATAAAAGGGAAACTAGGTTCCTGAACTTATCAAATACATTAGACCAAAAAATGATGCACCCCCTTCACTTGAAATGCAGAAGAGACATCTAAAGTGAGGCCTCCCATTAGGCCACCTGGTGTCATCTTATCAGATCGTCCACTTTATTTTTTGAATACAGCCAGGCCTTTTATTTTAAAAGGGACATATTTTTCTTTTCTGCATCTCTCTGTCCCCCTCCCTAACATGAGGGTGGAGAACAAGATTATCTTTTCCCATCCTAGGCTCAGTTCTTATCTTTGAATACACATCTGCTACTGGAAGGAGACGTCACAGGAAGATCTAGGAAGTGATTGTCTTCCAAATTAATCAGTGAATTTCAACACACCATCAGGGTGCACCTCTAATCCCCCATTCTGGGTGCACCTGGAATGGACTGGAATGAGGTTTTTGAAGGGCTTTTTAAATAGCTTATGTGGATGCTGACTCACAACAAGCGGGTGGGGAGGGGAAGACCAGAAGTACAGCAGATTAGACCGAGGAGCAGGAAGGGAAGGGTGAGGGGAAGGGAATAAGAAAGACAGTAGAATGAATCGGATATAACTTTCCTATGCTCATATATGAACACACCACCAGTGAAACTCCACTTTGTGTACAACCACAAGAATGGAATCCTAATTAGAATAAGTTATACTCCATCTATGTATAACATGCCAAAGTACTGCACTGTCATGTGTATCCAAAAAGAACGAATTAAATCATTACCACTCAGAAACTGGCCAGCAGTGCCCTTGTGGACCCCTTTCAGGGTTCTAAAGACAAAGCAGAGCCCGAAATTCTTTCTTCCCTTAAACACACCCATGTCTTTATTTACAGAATTCACTTTTATACTGGTATCAAAAATTATACTAGAAGTTTATCACTAAACTAACTTTTTAATATCTTTCCCTCTTAAATTTCTTTGCTAAATATCTTCACTGTCCCAATGATTTCTGCTGCTTATTTTCTTGGTGTATACTGTGTCCTTATCCTCCTTTAGGTTTTCTGTACATCTCTTAGCACCTCGAGGTGACAATTTATGTCTGGGGCAGGTGGGCAAAGCATGTTTCCTCCATATTGTAGAATAAAGCCCTGATTCCTGGTGTCAAAAAAAAAAAAAAAGAACAAATTAAAAAAAAAAAAAAAAAAAGCCTGTTGTTCTTTCTTATGGCCTGATGGGGAGAATTACAGCCTCTAGGACAGGAGTCCCCTGGGCTTCTCCTTTGGTAGCAAAGCAATAAACCAACCTTCTTTTTCCTTTTTCTCAAAACTGTGTCCTCTTTATTAAATTGGCATTGGGGACAAGGATCGAGCTTTTGGTAACAGTTTTATAGGTAATCTGACCACCTGCAAGGATTCTTGGAACAGTATCAGCTCTCTTCTTTGCTTTCAGTTCTGTCTTTAAAGCCTGTGACCACTATTAATCCTTTCTTAGCCATTCTGTTTCCAGTATATATATCATTGTGCAAAGTATGATGCATGATTTATGTTATAGGTTTTAATAATTAAAACTGGAATGGAATAAGACAACTTGTGATTGCCCTACTCCTGGCTACCAAGTAAACCATGAGTACTTGGTAAATTAAAACTGATAAAATTGATATAGCTTGTAAATTTGTTGTTATTGAATAAATTTTGACAATGTGACAATTTGTTTCCTGGCAACTTTTCAATGATTATCTTAGTATAGTATCAAAGTTAGAAATAAATCTAACCCATTTTGTCCCATTGTCTCAGATGTGGAACACCAATAAAAACTTAAGTTGAGCAACAAATATCTGGTCATGGTAACAACAAATATGTTATTTATGGTATCTTTGAAATAATTACTTTATTTTAGAGGTGTATTCTTTTGAGAAGACTAACAGCTAAATGATCAGAGGATTTAAAAAATATAATTTACTATGCATATGCATATAGATACAATGGACATATAAGCTCTAGATCACGATTTTCAACCTATTTTAATACACCTGTGTCAATTTTGTGGAAATATTCACAGAAATGAAAACTTGGAGTGAATGGGTTAATCTTGGAGAAGTCATAAGATTTTCTTGAATATGAAATTTTTTTTGTGTATAAGATTGAAGATTTGCATGATTCTCAGTCTGCCATATGTTTTTCACTACATTAATGAAACAGTTCACACTATTTATGGCAGGAAGCAGTGAAGAATAGAAAATAAATGACATAGGGGCTGGAGTTGTGGCTCAGTGGTAAAGTATTTGCCTAGCATGTGTGAGGCACTGGGGTTGATCCACAGCACCACATATAAATAAATGAATAAAATAAAGGCCCATCAACATCTAAAAAGATATTTAAAAAAATAAAATGAATGACATAAATGGAGATTTTTTTTTAAAAAAATCAAGATGGGTATAGATTTCCATATTGTTCTTGTGTGAAAAATAAAGGTTATCACTTCCTCCTGTTTGAGGAATTTTCAAATACCTTACAGATAGGAGGGAAAAAGGGAGTGAGAAAGAGACCTAGAAAAACAGAGAGGGAGAAAGCAAACAAAATTTTTTTTGCTTAAAGTTTTGAGGTAACAAAGAGGATTTTTTAAAAAAGATCTAACTGAAAATTTGAATTTTTCTGTGACATTGGTTATGAAAAACAAGTGTTTCAAAATGATATATAATACAGTGAATATTACACATTATTTTTCAGGTTTAGATAAATAATTCACGTTAATCACATAGGACATGTAAACATTTTAATTTTGTCTTCCAGAAGTGTATTTATGCTCAACTATCTCTGTGTACCAAGAGAAAAATCATGAGAAGTCATGACTGTTTTTAACACTTACAATGGGCCTTGCTTAGAGGAATTAGCTTACTTTTTAAGCATTTCGGTTTAGATTTGGAGGAGCGAATTTCTCTCCAAAGGAGACTCTGGAAGCTTATCAAGTACGAGAGAGAAGATAGACATGTTTGTTTAGTGGAAGTATTTCCATCATTAAAAACATTAGTGGAAATCTAGTTATTATTTTTGAGCGGGCAAGGCCAGGTGTGGCGAATTCCTTACAGTGCATATTTTAAGCTTTGCCCCTCAGGTGGAACTGTTGGAACACCCACCTTTTGGGCTTCACTTCCTTCCATTCCCTGAATTCATTCCCTTTTATTTCTATTGGTAGGTCTTAGACAATCCTCCTTGCTTTGAATAATTTACCATCTAAATAAAACTAACAACATCAAAGAATCCCAGACTTAATACATTCCAGCATGAGCTCCCCGGGGTTGATCCGAAGGAGATGCAAGAATTAATCACCTAGGATAAGAGCCTCCAGCTTTGCATATGTTGAGTGCTCAAGTCACTTTCACAAAAAAAAAAAAAACAAAAACAAAAAAAACACTCTCCTTCCCTTTTGTTTTGTGTTTAGTTTTCTAAATACTGTCATTCTGTTTCCGCTTCAGCTCCAGATCCCCAGGATGTCTTGGCACCAAACACATGTAAAACAAATAAACACCTTCTTGCACACTCTAACAAGTGCAGCAATTAGTCTCTGAGCACAGCTTGCTCTCCGCAGCGGCAGCCCATTTGGAGCCGGTTGTTATCATAGGAGAGCCACTTTGAATCACAAACATTTGTTTGATTCCCCAGTTTTCACCCTTGTCAGCATGGTGGCTTCTGTGCATCCTTTTCATATTGCGAGTTCCATGCCCCTATGAAGTGAGCTGTTACCCGCAAAATAGCACTTCACTCCTGGATGTCACCCTGCCACACTCTTATGGAACTTTTGGCTCTGGGTGATCTTCACTCCATATGGGCTGTCATAACTACTTGCTATAGTGTGAACTATAGATGATTACAGTGTGGACATTTTTTCTTTCCTTTTGTTATACAATAGTGTAAACTTAAAATAACATTAACAATCCTTCGTATATATTCATAAGCAGTCTGGATTTCTAGACGCTTTGTAGAGTACACAAAACGGCATATTTAGTAGGTAAATGGGAAAAGGCTTTGCTACCATTTATTGCAGCAACTGAGAGGCTAAGGATTTTTCTGAGTTGATGTAGAAACCAGAAGGTTGGACGTAAGTCTTTATTTGGAGCTTTATTTGTTATACTATCTTGCCTTTTATTTCTGAAGTGGTGGATTTTTTGGGGAGGGAGAACTAAAATATGTTAGAATATATTTTCTATCTTGAAACATGGTATATTAAATGATGAAACAGAATGCCTGTTCTCATCAGCAATATACAACAAATCAAGTTTTCTTCTAACATTTTTTTTTTTTTACTTGTATATGGACTCAATGCCTTTTTTTTTTTGTTTGTTTTTATGTGGTGTTAGGATCAAACCCAGTGCCTCACACTTGGGATGCAAATGCTATACTACTAAGCTACAAGTCCAGCCCCACAGCTCATGTTTTCTTGTGCAAATTAATATTATTTGGAGGCTGAATCAAGTGTTTCAAGCTACAAGAAAAATTTTCATTGAACTTTGTTTCAGGGTATGTCTTAACATTATTAGTATTATTATCTGGTTTCCCTAGATACATTTTTTAGTAAATGCAGTATAGAAACACGTAAACAAAGTTAAATTCTCACTCCAATTCTGTGCATGTTTGTGACTTTGGGTAAGCCAGGTGACCTCACTAGGATGCAGTGCTTCATCACTGGTTACACAAAATATGTAATCTAAATGGTTTTCTAAAGCTTTCTGTTGCTCTAAAATTCTACAAGTTTATTCCTACTAAATAATTTTTGCAGTTGAAGGATTTGATTCTTAGTGATACTACATGGAACTCTTTTTTTTAATTGATTAAAAAATGACAGCAGAATGCATTACAATTCTTATTACACCACAATTTTTTATATCTCTGCTTGTATAAAAAGTATGTAGACACCCAATTCGTATCTTCATACATGTATTTTGCATAATGATCTCTATCATATTCCACCATCCTTGCTAATCCACTCCCCCCTCCTTTTCCCTCCCATCCCTCTGCCCTATCTAGAATTCATCTATTCCTCCCATGCTCCCTCTCCCTACCCCACTATGAGTCAGCCTCCTTATATCAGAGAAAAAATTTGACATTTGTTTTTTTGGGATTGGCTAACTTCACTTAGCATTATCTTCTTTAACACCATCCACTTACCTGCAAATGCCATAATTTTATTCTATTTTATTGCTGAGTAAAATTCCATTGTGTATATATGCCACATTTTTTTTTTTTTTTTTTATCCATTCACCCACTGAAGGGTATCTAGGTTGCTAGGTTGGCTCCACAGTTTAGCTATTGTGAATTGTGCTGCTGTAAACATTTATGTGGCTGTGACCCTGAAGTATGCTGTTTTTAAGTCCTTTGGGTATAGTCCAAGGAGAGGGATAACTGAGTCAAATGGTGGTTCCATTCCCAGTTTTCCAAGGAATCTCCATACTGCTTTCCATATTGGCTGCACCAATTTGCAGCCCCACCAGCAATGCATGAGTGTACCTTTTCCCCCACATCCTCGCCAACATTATTGTTGTTTATCTTTATCATAGCTGCCATTCAGCCTGGAGTGAGATGAAATCTTAGAGT